>NC_134578.1:94064789-94798123 GCF_050947875.1 Dermacentor variabilis
CGAAATGCAGCCGCCGTGGCCGGGATTCGATCCGGCGACCTCGTGCTCAGCAGGCCAACACCATAGCCACTGAGCAACCACGGCGGGTAGGAGTAAGGATCAGCGGCGAGTATCTCATCGACCTTCAATCTGCAGATGACATTGTCCTGTTCAGCAACAGTTGGGATGAGCTACAGCAAATTATTGAAGACCTGAACAGAGAAAGTATAAGAGTGGGGTTGAAGCTTAATGAGCAGAAGACAAATAATGATCAATAGCCGGGCATGGGAACAAGAATTCAGGATCGCCAGTCAGCCTCTGGAGTCTCTGAAGGAGTACGTTTGCCTAGGTCAGTTATTCACAGGGGACCCTGATCACTAGAAGGAAATTTACAGAAGAATAAGAATGGGTTGCAGCTCATTCGGCAGACATTGTCAGGTCCTGACTGGAAGCTTACCATTATCATTGAAAAGAAAGGTGTACAATCAATGCATTCTACCAGTGCTAACACATGGGGCTGAAACTTGGGAGACTGACAAAGAAGCTTGAGAACAAGTTAAGGACCGCCCAAAGAGCGACGCAACGAAGAATGTTAGGCGTGATGTCAAGAGACAGGAAGAGAGCGGTGTCGATTACGGAGCAGACAGGGATAGCCGATATTCTCATTGGTATTAGGAGAAATAAATGGAGCTGGGCAGGTCATGTAATGCGTAGCTTAGATAGCCGGTGGACCATTATGGTAAGAGAATGGGGGCCAAGTGAAGGGAAACGCAGTCGAGGACGGTAGAAGACAAGGTGGGGAGATGAAATTAGTAAATTCACAGGCGCTGGTTGGAATCGGTTTGTGCAGGAGAGGGGTAATTGGAGATCGCAGGGAGAGGCCTTCGCCTTGCAGTGAATGTAAAATACGCTCCTGCTGACGGTGATGACGAAGGAAGGTCTATCTGCACATTGTAACTTAAGAAAACTTAATAAAAAAGTGTGTTGTATTTCAGTACTAAGAGAGAGACCTGCAAATATAGCGCGAAGGGATGGACAGTTTGGCGAGTTTAGCGCTCGTCTTGTCTTGTGTTCGTGTGTTTTTCTCCGCTCTACAAACCAAGCAGGGACCAGGAACCGCGTAGTCCGATAGAACGTCATGTTACAGGCCACTTGTGCGCCTTCATATTTGTGCCATGTTGGGCGCCGGAGGTCATTTTTCGTTACTACTACTGAAGAATTTGAGATATAAATACATGTTCAAGGAGACAAACATAGTTCATTTTAGGCAATCGTTCCATCAACGCGTCTATCTCGATTCATGTTCTGAGCGGCTGCCGGTTCCTTGTAAACGTCGTCGCGGTTTTCAATGAAAGCCGAATCGACCGGTTTCCGGGCGCTCTATTTATGACCGTGCGTACCTTGGCCGGGAAGTATCGATGCGCATGTCCCAACCTTGCAGTGCTTTTATTACCTGTGCCTCGGTGCATGGAGCTTTATGCCAAAACCACTAGAGGGCGCTTCAGCTGTAATGTCTATGGCAGCATCAGGCATGCAGGTTCAGTCATCGTGCCCTCCTAGAGGGATACTAAGGAAAAAGTTGATTTAACCTGCATTAGCAAGTTACCTGTGTACAATATCAAAAACGTCACTCTTATCGCGTGAAGTAGCTTTGTGTTAGCCTGAAAAGACTCGAAAAGAAAGAAAAAGGTAGTTCGCGACACGGCAATACCGTATTCGCTACGGCTCGCTCTGAAGTCGTGGGCTGTGACGGCGTGCTAGGCCTAGTTATTTGTCAATCCGTAAAAAAATCACTGTGTTTCTTTTTATACAGCCGAACCTGGCATATCGCAAGCTTCAGGAACCTTTAGTAGGCGAACGCGGCGCCCGCACAGATTATATATATATATATATATATATATATATATATATAGATATATATATATATATATATATACGCTGTTAAATTTGTCACGTCACACTCACGTGCCCTCGCTGGGGCTGCTGAGCTTAGCTTATAGAAACGCGACTCTCGTATTCCATTTCCCTACCAATAGTGAACCTACTGTCGCGAAAATAATGAAATTAGTTTTCAGAGAATAGTTTATCAATCTAAAATAATTTGGCGTTTGTCACTGTTTCTCTTTCTTCTCGTTCGACACAGGTTCCATTAAATATGTAAAGCAAATGCTTGTCCTAACTTCCACTTCCATATTAGCCGAACCATGGCAGTGCCGCAGTTCCCTCTATCGCAGTTCCATTGTTAGGCAAACAATGGAGCATGTTTTATTACAATATGAAGACATCTGCTGAGTGGTCGATTTAGGCACCACTGGCCTCCTTGAAGCCCTTGGGTTCAGCCAGAGCAGGGGAAAAGTAAACAAGTCCGCAATGGAGATTAGTAACAGGCGATTAGAATATTCGTGGAAGAAAAGCAGGGAAACCTCAAAAAAAAAATGGAGACGTACAAAAGCAAAGTTCACAATAGGGGTCAAAAAAATTTGGCTGTGGGAGTGGTTTCTTTTTCTTTTTTAACTTAAGTAGGACGTCAGGCAAGAGCTTGATGACGCAACCCACCGTGCCATTCCAAAGGGGACGCTCATAACATCCATCCATCCTATCAATTTCAGTAGGAAGGAGACTGTGTGCCTCGATGAACGAAAGACACGCCGAAATGCGTGCGAAGAGCGACGGCGCAGCAACCGTATGCTCCATCAGCTGTAAACGGTTTCATTTCGCGTGATGAAAAGAACAACAACAACAAAAAACACAACAAGAAGCAAACACGAAGGTAAACCACAGAGTGCGTCCTACATGTTTGACCCTTGTCCCCGCTATCGACCACATACCTCCTGTTTGGGGACTCCTGCAGAACGAGGCGAATGCTGGTCATGCGACGGTCGTATTTCCGACGGCGTATTTCCGACGGCGTATTTCCGGCGGTCGTATTTCCGGCGTCGTATTTCCATGCGTATTTCCACACGGCGCGGGCGCACTACACTTCAAAATAAATAATAATAACCAAATAAAATAAGGGTTGAGAAAGGGGCATGGTCAACTGAGCGCAAAAATGGAAAGAAAGACGCCCTTGAAGATTCACAAGGATGACAAGTGGAAATTTAATAGAGAGAGAGAGAGAGAGAGAGAGAGAGAGAGCTTTTACGGTAACACTAACCCTCTTTGAGGTCCGAGCTGTCAGTCCGAGGACAATAACATGCAGGAGCAAATATTCCCGCCTCTCAAAAAAACAAAGGTACGTCACAAGAGCAAGTACGGGACTGTGTTCGTTTTCTTTACGCCTAATGCGCACCTCGTCGTCAGTCGTAATCAGTCCATCTTGAAGAGTTCAACGCTTCTCATTTATTTCGCATTTGGGAGACCGCAGCGACTGCGTTATCGAGAAGAAAGGAGGAATTGTTCGCCGGCAAAGCGAAAATCGTTGGGCTGCCGCTCATCGAAACAGGAACTTAAATGAAGACGACTCAACGCTCCAAAATAGCGCATGCCTCCGCCTGCTTGCCGGTAAAACAGAACGGATCCATATATTGATCGTATTTGTCGACATGCCGCTTCTTTCTTGGTGTTGTTCCTTTTTTTTTTTGTCATATACGCATAAAAGGGTACTTCGCGATTGGGACCGCATGGGAAATCAAAGAACGTTCTCGGAAATGTTTTTCCATTACCGTTCTCCTAGCGGTGTTTTCAGGATCCGCTCTTTCGCGCGGTACGGAATTCGAACGTCTTTGTTACTTCAGTATGAAAGTGCGGAGCCCAAGATTAAAGGTTGCATATGAACGAACGGAAATTGTGGCCCTAACGGCAAGATTGGAGCAGAGCTGTCAATTTTATTTCACTAACATTTCTATTTTTCTTCTCTGTTCGAATCGTTTATTTCGGAGGACAGCCAAACCTAGGGGAACATGATGTAATATTTAATTTTTTATGCTTTGGTCAAATATTACTGCCTAGTTACAAGACAGGGGGGGGGAGGGGGGTATTACAGAAGAATGACAATAGAAGAGATCGTAATTTATAGATTGCACTTGCTCGTCATTCCGCCCAATTGTTCGGACGAAACATATAATTACCACAGAGGTCAGGCTAACTTGGTTGTGAAAATCTTGTTAAAATGACTCCCCTTTCAGGTGTACACTTTCGAATAATTTTCCTCGAATGATTTAGCTGGGGGTCAACTCTAAATTGTCTTTTCAAATGTGCGCGAACAGCTGAAAGAATCTCATGAGAAAACCGCCCGATCCAGTTGAGTTAAATTTGTTGAAATCAAGTGTTGAAAGTTGAAATGTGGCAACCGTAGGCAACAGCATCTTGATATATGGCTTCACCCTTTTAGAAAAGATTGACAAAAAATCAGTATTAGCTTTTGTTTAAATAGAAGCACCAAGTTTACAAATCTGCAGCTCTGCACCAAATACAGGCATCGCGGTTCTGTCAACTGCATCTGTCGGAGCACTTATGTCGGACAAAGCTGTTATATTAGCCTGTAGCCTGCGCGAAATTGTTGCAGTGTTTAAAAGCGTTTTTCAAAAGTACTGCTCACAAATTAGTTGCGTATGATAGATAAATTTGGTCCGCTTTAGGCGTATTCTCAGGTGCAGTTCAAAAAAAGGTGTGATATCATTTTTGATTGCCGAGTTAGGGTTGTAAACTTAATACCTTCCTTTTATGAAAATTTTGAGCTTCTGTATGTGTATGTCTGTGTCTACATGTATGTCTATGTGTATTGTGCACGTGTAAGTGCTTTCTATGCGTGCGTGAACGTGTCAGGTTTAAGTACGCTGCTTTAATACCATGGCTCACCAACTAGCCCATCAGTATACCTACTAAGCAGATTCTCAACAGTTCTAAGTAAAAATTCGACAACCTGAATAATCGGGCGGAATGGTGAGCAAGTGCACTGTATAAATAACTATCTCACCTATTTTCATTCTTCTCTAATACCCCCCCCCCCCTCCACCTCCCTTGTACTCAGGCAGTAGCATCTGACTAAAGCATAAAGTCCGCTTGCTACAGTCACTAAATTTAAATGTTTCTTTAATGGAATCCAGAGACCTCACCAGATTTACTGCAGTGAATGCAGCGAAAAGAATTTCTGCGTTCTCTTCTCGATTTCTCCGATCTCTCCTTTCCAAAGCTGCTCAGCTTTATCTTAAGCCAACGTATACGTAGTTACCTAGATGAGCTGTCCTTCTGCTTACAAGACGGCATTTCCATCCAGAATTACTGGCGATTATATATATGTAGAGAGAACGCGCACTATGAAAAACGCACTTTCACTGAGATATGTAATGTACCCCCCCCCCGCCTCCGTTTACCAACGTAGTTACACGCCATTCATTCAGTCATCGCTGTCTCACGTCTCGCTTCCGCAACCAGTCGGTGCCGTGATGCCTTTGCTCGTTCGGAAGTAAAACGTGATGTATAAGCGTGGTGCTCAAAAAATGACCACAAAAGAACGTCGCCAACGAGTTTATTCGTACCGTCGTTGCGACCACTTGTGCGGCGATCGACGAAGCGCGCGTCGAGTGTATTCACGTCACGGGTTCGTCCTGCTCGGTTTGAATATTTCATGTCCCCGAAGAACAGGGGGGGGGGGGGGGGGGGCAGGTGAAACTCGCTAACCGTCAGAGGCTGTCCATCGAACGCCTCTTTCTTGTTCAAAGGCACGCTGTAGTTTGGTTTTCTTTTCCTGTTTCTTGGATACTCACATGAGCGCTAATCGCGGGCTCTGCATTTCTGCCTTGTTGCACGAAAGCGCGTTCACTCCCGAGCGAGGAACAAAGCTGGTTAGGGAGCTGTCACTGCACGATTGGAGGCTGACGACAGCGCAATTTGCTCCCAAACTGGACTTTTTTGTCCGCGAAGGGAAGCGTTACTGTACTAGCTATACATAAATACAACAAGGGGGAAGAAAATGCAGCTACAGCGCTTAGAACTGTGCTAAGCGAATGCCTTTACAGCTTTCTGAACGAAAATCTCATTTTTCCTCGCAGATGTTATTTTGACATTCACGCGTTCATTAATGATACTTTTTTTTTCTTCGGGGAGAGAAGGGGGACGACAGGTATAGAAGATGCAGCATAGAACAAAAATAAATGTGAGAACAGTCAGGAGTGAAAGCCTCGAATGCGATGTTTTAACGGCAGGTGTGCACCGCACAGCCTGATTTCATTAAATACGCGTGTGTTCGCGTGTTGTTCAAAATCCAGTTTACGAAACAAATTAGAATGCAGGCGTTCCGCGAGCAAACAGCGGGAAAAGGCAAGCTGTGAGACTTTTGAAGTTCACTGTGGCCAGCCAGCGCTGCAAAAGTTAACAAAAGGCAGACTTCGTGAGTTCTTTGTTGCCACATTTCTTACTAGTACTTGATAGTATGTGTACACTATGTGCCCATTGATTTTCTTGAACGGAGAGGTTCGTCCGTAGTTTCAAGTGACTTCTTGCATTTGGTGTTAGTGCGATTAACGTAAACGCCGTTTTGTTCTTCCGCTTCTCTCTTTAAACGCGGAGGTAGTGTGCTTGAAACAAACTCCCAGTATTTTAAGAGGTTCACCACTCAAGAATTTCAGCTCGACACAATTATCACGATGATTTATTTGCATCCGCTTCGAAAAGGGGTGGTGACACCGTTTCAAACACCAGTGACATGGGTGAAATGGTTGAGTCACCTAGACATCAAGAAAGTTGATAGCAGCGTAACCCCTCGATAAAAAATGGTCACTGCGCTTCATTAAGTCGCTGCGTCACTTCCTGGCAAACGTAGCACCTATTTAAATGGAGGGATGGCGCTGTTGTTAATTCCGTGGAGCGGAGGAAGAACTTCGAATCGAGCATGGTTTGAGAAAACATAGATCAGTGTTCGAGCGTTGACATCGCGTGAAATATTACCGTTCCTTGAATCGCAAAATAGTAAAAGAGAAGTTGTTCATTTAGTACGCATGTATTAGTCACGGTAACGAAGAACTGGCCTGTTTTAATTATTTCAAACATTTGATATATTTGCATTGTGTGATATGGCCCTGAATACACTGCACGACAAGAGGAGGAGGAGAGAAGCAGTTGTGAGCTTTGACTGGGAAATTACTGTGGAGAGCGACAAATTGTTCGTCATATGTATGCACGCATTGTCATAGACGTTTGATTTAGTGGTTCCTGTTTTTCTTTCAGTGGCTTTTTTTTTTGCAACTAGTAATACCAGTCTTAGCTAGGGCATAACGATTTTCCGAACATAAGGGCTCCGACGAACAGATTGGCAGGCAACTTTACTGCAGCTAATACGTGTCAGCTATTCTGCTGATAGGCATCTTTACACAAAGAAATAAGCACCCTACGCTTCGCTAGGCTCGGCCACCGATGATGGCGATGGTGATTTCCGTTGGCATTCCCTTCGAAACTAAGGGCCGACAAACAGTGAGCAGGCCTCCATCTGCTAATCAGGTATTAATATCCACCTATCCCAGTCTAGCATTTTGCCCACGTCTCCTTGCTGTTATCCATGCATGTAGCGACCGCGGCTTCGTCAATCTCTTCGCTGCCTTTTTTTTAAATATATTTTTTGCTCAAGCATTCTAAACGTCTCTTGCTTATCTCGACTGCTGACCAGTTAATGCGTCCATCTGCTTTGAATCCCAGCGAAAGTAGACGTTCCGTGCGGTTATTGTTGTAGGTGAATTACCTTGGCGCTTCATAACGCAGGCTATCTGAAAGCACCACCACGCGGTCGCATTATCATTCGTTGGGGAAAGCAGAGGGTGGTTCGGCCGCTCGCGCTGCCTCCGGCGGCACAATGGAAATGGGTGCGCGCGTTTGCCGCGGCGCTCGTTATGGCTACGACCAGAGTAGGATCATTACGACGGGATTCCTCGAGAGGAAGGTTCAGCTAAGGCCTAACTCCGATGCGGCCTATTCAAATACATGTAAAACGCAAAAAAACGTTTTTCTGAGATAACCCCTTGGACCGATTTTAATGAAATTTGCTGCATTTGAGAGAGAAAGATAAATTCTAGTGACTGTTGCAAGCGGAATTTCGATTTAGATCTTGGATTTTGTTAAAACAGTTTACAAAAATTTCGTTTGAGAAAAATAGAAGCACGAAGTTTACAAATTCATAGCTCTGCATCAACAACAGATAACGCGGTTCTCTAAACGGGATCCATTAGATCATTCAAAGCGGACAAATATTATGTGTCGTTCTACATCTTACGTGAATTTGTTACGTTGTGTATAAGGGTTCCGCAAAAGCTGTATTTCCATATTACTATATTTTTTATATTCATGTGTAACATATAATTTTTGTCCGCTTTAGATGTACTATTACATGCAATTCACAGAATTGTATTATCATTTTTCGTCGTTGAGTTACAAAGTTGTAAACTTGACAGTTTCGTGTTTCTAAAATTTTCGATATGTGCCAATTTTTCATAATGAATTGACGACCTAACTCAGAAATTCGAAACCAACAGTCACTAGATTTTAAGTTTTGATTTTAAGTTTTGGTTTTAAATGCAACAAACCTCGTCGAATTTGGTGCAGTGGTTGCCGACAAAAACGAATTCTCTTTTTACATGTATTTAGACAGGAGCACCCGAGCTAAAGCTTCGTCCTAAACTGCGAGACTTGGACGCGCGCTTTCGCAGCGTTAGCCTCGAGGCCGCAGCGGGCCACGTCTACAAAGTCAAGGTGGTCGCTGTTTTATACAGACGTCGATATCAGCGGTAAACGCTTTCCCCAAGCCAAACTCAACGCAGCGACAGGGCTCGAGAACCTGTAATTAAGAAATAGTTTAGTATGTAACTGATCTGCTTGAGCCTGCAAAGGCGTTTCCCCTTTCTATGATAACAGCAGCCGAACAACTTAAGCAGGCTGCTGCGGCGACGGCCGCACCCGTGTCGTGGGAAAGCGTAAGCCCGCTTCGGCGTTCCCGAGCTGAAGTTCGAAGTGTCATTTGTGCACAGGTACACGGCGTGCCTGCGTTGTCACTTCGTCGCGGAAAGTGTGTCCGAAGGTTCTGCAAAATTTTTAGACGAAAACTAAAATAAGTAAATGTAGTACACTTGCTATTTAGCTGACTGCGCTTTCTAAGAAAACTAGTATCGTTCGCACTGCTGTGAGATGCTTTAGGTTCGCGTGAAGAAAGAATGCTACTTTTATTTTTTCCGTTTTTATTTCTGTATATTTTTTTGTCCTTTGCAGTGCGTGCCGAAAGTATTAGCGTCCCTAATCTCCTGAGAGTATTGGGGGATGTGAAATGCCCGATATCCCACATGGTCCTTGCCGAAACGAACGACTTTTCAAATTAGCTCGCATCTTTCTTTCTTTCTTTCTTTCTTTCTTTCTTTCTTTCTTTCTTTCTTTCTTTCTTTCTTTCTTTCTTTCCTTAAAGCCCCCTATCGCTTGCTCCCGCTGTTAATGAGAAAGTCGTGCTTTCCAAATCAGAAAGGAAAAACAGAGTTGAACGTTTATTGTCCAGAAGTGGCGCCAAGGCGAGTCCGAGAGTTTCTATCAACAGCGAAGCATCTATTTAGGGTTTCGTTGGATTTTCTCGTTTCCATGAGGTTTTGACAACCGTTGATGGCTGCAACCTTGCGTCACAGGTTCGCCCTTGCCACTATCAATATTCTTCACTTTCATATGCGCACATCTGACACCTGACTCGGATTCCCTCACACCATCTTGCTTGCTTGCCAGCAAAAAGGACACTTTCAACTTTTGCTAAAACTATTGTAAGACATCAGTCCTACTTGCCATCAGAATTTACGCCCGCTACACGATTGTCAGATCCATTGTGGTGCCTGCACCGGCCGCAAGTGCAACTGACAATTCCAGGAATCAGAAAGAAAGCTGGAGCGCCATTGCAAGCTTTGAAACAAGAACTTTGGAGCACATTCACAACTTGCACAGATTCCGGCAACATGTATACACAGATAGTTCAGTAAAACTCAACAGCTCTGCTGTTGCAGTCATCATCCCGGCACAATTTGAAGAAATCAAATCAAGAACTTCATGTGTGACCAGCCACATCGACGGGTGCAGAACTCGCGGCGCTCCGTTCTGCACTTGATTTCATTAAGCAGAAGCCACCGCAACAATGGACAGTCTTTAGTGACTCCAAGGCAGCCCTTCAGTGCATACGAAGCCCAATGCGCCACGGACCCAATGAACAACTGGCCCCAGAAATTCAGCACATATATCATCAAAGCCATGACAAGGGACACAACATAATCTTTCAGTGGCTTCCAGAACATTGTAACATCAGCGGGAATGACCGCGCCGGCGAAGCCGCCTGATCTGCACATGAAAATGATCAACGAGTCTTCATTCCGCTTTCGCGAACAGACGCTGCGGCTGATTTGCGATTGATGTTCCGTGAGTGTGCTTTGCCCCTGTGGGACTCGAATGTTTTCACCGTGCGTCGGTTGCGTTCGTTGTCTCCGGACATACGGATGCACCTCCCTCCTGGATTACCACGACCTGAACAGACCATGCTCTACCGTCTGTGGCTAGGCGTTGCCTTTACAAAGTGATATGTTTTCCTCATAGGAATGGCCAACAGCCCCACGTGCGACACATGTAACATCGACGAGACGCTAGCACACATTATCTGTGTCTGCCCTCGATACAGTGCTGAGAGACAAGTGATGTGCAGAGTACTGGACCAGTTGAACAATCGTCCACTTTCTGAACTAAATGCTTTAGGCCAATGCTCCGAAAGAACACCCGCGTTGAAGGCCTTACTCGCGCTATTAAGGTTCTTGCGGTCCACGGGGCTTCACGACAGACTCTAAGAATGGCGCCCCCTACCGCTCTGTAGTGTACGCGCTTTGTTCGTGCTTGTCTCCCTTTCTCTCTATCTCCCCCTTCCACTCTGTTTCTCTTTTTATCCTTCTTAACCCTTCCCCCTGCGCAGGGTAGCCAACAAGAACTACCTCTGGTTAACCTCCCTGCCTTTCTCAGCATTATTTTCTCTCTCTCGCTCTCTCTCTCTTCACTTTCATACAGATTTGTATATATTAAAGCGTATAACAAATTTCGAAACGCATACATGCACTTTTCCGCCTTGGGAATCCCAAGACCTTGACTGTTTGCCATTTATATCATACTCACTGTCTGGTTTTATTTTTCCTGCTTTTTCCTTGCACTGTAATAAGTTTGTTATAAACTTATCGAGTTCCTTTTTATTGTTCTCATGCACAGCTGTATGTAGTTAATATGTTTACCTAATTTCTAGGCTGTGCACTTGGCTGGCGTTGTTTCTTTCTCTACATTCATATTGTCACGAGACTGTATGTATTATATATTATATTGTATGTATTGTATTACTTGATTTTGGTCCCCTCTTACTCAATGTCCTATGTGGGATCCTGGTAAGGTGTGTCACAAATAAATAAACTAAATAAATAAAACGCAGCGGGTCGTCATGTGAGCCTGGCAAAATAACATAGGACACGTTTTTTGGAATGCAAAACCGGAATAGTTAGCAAACATTTCTTTTTTATTTTGAAATGTGTACAACTGGACGGCAGCCTGCAATGCGTCGCCATATCGCTGTCGGTGCAGCGACGCATCAGTGACCTTTCTTGTTTCAAAACGTTGTAAAATATTTAGGTGCTGTCAGCGGCCGCTATGGCGTTGTGGCGGAAGCATGTGCGGTCCTAAATCGTGGTAATAACGAGCGAGCGGCATCCATCAGCCGTTAGCATTCAAATTTGCTCCCCTCAATAACACGCACATTACTGGTGGTTTTATGAATGAAACAAAAACATCCGAGTTGAAAGGACACGTGTAAAAGGTAACTCCACGATGCGCCTATTTGTCATCACAACCAGTTCAACGAAAATGCGGAAAATATAGCTGACTTTTGTCGTCGAACGGGCTCGGTCGACCGTCCACGCCGTTCCTATTCTGGACCACGCGCTCCGAAACAGCTTTATCAATCAACCAATCAATCAATCAATCAATCAATCAATCAATCAATCAATGAAATATTTATTTCAGTTTGCAATACATTGTGCAGTACAAACTGGGGGTAAGCGAAGAAAAACAGTCTGTACGACGGCTTGACAAAACTCTAAAGAATCCTTAAAGTATTGCTGCAAGTGCTGTTCGCACGCATCAGCACAGCAGTTTTTTTTTTTTGGGGGGGGGGACGCCGATTAATTGCAGCAAGCATCAAGGACCCAGGTTCTCGGGTAGAGTGTAAACAACCAGCGCAAAAAAATTATGCAGATGCCACGCACTGTGGGAATCCATCTAAGCGAAGCTTTCTATGCAGTTTCCTTTCATTGATGATAATTAGAGATGATGTTGACGGCGCGTGTTTAATTTCTTCAACGTGTAGTCCAACATGAAAGTGGCGAGTTGATGTTAAACGTTATCTCGCGTGCACCACTGCTGTTTGTCTGCCTAGCACGCAGGACACACAGGGAGAGCTCATTACTTGAGCCGTTGTTTTGCGCCGTAACCTCTGAGAGCGTTGAGCATTGCCGCACATGGCACATCGCATCGGGGAAGAAGTATTAAACTTGGATTATGGGGCTGTACGTGCCAAAAGCGCAATCGGATTATGAGGCTCGCCATAGTGGCGGACTCCTTATTAATTTTGACACCAAGGTGTTCAATAACGGGTCCGTAAATCTTAAGTGCACGAGCTTTTTTTTTGTCGCCCCCGTCGAAATACGGCTGCTGCTGGTCGGCCTCAAACTCGCTACCTAAAGCAATGCCATAGCCGCAAAGCTACCGTAGCAGGGCACAACAGTGTTAATTTGACGTGTGACCGCTTCTGTAGTGTCGCCATGACCCTATGGTGCTCTCCAATGCGTCTCTGGTTCTGTACGCCCTCCGTGTGTTGTCTGCTTGACAAAATTGCAGGGTGTTTATTTCTCAGAAATAGCAGAAACGTACCATACCGTACCTTCAACTTAAATTTATTCCCTTTTTCCGTAACTTTTGCCCGTAGTGGAGTTTCCTTGCGTTCTCACGTCACCTTTTCCTTATCCCTCGTACTCTTGTGTGGGAACGACGACTTGTTATTCACTCGGCTGTTATTCACTCGTTTCGCGATCGGTTCTACCCATTCCTCTGACCTCTATTTCCCCTTCTCTCTACACTTCTATCTAGCTTCCCTCTGGACTTTCACGTTAGTAGAAAGGTAGCGCTGCAGTTTCTGCGATGCTCTTGCGCGGGAAGGGGGTGGCGCTGACGTATAATTACACCTGTAATTATGTGGCGACGCGCAGGGAGCTCCAAAGGGCATTGTGCCCATTCGACGCGGTGCGGTCCAAATGAGTTTCTCGCGTCTTCTTTCTTCTGTGCCACGCTCCGTCCATGTATATACACGATCGCAACCATCCCCCGACGCAGTGTGCCAGACAGCAACAGCAGCAGTGGGAAAGTCAAAGGAAGGGGCAAAGAAAACTTCGACTTAAAAAGCGAGGAGCGCGTCCGGCCGCGGTACCTTAACGTATTTACGACCAGCTGCTGCCGCCGTTGTTTCCTCCCCGGAAGATGCTCATGCCGCCGGCAGAGGCGCCCTCGTCAGCACAACAGTTACATCTGCAGGGTGCCTGTTCTACCTATATTACAATGATAGCTTTGATAAGTTCACTGTAGTTTCGCTCCTTGTCGCTGAATGTGCGATACATACAGTCCCAAATGCATGCTTGAGCATTGCGGCTACTCAGGACGCCAGTGTAATGTGAGGTTGTGGTACCGTTAAGTGTCATGAGGACGGCACCACAGCTTATAGATTCGATAGCTGATAATCTTGTTGAGATTTACGGAAGAGTAACAAGCGATGCTGAGCAGACCATAATCCACGATATTGTGCATAACTGTGATATTCAGCGGAACGGATAACTCGTGGTCTGTTAGACTAAAAGAATAAGCCAGTCGAAGACGAAAAGAAGCCGTCGATGACGCCAAACAGAAGTAAACTCGAAATTATATGACGCGAATTGGGGTTAATAACGGCTGCTGGCGGGGGCCTTCGTCCTTCAGTGAAATTCAATAGGCTGATTATGATGCCAGTGGTGATGGTAAATACAGCGTTCAGCCATTCAACGCATTCACCTTTGCGTGTGTCTCCGGTACACTGGGCATGCGCAACCTCGTTATTTGTGGGATGGAGCAAAGAAGGATGCGATAGGCTTACCACGCTGCAGCAGCGAAATGATGTCACGGGAAGGAAGAGGCGTACGTCTATTCACAGATGGCTTTTAATGGCGGAGCCAACATAGCGTAGAGCAGCGAAAAACCGAAACACTTCGTCGTCTCCAAGGCCACCATTAGTGTCCTCTTCTTCACACATTACAGACTGTGACATCGTGTATGCAGTTGCCCCCATAAGGAATCTGCTTTTGATGTACTTTGGTACAAGAGTGGTGAGTATGGGTACTGTGCACTAAGCATAACAAATAACAGCTCAACTCACGTAACATATATCGGTTTGTTTCACAGAATAGCGCCCTGTCACATTCGAAACTCTTTCTTCCTTGATTATTCCGATTCTTTGAAGCAGCTTTACGAGCGCTACGACTTGTGCGAAGCGGCGAACTTATTTGTTGTTCTTTTTTCTACTTCTCTAAAGAAACGTCAAGCGGTCGTGCAAGTTTTCTCGACAAATCAGATTCTTCGTTTCCGGCTCAAATGAAAAAAAAAGAACCTGCAAAAATGAAAGGACCGAACTGCCGGAAGACATGCATCACTTGGATCAAGAGATGTAGACTGTGAAGGGCGTCGTAAATCAATTTCCTCTAAGTGCACTCATTCCTTGCGCCTAGAAGTCGTGGCCCGAAGAGGGCCTTTATTTATTACCTCACCATCTGCAATCGTGTATCTCGTGAGCACAGCTGTCTTTGTAGACAAAGCTTCCAAGTGTAGGCTTCCGGTTCGTATAAACGTTAAAAATAACGGAAAGCACAATCGAAACTACAGTTCGTGGTACTTCGCACAATCTTTGGTCCGCAGCACTGCGCTACCGCTTCTACTGCTTGATGTGGAGCCAACATATTTTTCTTAAGAACAATCTTAGAAAGTCCACTCGTTCGGCAAAGGCAGCGTACGTTAGACTTCGGCGTCTAAGAAAAAAAATACGAGAGGATGTGTTCGACAGTTTTCAATCACGAAAGGGGTTTGAGCGTGAACTTTGTTACTTTGAAGCTAAAGGAAGTCATCTGAGCTGCTACTTCAAGTTACTGTTTGCTTTTGTGGCCAACCGGAAGCTCTATACGTAGTTGTATATTGCAGGACAGGGTAACGGAGGCGAACAATAAACCCGCAGTGAGATATCGATTGAACAGGACCACGTCAAGATAGGCGAAGATATAATCACAAACGTGCCGACGTATTTTAAAAGAAGAAATATTGTTGCGTGAATCCACCTAACTATTATGATAACTATCTATGTCCTGTGGAGACTTAGCAAATGTTAACAATAAGCTACAGTTTATTGACAGGCAGCCGCCTTAAAGGGTGACTCTGGTGATTTCTCGATGTCAGCAGATATCAATGAAAGTCGCTGTGTACGTTCTCTGCACAGTTCCGCCATTTAATCGGAAAATCAGGTTTGAAAGTTGCGCAGATTTAAAAAAATAATAATTTCGTTAAGTCTCTCGAACCACCTGCCCGGCCTTCTCTTCAGCTATTGGCCACATTGTGTCATACGCGGCATACCAAGCTGGGAATTAATGGCGGTTTGACAGTAATTCGAAATCCCGAAAGTAACGCCGGAAGAAATAAAGAAAGCCTTAGGAGACATGCAAAGGGGGACAGCAGCTGGGGAGGATCAGGTAGCAGCAGATTTGTTGAAGGATGATGGACAGATTGTTCTAGAGAAACTGGCCACCCTGTATGCGCAATGCCTCATGACCTCGAGCGTACCAGAATCTTGGAAGAACGCTAACATAATCCTAATCCATAAGAAAGGGGACGCCAAAGACTTGAAAAATTATAGACCGATCAGCTTACTGTCCGTTGCCTACAAAGTATTTACTAAGGTAATTGCAAATAGAATCAGGAACACCTTAGACTTCTGTCAACCAAAGGACCAGGCAGGATTCCGTAAAGGCTACTCAACAATAGACCATATTCACACTATCAATCAAGTGATAGAGAAATGTGCAGAATATAACCAACCCTTATATATAGCTTTCATTGATTACGAGAAAGCGTTTGATTCAGTCGAAACCTCAGCAGTCATGGAGGCATTACGGAATCAGGGTGTAGATGAGCCATATGTAAAAATACTGGAAGATATCTATAGCGGGTCCACAGCCACCGTAGTCCTCCATAAAGCAAGCAACAAAATCCCAATAAAGAAAGGCGTCAGGCAGGGAGATACGATATCTCCAATGCTATTCACAGCGTGTTTACAGGAGGTATTCAGAGACCTGGATTGGGAAGAATTGGGGATAAAAGTTAATGGAGCATACCTTAGTAACTTGCGATTCGCTGATGATATTGCCTTGCTTAGTAACTCAGGGGACCAATTGCAATGCATGCTCACTGACCTGGAGAGGCAAAGCAGAAGAGTGGGTCTAAAAATTAATCTGCAGAAAACTAAAGTAATGCTTAACAGTCTCGGGAGAGAACAGCAATTTACAATAGGCAGCGAGGCACTGGAAGTCGTAAGGGAATACATCTACTTAGGGCAGGTAGTGACGGCGGATCCGGATCATGAGATGGAAATAATCAGAAGAGTAAGAATGGGCTGGAGTGCGTTTGGCAGGCATTCCCAAATTATGAACAGCAGGTTGCCGTTATCACTCAAGAGAAAAGTATGTAATAGCTGTGTCTTACCAGTACTCACCTACGGGGCAGAAACCTGGAGGCTTACGAAAAGGGTTCTACTCAAATTGAGGACGACACAACGAGCTATGGAAAGAAGAATGATAGGTGTAACGTTAAGGGATAAGAAAAGAGCAGATTGGGTGAGGGAACAAACGCGAGTTAATGACATCTTAGTTGAAATCAAGAAAAAGAAATGGGCATGGGCAGGACATGTAATGAGGAGGGAAGATAACCGATGGTCATTAAGGGTTACGGACTGGATCCCAAGGGAAGGGAAGCGTAGCAGGGGGCGGCAGAAAGTTAGGTGGGCGGATGAGATTAAGAAGTTTGCAGGGACGGCATGGCCACAATTAGTACATGACCGGGGTTGTTGGAGAAGTATGGGAGAGGCCTTTGCCCTGCAGTGGGCGTAACCAGGCTGATGATGATGATGATGACAGTGCCGAGGAATCCGCGATCGTGAGATATAGTGTTCGGTGTGAAAAGTTTCCATCACGAGAAGTTACGCTCTACCTGGACGGGCACGTGGTGGGCTCAAAATGGCGTTGCGTTGTTGGCTGCACTAATTTCAGCCATCACGTGCCGCACACACAGTCTCATGCGATGTCGACCGCGTTCAGCGGTGGTGAGGCTTATCAGTCGCCGAGTTCGTGCGTCTACTACGGACGGGCCTGAATGATTGACCAGAAGTTTATTATGTCATTATGATAGAGAGCGAGCGTAACCTTTTATTTCAAATCAACAAGATTTGAGTCCGGCGTCTTTTTAGTGGGTCTGGGCACCTGCCGCGGACGCGGTTCCGAGACCTTGTCCCGAAGCGGCTTCCTCGGTTCGCTGGACGGCCCAGAGTTGTGCTGTCAGGTCGGAGCTGAGCAGTGCGGTCATCCAGCGTGACCGGAGGCTGGCGGTGGAAGAGACGGAGGAGTCGGCACTGCCCGACTTGTTTGTTAGGTCCCGACACTCCCATAACGTGATTTAGTGTGGCAACCTCGCCACACGATGTGCATCTGTTTGTAGTGTACATGTCTGGATACATGGCGTGCATGAGTCTGGGGTTTCTGTAAGAGTCTGTTTGTAGAGGAAACTTCTTTTTTAATTGACCTTTGACCATACGGACTTGAAATAAACTATTCTTCATTTCGTATAGTGCAAACACAAAAGGCGAAAAGCGAGTACACGGCGCACTGTCAACATCAGTACGCTTACGTTGTCGAAGGCAGTCAGTCGTGCTCGCCGGCACTTCCCTAAATTAGATGTGACTACGCGCGTGGGTGTATTCTTACGTATCGTTATGCTGACTCATTATTTTGCTGCCGAGGTGCACTGGTTGCCTCTCATCCCAAAGGACGAACAAGCGGAGGCCCCCAGATTCGCTACAACTGAAACAAGCGCCTCGCTCAGCTGCCAACGGTGTCAGTACTGGCGTAGGCGTTCCCGCAAGAAAAACTACGCGTTGTCTGAATGAAAAATACGCCCGCATTGTTCATTTATATCTACTTTACGAGACACGTGAATTGCGTGCATGAAAAAGAGTCCGAAGAATGATACGTAGTCAGTGTAACAACGTGTACTACGATCTCCCGCTCGCTGTTTTCGAAGCTATAGGTGTGCGATCGCTCATACCAGCATGACTCATAGTGATGCGGTGGTGCTTACATGCAGAAAATCTACATGTTTTGATGTATTCTGATAATATTTGGTGTCAGCGATGCCCGTCTTGCGTTATATTTGAAGCGAACGACGAGCGGTCGCTGTACCATGCCGGTGTAAACAGATGCACCGGTCAGTGTTTAGGACATTCAGCGGGCTTCCTCAGGGGAAACCGCGCTTCTAAATCAAAACGCAAACGCGCAAAGCAGCGCTCCAGAACATATTATAGGGAGTGTGCGAAACGCTTCCCTGAGAAGGGGCAAAACACGTGTACTAGCAAACAGCACATATAAAATCTGTGGTTAGGGCTACAGTAGATTTTCATTTGGCAGCGCGATGTGTTCCGCACGGCAATGGTTCTTGTGGTGGCGGGTCGAGTGCGAACGGCGATTCATGGCTATTGAATTCGCCGGAGTCGTAGCTGTCGCAGTTTTACGGGTCGGAAGAGCCGATGCAGCTGACATTGTCACCAGAATACATTGTCCCAGTGCTCCGGCGCGGTCGCGAATCATCTGAGCATCTGCTCTTCGCCGCTTTCGTTCTCCGCGCGAGCGCGTCCGGCATGCCTTGCGCACCTTCTCCGCTAGTGGGCCAGACATGACGTCACACGAACATGTTCCTTGGGCCGCTCCGTTAGATTTCTGTTTTTTTTTCGCGTTGTTTCGCTTATGTATAATTATTTCCGGATTTGCCAAACAATTCTACTATCAGACGCGTCTCGGTAACACAAAAATGCTATTACCTTGGCATGGCAAAAAAATCGATGGAGTTTCTGCCTAAAGCCAAATGCAAAGAAATTTCACCATCCCTAGTTTAGTTATAACTAAGTAATCTACACTCTCAAGCAATTTTGACAAAGCGCAGGTCTTGTGATTGCGCGATTGAATTTTTTATTTAACAGCCTTTAAATACTACTCGAAGAGACGACACGTGCGCTTGGTGACGAGGATATGGAGTTCATACCACTCTATTTTCCAACGGAAGACGGTTCGTGGAAAACCTGCACAGACCAAGGGGCACATACCGAGTGCTCCAAGTCGGCGTCAACGAATTTCGTTGAACAGCGGTGCCCACCAATTTCGGCATCTTACGCCCATGTGGGTGCGAAAGAGATTCGTTGGAGAAGGGTCACACACGTACATATTGTGACCCAACTTGGTGCGACGGTTGGTGGTATCAAACCCTGTTTTTTCAGCGCAGCAGCACGATGCTACCCATTCGACTAAGGACCACCCAGTGACCCTGGTTGGCAAGATAATGGTTCAGAGGTTAGGTTTCAGGGGTATACCTCAGGCCCCCTGAATGTACCTGAAGTACCCTAACGAATGCTAATGAATTAGCAACGAAAACGGCGGCACCTGAAGAATGAGGAGGAAAGAAGAGTGCACCACGATGACGGTGCGATGTGTAAGGCGTCGCCAAGTACGATGACGATGGCAGGTGGAGCACTGCGTTCGTAGCAGTGACGACTGCGATTAAATGGGGCAACCATAAGGCGCGCGAGGATTCGTGCGCGTCGACGAAATGGTGGTGTGCATAAGATTGTGTGTTCGGGTCCAACTCCTTTTATTTTCTTTTTGCCCTGTTCATCCACCACGAATAGTTTTGTTCAGCTGGGTTTTTTCAATATACACGATAATCTACGAGCTGGAGTGTTTGGAGCACTCCTACCTCATCAAATTGCGATTGCCGTAACCGTAGAATTTAAACACCGACCTTTTTCTGGATGGCAGTGCGCAGAAGCATACAGCCGGTCAGGGAAATGGCGGGTGAATCTGAATAATTAAACGTTTGATGTAATTCCTTGCACTTTATTAGCGCTTAATGTAGCGCCCCAGCTATGAAGCCACTGTACCGCTGCTCTTAAAAGCAACGTAGGCTACATTGTACAGATAAGAGAAATGTGATAGACAAAGCAAGGCTGTTTGCTGCTACTTAGAGGAACAAACAGGGGAAAAGAAGGAGAACAGACGTGTGTAAAGGCTTCATAAACACACAAACTCATTTTTTACACTCGTATAGAACAGAGCAAATGAACACTTTGTCAGTTAGAATACTACTGCATGTTTTTTTGAAGCCGATTTATAGACGACGACGACGACGACGACGACGACGACGACGATGATGATGATGATGATGATGATGATGATGCACAATCACGAAGCACGTGTCACGTGAACATGCAGAATCTGAGTAACGTTTCCCTTTCAATGAATGATAATGTTTAAGAACACCTAACTGCTGGCAACGAGTCTACGCTAGAAAATGTCCTTTCGAGCGCAATACGTCACGCTTCTCCTATCACGCCCGTAAAACTGCGCCTGATCAATAGCAATTCGTGGACTCGGCTTAAGCAGCAATAATCTCGATCGGCTGGATGCATTGTCAGGGACGTGACTTACTGCTTGCACGGCGCTTTGCGTGTGATGAGTTTGCGGTAACTTATAGGGCCGAGTTGCTTTATTTATTTGTTTTGATAAGAAGCAACTAATTTCTCTGTTAACGGGGTGCTTCTCTGCCAGCTTTTCTTTCGTTGACAAGTATCCGTGTGCAGAAACTAGGCACATCTGATTTAGTTTCTGATTTAGTAGCACTCCATGATTTTGACGGTTGAAACACCATTAGCAGAGCAGCCAGAAATATGGGTCATTAATTATCACTCAGGAAACTCGCCTTTAAAAAACTTCTCGCTCTCTTTACTTTTATTACTTTTTTTTTACTTTACTCTCTTACGTCAGTACTGCTTCGCTTGCTAAGTCGTTTCTCCAAAGGTTTCTCGTTTGTTCCAAAGGTTCTTCGTTATGTTTTTAGCAGAAACTTCCTCAATTATTCGCCATAAGACCGAATCGAATGGAAAGTAGTGTAAATATTAAGATAAAGCAGCTAGATATATTTGCAGGATGATGGGAAGAAGGAGATTTCTGTGTTGCTTCTGTGAGGGCGATGGAAATACGTTGTGAATCCCACAAGGGTACCCACACGGTCTCTAGAACTGCGGAATCGGCTTTTGAGCGGCGGTCAAATCACCGTTGGTTTCTGAGGTGCTTTTACCTAATCTGAGTAGATCCGAGATGGATTCGCCGCCGGCACGGGCGCCGGCGTTGAATGAAACACGTAACTAACAAAGTTAATGGACAACCCAAACCTTTCTTCTACACAAAGCTATTGAGCAATTGAAACCATGAGTTCGGGTTTTGACTTAGGTTATAGTGACAGCATTTGTAAGCGGGTACGTTTAGTAAAAAATAAAACTTACAAGAAATTAACTAAGCATTTAGATCATGAATCATGTAACGTTTAGCGTGGCCAAAGCCTTTGATGCCGACAATAAGGATATTCTTATGCGAGTCAGAGTGGTTTTGCGATAACATCTATTCTGTTAGTTCGCTTTTAGTACCTTTAGTGCATTCACGTGAGCGCACATCGCAGCAGCATGGGCAGATGTTTGGGGGAGAGGCTTCCATCGCTGTTCGCGTATCGTTGGCGAATATCAGTTCGTGCAGAACTTCACCTTAAATCTTCACCACGTGACTGGGCCGTGGGACGGGGCACGTATATATTAGTGCCCCGTCTAGACGGGGCACTAATATTGGTTCGTGCAGAACTTCACCTTAAATCCCACGTGACGTTGGCGGCCAGACACACATTCCACATTCTGAATTCTGATATTGGAATTGGGATATTGTTCCGTGCTTTCCGAACTATACGTCGCACTGTGCGCAGACATTGCTGAGCAGGAAACACGGCTTCCACAGAGGGGGAAGAGGCTTAAAAGCTAGCGTTAATAACCAACACCAACCCCGTTCCACGGTCTATCGATCGGTTTAAAGGACGCCACTTGAAAACAAAACGAGCAACAGCCTCTAATTCACAAGCCGGCCTCGATTCGAAGGAAATCCTCGACTTCAGCGAGCGGAGCACGTACAAGGGAGCCTCAACAGTCGACTGTATGCAAAGTGATGGCGTGCCTGATCGCATCACGTGACCTATCGTTCGATACAACGATTTATGTCGCTGCGCAGAGTGCAGCGTGATTAGCGAGCACCTGTCAGTAAGGAAGGATCACAAAACATTTCTCTTGACCAGGTCTCGTGCACTAGACGGGGCACTATAGCACGCTGGCGGGAACCGCTCCCCTGCTATGCAGACATGCCTGCCCGGGGCTCTACATGCCTTGCTTCGTGCTGCAGTCCTATTATTGCCAGGCACTTTAAGGTACGTTCTGTCCTTTATTGCCAGACGCATGATTTCGTCCGTCCTTCCAGAAAGGACTTTGGTCTTTTTCGCGTATGTGCTCCGAGAAAGCGCGAATCAAGATCAAGGAGCACGTAATGTTTCCGCGAACACCGGATGCACACATGAGCTTCGTTCACCTTTCACTCGTTTCCAGTGACGAGGCAGCTGAGAGCGGCTTCATCGATGATAACGCAATTAACCGCACGTCTGCGCTCAGCGCTCGGCCAATTCAGGGTGATCCCATTTGCCCGGGCTGGCAGCTCTCCACCGGAACCAATTACGGTCGAACGCCTTCGCCGCGGACAGAAGAATATCGATCGACTCCAGGAAGGTACCATGGAAGCCACGTAAAAAAAAGAAAAAACGATTTCAGACAAGCGATGTGCTTCTCGATGTATTTCCAGAGCTGAGCCCGCAAAACGCTGGACTGGGTGAGAGCCTGGAACAGTATTTTTTTTTTAGGTGTACTTTCTTCTTTTTCTCTCGCTCTCTTATTTTTCCTGTCTGCCATCGCCTAGAACTCCTTAAAGCGCTATGAGCACAATCGCGCACGCCAAGATAGCGTGCCTAAAGAAAAAATAATTATGGAAATATCAGTATTTATAGTAAGTCGCATGCATATTGAAACACTTATAATTGGACCTTTGCTGAAAATTAGTATGATATTTGCAAAGTGCTTTGGTAGAAGAAGTCGGAAGGCAGGGGATTTTGTGCGTGGTTTCGCTGTCAGTACGTGGACATGCGTTGGCATGACTTCTTTCGTAATTTTTCCCAAGATTTGGCATCTGGTACATTCTTCAAGTGCCTCAATAACTGCTTTCCAAGCACGCTAGCTTGATGTAGGCTAGCTCATATCAGACGTTCCTCTAGAGAGTTCTCTCACGGAATCTACTACCTTCGTTTGACGCGCACTGAGTGTCATGCTCAGTGAACCAAGTTGCCGACAGATTCACTGAGAGAGCACATACCCAGTACATTCGTGGCGCAGCTCGCTAAAGCGCTGACGTCAAAGATGTTCTTTGAAAACGGCACATACCCGTGCATTTTTTTTTTTGCGCAGCCTTCTTAATCGTCGGGCCGCTGTCATCAAGGAAGCCTTGTGACGTGGCGTTAGATTCGTCTCAGTATCGGATAAAAAATTTAAGGCATCATATTCGCCATTCTAGAGCGGCAAGTGGCGCAGACCTAGTTACCGAACTTGGCGTCAAAGACTTTCCTTGAGGAGCGACGCACTCCTACGGGGGCAGACCCAGAGACACAAGTTGGCATCAATGAGATTCCTTGAAAGCAGGCACAGAACGAGTGGCACATTCCTAGCGTTCCAAGTCGGTGTGAAAACACGTGTTTTCGTGTGTTCGTGTGTTCAGGGCCTAGACAGCCCTGAACTACAATGATCCGTGTCGGAGAGAAAGAGGTTCCCTGACGCGCGGTACGTATGCACACACTGGCACATATTCAGTGACCGAAGTTGGTCCGATGGTTGGTATTGAGAACCCTGTTCCGTCAGCACAGCGGCCCGATGCGCTGGCCATTTGACAACGGGCTACGCAGTGACCCAAGTAGGCAGGAAAATGGACAGACAGACAGACAGACAGACAGACAGACAGACAGACAGACAGACAGACAGACAGACAGACAGACAGACAGACAGACAGACAGACAGACAGACAGACAGACAGACAGACAGACAGACAGACAGACAGACAGACAGACAGACAGACAGACAGACAGACAGACAGACAGACAGACAGACAGACAGACAGACAGACAGACAGACAGACAGACAGACAGACAGACAGACAGACAGACAGACAGACAGACAGACAGACAGACAGACAGACAGACAGACAGACAGACAGACAGACAGACAGACAGACAGACAGACAGACAGACAGACAGACAGACAGACAGACAGACAGACAGACAGACAGACAGACAGACAGACAGACAGACAGACAGACAGACAGACAGACAGACAGACAGACAGACAGACAGACAGACAGACAGACAGACAGACAGACAGACAGACAGACAGACAGACAGACAGACAGACAGACAGACAGACAGACAGACAGACAGACAGACAGACAGACAGACAGACAGACAGACAGACAGACAGACAGACAGACAGACAGACAGACAGACAGACAGACAGACAGACAGACAGACAGACAGACAGACAGACAGACAGACAGACAGACAGACAGACAGACAGACAGACAGACAGACAGACAGACAGACAGACAGACAGACAGACAGACAGACAGACAGACAGACAGACAGACAGACAGACAGACAGACAGACAGACAGACAGACAGACAGACAGACAGACAGACAGACAGACAGACAGACAGACAGACAGACAGACAGGAATGTGCGTGAGGTACTAAGGTTGCTAGTGCATTAAAAAATGGGACTCCTGATCCTCCTCCTCCGCTCCACACTCTCCATTGACCCGAAGTGCCGACCGGGCCGCTAAGCCGGGCCTCAGCTAGTCTGGGTACGTGTTGTCTCGGCCTCACTAACTGGGGCCAAATATACGACTACGTTCGCCGAGATCGCTGAATAGAGTGAAATATCATCGGTGTACGTGGCGCCAACCGTTGACAACCACGACGATTTTGCCACCTGAAGACATCCTCATGATAACCTGCCAGGATGGTTTACAACCAACTGGACACCTACCCAGTGGCACCTCGTGCCTCGAGTCACAAGGCCTCCACTGCAGTACCGTTAGAGGGGTGCATAGGTGCTTATATCTGTGTTGCGAGGATAGATATATGCAAAGCATAAAGAATATCCGGATGCGCAAAGACACGGCGACAGGAGCAAGCAAAGGAGACAAGGCCCGCTCGGTTTCCCGTGGACACCTGGAATGTTTGACACAAACAATCCGAAACATGTGGAAACTACGCAAGCTTCGACGGTGAATTTAATATCGTGAATGCCTTTCTATACCGATAGCGACAAACCATGGCGTTTTAATGCGCAACATTGTTACCGCGAGCATGCAAACTTACCTTATACAGTGAGCCTGATAGTTTGGCATGACTGACTTAAGTAGTGCCAGTGATCGCACCTCTGTTGTGCATAATGCAATAAACCTTGCCGAAATCTTTTACCTCGAATATTGTTTCATTGCGTTTTATAACACACACACATACCTCCTTATGTTAAGGGTGACTAGTATTGAATATTGGAAAGTGAAGGACAATTCGTACCATACCAGTGAAGCTCACAGCACCGCGTCTTTCTTTTTCGTTCATTCCACGACAAAGACAAAGACGACACATACCACGGGCTGTCTTGAGCGGCACTTTGTTTTCCCTTCTGTGTGCGCGTGTTATGCCGCCCACGTCCAAATTCTGGTATATGAAATTTATCTTCTACGTGCGCCTAATATATAGCAAGTATCGTCGTGCTGGTGCCAAACCTTGGCGATGCGATACTATCATACAATCACATTGCAATAGATGTAAACATACCTAGGGTAGTTACTGGTGATATCGATATTTGCAACCGATGAAACGAATAAATTCCTGGCCCGCTATCGTGGTTCAGTGGCTATGCCGCTGCGCTACCGAAGTTAAAGGGCGCGGGATAAAATCGCGGTCACGGCCGCGGCATCGCGATGGTGGCAAAATACAAGAACACCCTTTTTACTGCACATTGGGTGCTCGTTAAGGAACCCCAGGTGGTCAAAATGAGTCTGGAGTCCGTCACTACGGCATGCCCCGCTATCAAATCGTGGTTTTGGCACGTTAAACTCCGTAATCTTTTACACGATGACTTCCTGCATGTTTTCTAGAAAGAGGCACTTGGACTCGACCTCGCAAATTGGGACGCAAGGCCAACTGCGCACGTATAGTTGGTGTCGTTAATCGTGTGGGCGCAAGGCGACTTAACAATTTCAAGATTTCCGGCTGCACCACGTACTTCAACCATCTTAGCCCGCTGCTCTGCTGAACGCGACACTCGGCATAACACCATCGACCAGTGCATCTGACGGTAACTTAGCCGCCCCTAAAGGAACCTTGTGCGCGATATATCAACCCTTGCCGTTGTCGTAAATACATTATTACGGGTTGAGATGTCAATGAAATTATGCCTACATATCCATTTACAGAGAACAGCAAATTAGTCGAAAAGGTATGATGGATAGATAGTCAATCGTCATAATAATAATAATAATAATAATAATAATAATAATAATAATAATAATAATAATAATAATAATAATAATAATAATAATAATAATAATAATAAGCAAGTCGTCGCTGTCGTAATCCTCGCAGTGGCGTGACACCCTACATAGATCCCAGATTACTGCGTATCTACTTAATAAGCATTTTAAATACTTGTACCTGTATAAAATACACGGACAAGCGCTTCGCTGTACTAGCTTTTCATATTGTGGGGGGTACTCCAAACTCATTTAGGAGACAAGTGGAAGCCATCGTTTGTAGTAACTATCTCAGTACAGTTACATACCAAGTGACACACTGGTATATGCTTTGCTTTGACACATTTATGCTTTGTACTGCGGACGGAACTTGAACTGAGTAGTGTGTGGAATTATCATCTATTTAGTTCGTGGAATACTCTTGCACAAGCGACTAAAAGGCTAGTGAAGTTAACAGACATAAAGTTTTGAATGAACGGTCCGTTGCAGCATTGCTATCTTGGTTCATTTTGTTAATTTTATGGTGGTAGCAATTACACGGACACTCCAGGCATATTATGCCGTCGGCGTAGCCGTCGCCGTCATGTTCCGCATAAAGTCCAAGTGCGATAAAACCATGGCCGGGCGCCTTATGCTGTAGGTGTGAGTGAAAGCCTGCGAATGTGAGCTTAGCACGGTGGCTTGATCTCGCGCGCGCAAAACCGAAGGCGCGGAAGTAGCGCGCCGTCTTCCTCCGCGCGCTAGGAACTGGAAGGCTTTCTACTGTGGCGGCTGCGGCTGCTGTGGCGCAGCTAGGCTCGGCCGCGCGTGGCCTACTTTGAAAGCGATCTGTGATGACTACAGAGTCGAAGTGTGCCGAATGCTGATAGCTTCGTGCGCGCTGTGTTCTGGCCGCTTCGTTCGTGTTGAAGCAAGAGGCAGCACGAAGGTCAATTCGTTCGCTGCTGCTGCTGCTCTTCACCACGCCAGTTTTTTGACAGCGAGTGTATGCATTCATTAAGTAAGGCGCATTTATTACCGGTGTGCGCGTGACGTCATGGTTGTCAATTTAGTTAGTTAGTGTTTACGAGTTTCTAAGGCCAATGAAACTACTATGCTTAGTTCGTATGTCTGTCTACTAATTTGCTATCACAATCGAGACTTCGCTTTTCGGGCGTAGCTCCGACTTTTCTTGTTTGTTCATGATTTTTAGTAAGATAATTTTTCTTCATTTCTTCTATAAAACGGTGAAGTGGAGCGGCCGAGTGGCTCTTTCCTTGAATCTCTCCGCAGCAACCAATGCATAACAGACCAGAGAAGAGAACGTGTTTCTGGGCCAGGAGTTGTTTGGCTGCTCGAAAGCGTCCAGAATGGCCAATTCGGTAAATAAAGTTCGGCATCATGTTACACTGCTGCAACAGATGAAGGCAAAAGCCTGCTGATGACATTGCAAGAAAGTGTAAATCAGATCATTAGTAGACTGGAGCGGATATAAGAACGGGAAAATATCACGGATCAGAGATTAGGCAAAATTGAAATATATCTAAACGAGACAGTGGTCCCTGTTATGGAGCGGGAGTGCACTCGGCCGCTAGCCCAGCAGGGTAAGTCGCCGAGTGGACTTGAGCTCAAAACTAGTTCACCAAATTTCCGTGGTCAAGATGGCTCTGTTAAATAGTTCATTTAGTATTTGGCAGTGGAATTGTAGGGGGTTCAATCATAAGAAGGCGTCTCTGCAGCAGTTTGTTAGAACGCATGGTGTCAAGCCTCAAGTTATCATGTTACAGGAAACACTGACGTCTAACGTGACCTTAACGAATTTCAAAGCGGAAGTTAAGGATAATGAACAGGGCAGAGGACTCGCTACTCTCATTAATAGGAGGTTGGCGTATATTAGACATGATCTTCACATGGCAGATTGCAAGATTGAATATATTATGGTGGAAGTAATCTTAGGTCGGCAAAGGTCATGTCAGAGGAGCGTTTACCTACTTAACCTGTACAGTAGCCCCAGGGACACGAAGCAGAGTTTCAAATCTCTCTTGACCAAGGCAACCAATCTGGCTAAGGATGCACCGTTGCTTATTGGAGGGGACTTCAATGCACCATATCATGTGTGGAAGTATGTTTATAGCACTATTAAGGGGGAGAGACTATGGCAGCAGGCACTAGACTTGAATTTAACTCTGATTACAGACCCCTCGTATCCCACCAGATGTGGCACGTCGACATGTAGAGATTCGACACCTGATCTCACTTTTGTTCGGGGGGTGGTGGATTCGTCCTGGTCCAATTCTAATAAAGATTTTGGTAGCGATCATTACATACTTATGATTACTTTGGCAGTGGCTAATAAAAAGGAGCGCACATTCAGGATGGTTGACTGGGATGCATTTAGGAAACGAAGAGCGCAGAGAATCGATGATGAAGGAAATGAGTTGACCTTGGAACAGTGGACTAGTCAGCTTAAAAGTGACGTTGAGGCGTCCACTAAAGAGGTTCAGACCGATATTGACACGGAACACATGGATAGTCGCCTGGCACATTTGTTGGAAGCAAAGCAGTCGATGTTAGCGAGATGGAAGGGTCAGAAATTAAATAGAAGGCTTAGAAAGCGTATAGCAGTGGTTAATCAGGAAATTGAAGACCATTGTCGGGTACTGTGCAAGCAGCAATGGGATGAAGTGTGCAATTCTATTGATGGTCGCATTAAGAGGGGAGGCTCATGGAGTTTGCTCAGACATTTACTAGATGAGACAAACACTAAGTCTAACCAGAGGACTGTGATAGGTAAGCTGGTCCATCAGGCGTGTCGGGACTCCACGGAGCAGGAGTTGCTAAAGGATTTGGCTCAGAGATACCTTCCTTTGGAGACCTGGCACGATACACCTGATGTGGTTTTGGAATATAGTGGAAACGAAAATGCAGCTATGGACGCGGAATTTACTGAAAGTGATATCAGGATGGCGCTGCAGAATCTTAATGGTCGATCGGCATCAGGGCCGGATGGCATTACGAATAAAATGCTACGGAATTTAGACGATGGGTCAATTGAGTTCCTTACGCGGCAGATCAATTGCCTATGGAAGGAAGGCTCTTTCCCGGAAGAGTGGAAACTGGCAACTACTGTTCTGATACCCAAACCGGGCAAGGCCATAGGGCTTGAAAATCTCAGACCCATTTCCCTGACGTCGTGTTTGGGAAAAGTCGCTGAGCATGCCATTTTAAATAGGCTAACGCGTTATGTTGAGGGCAATGGGGTCTTTCCGCATTCGATGATAGGATTTCGGCCCGGCCTCTCGACTCAGGATGCTATGATCAGGATTAAGCATGAGATCCTTGACCGGCGAACAAGGGATACTAAGGCACTAATTGGACTTGATGTGGAAAAAGCTTTCGATAAAATCCGACATTCTTTCATTCTACGGGTGCTATCGGACTTGAATATGGGGCAGCGGCTTTTCAATTTTGTCAAGGCTTTCCTTACGGATAGAAAGACATGTCTTAGGTTTGGGGAGATAAAATCGGAAGTCGTTAAATTGGGTTGCTGTGGTACTCCGCAGGGATCCGTACTCTCGCCTATGTTATTCAATCTGGCGATGTCGAAGTTGGCTAATAGACTGGACACTGTCCAGGATATTGGCTATTCTATCTACGCGGATGACATTACTATATGGAGTGTCGGTGGTAGTGATGGGGAGCTTGAGGCTAGGCTGCAGCAGGTGGTAACGCTTACGGAGGAGTGCCTGGGTCTCATGGGGCTCAAGTGCTCCACTAAAAAGTCGGAGTTGTTGATCTTCAAATCTAAGAAGCTAGGTCGTAGGCCGAGGGGTTGGGTACCGGAAGTTGAGCCTTGCATTAGAATTCATACTAGGGAAGGGTCGGTGATACCCAAAGTTGAAGCAATCAGGGTCCTGGGTTTTGTACTTGAAGCGAACGGATCGAACATTAGAACCATTCAGCGTATTACCAAGAAAACGGAGGAGGCCATAAGACTTATAAGAAGGATCTCTAATAGGCATAGGGGTTTAGGAGAAGAAGGTGCGATGCGCTTAGTTCACGCATTTATTATGTGTCATTTCTCGTATGTGGCAGCTATGCTAAATTGGAATAGGGGGGAGAAAAATAAATTGGAAGCATTAATCAGAAAAGCCATCAAGGCTGCGCTTGGTCTGCCTATGACTACGTCAAACGATATGTTGTTACGACTGGGTTTGCATAATACTTTAGATGAAATTGCTGAGGCTCAACGTACCGCACAGAGGGAGCGGTTGCTAGGTACACCAGCGGGTAGGTATATATTACAGTCATTTGAAGAATCGGTGGCTGTGTCGCACGATAGGGCGCCCCTACACGAGTTGAACGTGAACCTTAGGGCAAATATCATGGTTCGTCCATTTCCGCGGAATGTGCACCCCGTACACAATGTAGGGAGGCGGGTCGCGAGAGCTAGGGCTTTGTTGCGAGAGGCAAAGGATCAGGAGGAGGAGTCTGCGTTTGTTGACGCCGCATGGATTAATGGTAAAAATGCTTATTCGGTGGTGGTAGTAGATGGCAAAGGGAGCGTTAGAAATGCTGCTTCCATTTATACCAAAGACCCGGGGGTTGCTGAACAGGTGGCTATTGCTCTAGCACTAATTGATTCTAGAAGAGCTTTGGTGTTTAGCGACTCGCGATCTGCGATTACAGCCTTCTCGAGAGGACTTGTTGCGGAACCGGCTAACAGACTGCTGCAGGGTAGGAATATCACTTCGCATACCGTTACTTGGTTCCCGGCGCACATGGGGACAGTGGAGGGAGCCCCGCGTAACCTCAACGAGGTGGCGCACAGGGAGGCACGAGGATTAGTGTGCCGTGTACTCCCTGAAGGGGCTGGATCTCCCGCTCCTGAGTACAGGGACCAACTGTTAACCTACAACGAAATCACCAAGCACTATTACTTAGGGCGCAGGGCATTCCCGTTGCCACATCCTAAATTAAGTAGGCCGCAGGCGGTTACATTAAGGCTTCTGCAGACACGGACGTACCCTAACCCCGTCATCATGAATAAAATTAATCCGGACTGCGGGGTTTCAGTCTATTGTAGTAAGTGTGGGGGTTTGCTCGATTTACAACACATGCTGTGGCGCTGCTTGGCGTTGGCCGGTGATGGTTCTCGAGGTGAACAGTGGTGGCAGCGAATGCTGCACAGTGAAGTGCTGGCGGACCAACTCAGGGCTGTCCAGAGGGCCCGTGTGATAGCAGAGGGGCTCGGCCTCTCTGTACCGACGTGGGAGCGGCCCGCATCAGTCCCAGACTGATCCCTCCGGACCTAAATAAAGTTCTTCATACCATACCATACTTCGTAATGTGCCGTCTCGTATCGTCGCGTTGTTGCTTTTGCAGTTCCGTTTCCTCAGCTCCTTTCCGATATTTCGCTGTGGCTTGGCGCGCTTGTATAGCGAGATCAGACTCGCGCCAACGACGTTTCTCTCTGACGTTACGTTGCATCCTCTCAGCAGGGGCTTGAAACGTTTCCTGTTCTATGTGCGGTATAGGCTCCACTCAGGGAACAGGCAGCGCCACTGAGCAGCAATGGAGCTGTGCTGCTCTGAAATCGCAGTCTCTAAACTGGCACCGTGGAAGTGTTGGGCTTCTAATAGGTTGACCGATTTTTAATCGACTCTTCACTGTTGCTGGTGCATGCCTCATTTCGCTCCAGCCCTTTGTAAGCCGTGGCCCATCATTTGCTGCCCATGTCACATTCCTACTTTAGATCGCCATACAGTTAGATGTGAACCGGGAACAGCTGCATGGTCACTTTGGGTCGCGATTTTCTCGATATGTGTTCAGTCGATCGCGATTCGCGCATCGAGTTCGAGCTTCACGATCGCGATCGTAGGTTGTCGTCGGCACATTCATACCGAGTGAGCTAAACTAACTGTATTCGAATTGTTGTACCGTGTAGCAGTGACCATGCTTGATCGCAATTGAGAAATTTGATCTGCTCGGCGCGATCTCGACTGAAAGTGAATGTGTGACACCACAGTGTGTTTCTGTGTGCTTCGTCGTCGTGTGGCATGGCGCCAAACGAAAGCTTTTGCGGTTTTTAAGCAGTTGTAAGCGGTCTGTTGTAGCTCCCTGTTGAACACAGAACCGGGACCTACTTGCCGATGTAATGGGCGCAACTACGAGTGACATTGCGCGGCAATTAAGTGGGACAAACGAGCCCTTATTCATCAGGTCTTCTTATTCTTCAGATTATTCTCGCCAGCTTGCCGCATTTTGTAAACGTACGGAAAAAGGGTCGGGTTGTTGTCAGGATGACTTTCGACTGTGCTTCGTTTCTCAGTTGACGAAATGATTAAAGCATATCCTTTTTTATTCGTTTACGACCCATTCAGACCCATGTGCAGCTGACAAATGGGATTTATTAACCACGAGATCAGAATTTATGTGATACGAATGTTGGTTTTTGATCATGTACAATGACTGAGGTTCATTACACTCTTTGCACAAGGTCTGATTAACTTTCGAGTTCCTTTGCTTACATATGGGCTTTGCATTTGCAATGCGATTTCGCAAATGTAATGTCGCCAGAAAGAACAGGTGGATTGATGAATGTGTGGATGGATGTTATGAGCGTCCCCTTTGGAACGGTGTAGTGGGTTGCGCCACCAAGCTCTTGCTATTATACTGCCCAATGTCCTACGTAGGTTAAAAAAAGAAAAAGAAAAAAAAACGCACTATGGGAAACTGCGGCTCTGGCGCCAGCAGCTGAAATGAGTATCGTCTAGGAATTAGTGCTCGCCAGCATAAAATAAGCGTCCTCGTCATAATATATTGCTCATCACACACGCCAATTTTATTCTGATCATGAGAAATGCTAAGGCTACACTAAGCCGTAGTCAAATTAGCACATTCGTGACAAAGGAATTCTAAATGTCGAGCAGCTGACCCGGCCGTGACCGCTGGCGTCGCACAAGCTGCTGAACGCGCACGTGTAGAATGATTTACAAAACAAACCCTTCTCACAAGTATGATGACAGAAGCTGACTTATTTGACTCTCCTCACAGCTGCGATCCATTTCTTACGTCGTTCTAGTTCGTAAGGCTTGCCAGGAAAGATGTACCAATTTATCCCGGGCTGGCTTTCGTGACTGTGAGTCTTACGCATCAGTATCGCCGGTTCCACATGTTGTTTTAGAGCGCAGCTCTTTGGCGTCCGTTCCTGGGTTTCGCGTCGTCGTCGGCGTCGTCGTCGGCGTCGTCGTTGGCCTCGTAACCAGCTCCGCCCCCCTTTCATCCCCCCAGCGCTAGCAGCGACCGACTGATACCGCTGGATGCCGCTGACGCCGCTAGAGAGTCAAGATAACGTGACTGCATAGAACACCGTCGCCGCCATGCAGAAAGAGGAGGAAAAGGTCCCCCCCCCCCTGTTCTTGTGTGGCGGATAGCTGGGGTTGACTCACTATCGCCGTCAGCGGCATCAGTCAGTCGCTGCTATCTCTTCCCTCCTCGCTTTATCGTGTTGTCCGCTTGCTGCGCGCGCTTCTGCCCCCATCGTTTGCCGCTGGGTGTACACGCCGCCCCCCTCCGCTTCCGCTTACTGCTGGTTGCTCTCGACGGCGGCGATGAGCCTCCGCTTCGGCGGCGCGAACTGCAGGGTCTTCTCGGCGGCGGCGATGAGCTTCTGCTTCAGCCTCGCTTACTGCTGGTTGCTCTCGACGGCGGCGATGAGCCTCCGCTTCGGCGGCGCGAACGGCAGGGTCTTCTCGGCGGCGGCGCTTAGCCTCTGCTTCCCCCACGGCTGTGACAACCTCGCGAGGCACTTGTATAGGTCTCGTCTTTGAGAATCAAGCATTGGTGTACCAAGTCGAACATATATCAGTCTATTTCTCCGACCACAAAGCTTCCTTCATGACTGTCAAGAACTGTTAGTGGAGTCTTTGTTAAAGGAATATGTGTGAAAAATAAAAAAAAAATTGTGTGATAGCGCATACATGTGTTGCTCGATTTCTTTGCCTCAATCTATCCAAAAGATGAAACAGCTTATTTGCTGCGCTCACATTTCGCATTAGGAAGTAACGTAATCGTCGGTAATTTTTTCGTACCTCACTGATTTCGATGCTTCTCCATGAAGCGCACACCCTTGCACTGTCCCGAGACGTATACGAAAAAAAAAGGGGGGGAGGGCTAAGAAACAAAGCAAACCGTGCCCAACCGTGGTCGGCACGAAGTGCAGTGCGCTTGAAGTAATACACGCCGTGCCGGCCGAGCTGCCGAGGCACCTTCCCAGTACTGTCGCATAGCTGCGGCAGATGGCGCCAGCGTAGCTGCAAGCTCCACTGTACGGAGCCTATGGATGATTTCAATGAATGCATGCACTATATGCTTCACTTTGATGAGTGCTTGTAGACTCTCCATTACGAGAGGGGCGCGCCGATGCACTTTTTGCTTGCTTACGGAGGTATGAGCCACTGAGAAGGTGACGTGTTTTTTTTTTTGCACAGCTCGACTAGACACCGCGTTTTTGTACGTTGTATGCGTGGTTGGAATGTATGTATGCATATACGCTTCATTTTGATGAGTGCTTGTAGCCTCTGCATTACGAGAGACCTGAGTCATTGCATTTTTTGTTTGCGTAGGGAGGTATGAGCCATTGCTGATGATAATATCTTTTTCTGCCATTAGACCGGATGACGCGTTCTTCTCAAGGTGATCGGGAATATGAGCCACTAAGTGTTTTCGCCTTAATTAAATTCATGATCACACAAATTACGCCATCAAATAGACCAGAGAGCGGTTCCATGAAGTTTACAAGCCGCTCACTACACACCTATGAAGTGTTTTAAAGGAAAGCAAAGAGGGTGCGTGAAAAGTACGCAAACCAACTGACTACATTAAAGTTGAACAACGTCGTAACCATGCTGCTCTGACGTGCTCAGCCTGGACACGTGACGTACATACTTGGAAACTTAATTAGCAAAACTTTGTTACATAGTCAGATAGTCATTTTGATTTATTGTGCAAGCGGTCGGAGTGGGGGGTAGCTAAACACTAGGGTCAGCGTCACTCTGTATGTTGGCCTGCCGCGACTCGCTGCCCCACCCGCTCTTCCTTGTCTTCTTGTTTTAGAAAACGAAACACACTTTTTGCTGCATTGCACGCTTCAGCGTTGAGTTTTCTTCTGTAGCTAACGACTAACTATATTTATTTCGTTTCGAAAGGTCCAGACCAACGAGTGCACCATACAATTTCCAAGTCAGCACATCAGACCGAAAGCACATGTTTGCGTGCTTATTTTGTATTAACAGGCAGAAAACAGGACTGTAGATTTCTTTTTCTCTTAAGGAAAGAATGCCTCTAAAAATATGAAGAGAGTGGATAGTTTTCCTCATAGAGTGCCCAAACTAGCATTATTATAATAGGCGCGCACATAAAACACAAAAAATGCATAATTTAATAATGTAGAAAGACTCGTAGCGATATGCGTATACGCACTCGTATATGGAAGCGTATATGCACAGTGTATGCATGACCATGCGCGTTGCACATTGCATTTTGTAGCCGCATAGATATATACGAGAATAGATTATCCACGTTTTCTAAGTCCAAAGAAGCACCTTGGAAGAAGGAAACTTGAGAGGCAAACGAAGACGAGCTTCTAATAGTAGGCGACTATAGGCGAAGACAAATACAGTTTTAGTAGAACGCTTGGCGTTTTAACGAAGCTTTTGTAAGAAAACCGAAAGCACAAATTTATGCTAATCTCGCACTATCCGTTAGCGTATGGACGGTCCCGGTGGCGAAGTATTTCTACATCAGTTACAGCGAGTGCCGCGCGGTTGCATCGGCGAAGCAATTCACGTGCTTCTGCGGTGTATTTCATTCGAACTTCACGTTCGAAAGCACCCCAAGTCATTATGTTTTGCTAAGACTATAATGCAAACTTCCACTCTTTCTTGTTTTCTGTCGTCAGCGCAGCGCACATACTGGGTGATCATTTTTGAAGTCTTAGGGAATTTTGAACAATAAGAACCCTGTTGCAGATAGCATGATGCTAATGCTTGAGCTGAATTATTCAGAAAGGCGGAGATTACTTGCACAATAAATCAAAACACACATTCAACTAAGTAACAAAAAGCCACTAATTATCTTTCGTATTAATTCTTTACGGCACATATTGGAATTTGCGGGTCGTAGTAGGTGAGCTTGCGAGTCGTATCCACTTGAAATGAATTTCCAGGACGACACCAGTTTCGAAATATTATCTCCCAAAGTATGGAACAAAATAAGTGGTGGTTCCAGTTACTTTTGTGCCTCAATGCGTAAAAGAGCGTTTTGTTAAAAAAGTAAGTGGCACAACAGTTCATTTTTACGGCGAGATTCACGACGCATATCTCCAAACTAGCGTCATTTTATAAACTCTATCCAATTAGATACGCCTTGCAAACTCAGCGGCTACAATTCATAAATTGCAATTTAAGCTGTAAAGTCATCAACCAGAACGTTAATTACTAAATTTTTGTTAATTTATCGAATATGTGTTTCCATTTCTCGTGCCAGTAGTGTCTGCCTCTTTGCATAATTTAGCTCCAGGGCAACAATTTTTCAATCTGCCGCAGGCACTTTTTAAAAACTCCGTAAAACATAGAAATGATGACCCCGCTCCACTCAGCTAAAGGCGCCCGGCGCCTTTTAGCTTTTCTGACGAACAATTATTTTGCCATAACACATTCCGCCCCCCACCCTGCCATTTACGGCTCCACTGCAACCCCCCCCCCCCGATTGTTACAACCGCCCCCTAGTGACAGCACTGTATGTATCTAATTCCCGCCTCTTCGATCAACACTGTTCAAGTATTCGAAAGGTGCTATTTGCTACCTATATTTGTTTTTCTAAAATTCTCTGTTAGGCTCAGGAAAGGCACGTGGTACATGCATCCAGACGTCTCCGCACGGACGGATGTTATCGCTGCCGCTTCTCCCTTGAACCTTTACCGCTAACCGTAGTCATGTGAGAAATTGAGGCATTGCAGGCATAATTGTAGGCTTTCGCACAATTTATACTGAATAGCCGAGTGCCGCGAAGGGGGCGTCGCAGAAATTACAACCGTGCCTCACATTCTCCGAATGTCTGCGGCACGATTAGGAAGAAATCGAGACTCAGAAAATCGCACCTCCCAGTATTCTCTGGCAGAGAAGCTCAATTTCTTGATAGTGCACGTTTTCCTATATTTTGTGTAGCGCCACTCCAATTTCACGTAGAACCCACATCAAAAATAATGCATGCAAATGACACTCCGCTTGTAAAATATCCGTGAATACACGATTAACACGAAGAAGCGACGGTGTGCGCTGGTATAATATAGAAGAGCTTTTTCGTTGGCTCTTTAATAATGCGCGGAATATTCCCCGTGCATAATACTTTCGCCAAACTGTACCGTCTCCTGAAACGGAGGCGTTTAATATGGAGAGACACTCGGAATATGTGCAGAGCTTTTTTTAGCAAACTGCGATTCTATTTCCACAGCTCCCTCTTGACCCGATCCGGATTTGATCTGATAGCCTCGCACTTCTGTTTATTTATGTTTTTTATTTTCCATCATTTTACGGTGACTGCCGTCAGCTTCGTCGTCGCCAAATTCATTCTTCCCGTGCGTCTATGCCTAACCACCATATCGCGCCGCCTTCTTTATTTTGCTCAGTACCTTTTCGGAATGTAGTTTATTTGTTTCCGCCATGCAATATACATATATTCCGCATTGAGGAGATCGGTGCTTCGTAGAGAGGGACCGCCTCCCTCATCTTTCGAGCTGGCACGCCGTATGCGCGGATTTCAGTCCAAGGTTTCGTGCGATATTAAACTTTGAGAACAAAAGCCTGGCGGTACAAATGGCATCTATATATTCAGGAAGCAGTTGGTTCCTCGCAAAATGAAGCCGGAGCGAGTTCTTGTTTTATATATATATATATATATATATATATATATATATATATATATATATATATATATATATATATATATATATAAATATATATATATTATTTTGTTTATAATTTTCTTTTCCTTTTTTTTCCCCAGAGCAATATCAGACTGGAACGACAGTTTACAGACACAGCGTGACTAAAAATTGTGTGAATTTGTATTTGCTTGTACCTAATTTGTTCTCTTTCGCTTGTATGCATTCTATTGCCCCTCTGTTTGGACCGAACGGTCTGCAGTATGTACTAAATAAACAAATAAACAACATATACACAGAGAAGATGAAGTTCCTGACAGTTTGTAACGAGACGACAAAAAGCCGCAACTGTGACAAATTTTGAGAGCAGGAACGCGTTTCACGGACTCTATTTTCTCTATTTTGCGCAATTACACGATATATATATATATATATATATATATATATATATATATATATATATATTGTTTTATTTCCGGGCAAAATTGCTTTGCAACTCTGTCTCAGGTAGGCACATTTCCTATTTGCGAATTGATTACACAGATAAAAGATGAAACGCAACACACTGAAACATGATTGTACTTATACATGCACTAATTGCGCAGACATTTGTTAGTTAACGTTAGAAGGTTGACGCAAAATACAAATTCTTTCCGGCAAGGTAAAAGCATCGTCGGGGACATATTGTTCATTGACAATAGATATACAGCATGACCGAACCCTGTGGAGTACCCGTACTGCCGAGCTTGTGTTCGGGGAGCTTGAGGTCTCCGGCGTGCAGTTCCCCGGCGCTTTATTAAAATTACCCCTATCCTACCCTATCCTATATGTATAGCATAATCGTCAACACTTGGCAATTGGGAGTCGTTCAATTCCACGGGAGCACCAGCTTTTCTGGGGGTCCGCACTGAGTGTTGCCGCTCGGATCGCATGTCTCGCCGACGATCTTCTCGTCGCAGCTGGCAAAACATGGCAGGCGGTCTCGCAGACAAGACCGCCGCCTGCCTCGCTAAGGGCCGATTTACGCTCAAACCGCCCATGGCCGCACGCCGCACCGCAAGCCAGCGGTCCGCCAATAATGGCCGACGTGACGTCATGAGAGGCGGTCGTGAACTTTTGCCTCCGTGCGGTGTCCGCACAAACATGGCGCTGGTTCGAAGCGAAGCGGGGCGCAAGGCCTAGACCCCTAGACTGCAGCGGCAGTTTGTTTTTTGTGTGGTTTATTGTGATGATTGCAAGAGCTATTCAGCACCTGCAAAGCTATTTGTCTAACGCAACAAGCAGCTGTACTCTTTCTGACAGTCTTCAGTACGTGCGATCGCCAAAGGAAACAGACGGATGTGTGCTGTGTTTACGCGAGGATCGGAAGGAATGAAGCCGCCGATTTCGTGTTTTAGGCCGTTTTTTTGCATGTGCATTACAAACGTGAAAGCCATCGCACAAACCTGCATTCTAAGCATGACACTAGTTCGGTACGCGCCAAAAAGAAAAGATTTGCGATCGCCCACATCAGCATATAGTGTTCGTGGGTGTTGTGTGTGCGCGCTTCATCGATACGAAGATTGCACGTTTGTGCAGTGCTGGTTTGTGTTTCAGAAGTGATGACACGATGTGTAGCGATGAGCTTCATTGTCGTTTCATTGCAGGCAATCGTAATGTGCTGTTTGTGTCTTGCTTCGTGTGAGCTGTTTTGCCGGCTGCGATGCGCATTGGTGACCGCGAACACGTACAGAATGTTCGAGCGCTAGCGTTCTTACTTTTACGAAGCGTAAGTGTACTGTGATATGTACGTGCAATGTGTCGCAGTGGTGCTAGGCGTATAAGTGTTCGTTTCATGCAATATGCACATGTTCTGAAGTGAACAGTGCATAAGCGTTGCGGGCGAGTTTTGGTTCCGGCCCTTTCTGCCTCGTTCACGTATCTTGTGTGTTTTTCAGAAGTTATTTCTGTGCTATGAAGGTATTTATAGTCGCTGAGGGCAATATAAGGAACAGCTTTAAAGTTACATGAGTACATGCGCGCTGTCGTGAAATGTGGACGCACGGATGCACTGTTCTCATGAACGCAAATTTCGGGCACTCTTCATTTTTGTCATGGGGACATTGGTGTAAACAGCAGAAATCCTGAGGCGTATTTCTAGATTAAGCAAAGTATACATTCTTATACTGAGAGATGTGAGCGCCTTGCATGTGCAAGAAATTCAGCTGCTTGTTTCTTGTTAGTGTCTGAGTACACACTGTTAGTGCCAACACCAGTGGCTCAGCATGATAAGCATATAATGTGTGAAAACTAGATACTTCATTTTGATTCTTGACAATTTGCATTTTTTGATAAAAAGCCATATGCATATTTTAACAAAGCATGAAGATGGCAACACAACTGGTATGGTCAATATATGATTCGAAGATTGTAGCAGAACTTAAAGAATGCAGGCACAGAAGGAACGACTATAGTCGGATACAACTTTAGAAAAAAGGGGAGGCCCCGCCCAGATGACCAAAGCGCGATGTCCGATTGCCTTCGTGACTAAAATAATTCCACTAAAAAAATCATGCTTCTGAAACGCGCAATTCTAGGTATAAATAAAGACTTTTGTATTCTGATAACTGGTTTAGTGGAGCTCTCGTGCTACAGCACATGCCGGATCGCGACCGAAAAATAACCCCTTGCCTTCCACAACGCTGCCCGTCGTCTGCTCTTTAGCTTCATGCAAGTGACAAAAGTAGAAAGAGAAGCTCTAGCTTTGCGCTTGTTTGCATGTACACGGCACATTTACTACTCCTGTTCCGAGCTTCAAATGAATCAGTTGCCATTGAACAAGTACTTATATAAAACAATGCATTTATCGCAGCCATTACAAACTCAAGATGCTCGGTGTCAGCGAAAGCACAGTGTTCAAGGTTAGAAGGGAAGTCAAAGCTTCACATATTTCGGGTGGCAAACTGTCGACGCCCTCGCGAAAGTGCCCACGAAATGCGGAGAAAAGAAGATGCAGCACAAAGTATGACACGTTGTGCACACCGAGGTCGTGTGCACGATTTCTTTTGCCACAACGAGATACGGACGGTTGAGAAGATCACTAACGAGTTCTCGAAGCGTATATGGTGTTATGTTTGTGCCCTGGGATTTGTCTGACGGAAGGCCAGTGCTATGGTGTGTCGACTATGGAGGCAGCATTCGTCCCCGCATGGTCCCTGCTTCGGGCACACGACTACATGCACGGCTCGGGTTTCCCCGTGGCTGCACTGCATCCACAACGGAAGCGGCCACCGGACCACGGACTGCTATTCGGCCCCTCCCCGTGCCGGCAGCAACACAACCCCCCCCCCTCCTTTGTCCAGCAGTGCCTGCACCACAAACGACTCCCACTGTGTTTGGGATGGTTTCCAAAGGAAGGCTGTGTTTCGACCCTGTGCCTTACAGTTGGTTCCCTTTGTCCTATGCGGGCCATAAAACTTCCCCGGCGCACCATTCTGACCGACCGCCAGATCGGCCCGACGCTGCAGCGCGGTTTGAGGATGTGCCGGCCAACGAGAGTGGCGTAAGGACCACAGAAGCTGCCCAGACCCTCTCTCTCTCGACCTTGTTTTGTCCTTAGGGACTGTCTGGTGAATCTGTGGACTGAGGGGTGTTATTTGAGCAGCTTGCAGCTGCTCTGTTGGTCTCTCTCCTGATAACGACAACATGTCAACATTATATAAAGAATTCTTCACCGAGAAAGCTCTCCTCGTCTCTGACTCTGCATGAAGTGGGGTCCAGACCTCCTGCCAGCCACACATACCTCGACACACGCAACAATGGATCTCCCATCACTGAAGCGGTGTACTGTGCATCGCCTGCTTGCTGACATCTGATTCAAGCACGAGAAGAGGAGAGGCAATTCGTTGCTGACCGAACGGGATGACATCGCTGAATGGCAGAATCGCTACCTTCGTGACGTGGAGCGCTACGGGCAGAAGGCCAAAAGATCTTTTTCCTGGACGAGACATGGGTGACGGCGGTACACACTGGGTTGATCGTGTGGACAGACATCGTGGTGCAGAAGCGCGGACACCTATACGCTCGAGCAAATGTCCTGTCAATGGGTCTGGAACAACCTTCTGGAAAAGGCCAGCACCTGATTGTGACGCACATTGGCAGCAAGGATGGCTTCGTCAACGGCTGCTTAGATATATTCTGAGGCCAAAAAACAAGCGGCCACCACAAAGAAATGGACGGCAATCACTTCGAGGGATGGCTTAACGACGTTCTGCAGAAGTTGCCTGCTGGTAGCGTCATTGTTTTGGCTAATGCATCTTACCATTCCTGGCGAGAAGAGAAATTGCCGTCAACAGCTTGGAAGAAGGAAAAAATACAGGAGTGACTCAAAAGCAAAAACATCACCTACAGCGAAAGGGTGGTTAAAAAGCAGCTGCTTGAGTTGGTAGCATCTGTAAAGCCACACTTCTGAGCTACATCGTAGACAATGCAGCTGAAAGGGCCGATTGCATCGTACTCGGGCTCCCACCATACCACTGCAAATTTAATCCTATCGAGCTCGTGTGGGCAAAGGTAAAAAAGTGGCATAGCTGAGGACAACAGAGGCGTCAAGCTGTCCACGGTCAAAGACGGCTTGAGGGAAAAAATCAAGCACGTAACGGTGGAAGACTGGAGGAAAAAACTTCACCATGTGATGGACCTGAAGGCAAAGTTCAGGCTTGATACATCTGGAAGTGACCACGTGCAACCCATCATCATCCAACTGGGTGAAGGTGACAGTGAAGAAAGCGACTCCGACTGTGAGCTGTCCGGCATTGAGCCACTCGATGAAGCATAATGGCTTCTTTTTAATGAAAGAACAGCCCTTATTAGGGCTACCAAAATATTGCCGGTGGGTTCGCAGCAGCCAAGCGTTCTGCCGTGACCTCTCAAATAAATAAGCAGTTCATTTGGTGACATATTCCTTTTAATGGAAGCCGAATTCTGAAAAAGCAACGTCCTGCACAGATCGTGCTCAATATAAGTATTGGCATGGAAACGTGCTGAAATGCTGGAAAATCTGAATGCAAATACAGTTGTTAACCCTGAATAACTATGCGGGGCCCAAAATGCTCATTCGGGTAGCCACTGTCCAGCTTCACACGAAAAAGCAGTAGTCAACGTGAAAGTGACAGCCACACCAATGTGCACGCCAAAGCACATTGTGCTTTGCGTGCAGTTGTGCTGCCCCTACTGTTATTTCCAGCCCACTGAGATGACTAATGGCAATGTCCGAAGGCCCAAAATACTCTATTGGGCAGCCACCTACGAGTATGACGGGCCCTGTGATGAGATAACAGTCATCAGGGCATGCTTGAAAGGCACCTTTAGCATCTGCACTTCAAAGCGCAGCCATGTCGTAGACATTGTAGGTGAAACAGCAGCAGTCAACGCGAAATTGACCACCACTTTAGCAGTTTGCATGCAAAAGCACATTCATGTGGTCGCATTCTTTATTTTGGTTATATGGCTCAGGCAAGTAATATGGACAAGAGAACAATTATGAAACATCATTAGCTTAGTGAGGACCAAAATACTAATTTGGGTAACTATTAATAGCAGTAGTCGAGAGCACGCTTGAAAGGCACCATTAGCAGTCTGCACGTCAAAGCACAGTCAAGTTGTCGCCACTGTCGGTGAAACGGCAGCAATCAACGCAAAAAGGACAGCCACTGTTGGCAACTTGCATGCAAACACACATTAATGTGGTGGCATTGTTTATTTTGGCTACCTGGCCCAGGCAAGTAAAGCGAATAAGAGAACAATTATCAAACATCAATAGCTTAGTTAGGCCCAAAATACTCAGTCGGGTAGGTATTAATAGCAGTAGTCAAGGGCATGCTTGAAAGGCACCATTTGCAATCTGCACATCAAATCACAGTCATGCCGCAGCCATTGTTGTATTTGTTTATCTGACCGGGCAAGTAACACCAATGTAAGCACAATTATTCACCCTAAATAGCTCTGCTAACATTGTTTGTACTAAAAAATGCTGAGTGAAGTTGAATGTGTTTTATTGAGGCAATTATTTAATTCACAAGCCATCGGCATAGCGATCGATGGCCAGGTTCAGACAATGACATTTGTGAAGTAATAAATGGTGAAAGTTGCAAAAGCTCTCAGTGCACTGCTTTGCCGGGCTCCATTCACTGAAAAATGTCTTTGCAACGACGAAAGCATCAGACAGGAAATGATACCCCACTGCACAATGTTATTCATGTTGAATATTTTTACCATCATATGTGATGGGCAGCGAAACCGTCTGTTTATTAAGACTGAATGCATGAAAAGTGCAACAGCATAGCAAGGTGTTGTTTTGCAATATGCAGCCTTTCATGTGCACTTTGGCAAGCTACCACATGCACTGATGCATAAACATGAACAGAGGTAAAAGGCAAAGTACTGTGCAACCCACATGACGCTTTTAAGAAAATGTATTTCTAAACCTTTCTGTTTTCATAGGCGACCAAAATTTGTTTTGAGCAAGTTGGTTAATCACATTGCAGCAACAACACAAGAAGCAAGGACAGAAACACAGCGAGTAGGCAGATTGAAAAGACGAGGTAGACCAGTGAGACAGGTTTTAATGAGATCGAAGAGGCCAGCCCTGCAGTGTACAGGAGTTAGTGCTTTGAATGAGACTGGTTAATGAAAATGTGTAAAGACTTTGCTAAAAAAAAACTAGCAAAAACAAATGCTAATATAAAATAAAAGGACAGAAATAAGAGTAAGCGCAAACACGCATGGTAGCAGGCATGTGTTCACACACATGCAAAAACTAAGAAAACTTTGAATAGAAAGAAATGTGGGAAATTAAAAAAATTGACAAACGCAAGAAAACACATTTACGAACAGACACGGGTAGAGGTATTATAGGAGTGGGTTCACAAGCTGCTTTACCTACCTTCTTGTATGTTTTTTTTTAACCGCTCTCTTAACACTGTCTTGGGAATTTTTAATTGCAACATATCACGAGAATCGAAAAGCAGCGTGAAGCTATGTTGTGGGAAACCATATCGAGCGCTGGCAGCACAACTTATGCGTGACTGTGCCACAGCACACATTCTACAGCTTGCGCGCATGGTGAGCACTGGTGGAAAGCAATCAATCAACGGTGCTACACAATGCTCGAACACCACCGTTAGACGCTCGGCTATCTCACTGCTGACAATGATCGTTCATGCTAAGTTGATGGCGAGAAATCTTTGCTTTGGAGGCTTCTTTTGCAAATAATGTCTGTTGAGACGCTCGTAAGTTTGTTTCATGTGCGCACACTTTTCTCTTTTCTCCTGAGAATGGTCTTGCTCCATCGCTTCACCCCGTCCAACGAGAAACGCAGAGACACTACACGAACACATGCCGCTGACAGTAGGCGCCAGACTTTGGCAAACTTTTCTTGTCGTAACTCGTAATTTCATGAAGTACAAGTCCTGAAAAGGAACGACGATAGGCTAACTCGGGAGATCCTTGAGGCATTCGAGATAAGTAAAACAGGAGTGTAATGTGTAAGTACACCGTCAGTGGCCTTGACAAGAAAGGAAGTCGCCTTTTTGAGACAGCCTCAGATGTATAAGAGAAGAGATATGGCGATGAAATAAATAATAGTGGGAATTTCAATCAAGAAATCAGTTGACAGTGCAGCTGCGTATTCGTCTAGTCGTTCCTTCTGTGTCCATGTTCCTTAAGTTTTGCTGCTACAATCCTCAAAGAATAACCAAGTAGCCCAGTTAAACACCCTTTTGTCAATATATGATATTCTGTTGGCTGCTGGAGCATGTAGTGTGTATGTAAGTGTCGAAACCATTATTTTAAGCTGTTGTATTGCATAAGGATGTGTCAATATTTGCAACTTTGTAATTATGCATCGAATAGTGCCCTATTCGATTCGGTGGTCACCTTTTGTAAATGTGAATATTTTTTTCATACGTTTCGGGTATTTCAAAATGCCAACTGCACCCACATAAACACTAAATTGCAGAAAAGTACGGTAAATTTTCACCATGACAGGCGTGCTATAGCCATAAAACATGAGAACTTGCGTAGAGGAGCAGGCTAGGTTACTCAGGCAGCCATACTTTACAGGCTCTACAGTGATCATTTGCATCCTCTGAAGAGCCCTGTGCATGCGAATAAAGTACTTGTTTGCTCGTATGCTCAGTTTGGGGTGTTTTTCAAATACAATACTTAGTGAGGTACTATACTATTACAGAAATTTGCTAACTTCAAAAATACAGTGATATAAACATCAGTTTATGTTAATTATGATAATGGCTATTCATTTTTAGAAAAGTGTTCGATTCAATTTGCTTCTGGCACTATACTATTCGGTCCCAAAAACCCTTATTTGCTCACCTGTAATATTGCATCTTTTTTGTACTGTCTTTCACATGTGCATTGCAAACAAGACTCAAGTAAATGTGCACTCAGAGCATATTACATATAACTAAAAAAAATTCCCAGTGGGCTAGTTGGTTTGACATAACACTGTTGCACAAAGTGACTAAGGGACAGGACTTAAGAGAGAAAAACAATGCACGACACCCAAGTGCAAACTAACAAGTGTTTTATTTTTGGAAAAGGAGACCTTCATATAGCCTACTCGCATGTTCAAGGATGTTCTTCCCAGTCTAACCATGCCATCTATTGTCAGTCATTAAGCTAATCTCTTTGCTGACTGATATAGATGGCACATGGGGTCATCTTGATGTTGTAGGCTTCCATGACTTCTTTTTCTTTGGTTACTACATTTCAGCAAGATCCCCATCCTGTGGAAGATACGGCATGAAGCGCAGTGTATGGCAAGGCTTCTGGGTGCTTGTATCAGACTGTAGTTGTATAGGTGGTCGCACAGTCAATCATTTACGCACCTGCCTGTTTGGCCCATGTAATCAGCCCCACGTGTCAAAGGTATCTTGTAGACCATGTCTATCGTGCATTCAGTCAATCCTTTAACGTGGTTTATAGTGCACGTATTCAGGGTATTCCTTTTGCTGGTCATTCCATTTACTTTTGAGCACATTTCCTTTAGCTTTTGTCGTGCTGAGAGGACCACTCGTTCGCTCGGTTAAACGGAGCGAACGAGTTCAGCAAAAGATGAGAGCGAAGGCAGCATGGGGCAGTGGGAGATTAAAAAATCGGCAAGTGAGAAGAGGCATGAGGAGGAAAGTGTATAGGAAGGTGCAGCATAACCATGAGGCAGAAAGGAGAGGAGTGTATGGCAAAAGTGTGCAAATAAAAGCGAAGTGCAGTGACGGTAGCTATGAGATGGTGCCAGAGTAGCACGCAATGTCTGGGAGGTTTGTTGGCGGTGGCTTCTGTGAACCACGCCCACGCGTCACGCATGTGCTGGCTCATGCGATCTCCAGATTGGCAAGGCAGTGGTGCCACACTTCGCTCCATTTGCAACATGCCACACGAGACCGATTGTCCATGCCAACAAAATGACAACACATGTAGAGCTGCACTTAAATTTCGTATTAGGGAGTATCGTAATCGTCTCTGATTTTTTTCTGTCAATTGCATGTGCTCTGCAGTAATAAACATTGCAGAAGCATCGCTGATCGTTTATGCTCTTATGCCTCTCAATATAGGTATTGTATCAAAGCAGATTCCTTGCTTTGTACATGTTTGTTTCCAGAGCTGTCTCTGCACATTTTACACTTTATGAAGAGGGGAGGCTAGGGAACAGCTTAGAAGTTATATCACTGCTCCACGTATTGCAATCATTCATTTTGTGCTAGGTGTCATGTGCTGTAATGTAAGCTATGCAAATGCTCCTTATGCAATTTTTTGCACATGTGGCGACACAGCAAAACACCTTCTCTGCCACTGCCCAACTGTCGCATATCTGTACACGTGTACATGTGTGATAGAGTTTCCCTTTCTGTCACGCGGGTCATATTGCGATCACATCAACCTCGCTCACTATGTGTATGTAATCATTGGCCGCCAAGCTGTGGTGTACTTTTTGTCCTTATATTCCTTGGCCGTCATTCTGCCACGTTAAGTTGCTGCCATTCAATAAAACATGTTTCAAGTTCAGTCTGCCTCTTCGTTCACGGAAGCCCTGGAACACGACACCAACCTTTCACGCTAACAATGTGTTCTGTGAGCTGTACTCCATCTCAGTAGTTCCTTGCCGCACTGGGGAAGCTGCAGGGATCCCTAGTTAATAGGAAGGCTGAATGCCCCTCAAGGTGTCTTCATTGCACCGCACCGTCTGCTCGGTGTCTGCTTTCCGTCCTGTCAGTACATGCTCCATTGTTGGAGGATTGATGAAAAAAATGTTTTGATGCCATAACCAGAAGCTTTGTTTACGTGCATGCGACAGCAGAGCTTCGCTTCACCTGTACACTTTCCCTCCATTTACCTTGCAGCCACCTTAATAAACAGCAAGTATGAATGCCCTCATAAATGTTCACTTGCGGCACAGCGTCTGCTCGGCGTCTACTTGCTGGAATGAAAGCAGTTTAGGAAATAATCTAAAGCTATATTTTACTGACTACAGCATTTATCATGGATGTGAAGAGGGTGTTGCGACAGAAAGCCTGTGGTGCAAATTCAAGGAAATTTACTAGGATGCTGATCAAAAATTTTATAGTTGTATAGTGCAAAACCACATTTACATACAGGAATGACATGACACTGGCCATAACTTAAAGCAACGGTTCATGGGGCCCACATATATGGGCACATAAACATGATTCTCTATGCAAGTTTGCCAGTTGCAAGTTTGACTTGAAATGTTAGTCACTTTTTAGATGGAAGTGACATGATGACATACTGGTAATCAATGCCTGTTATTTCTTTATTCCCACAACGATCAGGTGTATAATACTTGTGCTCAGATACAATAACGCATCTCTGAATCACAGATATCACATCTTATCTGCCCTATGCAACTTTGCCACATGAAATGGGAAACTCGTTGATATAATCAGTTACGGATTATGCCAAAGTGTTGTGCTGTTTCTTGCAGTTTTGTCTTTCATGAGTATTTGCGTACTGTGAAAAATAGTACCCTGATGTTCTAAATGTTATGTATACTATATGACAATACTATTCTTTTTCCGTGATCAGAGGAGGCTTTTGTGTCAATATATAAATTGGAAGTTTTTTAACAAAGAATGTGTGACAAGTACTTGCATGTGAACAAGCGTATGCAGCCTTCCAAAGGCAAGCACGGTTACGAATGTATCTTTTAGCCATATTGGCAGAAAACTTTTCCATGGGCTTTTTTTTGCCTAAAGCCAACCACCTATCTCAATCTAGCAGATTTATCTTTTATGTGACAAGTCTCTGCTGTTTTCCTTGCAGCAAGTCCTTTTACATGTGTCCGCAAAACATTGGCCCTTCATTATGTTTGTTTTTTCTACAACTTTCATGTTTTTTTGGAAACAATTTATTTTGCATTTTTGGAAGCTCTTCATACGGCAGCCATTATTTCTTGGAAAGCTTCTTTGCAACGAGGCTCTAAAGTTGTTGATACGCTTTTAAAGTATTTTTTATATAACATTAGTAGCCTTGCATTTAAAACTTATCCTTTGTCCCCAATAGTTAGCTCCATTTCGCACTAGTTGATTAAGATGTAGTACCTAAATGTACGGAAATAAATATTGCTACTACAAGTACTCACGTCGTTGTGTCACTATTCAATATTTGACACTTACTATTTTTGTTCAATTTCTGTTTGAAAAAAATTAACATTCGCCCACCTCACAATGCATGAAGAGGCGCCCAAGCCATATTTGTGATGCAAAAAAGAGGTGAGGCATGCAGACAGGACACAAGAGTAGAGAAGTGGACTTCTCTACTCTTGTTTCCTGTCTGCACACCTCACCTCTTTTTTGCATAAAGTATCCTTACCAACTAGCTCAGCTTTCTGTCGTTCTAAGCCACATTTGTGCTTTCTGAAGTCTTACTTTGCTGCATATAATAGTGGCAAAAAGCAGCTTTTCAGAGAGAACTTGATTTTGTTGTTCTGCGTATTCTGTTCTTCTGCCATAAGTATGGTGAACTGATAACTATATCGCATACACACAGCCTCTCAATGGAACAGACATTTATTTGATACACATGAATTCGCACCCTGTTCATCTAGATTTCAAAATATGCTGATTGTGGCTAGCCTCTAGTATGTACAGAGGCATGTCTACGATGTGGTCTGAGGGTACATGTGCAGTGCTACTGTGAAGCTAGTTATAGTTCTCACAGCAATGCACCAAGTAAGGTTGTTGCTTCAATGTTATAAAGTAAGACAGCACCAGCTAGGCTGTAAGGGCGACGAAAATGATTTGTGCAATTCACCAAACATACAAACAGAATATAATATGACTATAATGCCATGTGCTAGTTAGTATACCAAGTGATTAAGAGAATGATGTAAGGGCTGTTTGGTTAATCTGGTTTAATTGTCGTGTTAAAACACAGGCTGTGAAGGTAACGTCAACATGTCGAGGTTGTCAACATGTCTAATTATTTACAAAATTGGGGAGGTAGCAGTGAGACTTCCTGGGAAAGCAATACCTCAGTTGTACTGATGGTATGGTTTGAATATATAATTTCATCATTGCTTGTTTAGAAATATGACGGTGGGTTAAAACCTATGAAATGCCACAACAGCAAGGCTGAACATCCATCCTTACTTCTCAGAGGCTTAAAGAATGATAAACAGTTATGCTTTAGAGCATATTTTGGTAACAAATATATGCCATCTTCATTTCAGTGGAATGGAAATAGGTGATTGAGCACAGCCATGCTATTGTAGCATGCGTGAAGGAATACAGGAGAGCCTGGGGGCTAATATATGTTAATAGAGTGAATGAGTAGCTGTGACTGGCAAGATTATTTTACTCCACAGAGGATGCTGCAGTAAGGTTTGTGCAACTGTAAGCAATACGAGAATTAGTGAAAGATTACTTGTAATATATGGATTTGTATGGCAGATGAGAATGTGCACCCGATTTGCCACTACGCATTTTTTCTATTTTATGTTCAGCACAGAGTGTGAGTCACTATGGCTTCTTAACTGGAAATTTCTGCGTTCCGTTTCACAGTGTTCATGGGGCTACCTGCATTCATTTGGCTACTTATGAAGTGATTGGATAATAGAACATGCCCACATTACAGATTTACACAGAACATAATATGAATTCATCATAAAGCTCCACCCAAGAAACTGTCTGTTGGTTATGAAAACAAAAAAAGGCAACAAACATTCCCTTACTTTCTTGTGCTGCCCCGCACATGCTGCTAATTAACTAATGTCTACAATGCAGACATTCTGTTCTTTCATTAGGGGTAGGTGCAAGTTGCCCCAAAACAATGAACCTGCATTCATTGCCTACAAGCTACGGCATGTTGGAATTGGTGTTACAGCAGGCATAGCAAATGTTCTCCCCTACTTGTGTCTTGTGCACCATACGAGCCAGCATTTCATTTCATTGTCGTGTACCTGTTTAAGCTGTTACTGATTCAGAAAGGCAAATATAAAACGACTTACTACATCAACCATTTCGCATGCAAGATCACTGCACTCATTGCAAAGCTTATTAGAGAGTTTTAGATCAGGGGGATGCAATCGTTGAGGCTCGAAGTACTAGGGGGCCTCAATGCTTGCGTCCCCTTAATGTAGATCTCTATAGTCGCTTGATAATCTTGCTTTGCTTTGAGATGAAGTATACGTACTGTGCACCTGTTTGTTAGCCTATGCACTTCTCTTTCTTTTTAATGTGGTTGTGCATTAGCTAGCTAGGTTGTCACTACATGAATGAGATTAGGGCCATGCCCAACGCTATCAAATAACATTACTTTGCTATAGCTCACTGACTGTGCAAGCTTCTTTTTTATCTAGGGAAAAGAATAAAAAGAGAATGCATGCATAAATGATGTTGACAGCAGCAAACGGTCTCAAGGCAATCATCCTTGATTGTCACCATTGCTGAGAGAGCAAGCATGCCTGTATTCACTTTGACCACAGGCTGTACACTGTTTAAATGCTGATAGAGGTATGGATAAATAGTGAAGGGGCAGCAGATTGGCCACCCAGGCCATTATGCATGGGCATTGCTGCCTTGTGTACCCTGTAAACCTCTGTCATCTCTTAAGGCATGAATGACATAACACTACTTCTATTGGCAGGGACATTTTTATCACCAACAAGAAATGTAAACATTAGGTGAATTCACGCCTATATGTGGTGTCTTTTCAGCAATATGAATTAATATTTGTTTTCATGCAAACATTCTTCTCTTGAAAACATATCTGACAAGCATCTCTGCCTGAAGAAGTAACTGTGATATGTACATATCACTTTTATGTCTGTCATAATTGTAATCAATTGCTCAAGACGTACTGATGGCTAGTTGTTTAGTCATGACTTAACATGGCAGTGCACTTTGAAATAATGACGTAACATAGAATGAACAAATGCTAGCTCTGTGCGCTCCTGTACTTTCATTCGGTGTAACATCATTGTTCAGAAGTGCGATGCTATATTACATCATCTAAGTAATTGTAGGCTCACTATTAACTTGACAGCTACTAAAGAGACCTCAGCAGCAAAGTGCAACTAAATCAACAAGCCACTGTTGATGATTCACATGCGTGCTCGGCGACGAAGTGACTTGTCAATCAACACAGCTGTATTCAGTGATAATAGAACCATCTATATAGGAGTATGTTAATAGATAATGCTGCGGCGCTTCAGCGTGCTACGCTGTTGCTGTGACAGATCCCTTGCTCATTGGCTTAGATATACCTGTGTGTTCCTGTATGCGCGTTCTTCTAAGCTGTTACGTACAGGGTCTGGCCCTATCCGTGAAAGGGATGTGCATTGGTTGGTGGCAGAAAACAGACCGAGTTTATTTTCTACAACAGATGCAGATCAGAGCCGCATGTGTTTGAGGGGGCAAACTCTCGGTCCCTGTCTAGTGGCCGAGACACTGGGGGTGATGGAGAACTCTTGGAACTCGACTCGGGGCGGGATGGCTTCCTGTTTCGTCTGCACTGGTGCCTTATCCAGCCGAGGAGTGGTGGTGCATCGCTTGTACAAAACACTTGCCTCCCTTCTCAGATGGAGTCGCCGTAGTGATCCGGAGGGTGTCGTTCCCGCTGCGGGCATGACTCTGCAGTTGTGTTTGGCACGGTCTCAGGGGCAGTGCCGATCTCTGGTTTGGTCACCGATGATTGCGAAGGCTCCAGCATTCCTGAGAGAGTGGCTGCTGACGACGTGGAGTTATCTTCTTTTATCCCAAGCATAAATGGGAGCGGGACACTGCTCGCGGTTAGCGTACAGCCCTTATTCTGTGTCGCCGAATCTTCTGTGGAGTATCTCAAAATACCAGGCTTGATGTGGTCACATTGTCATCGCACTAACCTGTTGGGGCCTTTAATGAGCCACGATTTGTGGCCTAGCTTTTCCAAAACCGTTCCCTCTGTCCAGATCGGATTCCCTCCAAAGTTTCAAGAGAAAACTGCTTGTCCGACAGCGAGTACTCTCGACTTTGTGTCCCTGTTGCAGTTGGTATGGATTTTGTTCGCTTTTGCTTGGGGCTGAGTGTACGTGAGAGCTGTATCCAGCTCACGCCCGAACACAAGTGCTTCTGGCATTTCACCCGTTGATGTGCAGATGGTGGTGTGTTGCTTTAGAAAAAGTGGGCCAGCCTACACGCGAATGTTTCGTCCTTGTTTTTGGCTAATGCTCGTTTTGTTTCAAAAGCCATCCTCTCTGCTTGGCCATTTGTTGTAGGATGGTACGGTGTGCTTGTTACATGGATCACCCCATTCTTCTTTAGGAAGCTCTCAACTTCTACTGAAATGAAGGATGGCCTGTTATGCCTGCCTGCCCAACAAAAGTACCTTCGTGCACATGCCTTCATGACCACAATTACATGGTGGTTTGCAGGTGCGAGTTTAAGAAGGTAGTTTCTCGCCTCCGGAAGCCTCTAACAAGGCACCCTTCCTGTGCTGAAAGCTCAGTCTCCAGTTTCCGGCATGAAGAAAACTGTTCTTTTGGCAGTTTATGAACTTCAGCATTTGAAACAGCCTCCATCACTTGGGACAGAACTGAGTCCTCTCGAGTCATTCGTGCTATTTGACGCGGTGAAAGCTCGAAGCTGGGCATGGTAGCCAACATGAGCACGTCTCTTGGGGGATAAGGTTCATCTTGTGCCGGTAGTGGAAGTCAGCTTGGAGTGTCCGCATTTTGGTGCAGTAGGCCAGGCCTGTACAGCAACTTGTAATCGTATGTTGCTAGTTTAAGGCACCATCGCATAATCCTTGATGAAAAGACCCGGGATACTTGCTTTGTTTCACTCACGATTACAATCAATGCCTGGCAATCTGTTATGGTCACATGCCAGCCAGCTGTGTACTTATGAAAATGACTGATGCTGTAGATTACTGCTGCACTTTCTTTGTTGAGCTGGAAGTAGCTCTTTTCGGCACTTCCCAGTGTTCATGAACTGAATGCAATGGGTGCCTCTCGGCAAATAGCATCTTCCCGAGCGAGGACGGCATCAACGCCGTACGGCGATGCGTCCACAGACAAAAGAAGGGGCTTCGTCCCGTCGTAGTGAGTGAGCACTGTAGATGCACGAATCATCTCCTTAAGTGCCTCGAAATTGGCTTGATGCTTGCTCTTCCACTTCCAGGGTGTGTTTTTCTCTAGGAACCTATACAATTCCACCACGACCATTGCTCTGTTCTCCAAAACGCAGTCGTCAAATGAAATAAGGCCCAGAAATCCCCTTAGGGATGTCTTGTCAGATGGTTTGGGTGCTTGAAGTATAGTCTCAACCTTTTTCTCGGTGTTGCAAACACCATTGCCATCAATTCGATGTCTCAGAAACTAAACTGACGTAATTCCAAACCTGCACTTTTCTTTCTTGAGGCGTAAGCCTTTCTCAGTTGGTCTCGACAGAACCTGATTCAGATGCTCTGCGTGCTCATTGCACTATTCCCGTTGACAATGATGTCGTCAAGAGGAACACTCACCCCTGGAATTCCAGGTATCTTTGTCTCCCTCAGGCACTGGAAGATAGCTGGTGCAGTGGAAATTCAGAACGGGAGGCATTCCACCCTGATTAGTCGTTTTGTGGTGTTCACTGTGAGCAGTGCTGCTGTTTTCTCATCAACTTTCAGTTGTTGATATGCTTGATAAAGATCCAACATTGAGAAGAGGGTTCCACCATGTAGGTTTGCAAACACTTCATCTGTAGTTGGTAGCAGGTAAGATGCCTTCTTCGCTGCTGCATTAACAGTAACAGTATTAACAGTACTCCTGTAGTCACCACAGACATTGAGTGTACTGTCGGTCTTCTGAACAAGTACCAATGGGGTTGCCCATTTGGTATGCTGCGTTGGTTTTAGGATACCTTGGCGCTGTAGATGGTCAAGCTTATGTTCCATAAGTGCCTGCAGCGCCACTGAATGCCTTCCTTGAAGACACCTGGGTGTCATCCCACGACCTCTGTAATTTCTAGTGCTGGCTCTCCAATGTGGTTGATCCCCTTCACCTGAATTTGAAGTGCCAAAAACCAATCTCTTCCTAGGAGGTTGCACCAGGTGCCCGTCATAACCAACAACGGCAGCAGATAGTCCTTTGATCTCAACATTACATGAACTTGTGCGGAGCACAGGACGTGTAATTGTTTACCTGACCATGTGCACAAATCGAGCGGCTCGCATGAAAGCCACGGAGTGTTTTTCTTCCACCTTCTGTAGTTCGTGTCCTCGCTTATCAGGGAGCATGCTGTACCTTTGTCCACCTCAAACTGGACTGGCTTTCCCTCCACTATCAAGTCCACGAGCAACTTGGGGCAGTGTGTACGTACACTATCTGTGTGCAGCTTGCAGCAGGATTTGCTGACAGGTGGTGGCTTGACACTGTGTGCCCATTGCTGCTAGTTGTCGGAGCGTGGTTCCGTGTTTTTCTTTTTCTTTGAGATGCAGGCATGCAAGACCTGACCTTCCTTGGAGCAGAAACGGCACTCGGCTGTCTTGAATTTGCATGTTTCAGGGTCGTGCAAGCCGTCGCATCGATAGCAATGACGCGCTGACGTATCCTTGCCTCCTGGCTTGATTTGCGACGTCCTGTTAATTTCCTCAGAGTTTGCCACTCCCTTGATATCTCGCTGATGCCTTGACGCACTTTCCGCTGACAAGGCTAAGGCCACAGCGCATTGAAATGTAAGGCTTTTTCAGCGAACAGTGTCTGCGGAAGATGTTCGTCCCAGACGCCGCGCGGACGAACCTGTCCCGCAGCATCACATCTTGGGGCGGCATAGTTGGGTTCGCCGCTGAAGCGGTCGTTTGGGTGTCAGGTGACGTCGTCGATATTGTAGCCGAAGGCAGCGCTCCGAAGTTGCAGTCGGCTGTCAAGGTTCCGAGGGCCGCAGCGTAGCTGCTGATCGACTCGTCTGGCCGTTGGTCGGGTCTTTGAAACACGTACCGGCTCTAAAGCTCGGATGTCCTGGTGTCGAAGTGCCGCCTAAGAAGTGTCACTGAATCATTTAAGTTGACTTCTGCCGGGATCTTCGGCGCTATCAGCGCGCACACGGTGTTCGAAAGTGTCGGCTGCACAGAGCGTGAGGAGAAGTGCCCGCTTCTTCGCTGACGTCGCTCGCCACGAAGTAAAAGTCGAGGCGCTGGATCCACGATTCCCATGATTTGGCCGAGAAAGGCTCGACAGCGCCGTGCATTCGTCCTGTAGCCATGGCCTTAACTGCGAAAACTTGTAGATATCTGCTTCGCAACTCCTGCCTCATCGCCAGTGTTACGTACGGGGTCTGGCCCCATCCGTGAAAGGAGTGCGCATCGGTTGGTGGCAGAAAACAGACTGCGTTTATTTTCTACAAAAGACGCAGGCGAGAGCTGCATGTGTTCGAGGGGGCAAACTCTCGGTCCCTGTCCGGTAGCCGAGACGCTGAGGGCGACGGAGGATTCTCAGAACTCGACTCGGGATAATGTCGCTTCCCGTTTCTCCGCGCTGGTGCTTCGTCCAGCCGAGGAGTGATGGTGCGTCGCTTCTCCACAACACAAGCTTTCGCTAGCACAGCTACAAAAAGTGTGCCATCGCGCCGTACACAACCGAGCACATAGTGACGTATGTTGTCGCAACATTATGCGGTATCAAGTAAATAAGTAATACAAAAAGCGGCACAGGTGAGTCGACGGCACAGTGTTCTAAAGGTGGGTCACCACGTCAATGCCACACATGCAGCACAGAATATGACAGTGCAAGAGTCGCGTTTTCACCATGACGCGGAAGCTTCAACCTACATCGACAAAAATATGACAGTGTCGTCTGCTGTTGGCGATAGTTGCCGACTTCGAACAGTGTTGCTCTGCGCACTGCCGAATGTTTACCAGCTTTCAACAGACGTCGCGTCCCCAAACCGAAGTGCGGATGCAGGCGCATTCGAACCGCTAGAGCTAACTAATAAAAAAATAACTAATAATACAGCAAACGTAATAATAATATCCAGGCACGATGCGAAATATTGCTGGTCGCCAGCACACGAGGCTGCCAACTCGCTGATGCATGTTGCCAGTTGCTGGTTACCTATTTGGACAACCAGAGGGCGCATGCGAACCGCACCGCATCATGCGGACTCAGCGTAAATGCAATTTTGTGACCGATCGCGACGACCGCCCGTTTTTCACGAACCGCATGCATGCGGTGCGGCGTGCGGCGATGGGCGGTTTGAGCGTAAATCGGCCCTAAACGGGTACGGTTGCACTGGTTGCGGTCGTGTGCAGTCCGTCGGGGTTGGTATACCGGGTGTGCGAGGCAACGACGAAGCGCGTGTGTCCGCCTCGGCGCGCGACGCGCCTTGCGCTTTCGCAGCGTTGCAGCGGCCGGGCCAAGGATCTCCGAGGCGCTCGACCTTGCTGGTCCTGCCGAAAGGTCGCGAGCAGCCGAACTGTCCTGGTCAGAAGCCACGCCGTTGGAAGGAGATAACCAACCTGCGGTGTGCGTTACAAAAGTAGGAGTTACGAGGTTTTGGAGGCTCGAAACTGTAGAAAGCTGTGTTTGCGGGCAAACCGATGGTTATTTTCTTTTTGCGCCTCGTGTCCCTCAGCGGAGTTTGAATGTATCCGAATTCGTCCAATGGCTGCTTTGAAGTCATCAGGTGTTCTTCGTCTGTATAGCATGGACATTGCGTCGCTAACTGAAATGCATGGGAACGGATCTCGGGCTCTCGCAGTGACGGTGTGGTGCAAGATGCCGAAGCAGAGTTCGAGACTCGCGGCGGCGAAAGTATCTCGCCACCGGGTGTCTACAGTGATGCAGGCCGCGAGCTTGTCGGCCAAATTCTTGTTGGGTGCAGCTGCAGCGGCTAGATGGCGCTGCTCCCGAGCTTCGCGGGTTTGCCGCCGCAGAAGCTCGGGACTCTGAGAGGAGTGGTGTCCGTGCAGGGATTTTGGAGGCCGTAAAGCGCAACACTGTACCGGACGTGGGTTAAATTACGTGCATGGCATAGGAATTGCTATTAACAAAATCTCGGCGTTTGCGAGCAATGCTTCGCTCTAATGCTTCAAGCATGGTACATACGTATACAATGCGCAGTGCGCTCAGAATAAGGTTGTTGGTTCAACGCAACATTGAAAGCATCGACAGCGTCAATGCTAACCGCGATGTCGGTACGACAAGGCCGCATAGTTTACGCAGTACCTCACAGTATTCACAGCCTACACAGTAGCACTGCAAATGCACAGAGAAAATGAAAACGCTCAAATGTTGTACGTGGTACTGCGTCATTTCGCTCGAGACGTCAGTTTTAGAAGTTTTGGCCTCGAAGTCTATTGGAACTCAAGTTGAAAATGATCTGCCGTGCATTAAAAGGATAAAGCTTTTAACAGAACAGCTGCCTCCTCACCTGCGGTGTAATATTGATTTACACACAAGAGTGAACACAAGGGGATTTTAACCGTACGGAGACTTCAGAGTTGAAGGTCATCTGACATACCGCGCTATAGTTTACAATCACGCTTAGCATATATGTGATTGGACGTTGTTTTGCTGCACAATCGTAACAAATAAACCTGACCGTGTAGGCTAAAACAAAGAGTAAACAATTTCTGTCGCGATCTTTCGACTTCAATGCATTTCAATCATAGAATGTTCAACCGCAGGGGCCAAACTAAAAATAGCATAATTACTTAGCTGATCAATTGGAAATAAAAGCGACTTAGCGTGGAAGCTTGGGCTTGTTGGTGATTCACTGGAAGAAGATAGCACCCTATATATTTATTTCTTCATTGCTTCATGAATGAACTGTTGTATGTCAGCGCTGTGTGGGTGTTGCTCTCTCGTCTCCGTGACATTTTTGCGCTGTCTCCTTTTTTGAAATAAAAGCTCATATAAACCTATGCACTTTCACTAAATTAATACAGCCTGCTTAGAAAAGCGGAGCACCTGAATGATTAATTTTGCCTATTTAGTTGTTCGAATTTCACAGCACGCATTATTGTGTAATGCGTACTACTATTACAGAAAGGTTGCGTACGTCACAAAATAGAACAGGTCAGAACTTATATATCCAACATAACCCTTTGTGTGCTATCAAAGCTTCTAATTACACTTCTAATGTTAAAATGCAGATTACTGTTTTTAATTGTTACATTAAAATGTATTTTAATGAAACCGCACTCTTGCCCCCTTAAACACCGCTGTAACCGCTGGGGTCTCTTCCAGTTCATCTGTTCCGGTGGACGCAAGTATTTCAAAAATAAGCGGGCAACCACGTAAACGAGCAAATGAGCGTCCGGTCTTCACTGTAGTAAAATGCTGGCATCCCAGTAATTGCCTTCAGAGCCGCAGGAGTAGCTAAAGTCTGCTGTCTTCTTTTTTTTTTATGTCAGCGGAAGTCAGCTTGACTTGAGTTGACAACGGATCTGTGCTCTGTGACAACAACTGTGCTCCCTCCCGTGCCGATGTTTCTTCACAGCGTCACACTCCTTTATGGGCCTATATTTTTTTTCCCTCTATTTGCTAGTTATGCTGGATGACAAGACCCCTACCAATTGTAACAGGGGTCCTGCTGACGGCCCTCTGGTCTCTATGCACAACTGTCGTTCTCTATGTCCTACTATCTCTTCATTGATAGCCCAATTGTGAACTTATCTGTCCTAGCATCAAGTGACATAGCCGAGCTCCAAGCCCGCAAACGTTCAGTAAGATCACTCACCTCCTTTATACTTGCAGCAAAACGTGTATAATGAAAAGTAGCGAGAATTCCAGTCTGTATCGTTGATTTACTGCTTGCTCAACCGAGGAGGCCTCGTGGCGTCTGATAGTAGCGGACAGTGGAGCTTATACGTGGCGCCTGCAGGAATTGCGATCGACCAATGAGCCAGCAGAGTACACGGACTTTGAAGCGATCCGTCTCGCTTCACCCCAATCGCAGTACGCCTAGCTTTGTGTGCCGAAGCGGAACAATTTTGGCATGAGTGATGATACGAGGTCAGTATTTTTAAGCCGAAAGGCTTGAGTGGCTCGTTGTAATGGCTGATACCTGAAAAAAGCAGCGCGTAGTTAAGTGAGACAAAAAAAAAAAACTTCATCAGGAATAGCTCATACCCCCGTAAACAAGCAAAAATGCAATGGCTGAATATGAATGAAGAAACGAAAGAAATAACGAAGTAAGAAAGACTGAAAGAACAAAGAAAGAAAGGAGGAAAGAACCTTTAGGTAGTGCATTAGGTGTTCGCATGTATCGTTGACGAGGTCGAGCTACAGCGCAATACGCTTACCTGACACTGCGGCTCGTTATCTCTTGCAAGGAGTCTGAACCATCCCATCGTATAACATAACGCACTACGACGTGTGCAGTGGGATTTCACTTTCACGTGTTGCAGGAGTGTAACAAGCTGCCTAACTTTTTGCTTATTACTGCGCTAGGACTTATACGGGCAGTTCAGGCTAATTTTCGTGGCTGTCCCCGTGACTTCTGTATAAAGTCCATGTGCGGTAAGATCATATTGAGCCCTGCGGGCCGAATGCTGTTTGCCGCGGGGGAAGGCGTGCCAGAGTGAACCCTGCAGGATGATGGCTTGGTTCGTGCCATCCTCTCGTGCGCTCAGTAAGCGCGCGCAGGGGCGCGGTAGCATGATCAAGTACGAGCTAAAAGGGGCAGTGGAGCGTGCGTCTCCTCCTCTATCCCGTCCGTGGCTGCGCATTGCTGTCCGCGCTGCTGAAAGCGTACGCAACCCCTGTGCCCGTTCTTGGATGTAATCTGCGGGGGTTGCAAAGGTTCGGTGAGCCGAAATGGTTGATCGCTTCGTGTGCGCTCCCTTCTCGCGCCTAGCCCGCGTAATATCAAGTTTCGGAGGTGCGTTGAAGCTCGAGGTAGCCCGAAGAAGTGTTCGCACCCAGAGCTCGGCAATGTTTATTGAGCAAACGCTGTGACTGCCAGTGTTCGTGGTCATCGAGCGATATCTGTTCGTGTTTGCCGGTCGAGCGCGTGACACCATGTTTCTTAATTCACAATTTGAGTCGCTGATTGCCGCGATTTGTGTGACCGATAAAATTGTGAACCGCACTTCGTGTACTTTTCTAATTCTTACAGCTATCAATGCTTCGCGTTTATGTCGAAACTCGGAATTTATTAATTTGTTTCATTTCATTTTATTTTTGGTGATCGGGCCGTCGCAGGACGCCACATCATGCCACACAAATCATTGCAACCGCAAGCTCGGCGCAATGCGTTTATCAATTATAAATGTAGGCGGCTCAGTGGGGCTTCTGTATGCAGCATCTTCAGTCGAAGTGGCTCTCGGATATAACCATTCATTGGCAGAATTAAAGCTGCAGTCCAACATGGTTTACTGCGCTATACTGAAATCGTGGATGATAACTTTTTTTACACTCGCTGCGTATTCGCAATTTCAAAAAGTTAGTGGAGATTCAATAAAGACGAAGAGTCCGTTCCTAATAGAATAAGAGAGATTACCGATGAGGATCTGAAACAAACTCAACAAAAGGCGGATCATTTTAAATTCGCCACTCTTGTTGTTGTTAAACGAAAACCTATATACAGGGTGTCCTCGCTAAATTGAGCCAGAGTTTAAAAATATGCAAATGCCACGTAGCTGGACAGAACAAAGATAATGTTATCTGCCGTCGCTTGGACGTGCTGAAATTAATCTTGTCATAGCGCCCAATTAGATAATTAGTCCGAATTAATTAATCAACTGCTCACATATTATAACTGGATGAAAAGTGTCAGAGGGAAAATTGTAGAGCGGCATGAAAAGCTCCCCATACAGATTTTTTTTTTTTTTTTACTCAATAAGTGCTAGATAAAACTGTTTTTCCGAGCATGAACGCAGCCCGCAAATGAGCGCAATGTTTCCGCACGACTCGCCGCTCGAGGCACTTTGCGTGAATTCGTGGGCTTCTTTCACGCTCGGAAAGACGCTTTTATGTAGCACGTATTGAGTAACAAAAAGCTGTATCGGGAGTTTCTCATGTCGTTCTACAATTTTCTCATTCACTGTTTTCGTCTAAATATGCGATATTTAAGAGGTTGAATAAAAAATTAGGAAATACTAATTATCTAATTAGGCGGAATGAAAAAAAAGTTGCGGTATGTCCTAGCGACGGAAAACAACATTACTTTTGTTGTGTCCATCTACGTGGCATTTGCGTATTTTTAAACTCCGGCCAGATTAGCTGGGACACGTTGTATATTGTATTATGTACATTTCATGCTCTAAAGAATATACTGGAATATAAAGGACACTTTCCTGAGCTTTTTGTAGCTTGCATAAATTGCGACAGTGTTCCAATTAAGTTATGCAGACACCAGCGGAATCAATTTCAAGATAACCGGTAATTAAATCTTTATCTTCCTTTGGCTCACTATGTCTTTTTAAATTTGGTGCTGCAGGGATCGATAGATTTTAATTAAGACACTTCTGTTTTGCCGAGCCGCGTTTTGGTCCGCTTAATTTAGTGCCCGCGATACGCCATCGAAAACCTATAGATGGCTTTCGACGGAAAGCATCTACGGACACTGTTAGCAAGAAATAATCCGTAACTTCACATAAAACGAAAAAAAAACAATAAACTGGTAATTTGAAAATTTTAACAAATTACGCACCGCGTCTTCCTTCGAAACAAAAAGTTGGGTATAATATATCAGGGATGCAGCAACAGTTGGGTATATGAAACATCTTGTTAGTGCTGCTCAAGTTGTACTGGCACTAGGCCGCAGAAATGACGTAACTAAATACACAAGTCACGAAATTTAACCACGCATTAGAAAGCTTGTGAGCTTGACTTGTGATACCGCTGGTAAGGCTCCTGCGATCTAATCCTGCGATCGTGCTCGCTCCCTATTGGTTGGGGGGCGCCGTACGTGGTCAAAGCTGGAGCGTGCCATTGGGCACGTTGGCTGTGTTGCTGCCCGTGTCACGTCACGCCATTTCTGGACCCTGCGTATCGTACGCTCCATAACTGAGCTACCGCGAAATTTCTCAAATAAAACTGTGCACTTGTATGCCTTGTAACTCCTGATTAATACACGTTTAAGTTTGGTGATTTATACTTGCCAGGGCATAGTAAGCTCCTTTGAGCGCAATCACTCCCGCTGGGATCGATAAACGTACGGCAAAGCTAAGCGTCTCTGAGCCGCGAGCGAGATGCTAAATTTAGCTCCACTTGCGTCATGCTAGGTACAACAACGACGCCGTCAGTTCACGTGACACGTGCATTATCGAGTAATTAGTCTTTTTTCCCTTTACATAACAATACCAAAGTAAAGTGCCAGGAAGTACGGTAAAAACGATGTAGTGATTAGAGTACATGTTTTTGCTACTTGGGATTTCAACAAGCGACCACCTCTGGCCGATTTTAAAGACGTCTCACGTCAAAATTTGACTGGATGAAGAGTTATAGAATGAATCCTTCAAATTGGGTGAAATTTAAAGAGCTTCCGTTCGGAAAGGGGCGCCATATTTTTAATTAAGCGTCGAAGTGTACCTATCACTCGTACACACGATTGATGCCCTGACATTGTTGCAAATGGTTGGTGGTTTCAAATTCCGTGTGTGTCGCTTAAACATAAACAGAATTTCGATATGAGGTTCTAGGTGCAAAACACACTATTCGAAAATTACGTATGCCGTTGTGCGCAACTTTTGACTAACTTAAAGCGTCTAAGGTTTTTTTAATGTGGACATAAATCTAAGCGCACGAACTTTTCACATTTTCCTGCCACTGAAATTAAGCCGCCTCGGCCGAAATCGAACCAGTGACCTCGAGCTTAGCAGGGCGACGTCATAGCCACTGAGCTACCGCGGCGATTGGAATTACCCAGCCACCGCAGTGATAAGGAATGCTTTTTTTCTTCATTCTTCCTAAATGAATATGCAATTATCGTCCCTGTTTCTCGCACTGACAGCATTCAAAGCTAGTTGGCGTGTAGCAGCATAAAAATTTGCAGATTCACTTACGTCTCCTTAGGTGCATTGCACGCGGAAGCATTGTGGCTCTTCGGCGCGACACGTTTCACTCGGTCAGGTGCTCGAATTGGGCAAAGTCAATTTTGAGCGTCGGCCGTCCAAACTTTGCGGGTGAGCCAATATTGTCCGAGTTGGCCAGGCCGATTTTGAAAGTGGGTGTGCTCAGTTTTGGAATTCGGCAAAGTCAGTTTTTTTTATGTGGGCTATAGCGTCCGTGCAACGCCGTGGCTGTTCAACGTGTGATTTCGCAGCACGAGCTGCAGTAGGTCAAGGGCCGGGAACGCGACGTAATCGCTTGGTCACGTTGGTTTTGTCACAATGAGGCGTTAACGTCAGACGTTCGCCGGATTTTCCGCTTCATGGGCGTATAGTTCTTTCGCATTAAAGGCCGTTACCCGGCGTTCAGTACGAGAACGCTGCAGCCGCTTTGCCATTCCGCGAGTGTTAGGCCAGAATTTGCTTTCGCTTTTTTATTGTTGTAATGTTCACCTCGAAGGCACTCACAATACAGCAATAGGTAAAGACTCATTGCAGTGTCTGTAGCGTGTTATTGGTTTGCGCGATGATTAAGTTTCGCCGCATTATAATATTGGCGGAATACGAAAACGCTCGTGCACTTGGGCACATGAGCACAAATTTGGCGACATCTCTCAGAGCGCTGTGGCAGATTTACGGGTTTCTATGCCATGTACGAATGAACTAATTATCAAAGTTCTGTGATAGTACACAACCTCATCAAAGGCATCCCTAACATGATCGGTGCGATCGGCCTGGTCGATATGCTAGCCGCGGCAACTTCTTATGTCCTCGCCCTTGTCATCACGCTCATAAAAATAAACTAGATTTCTTTTTTTAGGCATGAAAATATTGGGAATACAAATTGGTATCAGTGTCATTCATATTAGCGCTTCGTCCCTCGCCATATTGCAGGTGCCACATTGTAAGCTTTCAGGCATGGTGACACATGCGTACTTCGGTTTCCATAAAAACAAGTGCGCATGAAGTGTGAATATTGGTGACGCAGGCCGCAGTGACAGACTTTTGCCTATTTGTGTCACTAATAAGGAATGCAGATTAGATGACAGCCAGGTTGACAAAGAAACGTAAACACGACAACGACGTCGTCAGCTCAGCAGGTTCGATCGAAGCAGAGACAGCTTGCTCTTGCTTTCGCATCGAGACGCTTCTCGGTGACCTACTTCTTTACCGGCCCGCGCATACATGCATATTTACGAAGGACTCGATGGTGCCCTGGTACACGAGGCTTCAACGCTTCTTTGAAGACACACGTATTTGCGACGAATATTGACTCTACTGCATCGTGTCTGTCTCATTCTTGGATCCGAAACTTGTCTACCCTACACTTCCGCGTACTTCGTTAGAACTAGAACTTTCCGATCTTTTCGATAAAGACTTTTACTCTTAGTACTGTTGCACATTCTTTGTATTCAGGTATCAGCTAATGGAAGAGTTCTTATTCGTTCTTTTTATATAAAGAAACGGTGACGGAGACGGCGGAAAAGGGCGAAAAGCCGTGGACGTCACCGCATAGTCAACAATTTGTCTGTTTATATCATTTTAAGAAAGACGGTCACATCTGCACTCTCCGTGCAACTGATATTGTTCATCATATCTTCTCGTGCAATTGATCGGGCCTTTTTTGTGCACATTTTTGTGCACATTTAAATCGTCGTTCCGTCGCATTTTGCTGGCAGGCAAGAAATGCGAACGGCACTCTCGTATGCTGCCAATGGGCGACAGGTGGTTACGTGAGTGCGAATTCAAACGCATCATCAGTATCTATTAAAAAAACTTATGTTCTAGATCATAGTAACAGCGCACGCCACCAAGTGTGCTCAGCTGCCATCATCAGCTGGCTTTGCACTGATTTGAAATGCTTATCTAAATTATAAATATAGCTACTGACTGGGCTTTAAAGTGGTGTATCAACATTAAGAGCTATGACAGACACCGCAGAGGAGGCAGCGCGTGGGGCCAGCGCGATTTACAGCAGCCGACGCAAGCAGGCCGTTCATGCAGTGCTTTGTTTCCATATATGGTATCGGTTACGTCATCGGTGAACAGATAAGGCGTGCTACTCTGGCGTCATCTCGCAGCCAACATCGCCGCAGAGGCTGTCTTGCGCGTCACAACGCTTTCCTTCTCACGCTTTCGCCATACCTTCCTCCTCCGCTTTCCGCCTCGAGTCTATGCGCATACTCCTCCTCCTCCACTGTCCTCCTGGCGCGCTCTTTGGTGTCGCCGTCTTTCATCACTCGCTCCGCTCTGCGTTCGCTCTTTCATACTTCGCTGTGCTCGTTCGCTCGGTTGCGGAGGACGTCGATGCTCGCCGTAGAAACGGGCGCCTACGAGCCGTGCTCTAAGCATAATTTTGTCCATGTCGCAAACCTTTGGTGACGCAATAACACCGTGATAAGGTCATCAACTTTCATCATTGGATTGCTGTTCTTGACTGCCGTGACTGATTTTAGCAGAAGAGGAAAATGAAACTGTTATTCCTTGTTGTTTGAGAGCTCACCATTGTAGGACAGATCACGAAAAAAGTGTTCGAAGCGCTTCTTTACGCCAATTATTGTAAGATTTCTTAGCAAGTCACTAAGCGCGCTTTATAAATTTGCTCGACATATGCGCGCAATAAATAACTTCAACCTCAGTTCGTTTTAAGCTGCGTAATTATTTTTGAGTGTCGTGCACTAGAAGTACACTAGAAGTGCGCACACTAGAAAAGCTCATAAGCTATAAACTTTCCAGATGGGAACCGTGGACGACCCCCCTCCCCCCCCCCTCCAGCTACACTCCATTCCATTATCTCCAAACGGCCTTGATCGCAGTGTAAGAGTATGCAGCACAACTAAACATGACGTTCAAGGAAAGACAGTTTAATTATTTTTCTTAGAAGCAGATCTCATTGTGCACGTCCAAGGTTACTTTTTGTTCTTTTTTTATTGAATAATGGGAGATGGTTCGCAAACGCTGGAGGGTTATGGTAGTTTCCCTAGAGACGGCTCGGCAGATTATATCACAAGCGTTGTACTGAAACCTTCATATAAAGCATATTAAAGCACGGCAAACAGTCCCGATTTCTAAGGAAATTGATCCCTTCGAGATGATTATTGACCAGCGATGCAAGAACGTAATGTTAACATAAAAGCAGCCTTCCGAAACCCCAGAAGTGCCTCTTCATCTAACAACGTCCCCATCTGTGCCCATACTCGACAGAGTAATTTCAAAGCGTCTACTACAAGGCACGAACAATGTTTAGCTTTTCTAATTTTAAGTATATTTTGCCATTCATAGTTACTGTAACTGACTGATCACATCTATAGAAGATCAATGCCCGAGATGCCGTGAACAATCATAAAGCTGGTTTGGTACCGTCCGTTTTCTCTTTTATTTTGTATTCAGTGTTCCTCCGATGAATTTTGTCCTTGTTCTTTTTTCTCATTTCACATCAGCGATTTTCACTACGCAAGGCGGCTTTCTCTCCGATGAGCCTCTCAGAAAATTCACATTTTGGAGCCTCGTATACGAAGAAAGATTGCAGGGCGTCCGTAATTTATTTCCCCCGCTTCCATAAGTCCGTCGACGAAAGGAGCCTGCAACTTTGTTGGGACGAAAATGGAAGTTCTTCAGCCTATATCAGAAGACCGTATGTTCTGTACATTCTTCTTTCGCTTTGGTTTTTATTTTCATGCATTTAGGTTCTTTTCTTGTGCCCGTGTCTCTGGCTTCTTCACGAAGAAATGCATCGCAAGCTGCCGTCTAGCTAAGCGTCCGTGAAATTGTGTTGCGCTGTTGCGTACTCGAGGAACTTCCATTGTGGCTACCTCATCAATTTTGAAGAAAAAATGAGTTAGCAATGAAGGGGTAATAAAGAAGCAAGCGAAGACGCGTGAAAGCTTTATTATTTTGCATTGTGCTTGCTTACGTAGGCACGAAAAACTCAGAAGAATAAATCTTAATAAGGTGCCGGCCTTTTCAAAGAAACGTAGCATAACATAACTGTGCGGCAGCAGTATATTAAACTTCATCATGCTTTGAACAAAACGAATACCAGAGGGGTAAATATGTGCGAGACCTTGATCGAGCGTCTTGTGTTTATGGAGGGACAGTTGCAATGTATCATTTCGAGAGATTGCCGATGAAATTGGTTGAGTAGATAAAAGCCATTTGTCCTGTTAACTGCTTTTCCTGTACAGGGACATCTTTCGTGACAGCTTTAAACATAACTTGTTGAGGCAAATACAATATAGTTTATTTATCAAATCAATGTTAAATAGAAGACCTCAGTTCAGGCGGTCGCTGCAACATTTTTCAGTATTCCTCAGGTAAATTTTGTTGCCTATCTGTTCCGCGAAATAATGTTCTTGGTGTCACTTCGTTATTTTATGTTTTCATGATGTGCCCATCATATCATCCTTATAAAATACAACCCCCCCGTCAATTAAATCACTTAAAAGTCACTGTCCGAGTTGTTACTCATTTTTTTCTGTTTTACGTAGCCCGGAGCACAGATAATAATCATGCTAGCACTGCGGTACTTATTGGCCCAAACCGTCAGCTTGTCGTAGCATTTAGCCTGGTGGCCTTGGTCCTCATAAACGGTGTCACAGCGGCATAGGATGGACGCGATGGCGGTGCAGGACAGCGTTTTGTGAGCGTTTTCTATGGCAAATTATTGCCAGGGTCAGCCATGGCCCTTACGGCATTTGGACGACAGCACCACGATTATGCAGTGACGAAGAAGGAATCACCAAGAACGAATAACGTTGATGTAACCACGAAGGCGGTGTGACGACTGCGGCATGAAGGCAATCGGACGAACATTTTTAAATAACGATTGCGCCATGACGACGGCAGCGTGGCAACTACCGCATGAGTATGATGCGATGACGACGACTGTATGACGATGGTGACACGAAGATGACGGTATGAAGACGACGGCTTCACTAGAAATTGATCACGAAGCGAGAACTATGGCGACAGATCGAGAACCGCATCATGACAACGATTGGACAACGAATGCACTACAACAATTGTATGGCGAAGGCTATATGACGACGACGGAATGACGGCAATGTCATGACAACGACGCACGATCACGATTGTATGACGACAACACGAGTATGGCGGCGTAATGTCGACAGGAATCTGGTAAGGGTGTTAGATGGAATTTTTAGGCTTGCGTCCATAGTCTAAAGGGCTCCTCTGCTCATCGGGCTACTGTGCGGGCAGAACCAAACTCTCAGACGTGTTTGCCTGGGCTAGTCTGTTGCACATACCACAAATGGTTTCCGACAGATAGTACTCACACGGGCAGAAAAAGGCGACAACGCGCACTCTCAGACGTATATTTTTTAAATGCCACACGATAGCGATTAGATTGCAGCACACCAAAGTGGAATGAGTAGACTAAAATGCAAGTCATTAAAAAATCTGACCACACCTAAGAACTTATAATTTGTGAATGCGAAAGCGTTAATGTCTAATTGAACGCCGTTGAGCGGACCTTCGAGTTAAGAACTCCTCGCGGGCAAGCGAGCGTGTTGACACTCTTGGCCAATGCCTTCTATATAGCAGAAGCCCGGTGTACTTCGATCCGTGACGTCATCTTTAACCTAACCGACTGCCGTGGATTCTAATGGGGATGCTCCCGAGCAAGACGCGTTGATTTTGACGTTGCAGATGTTGTGACGCCTGGCTTGGCAATGAAAATTTTAGACCAAGTAGCAAGACGTCATAAAGCAGAGTGCTTGGGGCATTTTGATTTGGCCTTTAAGAGGCGCAGTTAGAACGCACGCGAGAGCTTGGGCGGACTAGGAAGGCACGGATAGCGTAGGCTTGAGGGAGAGAGAACCAGGGTGACGTGGCGTCGCGGCGATGCCCTCTCGCCTAACGCAGCACCTGGCGCCCTACTGCGGCAGCGTGCGTTCCCTTTCGCCGACTCTGCTCCGTCGAGACCCGTTGGTGACGTGGCGTCGCAGCCAATCGGCATTTAAGTGCCGCTTTTCGCTTCTTCAGACGACATACGTCGGCTTTCTTGCCCAATGGGTTATTTCGTGCTTTCGCATAAATAAAGAAAAAGGACGTTACAAACACCACCACTCGCACGCTTGCTTAGCGAACACCTTAATTAATTATGTGGTTTCACGTGCCAAAACCACTTTCTGATTCTGAGGCACGCCGTAGTGGAGGACTCCGGAAATTTTGACCACCTGGGGTTCTTTAACGTGCACCTAAATCTAAGTACACGGGTCTTTTCTACCCCATCGAAATGCGACCGCCGTGGCCAGGATTCGATCCCGCGACCTCAGCAGCCCAACACCATAGCCACTGAGCAACCACGGCGGGCACGACAACACCTTGTCATCTTGCTGAGCCTATATTTACGTTTGAGACATAATCTGAAAATAACCTCGGCAACATCACGTTTGGTGGTCTCCCGAGAGCATAAGAGGGAAAAGCATTTAAATGCGATTCAGCACCCGTTCTAGACTCGTGGAATCTATGGGGTGTTTTTTTACGATTGTATTTCCTAAGTCGACTAGGTCGCCTGATATGTGAGACGCAACAACGCTGTTTTTTTTTCTTTTTTGAAATACAATCGCTGGTTATTTGTAGTGAATGTGTAGAACCGGGTGAATTCTACCACTTGAACCAAACAAAAGCACACGTCTAAACTAATGCATTGAAGGGACGCCAAGGAAGAGAGAAAAGCCAAAATGTTTTGCTTCGACACAGTCCTAATCTTTAAAAAGGTTCGTGGACAAATTCCAGAAGCCGATGACATGATTTTGGATTTTACAAAAATTAAAGAAAAGGAACGGCGCGATTCCTGCTGCATATTTATGCACGAAAACAGGCTGCCTGTGCGCCAAGGAAACGCGAATCCATCTGTGGGATCCCTCACAATCTTGTGCACTTTTTAGAATGTAAAATTTTACTCCACTTGTCGCAGAACGTTTATACTTGTGACGAAAATACTGACGCAGATGTTAACTGTATCACCCAGTTTTCCAATACAGCTTTGTTACTTAAACTCCTAATTACGGTAGGTGTCGGCATGAATGCCAACATATATCTCATTTGCAGCCCATTGATTCACACATGACTGATTCTCTGATTTCCGTTGTGCTCAAATATGATTACACATATGGACAATATGGAATCAGTTTAAATATTACGATAATGTCCATGGTATCGCTAACGACAAGTCAAAATAAAAGGCACCGAAAGGCGTAACCTTTAGAAATAAAACGGGCTTCGTACGAGGCGAATTTTATGCCTCAAACTTTCTAGCGCAGTTTTATAGACAGTAGCGCTGCGTTTCGATAGGGACGGGCAAAAATTCCTCTTGCTGTGCACTTTTCTTTTGATACGCAGACACATAAAATGGCGTGAAGAGCTACTATTTGGAGCAACGAAACAAAAATTCCAGAGGATGAAATTAAAATTGCTACAGCGTTGTCGCTCGGCGTAATAGTATTGTAAGGCAGTTTACTTTTCAGTTATTTACTTTGGCTACGCGTGTGTGTGCACCGACAGCATTCGGTCGATTATGTGTGTGTTGTGTTAGCCCTAAGTATACAGAGACTTGCATGGCGTGCTACATCTTAATTGCGACACCATTTTCGGTCACTGAGCAGCCATAAAAACTTCGTAAATTTCTAAGTGTTGCGCGCAAAGAGAAGAACTTTCTCATCGCGGCGGGTCTCGAATAGATTACACACAGAGTTATCACACGGCAGTTCACTGTACAGAAGCTTGATTTTCTTGTTTCCACACTTTCCTGCAATAATAATTTCGGTAGATTAATTGGCAACCAACTTCATTCTGAGAAGCTGGTCAAAGAGGGACTAATAATGTGTCAAAGAGGAACTTGTGGCGAACCGTTATGCCACACGTTGAAATTGACAAAAGATTGTCATTGTAGTCTCTGGTTACGCACCTACTCCAGCACAAGACACACCTGCGCACTCGCACAACACCGACGAAGTTCTCCGAAAAGGTTTTCGGGTTTTTCTTTCAAAGTGCAGCTCTTAGGTGCCCGTTCCTGCGTTTAGCGCGCGCTACGACGTCCCTTGGCCTAATTGAGCGAACGAGCAGAGCACAGGATGTAAGAGCGAACGCGTAGGGCAGCAGGTAATGAAAGACGGCGATAACGAAGAGTGCGCGAGGAGCAACGCGGAGGGGGAAGGTGCAGCGAGAGCGTACGGAGCAAAGCGGAGGAGGAGAGTTTTACAAAAGGCTGAGGAGGAAGGCTAAGTGCCGCACGAGAGGTGCTCCGCGGCGGCGACCAGGCATGGGGCGAGCGCTGCGAGTGCTTATGATATACTGCGCATGCGCTACTTCACCTACGTCGCCGCTGCCAGAGAATACGCTCCGTGCGAGCCACGCATTCGCGTGTTCACGCTTTCTTTCTGAACAAGGAGTGGCACAACCGGTGGAATTGCGTTTTCTGCCGCGGCTGGTAAACGAGCTGCCTGAGCAGGGCCTCAGCGCCGCCGCCGAGAGGACCCTGTCGCTCAGAACAAACTTATTTGCTACAATATATCGCGAATTGAAAACAGCTAAAGACCCGCGCTCAGAACTCGCATTAGGGAGTATAGTAATCGTTGAAGTTTTTCTGTTGTGCATACTTCACTTTGTATTAACAATACCTATGCTTATCAGTTAGACGATTTTATTTCAGCATTTACTTCGTTTTTGTTTTGTTATTGCAAATCCTCTCACATTGAGGATATTTTGTCATGGTAACGTCGCTATATGCAAGTCCGGCTTGCTCGGCCTCGTATCAACATCGTGCTGAAGGAGAAGAACAACCAAAATGACAATGTTATCTCACGGGCCTTCTCGAGAGAGCGAAAGATCTAAACGACAGGCAGTGTTAACACGATGGCGGGAAATTTCCACCCGCGGAGCACGGTTTCACGAGGAGAAACGTGCTCTGCCTCATCGGTCCCGAAGTTAATCTCCTAATTAATCACACGGGTTGTTTCTGGGCAATTAGCGCGTGGAAAAATTAACACCAAAAAGACAAACCTAAGCACAACTAAATCTGCAAATTCCAGGCATTTTGCGAGTCGATGTTATACGAAGTACTTTGCAAGTAGCTTGTTAGCAAGCATCGTTTAGTTTTCTGCAAAGCGTTGCCGCAAAGATTATTCCTTCAGGCAAGCAACTGGGTTGGTGACGCTAAGCGTCTACGTGACGACAGCGTCAAGGCGGCGACGACGGGGACGACGATAATGTGATGGTGACGGCGATGGCATCACGGCTGGTTCGTTGTACAATGTTGAAGAAACGTTGTTTTGTTCTGCCTGACGGGACACAACTTTAGTCTCATGTGGCGTTTATCCTCAAATGGGAATAGCGAATGACAAGTACCTGATAGAGGGACTCTCGCATCGCGAACGCCATGAGGCGGCTAACAGCATTCGATGCCTGTCGCAGTGTCCAGATGGTTTTATTTAGGAAGAAAAAAGTTTATACAGATAGATAGATAGATAGATAGATAGATAGATAGATAGACAGACAGACAGACAGACAGACAGACAGACAGACAGACAGACAGACAGACAGACAGACAGACAGATAGATAGATAGATAGATAGATAGATAGATAGATAGATAGATAGATAGATAGATAGATAGATAGATAGATAGATAGATAGATAGATGGTACATGCGAGAATTTCCCTTCGTCTTTTTCATTTCACTACTCGCAGTCACCGTTCGAGATATGATGTGCGCACACGGCACACAATATTATATTGAAGTCTTTTAATAATAATTTCAACATGACTTTTTGATGTTTCTTTTTCTCTCGCAATGAACGCTCTGTGCCTCATAATCACATCGACCGTGTTTACATAAGGGACGGCCCTATCGTAAGAATTGATTAGTCAAAGGGGGACTATACATTGTGCGCTGTGTGTTCAGTTGTTCGATTGCTTACCATAGAGCGTTGCATCGCTACCGTATACACTACGGATGCGCTGAAATAAGTGTATTTCAGCGTGAGCGAAGCCATTATTCGTGCGCAATAAAGTCTCGCGCAGACGGTCAGAATGCGTCCGCTCGGTCCGAGCCTTGCCGTGTTTGCCGTTAATAAATTCTCTCTTTCCCTTCTCTACTGTGCCCCTGTTTGCCAGCGGAATTCAAGTACCGGAACGTGTTTGCCTGCTACGGCAAACAAGGTGTTCGATGCGAAGCTCATTTAGAAACAGTAATGTAATAAAAGAAACTAGGGAATGCTGTAACACAGACAACGAAAACGACAAGGAAAGAAACCTGGAGACGGGCCACAAGGTTCGAGTACACGGAATAGAATTCTCGGGAGGTGAACACACTGCGAGTACTATGCCCAAAAGAAAAAGAAATGGTCCGCGCACATGGCAGTGGTGCGATCGTGATGACCGGGCCCGGAGCAACGATCGCAGTCTGACCTTTGTTGAGAACCCGAGGCTTCGTCCTCAGAGGACAAATAGTCCGATCAGTGTTAGGATAGAGGGAGACGTGGGGCGTAAGAGTTTGTTACCGCATTTTTTCTCGTATAGTCCGTGGCTTGTGCTTGAAGACACTGAATGATTTCATAGGAAAGTGGAAAGGTGGAGCGAGAGACATAGGAGTTTAATGTTAACAATGAAACTTCGCCAAACCACTGGATTCGCGCACGCCAGCCCAGGTGTGAGGTATATGCGTAAAATACAGCGAGAGAAAAGCAAGAAATAACCCACTCATGTCAGTTTTCGTGTGAGTAACCGTATTGCGGTGCTGTAAAGTCAGAGAAATGGTCGTGAAAAAAGAATTAGTTTGAAAGGTGGGCTTTCTAGATAACCTTTTAATGATTAAATCTGGTGACCGCTACCCCACCGTTGCAACCACTGCAGGAAATGAGCTGATTAAATAGCTACAAATTAATACACTTAATTGTTACCTTTAAGGTCCGGGTACGTCATCGGGCTGCTGTGTGGCGGAAACACGATTCGAAACAACCATCAGAGCAACTGGGGCAACAGGGTGTGCCGCTCTTCATTGAACCCCTCTCACCATCATTACCAACGAAAATGCATTTAGCAGTGAATCACCATAGCCACACAACGTGCTGGAACACTTCTCGGCAGTGTCACTAGATGGCGATCGTGTCGAGACAGAAGAGCTAGATAGGAGCCCGGCGGCCGCATAACGCGTTTCTGTGCATTCGCGCGCATCTGCGCAATATGCATCTCGAAGGTCACGCGCAGGCTTCGCGGCGGCAGCGCCAGATGGCGCCAAGTGTTCTTAGGGAACAACGAAACAGCAATTCCCTGCAAGACACTTCTCTTATGTACCTCGTTTCAACGTTGACAATGCGATGTGTTGCTCTATTGGCTTAATGCTAACACGAATTCACGAAGTCATCGTGAGCTTGGTTCTGCCGATGTTCTTTTTTTTTCATTGTGGAGCGGTATACCCGGTGACCCAGTTGGCATAAGAGCGAGTGGGACATACCCAGTATTCGAATTTACCGTGAAAAGGTTTAATGAAAAAACGGCCGTGTCTTAGCTTGGTTAAGCCCGGTGATTGCGAAGCAATAGTGTACACAGAGGAGTGTACACTATCCCTGTTCAGACAATTATCCCTGTTCACAGGAGTGAGATGTATCATTTTCCACGAGGTCAGCATGTTATCTTCGGACCTGCTTCGACAAGTGGACCGGCGGCTTCGTGAAATAAGGCCGGACAGGATGTTGGAACCCTTTGGGGGCTTCGATATCATTCTATGTGGAGACATGAGGCAGCTGCCGCCCGTTAGAGCATCCGAGGTGTAAAAGCGGCCAAAGTCGTGTGGAGCCGTGTATAACACAGATGTTCTACCGTGGCATCACCTGGAATACTTCCCCCTTACCCAAGTTGTCCGCCAAAGTGACGCAGTCTTCTCAACTCTCTTAACCCAGATTGGCGATGGCACGTTGTCGCCGAGCTGCATACTGGGCATGCCGCTTAGAAAGTTGTTCTTCTTCCGTTTCCGTAGCTCGCTGATGCTTCCTCTTTGCATTATGCCGAGCTGCCTTGTTCGTAGGCACCATCGTAACATCTGGCTGTATGACTGCCTTGGCGAGAGGAGCGGAGCTGTTTTATACAGCTAGTGTGACGTCACTCTAACCGTAGCGACCCTGGTGAGAGGAGTGGTAGTTAGGCCGCCGTTGGAGGCTACCGCCTCGCCTCGCGACGGCGTGAGATGGGGCCCTGTTTTTACACAGCTGGTGTGACGTCATACCGACCGTAGCGCCCCTGGTGAGAGGAGCGGGAGTTAGGCCGCCGTTGGTGGCTACCGCCTCGCCTCGCGACGGCGTGAGATGGGGCCCCGTTTTTACACAGCTGGTGTGACGTCACCCTAGGTCACGTGGTGGGACTTCACGCAGCGAGGTCACGCTAAAGGTCAACGGTGCCTACCACCGCCTCGCCGCGGAACGGGCTGAAGTGCGACCTAAAGTTGTATTGCTTCGCAATAAAAATGGTCCATAGCGAGTACAGCATCTACAATGACCTATGTCGGCGGTAGGGAGGTTCGTTGAAGAGTTACACATATGTACATATTGCTACATACTCATTAACTGTGTAGTCTGACGGTTGGTTTGTGAACCCGGTTCTCTAAGCACGGCAGCCTGATGCTCCAGGCAATCTACCAAGGACTAGACCGTGATGCAGGTTGCTGGGAGAGTTCCCCGGAAAGTCTGTGAAATAGTAACAGTGCTAAATGAATAAACGTCACCAGCTTAGATGTTAATACTGTACCAGGTAACGTCATCGCTAAACATGACCGTAATGCTTTGTATATATTCAAGTTAAAGTGTGCAACTGTGTCTTGTTATTCGCGCGGGGCGTGTTTTTTCGATACGAAAATAAACTGAGAATCTTTCCCTCGCGCACAGCAAAGATATAACTCCCATTCGAATAGAAAAGATGCCATTTCAACGCCATTGAAAACGATGAAACAAAAATGGGACTCCTGATTCTCCTCCTCCGCTCTTGACACTGCACTGACCTGAAGTGCCGACCGGGATGCTAAGTCGGCTCTCAGCCGTTCTTGGATGAGTCGTTTTTGCCCGACCAATTGGTGCCAGACTGACAACCGCCTAAACTGAGATTGCTGAATGCAACGAAATCCCTATCTGTGTGCATGGCTCCAACCATTGACAGCACCCGGGAGTATGCCCTCGAGATCCTCCCTCACGGTTACTTTACAGCTTCACTTGGTACCGGCTGCACGCCTAACCAGTTGTACCTTGTGTCTCGAGTCGTAAGGACATCACAGTTGTGCTTTCACAGGGGTGTATGGGAGCTTACAAATGTATTGTGTGTATGCATACTTACTAAGGAAGCATGATGTACACCTGGACTGCGCAACGACGCCACTACTTGAGCCAGCAAATCGTGCCGTGAAGACCAGGCCTGAGTGGTTTTCTGGTTAACACTACGCAGTGTACACGGTCTTGAGCAGTTATGCCATGAACAACGCGCGCTCACTGCACCTTCACTGCACGGCTAGTGCGGGTTACACGAGTGGCACTGCCTGGTATATTTAAAATCTTGAAAAATGTTTATTAAAAGGTGGTGCGAATCCGTGTGATGTTGATTTGCCGAAGATCATGTTACAATTGAAGATAAAGCTGACAGGTGCATTATTCTTCGTATTCCCAATATCAGGGAAGGAAATCGTGGGAAAGACTATTTTGCCACCGGTGGGCGCACCACCGCAATCCTCCGCGCGACGCAAGAGGCGCTGTAAGAAGGGAGCTGCGCCTGCGACCATGGTCCTTTTGCCCATTGTTCATGTGGAAGAAAAGTACGAACGTGTGTTTAATGAAACACGGCGACAAATCAACGCCTAAGGAGGCGTGAAGAGCACAGGCGCTTTCATGTCTCCTACATGGTTCAAGACGGTGTAAGGCGTTCAGCGCTCGAGAAGAACGGCCAAGTTTACGAGCAAGCTCTGCCTCTACCACCACTACCATTTTACAGTTAAAATACAAGCAAAAAGAGAAATGCTCTCCTTGGAGGGCCGCTATAGTTACCTGAAATTTGTTGCATTTCAGAAACAAAGCTCGATTTCGCCGCATTTTGGTTGCATGTTTCCTAATTGCGAACGTGCCAAAAACCTGCAACGTTAGAACACACACAGTGCGATTGCACACCGTGGCCACGGTCTAATGTGCACAACCATTCACGACTTCTCTTATCATCATCATCATCATCATCATCATCATCATCATCATCATCATCATCATCATCATCATCATCATCATCAATCCCAGTACTTTCACTCCACTTCCGGGTTCGTCAGTGCAGAGTAGCAGACTAGTGCGCACCAGTTCAGGTCAACCTCTCTGTCTTTCTTATCGATAAAATCTATGTATTGCTATCGATTTTGCCGAACCTATAGGAAGGGAATTTTGATTGAACGCGATGAGTTTTACCAGCGCTGCCAGACATCATGAAGTAGCAAGAAATAAAAATACGATAAAAGCTAAAGCGCGAAGCACGCAAATCTCTCTCGTTGTATCAAACCAGATATCACAGGTCTGCAAAGAGCGTGTGATAAAGCATCTCAAGTAGACAAAGTTTAGAGCTTACATGAAATTATTTACTTTCCTCAGGGTTAATTTTCGAAAATGTCTTATCATAAGTAACTTGTTTAATGAAAAGTGGTGTGCAGCACATGAATTCCATCAGAATTGGTTCTTTCAAAACGTAATCGTTGCAGAATTGTGGTACCTAATACTTATTGCCTAGTTAGGGTTTATTATGTTGATACCTAAATATTTTGAAGTTTTGCGCTTTTCCACAGCTTGTGTAAACATTTATGGCGTAACTTCGAAATCTGTTGGACAGAATCAATATACCTCAAATATGTTTTTCTGTATTCTATGAATAAGGAAACATCAAATTCGGTGCACAGCATACATGAATTAAAAAAGAATAATTGTTCCGTTTACATGCATTTAGATAGCAGCTTCCGAGGCAAAGTTTCATTTTAATTTTGGGCTTCAACGGCTACGTGTACTTTGTCACCCCCATACTAGAACGAAGTACTTGTTTTCTCAAAGTAATTTTCTCAACAAATACACTTGCGCTTAGTGAACTGTTCCCTAGAGGTCACTCTGACAACATTTTCTCAGCTTCTCTTACCACGGTTCGTGTAAGAAGCTATAATTAACGACTCATCTATAAGTATGCGCTGTTTATTTGTTTATTTATTTTTACACATAAGGTTCACGGTGGTCTTTGTTATACCATGCAGGAGAGCTTGCCAGCTGTCGCCTTCAGCTTTGTTGACGCAACAGAAGACAGGCCGCAGTGAGGGTGAGTGTGGTGCAGTTTTCTAAATCAATTAGCAGCAGGTTTACAGCTGTGCGCATCAGCTGAACGAACGGCGTTTGCACGAAGAAAAGCGGTATATTTGCGGGCAAATTTCAGTGCTAATAAAGGAGCAGTTAAGGAGGAAAACTACTTGCAAGTAATAGCGTTTCTTACAAATAGATGCAGTTTCGCCTCGAAGCCGGAGCATGAGGCCGTATAACCTAAAACTAATCCACTATGATTTTGTTCCAATCTCCTGACGTCAAATTTGCGTAACCGCCGACGCAAGCATCCGGCGGTCACCAGCAGGGTTGTCTGATCAAACCAATCAAATGCTCCCCGCGTTCATAGGAGGTCACATTTGTTGGCTTGAAAAACGAATAACATTGCCTGCACTGAGCGGCTTGTCTGATCTAATTGGCTCACAAGAGGCGAGGAGCATGCTCAAGTAGAGAGGGATCCGATGGGGCCGAACCACTTTACTGAATATCGATACCCGTTGAAGAGGGTAGTGCCGGCGTCTGCGATTGGTCCGCTTTCTCTTACTTAGCTTGCGGTGGCTCGTCGAGAATCGCGGCGGCATTCAACGGAAGCTTAAGAGTGACGCTAAAACGGATCCGCAGCAAAGAAGAGCTGGCAGAACGAGGTCGTAAACGCGCTGAAAGTTCTCGAAAGCATTACACGACCATGTAGAAAGCTTTATTACACGCAGATAAATCCATGCTCTCCGGCAGGGACGAGTAGCCAGTGCCTGAGCGATCGACGGCAGCCATCTTTTATTCCTTTCGGAACGGGGCAGCCTGCGGCTATTCAGAAAAAAATTCACTTTTGTTCGGCATATTAATGCATCTGTAATGCGTACACGTCACGTCGACGTGGTGAGTTTTCGCGCTTTTCTGACGTCGCGTGACAGGCAGGTAAAGTGGGTGCAGCACTAAAACTTTTCTCCAATAGTCGAGGTCTAACGGCGAAAAGGCATCGAATCAGAAATTACTATATTTCTTTTGTTCAGTGAAATCATGAATAATCAGTGTGTACACGTCATATCAGATAGAGAGGTATCGCGGTTTTCGTGACGTCGCGGGACAGACAGGCGAAGTGGGGGTGGTCCAAAAAGTTTGTGACCAATCGCGTAGGGCTGATTGCAGAATTTGAATAGAAAAGTTTGGAATAGCTTTACATTATAGCGGCCATGGATTAGGGAAGAAATTATAAGAAAACAGTAGAAAGATTCGTACCTTTATCGGCCTTTTATATCGTAGCATACAATCGCTTACTAATTCAATTAACAAGCATGGTGTCGTGCGCGTACAGGCAAAGATTAGGGGACCTCGCTCGATGACCACGAACACTCGCTGTCCCAATGCTAGCGCGATGACAGCGTCGTCATCCGGTAGCGAACGCTTCGCGTGGCCTCTGGCATTAACGCGTCTGTGAAACGTGAAATTGCGCGACCTGCATCAATAAGCGCTCAGGAGGACAGCGCACATTGAACGAGAAAACTTTGCACCCTCCGCAGATTGCCTCCGAGATAAGGCGCGCCGGACCTCGATGCGCTCGGCCGCGAAGACAGCCAGGCACTTCAATTGGCCGCGCTTAAATCAGGGGACGTGCGCTCAGCCGCTCAGTTACTGGAACAGATGGGCGGTTCTAATCATCTACCCAGTACATAACCTGCACAACTCCACTTCGTAGTAAACTCGACCAGAATAAAGTGTTTCCCTTTCTGTTTACTTTATCCTGAGGAACGTAAAAAAGAAGGGGGAAAAGCCTATGATGGTTGCTGGAATCACGTTGGCAGAGGCTATTTATGTGCTGAGGCAAGCATCATTTGCAGAAAGAAAGAAAAAAGGGAAACAAAAAGCGATTCATTCAATATGAAACTACCTTTCTGGCAATGTCAATAATGGCGACTCAGAGGGTATTCTTATATAAATCCAGTTTCATATTTCTCAAAACTATACTTCCATGTGCCCTGCTCAATGTGGGTTCGTTTAGTACCCTGTAGAAAGCATAGTCTATATATTTTCCGCCCAGTTTTTAAAGCGTTAACTGTGTTCCCGTTCCTTTCTTGGTGTTTGATCGCCTATTCCTGCCTTTTGGGCTAATCAAGGTCCTTTCCAGCAAAGACTATTTCCAAATTTTCACTTTCTCGTCATCATCATCCATCCCAGTACTAGTACTTTTGCTCCCCTTCGCTCCTTTCGAGTGCAGAATAGCAGACTAGAACGCAGCTGAAGTCCACCTCTGTTTCTTTCCTGTAAATAAAATCTCTCGCTTTCTTTTAGATTAGCAATAAAGTCACTCATTCACAGTACCGGTGATTTCTTACTGCAGCTGTAGGGAACACCCGTCCCCCCGTTCCCCTTCACCTGATTTGACCACTCTCAGCCCATGAGATGAGTTGGAACGCACAGCCTTCATCCGCACGCTGCGTACTCATTATTATTTTTTTTTTCTGAAGTAAAGTTTGAATGCCTTCTGCAGAATACGTCGTCGAGGCCATTTGGAACGTGTGAACAGCACTGCTCATTCGTATTGACAGTGAGTGGCGTATTCACGTCTCATTCGTTGTGCTTGCGGAAGTCCCATAAGTGCTCGGAGCTAACTGTCGTTTTCTTACTACGTCATCCTGAGAAGTATTCGTCTTGAATGAAACAACCGACAACCACGACGTTTATTTAAATTAGCTTTGTAATATAGCCTTGAGGATGGCATTCAGTTCAATGAAGTTGCCTAAATGTCAATGTTGATGTTAGAAGCGCAGACGAAAAATGTAATCTTCGTGTTTGGCTTTAAGACATCTGTGCTCCCGGTGGCACGCTGCAGGGTGCACCCTGCTGCATGCCACCATTTAACATGCACATTAACATTAACACATTAACATGCACGTTTGCAACCCATGCAAACCGCTAAGCAACAACGGCGGGTCCCGCAGGAGTTGTACGCCTCATTTAACCTACAGGGGTGCCTTATTTGACCAGGCAAGGTGGACCAATCTGAGCTCGGTTATACCGCTCGGATAGCACTCGGCTAGAGAACCTGGTATTTATTACCTGCAAATGTGTGGCCATACATAGTTGAGGATATATATATATATATATATATATATATATATATATATATATATATATATATATATATATATATATATATATATATATATATATTAGGAGGGTTCCCGTACAGTGATAAACTAAACGAAACGACATTAAAAAAAGAAGAAAAAAAAGTTACCGACGATTACGTTACTTCCTAATGCGAAATTTGAGCGCAGCAAATAAGCTGTTTCACCTTTTCGATAGATTGAGGCAAAGAAATCGAGCAACACATGTATGCGCTATCACAGAATTTTTTTTTATTTTTCACACGTATTCCTTTAACAAAGACTCCACTAGGTAAGCTTCTGCTTCGGCGGCACGCACCTCTGGATTCTGACGGCGACGGCGCTGGGCCTCTGCTCTGGCAGCTCGTTTAGCAGCAGCAGCAGCAGCAGCAGACGGAGGACTTCCATCGGTCGTCTCGCTCATGGCTCAGAAAGAACTGGCAGATAATTTCGCAGTGGCGAACGGCAGCGGCAATTTCGGCTCGGGCGGTGCACATATACAGATCCGCCGCCACCGATCTGGCTCTCTGATTGCCACCGCACAGGGCGAACGGCAGCGGCAATTTCGGCTCGGGCGGTGCACATATACAGACCCGCCGCCACCGATCTGGCTCTGATTGCCACCGCACAGGGGTTGCATTGGAGGAGGAGCGAAGAAAGGAATTAAGTTCGAGCCGGCGCTTTGACAACCGGAGACTCGCAGGAAGAGGGGGGAGGGGGGCGGCGTGTACACCCAGCGGCAAACGATGGGGGCAGAAGCGCGCGCAGCAAGCGGACAACACGATAAAGGGAGGAGGGAAGAGATAGCAGCGACTGACTGATGCCGCTGACGCCGATAGTGAGTCAACCCCAGCTGCGGAGTTGGTTTCAGGGACAACGCCGCCGATGCCGACACAAACAATATGATACCCTCGCTTCCGCAGCGCTAAGAACCAGGTCTAGCCGTGGGAAGGTGGTCACGTATTCGTCGACGTGCCGGGGCCTACGTGAAATAACCGGCGCGTCGGCAAAACCCTATCCGCCACACAAGAACAGGGGGGGGGACCCTTTCCTCCTCTTTCTGCATGGCGGCGACGGTGTTCTATGCAGTCACGTTATCTTGACTCTCTAGCGGCGTCAGCGGCATCCAGCGGTATCAGTCGGTCGCTGCTAGCGCTGGGGGGATGAAAGGGGGGCGGAGCTGGTTACGAGGCCGACGACAACGCCGACGACGACGCGAAACCCAGGAACGGACGCCAAAGAGCTGCGCTCTAAAAGGGGGAGGAAAGGAAGAGAACAGGTGATTTGAACTCGTGACCCTTGGATGTTGCTCGGAAAGATAGCTCAGTCGGTTGGTTGGTCAGGCCCCAGGTTATATTGAAGCGCCATAGCTCCTGCTCCGAGCCTCATACTTTCGTGGAAAGGGACTGATGTTGTCCGCGATGGTCGACAGGTCCGAGGGCGGCACGCATAGGAAGCTAGCCAGAGTAACTATCTCAAGGACTGCTGCTGACGAGGGCGAAATACCTTCGTTTAATTATATTAACCCCAAGAGGACTACTTTCGAGAAAAAAAACGGCCCAGAGGGCTGTACTACGAGAGCTATGACTGATATATATATATATATATATATATATATATATATATATATTTATATATATATATAAACGAGAAGAAAGGGGGTTAAGCGAGGGACCCGATATTTATTAGTCATATAATGAAAAGCCAACAAACACTGACACAAAGGACAACATAGGGGAAATTGCATGTGCTTAATAAATAAATAAATAAACGCGACATGCGAAGGTTGTGGGTTCGGTTCCCACCTGCGGCAAGTTGCTTTTTCATCCACTTTAATTTCCATTAATTTATCATTACTTTATTTCATTTATTAAGCACATGCAATTTCCCCTATGTTGTCCTTTGTGTCAGTGTTTGTTGGCTTTTCATTATATGACTATATATATATATATATATATATATTTATATATGTATATATTCATCTCATCTATGGGATCGAATGCGAGCGCTGTTGCTTTGTCTCTGCGTGTAGTAGTTAAGAGAGCCAACCCTTATATATAGCTTTCATTAATTACGAGAAAGCGTGTGATTCAGTCGAAACCTCAGCCGTCATGGAGGCATTACGGAATCAGGGTGTAGACGAGCCGTATGCAAACATACTGAAATATATCTGTAGCGGCTCCACAGCCACCGTAGTACTCCATAATGAAAGCAACAAAATCCCAATTAAGAAAGGCGTCAGACAGGGAGATACGATCTCTCCAATGCTACTCACAGCGTGTTTACAGGATGTATTCAGAGACCTGGATTGGGAAGAATTGGGGATTAGAGTTAATGGAGAATACCTTAGTAACTTGCGATTCGCTGATGACATTGCCTTGCTTAGTAACTCAGGGGACCAACTGCAATGCATGCTCACTGACCTGGAGAGGCAAAGCAGAAGGGTGGGTCTAAAAATTAATCTGCAGAAAACTAAAGTAATGTTTAACAGTCTCGGAAGAGAACAGCAGTTTACTATAGGTAGCGAGGCACTGGAAGTGGTAAGGGAATACATCTGCTTAGGACAGGTAGTGACCGCAGATCCGGATCATGATACTGAAATAATCAGAAGAGTAAGAATCGGCTGGGGTGCGTTTGGCAGGCATTCTCAGATGATGAACAGCAGGTTGCCATTATCCCTCAAGAGAAAAGTATATAGTAGCTGTGTCTTACCAGTACTTGCCTGCGGGGCAGAAACCTGCCGGCTTACGAAAGGGGTTCTGCTGAAATTATGGACGACGCAACGAGCTATGGCAAGAAGAATGATGGGTGTAACGTTAAGGGATAAGAAAAGTTCAGATTTGGTGAGGGAACCAACGCGAGTTAATGACATCTTATTTCAAATCAAGAAAAAGAAATGGGCATGGGCAGGACATGCAATGAGGAGGGAAGATAACCGATTGTCATTAAGGGTTACGGACTGGATTCCAAGGGAAGGGAAGCATAGCAGGGGGTGGCAGAAAGTAAGGTGGGCGGATGAGATTACGAAGTTTGCAGGGACAACCTGGCCACAATTAGTACATGACCGCGGGAGTTGGAGAAGTATGGGAGAGGCCTTTGCCCTGCAGTGGGCGTAACCAGGCTGATGATGGTGATGGTACTGATGACGATGATATATATATATATATATATATATATATATATATATATATATATATATACACACAAACTCTCATTGCAGTAGTCTTGATAAATCATAGATTCAAGCAATTCAGTAATATACTGTTCAGCTAGACGTGTTTATTCATTTTATACGGTTGTCACCATAGTTAAGCTTTCGGCGGGAGGTTCTGAGTGGAGCAATACGGTATAGACGAGGGAAACAGGGTGCTGGGGCGTCCATCGCTGATTGACCCCACGCCGGCCAACGTCATCACGACCCGATGCCGCCGGGTGATTGATTCACGGCTCGGACTGCCGACGCATAACACACACACGGGTCCCTCTTTTTTGATTATCCCCCGACGACATCGTAGCGGGACGGCAAGAAAGGGGGGGGGTGAGGGCATGGATTGAGTCGTTCGATGTGATGCTCCCCCCCACCTTCTCCGCCTCCCTTACTCCATAGCTCGCGGCATCGCTGGAAACCCCGTTGTGCGCCTCTGGTACGAACACCGTCGTTTTTCTCCTTTGGGCGTGGTTATGGATGTTTGTCGCGTCGTCCAACAGAGGGCGGCGTGTTTTCTTCTCCGGGCCATTATATAATGCGTAAACAGAACTAAGGTATTGTGTCGCTTTGTCCGCCAGACAAAGGAACTGGGTCGAATGCCTTAACCCAGAACACGTCGCGCGAAAGCGCTTTCTTTCACGTCAGCACAAGAAAACTGTGTGTTCTTATAACGCCCATGTAACTGTAAAGAAATGACTGTACACGTAATAAAATCTAAATAACTTTACGCAGAATCATATAGCGCTTTCTTTCACGTCAGCACAAGAAAACTGTGTGTTCTTATAACGCCCATGTAACTGTGAAGAAATGACTGTACAAGTAATAAAATCTAAATAACTTTACGCAGAATCTATGAGCACTCAACGGCTAGGCGTACAACAAAAATGGTGTGTAGCTCGCACGCTTGAAAATACCGTCCTCGCAGCTGTCTTCAATAAAGCGATGAATCTATTCTGCGCGCTACTGTAGCCTTCCGGCAATATGATTCCATTATTGCTACAGTATATATATATATATATATATATATATATATATATATATATATATATATATATATATATATATATATATATATATGTGTGTGTGTGTGTGTGTGTGTGTGTGTGTGTGTGTGTGTGTGTGTGTGTGTGTGTGTGTGTGTGTGTATGCACACATTGAAGAAAATATATGGAATGACGATGACAATACTGTAGAAAAGACTACAAAGCCTGGCCGATATTGATTATGCTAATGGTTAACACGTGGTCGGGGACAAAAATAATGCTATTTTTGTGACCCCCCCCTAAGCAAGCAGAAAATTGCATCATAGAGAACATGTCCAAAACTGTAATCATCAATGGCTCATACTATGAAAGAGAGTGAGAGAAACGACTTAATTCGTGAGAGCGGGGAGCTAATTCATGGGCTCGTCAGGAAGGCCAGGTGTCCGCCAGGCGTTGCGTGACGGCGACAGCTTCAGCTCCTTCCACGGCTCGGAGTTGCACGTCCGGGCTGGAGCTAAGCAGCACTTCCTCCCATGATGAAGGTGAGGGAGAGGCCAGGAGATCGGGAGAAGGGGTCCTCCTCACAGTCCCGGAGGATGCGACTGAGGGAAGCTAGCCCGCCGCAAAGGTGACAGTACGGACTTACCCTGTCCGGGTAAATGTGCAAGTATACACAGAGGTTCGGGTATGAATGTGTCTCTAACCTACGTTGGTGATCTCCTGACGCTTGTTTAGTTTACTGTGTGGTTCGGGCCTGATGTGTCGTTCAAGGCGGCAGTGTTGGGTTATTTCGTGATGTGATATTTGTTTGAGCTCTCCCGGTTGGGCAGGCCCACCGCTCGGCTGACGAATCCTCGAGGATGTTGGTGGGCCGTTTCGTTCCCTGGATTGCCCGCGTGAGCCGGGACCCATGTCAACTCTATTGAGCATGGGTCTTTACTGTTGTGTGAGGACTGTAGGAGCTTTAGTATGGTCTGTGCCACTAGTGCTCGCGCAAAGTTGGTTACGGTAGTTTTGGAGTCGCTTCTGTTGAGGCCACGGCCAACGCAATGGCGGCTTCTTCTGCTTGGGGGGGGGGGTGGCAACGCGTAGAGAGCTCGAAGATGTCTGTCCCTTGAGTCTTTGGCCTGGAACGGTACGAACGAAGAACATTGACCGAAGCTTGGTGTTTGTCTTGTCGCCATATCGTTGACAGGAGTCCCCTCACAACTTCGCTGTCCATTACCTTCACACGGCGGAATGGGTCCTGATTTTTTTTATAGTGGAAGAAAAGTGTTGCATCATACCCGTCTACCGAATTTATTTTTCTTGTTTTTGTCAATTTACGAAAGTTCCATGGCATAGCTGAAGAAGCAATATTATTTTGATGGCTTTATCTTACTTGATGTAAAAGAATTTACAAAAACTGTGACAGCACAGTGTTAATCCTTTAGCAGATTTTGCTGTGGCGCACATCGCTTGCAGGAGAAGCAGAAATGTATATTCGCTCCATTCACAACGCTTTGCAATTCTGCGAACGCGGCTAAAGAGACACTACACCCAAACATAAAGCCAACCTAATGGACAGAATAATGCTATAGAACCGCCAATATTATCGCGAACAGAGCTTTAGTACACGAGAAGTGGGCGTAAATACAGGACACGATATCCGACTCCCCCGTGACATTTAGGCACTAGCCCTATGACGTAGGCATTCCCCATTATATTTCTGTCACCAGTAGACGACCACTCGTAATAAAAAAAAAAGCCATCGGCGAATACGATGCTCTCTATACCGAAGTATGAGAGCAGCTCCGGAAGGGTTTTCATTGTGCGATATATTGTCTGGCGCGAACATACTGTCTCGTGCGGCACGTTGCAAACCTACCGAAGTGTGGCGCGACTGCCTCACTAACCGGAGAGGTCGAGAGAGGCAGCGCTTGGGTGACGCGTGTGCGAGATTCAGAGCAGCCGCTACAGACAGACCTCCGCTCATGCAGTGCTTTCTTTCCATATATGGTATCCGTGGCGTCATCGGTGAAAAGGCGACGCGCTACTCTGGCGTCATCTCGTAGCCATCATCGCCTCAGAATCCGTCTTGAGCGGCGCAACGGTTTTCTTCTCACGCTTTCGTCATACCCTCCGCTTTCCGCCTCCTGGTTCCGCTGCACCTTCCTCCTCCGCTTTGCTGCTCGCACTCTCTTCGCTATCGCCTTTCCTCCCCCGCTGCGCTCCGCATTCGCTCTTTCATCCTTTGCTGTGCTCGTTCTGTCGGTTACGCCGAGGGACGCCGATGCTCGCCACAGGAAAGGGCACCTAAGGGCTGCGCCCTAGAAAGATCATTGCAGTGCATTATGAGACGGAAGAAAACGCTACTTGTCCAGGTCTTCAATAAAACTTCGCTTCGGGCTACTTGGTAAATCGTATTATAAGGTGACTCGCCGTGGTTGCTTAGTGGCTTCGGTGTTGCGCTGCTAAGCATGAGGTCGCGAGATCAAATCTCAGACACGGTGGCAGCATATCGATGGGGGCGAAATGCAAAAACCAGCATGGTGCTGCGTTTAGGTGCATATTAAGGAAACCCAGGTAGTCAAAATTAATCTGGAGTCAATCACGACGGCGTGCTTCATTATCACATCGTTGTTTTGGCACGTAAAACCGCATTATTTAATCAATTAACTATAAATTTAAATTATAAATAATTATAGTTATAATCAATTAACTAATTATAAGGTGGAAGGTTCAGTGCAAACACGGAAGACAAACCATAAGAGAAGAGACGAGCACTGGCGCGAACAACTAACGTTATGGCATATGTTTTTTAGTGATTCTTCGGCCGGTGGATTGGCCTTCGTCTGATCCAACGAAGGCCACTCATTTTCTTTTTTACTTTATACTTACGCTTAACTTATACTTTTACTTCAGCTTTCAAGGCCAGCTGCGCGTGTTCATGTTTGTTTCTGCTGAGAATCCAAGACTCATGAAATCGCGGTGCACAAATGCGACACGAATTAGTATGCGGCACAAGATGTGCACCTTTGTCTCCATATTAGGCACTTCTTTGCGCATGCTCCCAGAGTCGCTTATCGATACATCGCCCTGTCTGCCCAATGCAAGTCTTTCCACAAGAGAGAGGGGAAGGCATGAACCACGCCGCTTGTGCATGGTATATAGGAGATTCTGCCCCCGATTTGGGGGGGGGGGGGCATCGACGCCTGCTGTCATCGCAAGTGCTGGAGCACAGCCTAGCAAGTTTGTTCGGTGCAGAAAACGCCCGAGGGACTGACTCCTGCTAGGAACTCTCTTGAGTTGTTGAGTGACCTTGTGAAGATAAAGAACCGCCACAGGCCGGAACCTTTCATGTTCAGCCACCGCCCTCTTTCTGACTTTTCTGAATCAGGACCTTGGCGACGGCTGTCGGGAGCGACAAAGGGAAACCTGTTGCCTGAAGTCGGCGCACCTCATTGTAAAAACTCTCCTGCGTCTTATGCACAAACGATTTCTTTCTGAGAGCCGAATCCATACATGAGGACGCACTTTCTCTTTCTGCTACTCTGGAATGGGCTGACTTCAACGCCAAGTGTTCCTTGTGTGCGCGAGGTTGGTAACCCCAACACGCTTGTCGTCTGCAGACTTTTGAAGGCTCAGGTTCGAAAATTGTAGAAAGATTATTCTGAAGTGACTCATGGGTAAAAACAAGGCCTTGTCCGTGCTGCTTAAAATAATTTAAACCTTATTAACCGTCTCCCCGTGAGAAGACTCATATGTTGAAAACACTAAAAAGTCATCGACATACCGCAAATCCTCTAAATTGTTTCTTTCATAAAAACAGGGTCTAAAGATCCGTCTGCACTAGCTAAAATGTATCGCAGAGAAGTGGAGCATTATAAGACCCAACATAAATGCCATTCCGCTGTAGAAACGTTTGGACATTAAGAACAATAAAAGGTATATCTAAGGCAATGTTCCAAAAGATTTTAAAAATTCCCCACTGACAGTCCAACATCATTGTGGAACGGACTCGTACCGTCTTGCTCAATGCATGGATTTACCAAAGTCAAAAGTTCATGCTGTGACACTGAATACAATGGTAATTCTATATCAACCGAAAAAGCATAACCAACATCTTCATTGCCATGCAAAACTGCACTACTTCATCCGATTTCTTAGTTCGAAACGGGTCGTTCACTGCTAGCAGCATTAATTTCTTTAGTAAGAATAGGCTTACGTTCTGCTGCCAGCAACCAGACTCACCGTAATGATTCTGAAATTTCTATCTGGCTTGTTCGCCTTTGCAGTAAAAAAAATTCTAATAAACTTCTGCCTCTACTTTTCTTGACACTTTTAGCGAGCGACGTCATTTTCAATTTGTTTCAAAGTTCTATAAACTTAATTTTTACTCTGGCGTAGCGTATTTAAATGGTACAAAGTTTTTTTTACACCGCCTGCAGCGCTTTTCATTCAAAATACCCTTTCAGCCACTACAACCCTCCTTCCTGATAAGTCAGTTCTACTCGATTTTTAGGGGGAAAAACGCTTGAGATCGACGTGGGCTATCGAAACGTTTAGTTTTTGTTGAACTCTGCGCAGCTCGCGCTTTCGCGTTTCAGCCCCTTACGGTCCACGGCACTTTACCAAGAGCTGCGGCAGCTGTGAATCCAATGCCTTGGCTCTGTTTTTCCATGGCCGCGAGTTTTCGTTTTTGCCCAAGAAATTGTAGCGCCTTCTGTCAGGCGCTGTTTTACTCCCTGACGGCAGTAAAGGGCGGTGATGGCGTATGCAACGTCATCACACCCCACTCAAGGACGAGCGATTTGAATTAACCTAAAGGTATGCGGACACTTCGAACGTGATTTTCTTTTGAACTAGATTTCTTTTTTAATTTTTTTGTGCACCGCACAAGCGCCGAGAGGCTTCTGGAATGGTATTTTAACACTCCGCGTTGGCGTAATATTTGTCTCTATAGCGTACCTGTAAATCGTGGATCCGAGATCTCTAAGAGGTGCGCGGTAATGCTCGCACATTTCTTTCGCACTTCCCGCTAAATCGCCCCTTAATTTTTCATAGTTTTCAAACAATTTGGGACTTTCAGCGGCAGACATCAAAACGATAAGGGGAGATGTGCTCATGTGCGTCATTTATTTAGTCTTGTAGCGCCCTCTTCCGACGGGTTATGTAGTCCTGCAGATTTAGATACCACCACCACCACCACACCATCATCATCATTATCATAATCATCAGCCTGGTTACGCCCACTGCAGGGCAAAGGCCTCTCCCATACTTCTCCAACTACCCCGGTCATGTACTAATTGTAGCCATGTTGTCCCTGCAAACTTCTTAGTCTCATTCGCCCACCCAACCTTCTGCCGTCCCCTGCTACGCTTCCGTTCCCTTGGAATGCAGTCAGTTACCCTTAAGATACCATAAGCTTAGATACCATAAGAGCTAGCAAAGAATAAAGATGCCCCGCTCGTGGGGCGCGCACGAGCACGACAGGGCTGGCAGTGAGGTTGTGGAGTTAGGAGCCTTGTCCCGGTGGGCCGTCCCTGCAGTCCTTTGTGTGAAGAGTGCAGCCCAGTAAACAGAACGAGGGAGGCGAGCACGTAACAGGGGCTCTCGATGCAAAAGCTCACGCTGCAGATTTTTCGATAGCGTAGCGAATGCTGATCAATATCACCCAGAAAAATGAAACTCAACGCAACTGAGCTGCCACACCCATAACAGATGGCCCTAAGTGTCGCGGCTCTTCACCCTTCAACGTCGCACTGGCGTGCCGCGGTCTCCCTCGATGAGGATTTTTTTTTTTTGCGTTTCTCATTGCAATTGCTAATCGTAACGATAAAACGTGCAAATTTCTCGCAAAGAGGGGATCCGTTGATGACGACGCCACCCTGCACGTGTATATATGAACCATGCATTAATTAACGCGTCTCCGCGCTTTCTCAGACGCCTTCACACCACGCCTACCGGCTGCGCGGTTGCTGCTGTGTTTGACATTCTGTCCAAGCGCGCGCGACTGTCGCCGATGTATGCAAAAACCGAAACCTAGCGCGCGCAAACCCAACGTTGTGTTTCCCCGCCGTACCAAAACGGGAGAGAGAGAGAGAGAGAGAGAGAGAGAGAGAGAGAGAGAGAGAGAGAGAAAGGCCCCGTGACAAATCGCGCTCCCCTGACATCTGTGTACGTCGACGACAAGAGCGCCAGTCTCCCAGCGGCAAGAGCCAGGAACAAAACAAAAGTGGCAAAGCTTGACACCAACTCGCTTGCGCGCATTCGTTGTCTCGCGAAAAACCCGCGTCCATCTTTGTTCCTCTTCCTTTTGTCGAAATAAAAATGCGCAAACTACTATTGCTGGTCCCGTGGCACTCGTTCGCCAGGCGTCCCCTTTACTCGCTTCCCTTGTTGCTTTCCTTTACCATACTCTTCACTGCATAGCTTCCCAAGCTCGCCCGAGATTTGCATAAGCGTTCAAGAGGCAAATGTACGTATCTTCCCTGAAGCGCTGTTTCCTCATAACGGCCCTTTCTTCTTTCTTTTTTTCCCCTTTGCCGCTTCTATCTTCACCAGCTCGAGTTCCGACAGCCGAGAAAGCTCAGGCCAGTCGGAACGTTTCACTCGCAGTTTCGCGTATTTCACGCTTCAGCTCGGCGGCGATTTTGGGATTTATTTTTTTATTCACTTCCTTTTTTTTCTATATCCGCGTCGTGTTCTTGCCTCTGCGTTTTCGAAATCTGTTGGTCTCTGGGCTTGCGGATCAGCGCAGGCGCCTGGAAAGCGTGTAGCAAGCGCTGGCTGGAATATACGACGGTATGGGTGCGGTGGGATCGAGTCACACGCGGATGCGTCGAGCGGGCTTGAATTGTCAGTGTCGTTCTGGGAATGTGCACAGAGGCAGCTCTTTACACTTCCGTGGCCTCTCGCATTGTCCTTCAGCCCTGCAACTCGACAGTTAGGCTATTCCGCAGAAATAGGTACCCTGCATAGCGTGGATTTCTTGTTTTTGTCGGCACGATAGAAGGAACTGTAGGCTCAAAAATGTTGTGCCGCTAAGCCTGTTCGCTTGCCTAGCCGGTACAGCTACACACGTGTATGGCGTCGTATTGTCACGTTGTAGTGGCGGTGAGGAAAGATGCAATGTCGAAACGGAGTTCCTAATTTAACTCTTTATCGGGCGAATCTACGCCCAGCGAAAGTAGTGACACTTAGCTCAATAATAGCGGCGAGCACTCTCGTCGATCGCCGAAAAAATCTGATCATCGGGACAGGCGCGTCGGCTTTCACACACATGACTCTTCCAGCGTAATCACTCGTATGTGGCAATGTGTACCTACGTGCCTCTCTTCGACCACCCTCTTTCACACCGACATAGGTCACTGTCGATGTGGGACTAGGTGCGTGCCGCTGTTCCAAGAAACTCTTTGACGCCGACTTCGGTCACTGGGCATGTGCGAGTAGCTGTGTACCGCTCTTCAATGAACGTCTCTGACGCCAACTTGGACAACTCCGTATGTGCCACTGGGAATGTGCTGCTCTACAAAGGCGAGAAAGATCCCTTAAATTGTGCGATGCTCAGCGTAATCTAACCCACATCACAAGGAGTTTTCAAGGACAACAAACCGACGCACAATCAGGCTGCGTCACAAATGCACTGTGTATGGGCCGCATTTCAATGAACCCCTTCCACGCCATTATTTTATCGAGCTGCGCCATGAATGCACCGGGCGTTTGCAACTTTTGATTGAACCCCTTGCAAAGTTGGTTCACTTAGTATGTTCCGCTGACCGTCCGGCGTGGGACGAAAGAACAATTCACAATGTTCGCAGGCACCTGAGCGCCACGCTTTTTATAACGAAGGCCACGCGCAGACTTCTCGGCAGTACCACAAGATAGCGAATCCTGTCCCAGGCGAAACGTGAGAGTGGAGCGCGGCTGCCGTATGACGCATTCCTCAGCGTTGGCACGCACCGGCGCGCCGTGAATCTCGGAGGCCAACCGCGGCCTTCGAGGTGGCACCGCTAGATGGCGCCGCTTGTTCTTCGGGGAGCGCGAGAGAATGCCCCTGCCGTACACGGATCATGCATATCTTGTTTCGACGGTGGCAATACGTTGTGTCGTTACATTCATTCAATGATTACGCATCACCTTCGGCAGTCGTCGCGAAATGTCTTGTGCATACCTTTTTTATTCTGCTACTATTTTCCATACGATTTGGTGTTATTCTTCCCTAGCCAGATGGTAATAATTGTGCAAATGTTTGTCGAAAATATACCTCGCTCTGAAAACGCTTAGCGGCCTAAAACGCTTGGCCTGATTGAACAAGACGTACTTGCACTAGAGGACTGTACAGGCCGGTTTTCGGCCTAGGCAATGCCAGAGCCGGTGGTACCGTGCGCTGGCCCACCTTGAACCGGTCCCGGGGTTGTCAAAGCTAACCTGTATCCGACGCGGTCACGAAAGATTTAGGCTTGGCCTGACCCAGCCCAGGCATTTCTGGCCCGTTGAACCTCTGCAGCCAAGTTCACGAAAATCTCTTACGCTAGCATCGTTGGTAAGAGCAAATTACAGCCAATCCTGATGCAGGACATACATTAGGGAAGGAGGCCGGCCATTGACAAATATCATTTACGAGTGAAAACTTTTACGAATTTGGCCCCTGGTGTCAAAGTGAAGTATGGTGTAGTCTTTGTTTATCTTGAAGACGCCAGGTTGCCATGGATCTCTTCCTAGAGACAGATTTCACGGTGTCAGGTCTTCTACTGAAATTCTTTCTGACAAATGAATAAGTCAAAGTGAAAGGATAAAAAAATTACGCTTATCCCACTTACTGTGCTCTTTGCGTTCATTGACAACATTTTGGCGGTGATGTTGACGGCCTACGGCAGTCGTGATGAGATGCTAGATGTTACCTTCCGTGCACCGCTTGTGTTTGTCTACGCAGCACACATAACGCACAGCGAGGCATGTTTGCTCGCGACCTTGATGTGCGCCATTGTTTGTAGGCTGCGACAAAGCGCCGAGATTCCCTCACGCGGGCGCGTCGCAGCCTGGCTGAAGTGTTGATTTGCGTGCTGCCGCTGGCGTGTTGTCGTCTTGACGCAGCAGCGCTTTATTGCGGCATTGCGTCAGCGCGGCCTGCGTCAGTTTTCCGCATGTAAAACTTGCACGGTGTTTATTTATTTATACTCCAATCTCCTCTCTGCGGATTTTCGCCGGGTGGTTTACAAAATACAATAGTCAACAAAATTTGCACAACGTCAAGCAATACAGGTTTCACGTCAACATGGTAACCGGATATTTTTTTTTTACAAATAGCAAGAATATGCCGTATTATACATTGATTTAAGATTTTTACACCTTGTCCGCAAGTGTTGCCGTGCCCGACAGCAGAGTTTCTTTCATGAAAGATACCTCAAACGGAGCATGCTTTCTGACAGCGCCTTCATCTTCTCTGGCGATCATCCCACGCACGCAAGGTGACACGAGCGAACAATGCCTCTTATTCACCCGCTTCGTGAGGATTTTACACCTTGTCCGCAAGTGTTGCCGTGTCCAACAGCAGAGTTTCTTTCATGAAAGATACCTGAAACGGAGCATGCTTTGTGACAGCGCCTTTATCTTCTCCGGCGATTATCCCACGCACGCAAGGTGACACGAGCGAAGAATGGCTCTTATTTACCCGCTTCGTCAGGGCGTTGGCTTTGCGCATTCTCTGTCTCCTCTTTCTAGCGTACCATCTCCCCACCCCTGGGCTGTTGCTGGTGAGTACAAAAGTAAGCGCTCTAGCTTTTGCAATGCTTTTGCGGGGCCGGAGGCGGGGTGTGGAAGGGGGCGGGGGGGGGGGGAAGCTACAGCCTACTTACAGTCGTCCGGAGGGCATTGTGACAACGACCAGAGAGCCTTAAAAGGCATTGTGGTGACGACCACGAAGTGCTCACTGGAAAGGGCTCACAAATGCCTCTCCCGCATCCCTGCCATGCACGTTATACACGTTCGCAACCACCCCGCGACATGAAGTGTAAGACAGCTGCAGCAGTAGAAAAGTCTAGGGAAGAAACAAAGGAAATTTCGCTTTAAAATACACTTAGGAGCTATTCGGTATGCTCGTGCGTTAATGTCTGATACGCTCGAAGTCCCGTACTTCGCTTGTCAAATAGGTGTGCGGGAACATACTGCGAAGGGCACAGGTCAATGTGTTCCTGTACCCATTGCTAAAGATTTTATCGCTGCTACGTGTATTACTAGAATTAGAGCGAATAAAGTTAGCGGATTGTAAATGTTATGGTTCTGATATATTGAAATTTCAGAACTTCGTAATACGCTTCGGCTACAATCTCTTCTAGCTCCATTATTTATAAACCGGTGACACGCAATGGCGGCGCCCACGTGCGACAACAATGTCACGCGAAGTTAGGAATTCTTATTGCTTGCACATTCTTCATTTTAATGACGTCAATTTCTGAGTCAGCAGTCCTAGTCTCTACACTTCGTACGAGGGGCGAATTCTGGCTGTTTATGTTATTTTCAAGACGTGGGGTGATAAGCACATCACGCGTACGTCCATGTACCTCACATCACATAAACAACCCTCGTTTCTTCGAGCGCGAATCTGCTCCTCTAGTTCGGCTTTGCGTCGCCCACGCACGCATCATGTAGGAAGCAACGTCCGGCGGGTATTAAAGCGAAAGCTTTACTCCTCGCGAACTTGCGATTTCGCCGTGGCCGCGCTCCGAGGAGGCACATGACGTCACACCTCGTTCCTCGTCACACAGCGTTACTCGTCGTTGCGCTCGCCTCCGCTCGCTTCGCCAACTGCGTCGCATGCCTGATAACATGTCGGAGGATTGAAAAGGAGGGCTCGCGTGCTCCGCAACCACAGTTGAGGTGGCAGTATGGACGGCGACAATTCTGATAAGCAGGAGGAGGCCTGGAATCGACATCGGAACGAGATGTAGAGGAAACGAATCGACCAGCAAACAGACGAACAGCGGGCCGAACGACTGGCTAAACGCCGCAACATAGCAAGACAACCAGACTAACCTGAACTTGCAATAAAGATTAACCAAGGCTAACAGTGCTATGCCTTAGCTTTCGCTACGTATAGGCTGGCGTAGCCGAGCTAAGCCAGTGCCAGTTTTTTAAGCTTCAGCAAGCCGAGATGGTTGGTGGCTGCATGTATGCTGCTTTTGCGTATACGCCTAGTGCTGCACGTCACATGATGTCAAGCTTCGGAGAAGCGTTGGACAGAGATGCAGCAGGACGCGTGGCCACCGTCTGTTGGCGCTCTTCACCACGCCAGCGCTGGAACGGCGAGCGTCCGCGGTCGTCGAGTGAGATTTGTTCGCATTTGCCTGCGTGTGCATGACAGTGTCTTTTTTTTTACTTTATTAGTAAGCGCTTGTCTGCTTCAACTTATACGGCCGATAAACCCGCGAACCCTACTTTGTGTAGTTTTAGAATGCTTTGCTGTCGCTATCAATGCTTCGCCTTCCGGACGAAAGTGCATGGATGGATGGAAAAACTTTATTTTCGTCAGAACGCATGTGCGGACGATTCCGTGCTAGATGGCCATCAGCTCATGGCTGACGGCGACCTGGGTGGCCCACTCCACGGCCCTGGTCTGGACGACCGGGTCTGAGCTGGCCAACACGACCTCCCACTGCTCGAGAGAAGGATCACGCATAATATCCGCCGGTGGCGGCGCTATGCTACAGCTCCATAATATGTGGTCATAGGTGGCCAGTTCCTGGCACCATTTGCATTCCGGCTGAACGTCCGGGTAGATTTTGTTTAACACGTATGGGTTATAGAAAGATCTCGTCTGCAATCTTCGCCAGACGCTTTCCTGCGCCTTCACCAATTGCTTGTCCGGTGGAGGGTAAATTCTCCGCTCAAGTTTATAATGGTTAGTAATGTCGTGAAAGGACACCAGCCCATCTCTCGTGGACCTCCCTGGAAAGTCCGGCTCACCTGCTCGGCTGACGAAACCTCGAGCATTCATGTGAGCCGCCTCGTTCCCAGGGTTCCCAGAGTGGGCCGGTACCCAGACAATTTCCACCTCCGTTGTCCCTCGCCCCGTGGCCCGATCTAGTAATCCTGCCGCTGTGACAGAGATTCTGCCCCTCGCCAAATTTCGGATGGCTGTTTTAGAGTCGCTGAAAATCAGGTCAGCTTCAGTATTACCTATAGCTAGCGCTATCGCCGCCTCCTCTGCAGTTTCTGAGGAGCGGGTTTTGACTGATCCAGAGGTGACTAAGCGTCCCCGCCCGTCCACCACCGCAACTGCAAATGCGTCCTTGTTCTTATACTCGGCGACATCTACGTAGACTGCCCCGTTGTACTTCCCGTACTTAGCATGTAAAGCTCTGGCTCTTGCCTTCCTACAGTTCTCGTGATGAATCGGATGCATATTTTTAGGTAAAGGTTTCATGTACAAGCCCTTGTGCATTTCTCGCTTCACCTGAATTTTCATGTCCCCAGCTGGAGGATCAACTCCAATGCCGATCCCTTCCAATATATCCCTCCCTACTTTCGTTTTGGACAGTCTACTGAGTTGCATCGCCAAGTGTGCTTCCCGCAGTTCTTCCAAGGTGTTGTGTACCCCTAATCCCAGCAGCCTTTCGGTAGAAGTATTGTTAGGCAACCCAAGGGCCACCTTATACGCCTGTCTAATCATAGCCTCCACCTTGCCTTTCTCCGCCGCGTCCATCTTCATATAAGGCGTCGCATACACTATTCTACTGAGCACAAACGCCTGTACCAGCTTACACAAGTCTTTTTCCTTGACGCCTTGTTTACGATTAGCGATTCTCCTGATAAGTCTCACGGTAGCATTGACAGTATTTTTCAGCCTTTCCAAGGCCTCCCTATTCTTCCTGTTAGTCTGCAGATACAGCCCCAGGATCCTGATCGTTTGAACCTCAGCGACCGGTGCACCCCCCACTTGCACCTTCAGCGGTGGTGGCGGCACATAGTGCCTCGCATGTATCCCTCTTGGTTTATGCCTAAGCACAAAAAGCTCGGACTTGGGCTGAGAGCACGAGAGTCCTGCCTCCCCCGCTAGCTCCTCCACAATATCCACTGCCTGTTGTAAAGTTTCCTCCAATTGTGCGTCGCTTCCCCTTGTTACCCATAGAACAATGTCATCCGCATAAAATGTATGTTTAAGTCCCGATATCATTGCCAGCCTGGGCGGTATCTTGATCAAGGCGAGATTAAACAAGAACGGCGATAAAACCGACCCTTGTGGTGTCCCCCTGCCCCCCAACGGGAAAGTATCCGATTTAAATTCTCCGACTACAATCTCCGCAGTCCTATCCTCCAGAAATGATCTGATGTATCGAAAGGTTCTACCCCCCGGTCCTATGTCCGATAGGTTCCTTAATATTGCCTCATGGGTGACATTGTCAAAGGCCTTTGTGAGGTCGAGCCCCAAGATAGCCTTGGTGCCCGTGCCGTACCCAGGATCAACCACGTCCTTTTTGAGCTGTATCATGACGTCCTGCGTTGATAAATTAGCCCTGAAGCCAATCATCGTTTTAGGTAGCAACTCCTTGTCCTCCACATAACCCTGAAGCCTGTTGAGGACCACATGCTCCATCAATTTGGCCAAGCAGGACGTCAGCGAGATGGGTCGAAGATTCTCAATACAGATCTTCTTCCCTGGTTTAGGAATAAATGTAATCCTAGCATGCTTCCACTCTGCTGGGATCTCCCCGGCCGCCCAATATTTGTTCATCAAGTCCGTGAGCGCCCCCACTGACTTGAAATCCAGGTTCCTCAGCATTTTATTAGTAACCCCGTCGGGACCCGCTGCCGACGTAGTACGAAGCTGCCCCATTGCAAACTCTACCTCCGCCACCGTAAAGTCCGCATCTAATTCGAGGTTTTCCTCTCCCGAGTAATCCGGCAAGAAACGGCCCGCCTCGCCGTGTATGTAACGACTTCGGAGTTCTTGAATGAACTCCCCAGTCGTGCCTTTGTACTGATGAACTAACCTAGCCATTTGACCCTTCTGCGCCGATTTGGTTGCCGCTGGATCTAAAAGGTGCCTCAACAACTGCCATGTTTTTTTGCATCCGAATTGCCCATTCATCCTGTCACAAATCTGCCCCCATTGTTTGCACTGCAAGTCCAACGTGTAGGTTTCGATTTCTCGTTCTAGCTTGGCCACCTTCCTACGGAGGACCCCATTATGCTTTTGTTTCTTCCACCTCCGAAGGAGACTCGCATGCGCTTCCCACATGTGTAGCAGTCTAGAGTCCGCCGTAAAACCTTCCTCCACCGTCGGAACCTCTTCTGTGGTACCCTTCACGTCCTGCCTGAGCGCCTCAACCCAGGCTCCCAAGTCCTCGATTTCCCCGCTCACTGTGTCTTTCCTGACTCTCCGAAATCTGTCCCAATCCGTCACTCTAGTTCCTTTTACCCTGTCTTTGTGCTTAGCAGCACTAAATACCGTGGAAAGGATATAGTGATCACTGCCCAGTGGCTGTCCCGTGTTTACCCACTTTGCATCCCTAATACCTTTAACAAATGTGAGGTCCGGAGAGGAGTCTGTGCTAACGCTGTTGCCTATCCTCGTATGATCTAGCGGGTTGTTCAAGGTTGTCCATTGTAGGTCCTGAGCAACCCGCCAGAGCCTATTTCCCTTTGGAGTGGCTCGGATGTAGCCCCACTCCGGATGAGGCGCGTTGAAATCTCCAACCACGATGAGTTGAGCCCTCGCCGCTAGCCGTTGCGTCTTTACATTAAGTACAAAGAGACTCTTATCGTCCTTTCTTTTGGGCAGAACCTCTAGCAGGACGTAGTCCTCTCTGCTGCTATCTATGGTATGCTGAATCGCCGTGGCGTTGCGATGGACTAGCACGGCCGTGAAGACGCTCGATACACCCCTCCGATCAACCTCTGGCGGTGTAAATGCCTTAAATCCCGGTAATTTCACCCAGCCACTAGCCTCTTGCAAAGCTATAATGTCAGGCTTACTGTCCAGATTTTGTATGTGCAATTGCAGGTTCCCCCGCTTGCGACGGACGCCCCTGCAGTTCCACTGCCAAACCTCAATTTGCTGGCGAGGGGCCATGATTAGGCACTAGGTTCACTAACATCGGCGCTTGGCCGACTACGGGAGGCAATCTAGCCTGTAGCGTAGCATTGAGCTGTTGAAACATGCCCATAACCTGTGTTTGGAAAGCCCGCATGTCATTGGTGAAGGCGTCAAGACGCTCCTCAATCTTGTCTAGTCTGACTTCGATCCTGTCGACCCGAGCTTCCAATCTATCCTGTCTTTCCTCCAGTTTTCCTATTCTGTCCGCAAGGGCAGACATTTCCCCCCTAAGACTAGTGACTAGTGACTAGTGACTTTAACGACTGGCTGCGGCATGTCCGCCGTTGAAGTTTCTGCCACTCTCTTTGCATTAGCTCCCTCATCCGTCGATGGCGGCCTCTTAAGCTTCGTCGTCTTCCCCCCTCACGAAAGTGCAAGTTCTCACGCTAATTCACGCTAGCCCGCGTTGTGCCACAAAGTAAGGATACAAGGCAATGAACATGAGGACCTCGTCATTTAACGTGTCAAAGCTTTGTTAAAATATGCATTGAGCAAAATAACTCCTTTGTCATATTTTTCCACATGTCCCTCACCACAAGTGCAGAACCTTGCAGTCTGCGCGTTGGTTTTAAGTATTTATCTGAGAACAGTATGTTCTAAATAAAAATTCTGGCATAACGCATCTCACAATTAATGTTGGCAATAATGCCATTAGCATCGAAGCAATGAGGTGGCCCACCATATTGCCGCCGCCGAAATCCGTCTTGTATAATAATAATATTAAAATAATAATAATAAGGGTAATAATAATGATGATAATAACAACAAATCCAGCCGACATAAGCAACATTGCTTGTGTGCAAAGCTCGGCAGTCGAAAAGTAGTACTAATACGTCTACACAATTGATTTATAAAGCACTAAAGGAAGTAATAAGCAAAATGAAATAATATTCGAACATAGAAAGAAAGATTGGTTACTCTGATAATGTATAGGCATGCAAATGTTATGCCTATATGGGAGATTAAAAAAAAGACGCTGACAGCAAAGAATTTCGCAGTCAGGGTTAGCACGAACACCTTCCGGTAATTAAGATGCGAAAAAGACGCATGGTATATATATAGACCTGTTCTGAAAGTGCTCCGCCATCTGTATACATGCTTGAAAAGTCGCTAAGGTATAGTTTCACAATTCTGGGCATTACATATATCCCGTGACCTTAAGAATGATTTTGTTTAAGTGATCTTGTGATTGCATTATATTTCAAACTATCAAAATCTGCTGACACGTAGATAGCACGAGTCCTCTGAGGCACAACATATTTTTTTCTATGAGACGTAAGCAGCGACATTTCACGTTCAAGTTTTTGAAATTAGTAAAAAACCAATTTTTATAACAGAACTTGTTGCTCCACAAACAACATGCCTGACTGGTCCGACGGTCCCAAAACAGGTCCTTGTGGCACTCCCGATTTAAAAAATAACAAAGAGGTCCACTCCGTTACACAGACACAATGCTGTCTGCCTGATAAACAAGTTGTAGTGGAAATACGGGCGCCAGCAGAAAACGAAGAGGAGGAAGACGGTTGTTGTTGTTGGTTCTAGCGCTCGCCCTGCTCGGCCGTTGTCTCTTTCTGTGCATGCAACGCCGAAAACATCTAACCTAAAATGTAAAACAAGAAATATAAGCAATACGGGCCTCTGAAACCACAGCTGCTTAGTTCTGAGAGTAACATTTCATGATCTAATGTATGAGGGGTGCATGCATGTAGCCGGCCTCTTCTTGTTCTTCTCAGGACACTGTGCGAATTCCGCGCAATTGGTATGAGTCTTTTTGTCTGGTAGACCTTTTTGTGTGAATATGTGTTCCCATGTATATTAGTTCAGTTTAGCAAAGTAAGAAGAGTGCGAAGAGCCTGATCCCGTCGAGGCGCTCAACCGCCGGGGTACAAGCATTCGTCGAATATCGTACACCGCAGGGCAAATCGGTGACGGTCCCTCACTAGCGACATTTGCAGCGCGATGTAAGCAGGACACACCAACATCAGGTGCTGGATGCCCACGTTGGACTGGCCACACGTCGTCGTCGGTATAAACGTTTGCACACGTTCGCACAGCCAACCTTTAGCTTGAGTAGTTCTGCTCTAAAGCGAGGAGGCAAGTCTCGACGGCGAACATGGGACGGGAACGTTCCATGTGCGACGCGCTGGTCTGCATGCTGCTTGAGCAGGCGCCGACGAATCAGCAGACGAGCGTCATCAAGCTTGTGCAACATTTCTGGCCAGACGCAGCTGTTACGAGCTCAAATTGAAGCCAGCCGATGAGCGTCTTCATTTGCGGCGATTCCTACGTGTGAAGGTATCCATTCTGCGAACGAGAGATGCCCCATGTGATGCTATTTTGTTTGCAGAGTCAAGTAACGCTGCGCACAACTGCACAATCAGTCTGACTGCGTTGTAGTCTGTTAAGGGCGGCGCGGGAGTTCGTAAAGATGGCAGTCTTCCCGTTTGTATATATTTCTGTGTTTGGGGTGACGGGACCTCAGACACAATACCTTCTATTTCGACATTCTTTTCTGGCGTGACTTTTTGAAATGAAATGAAATGAAATGTTTATTTCTAGGTTACAATTGCTGTGACTACTTGCTGTGACGGGTACTATAGTGTATGGCCTATGCTGTGTGTGTTGTGTTTAACTGTTTGAACTTGTGTCATCTTGCTCTTTCTTTCCTCTTCTTTCAGCTTCTTGCCATCTTCCGCTTCTTTGTTTCTGTTTCCTCCTTACTGAAGAGTAGGCAGGCGTTGTGCCCCTTCCGGTGGCAGTTGCCAGCCTGCTCCTCGCTTTCCCTTTGCTGTGCAGCATACATGTTTTCAAAAACAAATAATAATAATAATAATAATAATAATAATAATAATAGTATATAAATGAGGTTGGGTGAATTCCGCGCTGTAGCGGAGAAATTTTCAATATCGCTACGTCTTCGTAACGTGTACTCATTTGCGACATCCGATATCACTGTCCTAGGTAGCTGGCACATTAGCTAAAGGCTCCATCGATAATTGTGCGTTTATCTCTGGGAGGTCATTCCAGATCAGAGATAATAGCTCGAACAACAGCAAACGGGATGAATTGTATCAGCTGTGCAACATTTTCGGCTGCTATTCTGAACTGCTCGTATTGCTTCCATCGTCTCTGTTGGTCGTTGAGATGTGCACTCAGGTAATCGTTGGGAATGACGTTCGTAGGATGGCTGATTTCGCTCCGATGTTTGACCGTTAGTAACTGTCGAAGAATAGTTCTTTCACTGATACCGGACGCGCTGGCGAGGTTGTTGCTTTAACGCTGGAGCAAACATTCGTCCTTGTGCTTCTTGTTTCATTGGAATGGACGGGCGGTAAATATTCGCGGGATTGACTCCATCCAGTTTCGGTAGTTGCTTGTTATCTCGTGGCATTTTCCCGTGAATTAATTCATGTTTGCGTACCATAAAATTCATTCTCCGCCTGCATTTTTCTCGAATGACTCCGCCCGACAGCCTGCGCAACCTGTCATCTTCAGCTTGAAGTCGTGTAACCTGGCCGATTTTCCCCACTCAAACCGCCGCGATGATGCTTCATCCATTATGTCAGACGCCTGCCCGAATTCGCTATGGCATACGTCACTTTGATGTCCCTACTGCCTGTTCATACAGGCGGTTAGTTCGCTAGTACACTTTTTTTTTACGTTAGGGATGCTGCGTTCTCGTCACTATCTGTGGCAACGTAGCTATTGTTCCGCTTCTTAGCGGCAGCATAAGGACTCAACTTACCCCGAGAAGAAGGTCGACGGCCTCTATCTGTCGGCTCGACGAAAACAATCTCACTGTTCTTGACGCCAAACTATCTTTGAATTCCACTTAGTAAGACAGTACCACTTCGCCTGCTGACAAAATTCGCAAGATGGTATCTTCTTACCTTCTCCTGCTCATGCTATTTTCGGTGTCCTCACGTTCTACCGCAGTACCATCGACTATAAGTACCTCATCTTCTGCCTGTGGGAGCACAAAGAATCAATACCAGTGACGCCAGCCCTACTCGCCCACGTCTGTCTGACGAAGAAAGCCACATCATTCAAACTGAAGGACAAAGTGCACTCAGAGGGCACTGCAAACCATTAGTCTAACATATATACAACTATATGTAAAAATCTTATCCTGTGAGTGTCTTTTGTTGTCTTAGTGAAAAACAAGATGGAAATTTGGGTGTTTCTGCGTGGACAACCGGCACATTACCAAGATAAAACGTAAAGACCTCTATCGTCTGTCTCAAATCGATGATGCTCTCGACTGCCCCAATGGAGCCAAATATTTCTCGTCCATCGATCTGCGGTATGGTAAATATGCTTCGAACATCAGTATACGGTCCGGCTATCGGTGTATTACCGTTCACGAGAGACGCTTCTGGTAGATGGCCTTCGTGACAGCGCATGGTCTCAAGCATTTCAAGTTTATGCCTGTTCGCCTCTAATGATCCGGCCAAGTTCGGGCAAATGATGGGCTTCTTCGTTTCTGGCTACAAATGGTCCATCTACATTTGTTTAATCGACGGTATTCCCGTCGGGTCACCTACCTCACCCACTGTGTAGAAACCGTATGTACAGGTCTTATGACGTATTTTGTTGCGTGACTTGGTTCAACAAAATTGCCTTCACCACTACCTCACTGGTCAAAATGTCCTGCTATATTACGGAAAGCAAGTTGTAATACGCCTATCTAACCAGAAAACTGGTTGTCTCCATATAGAAAAAGTAAGTTGACCATTCAATATTGTGCTCTATTCCATTAATAAGAAGCGTCGGCGCTTTTAGAGCGCAGCTCTTAGTGGCCCGTTCCTGCGGCGAATGTCGTCGTCGGCGGCGGCGTAACCGAGCGAACGAGCACAGCAGCGCAAGTGGAAAGGGCAACCGCGGAGCGTAAGATGAAATACGCGAGCCGCGAACGGCGGAGACCAATGAAAGCGGCCCCTTCTGTGACCTGCGCGCGGGAAACTGGTTTTAATGCGGACCCGCCTGACCGCTCGATGCGTACTTGTATCTGGTCCCAGCCGGACCGCTGGTTTCCTACTATAGTCTGCTCGCCTCCGCTCTTCATCGCGCTTTTTCTGTTTGCTTGGTTTGGTATCGTTCGTGCTCGTTTTGATTGTCATGGTTTGTGATTGTTTTGTAATCTGATTGCATGCGCGACTCAAATTGTGTAGTATTTTCCGGAAGCCAACAGGCACCAACTACTACACTGGAACCTTCGACGAGTAATGTATAAACGCCGACGCGCTTGACCCGAAGCTCATATTTTTGACGATTCCCGACTCCGCTACATGCCACAGTATATCACGAAATGAATACATAAGAAAAATAATACAGAAAAATTCGCATTACGGAGTGTCGTAATCGTCGACGAATTGTTTAGATTCTTATGATTCGGCAAAATACGTGCATGTCCTATGTCCTTTTTATTGATTCTTTACGCACAACCTGGATGCGTTTATTATCACTACTTTGTCGGTAATATCCCGTGTTACACAAGCCGTGGATCACATATCTTATATAGGCCGAGGGCTAATTCCGTTGGGTTTGACAAGTAAAGCATCAGAACATAAAAAAGCAATAAATTTCGGGAGGAGATCGGTTTTCACCGGATTTTCATAAATCTTCTTCGTGATGCAAAAAATCAGGAATAACTGGGTATTACCCGAAAACGAAGGAGCCTACGCATAAATCGCCTCCTATTCTATTGAAATAGCAGATTTTGGGCACGTAGACGTCTTAAAGATATTCGGCGAATTTCGAACGTTTTTCGCGAAATACACTTGTGGAGCTCTAGAGCGCTTCAAACAGTAATTTGCTGCTGAGGCTACAAGTAACTTAATTTCACTGTTCACACTTTCTATACTTGTCAATCATAAAGCGGTGCTTATTCTTCGAAATAGAAAATTGCTGCCACACCTGGTTCTCACAGGCCAGAGGGGGAACTTTCTCGGTGTTCTGATGACATGATACATTCGTACACTGACAGTCTGATTGGTTTCGACAAGTTGGGCTCACAAATGACGATGAGCGGAAAAACATTGGTGTACACATACTGACGGAAATCTGAAATTCGTTAATTTAGCCCTCTGGCGTACCACTGGATGACTGACGCTGCCTTGACTTCTTTTCGGAAGGATGGGGTATGCACGCAGCAAAATCATCGTTTTTGTTCGTCGTGAACTCACCTATGTTTTGCAACCAATTGCGCCCCACGACGACAATCAGTATATATGCATCACAGTTAAAAAGAACAAACTCTTGTTTACTTTCACAGGCGTGTATGTATATATCGCCTTCCAGCAATTTCGATACAAAAAGATTAGCGGATATCTTGAGTGTTTGTCCCGCGCCCCATGGTTCATCATAGGATATTTCAATACACACCATCCAGCATGGGGAAGTACAAAGACAAATGCAAGAGGACGAAGATTAGCAAGTATCGCCTACAACTATGGCCTTACTCTCTTGAACGATGGTAGCCCCACCTTTCTTCGAGGCGTGACATACGGCAGCTGCCTCGACCTTGCTTTCGTCTCCAACTCTCGCCAGATGTGTGAAGTGGTTTTCAGATATTGAGGCACATGGGAGTGATCACATTTCCACCTATCTGAACATCAAAGGCTTGTCGTCTAGATCTGGCCCTAGGAAAACCCCACGGAAACGGATGATTCAATGGGCCAACTTCAAATCTGATATGGAAGATACCAGCCGCGAGGGCCTACCCTCTGGGTTAGAACAAGCAATTAAAAATACCATGCAAAGCGCCACTCGCACGCTGACGATCTCTTACACGCGAAACGATTTCGACATAGAGTTAGAGCGACTTCGAGCACTTCGTCGCCGGGCGGAACGTCGATATCGGCGTACCAAATCAATCCATGACCTTAGGGCAGCCAGAAGGATGCAAAAGAAGATTCGACGTCGAATGGGTAGATTAGCGTCGGAACGTTGGGCAACGTTTTGCCAAACACTCGACCCCCACAAGCCACTGTCTCACTTTTGGAAAAAGGTGTGAGGTCTGCGTTGCCTTCCGGAACAGCGTTTTCCATTCAAAGCGTTCGCGCTTTTCCAAGGGCGGCAATACATCGATGTCGCAGAACACTTTTGTGCACGGATGGCACACCAAGCGACACGTCCAGATCCTCCAAACCGAGATGACGTCCCCCATTCCCGTGATTACCGCATGGACCTTCCTTTTACAATGGAGAAGCTCGAGGCGGCACTAGCTCTCTGCAGGCGCTCATCATCTCCGGGTCCAGATGCTATGTCATACCGAGCCTTGTGCTATCTCGGAGAATCCGTACGGATAGCATTGTTGAGTCTCTGCAACACTTCATGGCAGGAGGGAAATGTTCCTGACGAATGGAAAGTGAGCCGCCTGGTGCCAATCTTGAAGCAGGGCATATCCCCGCTAGAGCTTACCTCTTACCACCCAATAGCGTTGGCCAGCTGTGTAGGAAACATAATGGGACGGATGATCCTTGGCCTCCTGGAACACTACAATATTTATCCGAATTCCATGGCTGGTTTCCGACGCGACCGCTCTTCCATCGACAATGTAGTTGATCTCGTTTGATATGTCCAGCACGAAAGGTGCCGTAAACGTTTATCTGTAGCTTTATTCTTAGATGTGAAAGGGGCATACGATAACGTATTACATTAGGCCATTCTCGACGCTCTTGTGACGGTTGACCTAGGTGGTCGAGTATTTTTGTAGATTGCAAGTTACCTATCTGCAAGATCATTCCATGTGTTAACTGACGATGGCCCAACTACGCGACGCTATACCAGCAGGGGCGTTCCTCAAGGCGGTGCACTCAGCCCGACACTATTCAACCTCGCTCTTATTGGGCTTCCTAAATATTTGCCACCTACCACCAAAATTTCAATATACGCAGACGACATCTGTGTCTGGACTTCGGCAGTCACACGTCCTCAGATACGTGCACGGCTTCAAAGAGCGGCTACTTTGACAGCGAGCTACTTGTGTGAACAAGGTCTACGCCCTAGCTACTTGTGTGAACAAGAAAAATACGCCCTAGTGGCATTTACTCGCAAACCAATGGCGCCTTATGTCATCTCAATCAATGGGCGGACCATTTCCTATGTCAGAACCCACAGATTTCTTGGCGTAATTATCGACCGAGACCTCTGTTGGAGCCCGCACGTGGCCTACATGAAACGGCGCCTGACAGTAACCTCCCAGTTGTTTGAATACTTGACAGGAAAGGCGTGGGGGATGTCAGTAGACGCAATGCTGAGACTCTACAGAGCTCTCTTTCTCGGTTATTTAAGATATAGTCTACTTGTACTCAACAACACCTCCAAGACAAATATTCGTGTTCTGCAGGCAGCACAACCTCACGCACTCAGAGTTTGCCTTGGTTTGCCCTGATGCACGTCAACAGAGGCAACTATTGCGATTGGTCGGGACCAACCAATGCAAGCTCACGTCACGGCGGAAGCCCTGGGAACGCACATCAGACATTTCACACGTGCCCCCTATGACCACCTTGCAACAGTACCTTCAAGCAGGCACCAAGCATCATTCTCTAAAACTATTGTCAAGTACAACGACAAACTTCCCTCGGACTTCACCGCCGCATTTAAACCATTGATACCCACCTGGTATCTTATGAGCCCCACAGTACATTTCAGTGTACCAGGAATAGGGAAAAAGTCTGAGCTGTCGTCGCCTGTGCGGAAACAACTGTCGCTGCTTCTTCTGCACGAGAGGTGTGCGGACAGTGTACATATTTATACTCATGGTTCGACAAACATCCAGTGTTCGTCCGGTGCTATGGTTATCCTAGCAAGAGCTAATCCCATCAGCTATAGGACTGACCACCGAACGACATCGACATCTGCGGAACTGGCTGCTCTTCGCGCTGCACTTTGTTTCGTCAATCGGGTACCACCTCCACAATGCTCAATTTTTCAGTGACTCAAAGGCAGCCCTACAATCTTTGCTATCAGCTCTGCGTCGCAGGCCATACGAACATCTTGTATTCGATATTAGAAGCCTACTCCATACTTCACATGAGAAAGGACACCACGTGACGTTTCAGTGGCTGCCAAGTCATTGCGGAGTCACTGCGGCGTCAATGCCGCTCGAGTAGCTCTTGAAGACACACAGGAAGAGGCAATACTACTTTCACGGTCCGACGCAGCCAGCAGCCTTCGAGTGCTTGGACAGGAGATCACGCCCTCTCTATGGTGCAGACCAAGCAACTAGACCAACCGGAGCAATCGTCAATACCACCCGACTTCTTTGATGCATCTCTGTATGCTAACTGAACTCCGCCGAAGAGAGGCCACTCTGCTTTATCGCTTATCGCTAGGAGTGGCATCCACGAAATCTTACTCATTTCGCATTGGAATGGCCGACAACGCTCTCTACAATGCCTATCTTTGCGAGGAGACGCTAGAACACATTGTGTGCGACTGTCCTGAATATAATGTTCAGAGACAGTCCCTGGCGTCCGTTCTAGCGCACCTTCACAGTAGACCATTGTCAGTTGAAACGATTTTCACATGTCGCCGACAGAAGACATCGCAGCTGAAGGCGACGAAGGGACTACTTCAGTTTTTGAAAGAGACGGGCTTGGAGAAGCGGCTGTGACAGTGATGTCACGTGCCATGCAAAAGTGACGTACTGTAACTGACGATGCGTGTGCTGAGCTATGTGCTTCCTGTTTCTTCGCCCCGTCTTTCATCCCCCCAATCCCGCTCCCATGTGTAGGGTAGCAAACCGGTTAAGCCAATCTGGTTAACCTCCCTGCCTTCCCTCTCCACTTTTTCCTCCCTTCTCGGTGTTTTATAGACCGCTTTATCCAGTGCGCCGCTATTTTGCCATCCCAGCGCCGTCTGTTGTCCGTCGCCATGCGGATATATGGGATCACGCTGGAGGGTGCCGAACGAACGTGCTGTTGACGACGAGTGGCAAGTTGTCTCCTCTTCCTGAGAAGTCAACAAGTTTCTGCGAAAGGGAAATTTCTTAGCATGTCGTTACTTAGCTTTTGATCTGCGATATAGCCGCAATTTGGCAGGACGACCGGTGCAGAGGCGCTGTTGCAGATCTGCCCGCGAGGAAAATAGGAGGCTAGTCAAGTGTAACACTGTCCATGCGTAACATGCTTGCAACGTGGTAATATTGTACGTCTGTTCTTGAGTCCTGTTAAAGTATCACTCAGGTGACAACAGCTAGAGAGGCCCCCATGTTCCATGCGAAGTGCCGCAGTGGCTTACATCTCAATTCAGGCGGCTATCGAAGCTCTGAGCAGACACGTTAGGCTAGGTTATCGTGCGCCTAAATTGTTGGATTTACGATTTTCGAAGCGTTGCTTACCTGGCACCCGGGCATCGAGCTTAACGAAATAAATAACTCTAAGATGACTCGACCAAAAGGCCGTTAATATGGAGTCACTGATAAAACGGCCTCTCGAAAGTTCCCGCGAATATGCCGCGACAGACCAGATGCGACGCGACGCGCTGAAATCGTATGCTCACTCTTGGGTCTTGAACGACGCCTCGCTGACTCGAGATAGCCGAAAAACTAACAACTATGCTGTGCAACAGCAGCTTTGTTTTCACAAGTAATGTAGCATGCGATTTGCGGCTCCGGCCAGGCAGCTTCCCGGGGAGATTCGGAAAAACGGCAGAGTCCATATGAACTAGGGGCGCCTGGCTCGCTGTAAGGATGGCTTTGGTTGCAGAATGTATAGCAGCATACCTTCGCTTGCTTAGTCGGCACGTACTGGTTTCATAATACCGTCCCCAGCAAGCTTCCACCAGAACTTTGGTCGGCAAGCATGATAAAGGTCATGATAAAGCATGAATGCGCCCCCACGAAGAAGGAGTTGCCTTAGTCCATTCGCAGTAGTTGGCCGACACTAATACGCACCATTCGTTCATATCCCAGTTTGATCACAGGTGCCGATTTCGTCGCTGCGCGCTCATTATTCACAACGTATTCACAAAAATATTCACAACGTATACGCAACGAAGCTGATGGCGTAAGTTCCTTTCCGTTTATGCTGGCAGCCCAAAGCGGACGCTTGTCTGCACACGCAGTAACAGTCTACGGAGTCACCGAGGCGTAAGACGCACTTCACATTCGCTTCCGAAAGTTATTAGCCGAATGCAGCACAGGGGTAGCCTTTTGAGCCTTAATCATCTGAGAACGCAGCAATCACAGACGTAACTAATCGAATCAGAAAACCAACTATTGCGTGGTCACACCGCGACCGTACCGAGCAGCCGCTGGGAGGAACTGCAATCCGCACTTGTCAATGCGAGGTAAAGAGCGGCTTGTGCGCTGTCTCCTTTTTCTGTATTTTTATGAAAAATAAATACAACACTTACAGAATCTGATTGGCTAATAGCCGCAGCTAGTGTACGCCCATTGTACGTACTTTTTTACTTTAGCAACAGAAGGTACAGAAAGCTCGGTTATACATGATCAGTGAAATGGCGATAAACACTCGACTCAACATATAAGAAATCAGCAAACGTAGCCCTGAATCTTCAAAAAGTAGAAATGCTCGATAGAGAATAGCAGGTTCCTAGCCATTTTGATTTCGAGCGGTACAGTATACACTTTCGCGTCTTAACATTGAATTAGGCACGGTCTATAGGTGCTTTGGGTTACAGGGTAATTAAAATTATTATTGGTTGTATTTCTAGTGTTCCTGTTAGGCAACAGAAAAAAATACATTAATTAACAGCGGATAATTATTTTGTATGATGTAATTCACTACCATTTTCATTTCGTGTACCAAAGTGAGTGGGAAAAGTGTTTAATCTATTGAACAAAGGGGCACTGTATTGATACCTGTTCGGGTACGTCATTGTACATGGCGCTCTTTTCTGCAAAGAAATTATTGGTTCAATGTAGGACCAGTATGCACTACCCCACCACTCACAGCAGTGGGTCAAGTGACAAAAAAAAGAGAAAAACAAATTATCTTCAGAACAGGTATGTCCAGCAACTCCCTAGTTCTGAATAGACCGTAACAAGCTGGAGTAAGCTTATCGCACAAGATATGAATATGATTCTGCCAGCTAAGGTTGATGTCTAAGTGGGAAGTTACAAATACAATTACAATTACAAGTTACAATTACAAATATGTAATTGAGTGTCTATGATAACTTTGATCCTTGACCTAAACAGAACGTATTTTGTTTTGGCGGCATTTCTTGTCAGTTTGTTAGCTTTAAACTATGTGGAGATGTGAGATAAGTCGCTTATCTTAGCCTCAATTTCAGTTAGTGTGCTGCCTGTTAAAAAATTTTGGCAGTGTTATCAGCATACATCACTGTTTTATGATTGGTTAAACTGAGAGGGAAATCATTAATGTAAAGGGAAAATGAAACATGACCCAGCAGTGGTCCGTGGGGAAATCTAGCACATAAAGATTGTTGGGATGATTTTAAGTGTTTCAGGTCCACTAAATGTTTTGTCCTAGTAAGGTAACTTGTAAAGAAATCAAGGGTGGTGTTCAGGAAACCATAGTGCTCTAGCTTTTGTATTGAAGTAGTATGATTAACAGTATCAAATGCTTTCTTTATGTTAGGAACGAGACTACAGTAATTTCATTATTATGTAGAGATGTGCATAACTCTTATGACAATGCCATTACTGCTGTAGATGTAGACCTGTTGTTCCTAAAACGATGTTGGCAGTGAGGTATGATTTTGGTACTCTCCAAGTGGTCTCTTCGTTGTTCTAGAACAAGTTTTTCGAACACAGTATTAATGATACCCAGAACTGAGATGGCGCGGTAACTGCCTCGATCATTACTATCCCACTGTTTGGGAGCTGGGATGACTCTACCGATCATCAACGTATCTGCGTAAGTACCTTCGCAAATAGGCCATGTTCCTCCTCGCCGATATAAGCTGTCTGCATAGAGCCTCTCGACAGGCACAAAACGAGGGTTTAGCAATAATAATTTGGTCTCGAAATAACGTGCACACTTGAAAAAGTGTCTGTATGTTGTGCGCAGTATGCCCCATGTTTCGCCTTAATGCGAGCTTGCCTGAGTGCTTCACCTTTCTTCAGTGCATCATGCAACCAACAGTTCTGTCATCGCCGTTTACCCGGCCGTGCCATCACGCTGTCTCTGTTCCGTAATAAATCAGCTGCTTTTGAGTAGTTTACGGATTGCACCTCTCGGCCGGCCTAAATTTGTTTAAAAATTTGCTGGCCCACTTCTATAATGAACTCAGCCCGAAATGTCGAGAAGATCTGGGCATTCTTATTTCAATTTCGCGGTTATCACTTGCACATTAGAAAGTAAACATTAGTCATATAGTTCTGTTATTTGAGTTTCACGCCCGAATTCTCGTACGTCAGCGGGACTCCACGGATTGCGAAGTATTTTCTCCTAATTGAGCCGTTTAGGTTATGTAAAAATTGACGGAATTTTCCCAAGCCCTGTCTTTGGCTCCTTCAGAATATAACATTGACGAGAGAAAGCGAGAGAGAGACAGCGAGAGAGAGATAGCGAAAGAAAACTAACCAGGCCAGAACAGACGTCGTTAAAATTCATGACGTCACAGAGCTCTTCTCTGAAAAACCTTAAGACGGCATTGTCACTTGCGTTTTGTTCTTGTGTCGTTCTGGCTGACGAAGCTTAACTTCAAGGTGAAATGGTGTTTTTATTTTGTGTTGTGGAAGGGGCAGTTTATGATTGGATTGGATTGGATTTCCTTTTTCTATGGCTCGTACCAACTGCGACGGATCGGCCAAGATTTCGATGGTATTAGGAAGATGTTGGTAGTACAAAAACTAATAAAAGTTTCATCTGTAAATGGATAAAAATAATGCTTGAAGAACTTAGGAAAAAACGTCTTGAAACAACTATGAATTCCTCCATGGCTGAGCAGACATCGCTGTGGTAGTTGCGAAGAGAGGAGGCTCCTAGAGAAAGGATATTTAAAATGGAAAAATTTTAACCACGTTGCATGAACGTCGGTTCTAAAATATTTTTCTTAAAGCGAAAAAAAATGGCGGCACAAAAAGAAAAACTGATCGATGTTTTCATCTACTGCACAGAATGAGCACAGAGGGGAGGGTGCCAGACCAACCCTGTGATTATAAAAGTTTGATAATGGTGTTCGACAGCGTAACCGGGTAAAAATTAGTTCAGTTTTTCTGGTGTGACAGAAATTTTTGTGCCAGGGGAACAGGAGGTGTCGATATTCTGAAAAATTTGCTATCGCTGTATTCAAAAAGTCTAGAGTAATTGCATATCTCCTGTATCTAGTAGTAGACAGGTAAGCTGACGCCGGAAGTAATGATAGTACAGGGCTATTGAGGGCCGCTCTCGTGAGTCTGTCGGCCATATAGTACTCTATGACCACGCACCCAAAGTATTCTAATTAAATTTATGTGGTCAGGCACTAGAAAATGAAGTGTGCGTAAAAGGCTAGCAGCACTGTTTGTGGTGAGCGATGTACACAAAGATAAAGAATCCGTTATTATGACTACCGTCAGTATTGATGAATTTAGCTTACGTAAGGCTAGAAATTCGGATAAGTTGTCCGGAATCCCAATTGAGAATGACCATTCGAGAGCAGGAGCCAAAATACCAATTCCAGATATTTTTTCACACTGTGAGGCGTCTGTTGCGATGACTGCATCTTTACCTGAACTCAATAAATGATCTTGCAATAGACCATTTAATATATTTTGAGAGAAAAATGTTGCATTGTTAGAGTAGATGTTATCACAGATTATTTGTAGACTCTCTCGCACATCACACATTGGTGGCCCCTCCCAAATACGTATATGTAAGGGGTTAAGCAACGTTTGTACAAAGACAAGCTGTGGTATATGAAACCAGGGCCAGTGTTCTCCGAAAAATAATGCAGGCTGGGAAATGGATATCTTTTCCAATCTTATAATATGAATTCTAATATGAATGCAGCTCAGCTCGTTTTTGTTTGCTTGTTGTCTTTTTGAAAGGACAAACAGAAGGCTAACACCATCGCCAGCAGCGGTGGCATCGTTTGGAAGTGGACCTGTTCTTTTCTTACTCGCCTAAAACATCCGACTCTCAGTGTAACAGGGGTCGTAGGCTTTATGTTTGTTCATTTCTGTTAGCTCATCATGCTTGATGCCTTTTCAGCGTGCAAGAGGAGCCCATTTTTTTCTCGCGCTATCATCGGTTTTCATGTAGTAAACAAGAGCGCGCGCACAAACTTTTCACCCCTTGCCACGCAACTTGCTATTTTCAGCTGAAGTTCGTAGGCGGGCAGGCAACATTGAGTGAGTACGCACACAGGGGCGCACGCGATACTCGCATTAGAAAGAAGCAATTGGGACCGATTTCTTGCAAAATAAGCAACACTACAGTTTCTTTTTCTCCAGAGCATGCTGGCCGCTATAATGCATTTCAAAGTACCATAATGGTGTAGTGATAGCAGTAGGGTAAAGAAAACGAAAACATATATTGGGGATAAGAGTATAGTTAAGCATATGAGCTGGGGCTGAACCAAGACAATGACGTCGGTCCTGAGAGCTTAAAATGCGATGAGCTTCTATGTGCAGACGCGGACGGCTGCATCTTCAGACCCGCCGCAAATCGCGTGCGGAGAGACGCGTTTTTGTGTCTCAATATTTTCTCGATTCCGTTGGATAAATCGCTGACCTGAGGGAGCGAACGAAAAAGAGCGTTGACGTTTTTCTTGCCGAGTCCCACTGCCAACCACGAAAATGGTCGAAACAGTGAAAGAAAGCTATTCGCTTTAACATAACTGAACGGCCACCTCCGCACGCACTATCTATGGACGAGCGTTGCCATATAACCGTCTGCTACATAGAGAGAGAGAGAGAGAGAGAGAGAGCGAGAGAGAAAGAGAGAGATGAAAGGAAGGCAGGGATGTTAACTAGTAGAGAGTCCGTTTGGCTACCCAGCGCTAGGAGAAGGAAGAAGAACAATAGAAAGAAGAGAGAAAGAGAGAGAGGGGGGTAGACAGACGTTCACGAACAACCTCCTGCATAACAGTGTCACAATAACTGCGAGAACTACAAAAAATGTATGTATATATAGGTACACAAATATAGGTATATATAACTTAAACCGTGAGTAACTTAAACCTGCGTGGCGCGTTTTTCTTTTCTTCTGCGTTATTCAAAATTATTCTAACCTTGCAAGCATACAGAAAGGGCCTACAAAACATTATCGCGTTGGAATTTGAGCTTGCTCATTGAACTCATTGAGTTGAACAGCGCCAATAACTATGAGGGCGTACGCACGTACACAAAAATAAGTGCGTACAAAGTTCGCATTCTTTGCACTACTGAAGTTAGTCTGGATGGAAGTGGCTTGACGTCCCAATAAATGAGACAAACGAGCTTTCTTATGCATGTGCCGTGAGTGTCATATTCTTAGTCGAAAGCTGGTGCTTTTGTTAACATGGGGGTGTTTCATTGGCACGCTCATGGGTCTGTTAGTCTGTTTGTGTGCACGTGCGTGTGTACATGCGTGTGGTAACTGCACCGCTAGCGACTGCGCCGGTAAAGCCCCTTGTCACTAGGCGTTCGGATGTGCACAACACTTTTTGACGAGGAGCTTTTTTTTTCAGCAGTTTAGGCTATAGTAAGGCTTTGCTCTATTCGTTCGCTATATTTTCTTTGTCCAGTCGTTTGTTCCCGTTTGAAAATGCGTGTGCATTTCTATCCCAACCCAACGAGGAAACCTGTCCATCCGTCCGTCCCATAAGGCGAATCGCTATAATGAAATCAGTTTATAAAACAAAGATAAATTTGTTAGGAAAAACGTTAGAGGTGGTGAGTTTCGAACCTATGATCCCGTGCTCACGAGCCGAGTGCCATGGCCACCAGAGTAAACACCTACTTCTTTTTTTTCTGTATTCTATGAAATTATGAGTAGTGTCGTTCGAATATTGTTGCGTTACATTTCGACACAGATGAAACATAAATGCACACATGCTACGCTGTCCAATGAAAGTTCAAAATTTGGGGCAAACAGACACAAGCGTCCAGATGCGAAATTCATTAAGTAACGGGATCAGAGGTTGCAGCCACACTGCCCACTTGAGCAGCCACTTCTCGATAGACAGACCTTGTCAAGCGAGGTAGCTCGGCATGTCTATCGATCATTCGGCTTCTTCATAACGAATACAGTCCTAATAACATAAACAAATCATCTGGTGTAGTAATGGCTGTCTTTTTGAAAGAAAGGAACCGGACACCGTCAAATGCGAGAGGAAGGCGCTTTTTGATACTTCTTTGTAGAATCTCCCAAAGATGATATGAAAAAAAAAAACAATGTTTTGTTGTCTCGGGTTGATTGCAAAGTCCTTTGTCGTGAAGATATGTTTTTACTGGCAGGATCGAAGTGTGCAGCTTAAAGAAAAAGGTTTTCGCTGCTCGCGTAATACACATTGTACGGACACGGAAAGAAACATCTTGTCCAAATAGAGGCAGATACGGCTTTTGATACGTAGGTTTATGGAAACGGTTATCTATAAAGTGCTGTATTTAGCGACGTTCGATCAACTGTAAACGAATATACTAGCATCAATTTGGCTTTTGAAAATGAAATAGTGTCGACAATTAAGTTCTTTAGGAAGTCCCATAACGGCAATTCTTGAGCAAAGTTTGTCGTGACAAAACGAAAAGGGAGGTTTGAAACGAGACGTATTCGGTTAACTGCGAGAAGGAATGGGTGACGGACGTTTTTGAGCTAAAATAATCGCATGACCAATTGCCGTACTAACAAATGCCTCCCTCCCCAATTGGAAGGCGTCCCTTCTCAAGCAGAAGAAAAAGGTTGTCCCTCCTCATGGTTTCCCACGATGAACGCCAAATAAAACATGCCAATATTCGATGAAATACCTGACCATGGATAAGTGAGCTGTGCAAGACCTGTCGAACATAAAGACACTTAGGAGCCAGAAATATATTGCATGCCTTAGCTTTAAAAAAAATGGCGACATCACGTCCCTACCGCGTAGTCACCTTTCGAACGATAGTGGTTATCGCGGACGTCCAATAAGTTCCACTATTACGGAAGTTATTGAGAGCCACACCAAGATATCGCAAGGGAGACTGATTCCAATAGATATTCGAGAATAACAGAGGGAGTTAGCGTCCACGTGCCTAGTCCAAAACCCTTGCTTTTATCAAAATTTACACTAGCTCCTGCAGATTCACAGAAACGCAGGGTAGTGTTTATTGCCTCGTTAATACTGGACTTATCGACGCAAGAAAAAGGTAATGTCATCCGCATAAGCTAGCACTTTCGTGTTGTCATTTGCGTAATGCTATCCTTTAAGGATACCATTACGCAAATGACAAAATTAGAGTGCTAGCTTATGCGGATTGAGGCTCAACGCCCGCTTAAGCATAGCGTTTCCAAGTATATAGCGAAGAGTAAAGGTGAGAGCAGGCAACCCTGCCGGTCGGATAACTGTACCTGTACTTTATATGTGAGGGTACGGTTGGCAATTAACTTTACAGTGCAATGTTTATATCAAAATGTTATACCATTGTATAATACATCCCCTAACTGATAATAATAATAATATTTGGTGTTTTACGTGCCAAAACCACTTTCTGATTATGAGGCACGCCGTAGTGGAGGACTCCGGAAATTTTGACCACCTGGGGTTCTTTAACGTGCACCTAAATCTAAGCACACGGGTCTTTTCGCATTTCGCCCCCATCGAAATGCGGCCACCGTGGCCGGGATTCGATCCCGCGACCTCGTGCTCAGCAGCCCAACACCATAGCCACTGAGCAACCACGGCGGGTTCCCCTAACTGAAGACGTCGCAATAGTGGAAACAAAAAATCGTGCTGAATCTTATCAAGGTCTTTGGGGAGGTCAATCGGAAAGCCCCCACGCCTGCAGAAGGTGAATATGTCTGAACCATATGAATGCGTTGTAAGGATCGTACAAAACAAACGTCATATGAAAACTGTTGCTATGAAGGCACTTTTGAAAGATTTGGTAATGGTGAAATAAAAGTCATCTCTAGGACCACATGTAGAGCCGACTTGGACCATTTTAGACATGAGGAAAATTCTGATTTGGTGAAAATTTATGACAAATGTGGCACATGCGTCCCCCGATGTGTTTCGACTGTCGCAACATGCTGCTTCCGTTGGGGCCTTTCCATCACCAACCGGAATGTCAGCGATCTCTGAGGTTTGATGCGTTTCCCGGGCCCTATAACGTAAAAATATTCCAATATGTTTCTATTCGAATCTCCTGACGTCAAATTTGCTTAACCGCCGACGCAAGCACCGGGCGGTCACCCGCAGGGTTGTCTGAACACACCAATAAAACGGTCTCCTCGTTCATAGAAGGTGACTTTTCCTCGTTCATAGAAGGTGACTTTTGTTTGCTTCAAAAACGAATAACATTGCCTACACTGAGCGGCTTGTCTTATCTAATTAACTGACAAGAGGCGAGGAGAACCCTCAAGTGGAGAGGGATTCGATGGGACAGAGCCAGTGGTCTGAAAATCGAAGACCAGATAAAGAGGGTGGTGCCGGCGTCTGCGATTGGTCGGCTTTCCCTTACTTAGCTTGCGGTGGCTGGTCGAAAATCGCGGTGGCATGCAACGGAAGCTTAAGAATGGCGCTAAAAGGGACACTCAGCAAAGAAGAGTTGGCAGAATGAAGTGGTAAACGTGCCGAAAGTGCTCGAAAACGTTACGCGGCCACGCAAGAAGTTTTATTATGCGCAAATACACCCATGCTCTCCGGCAGCTGCGAGTAGCCAGCACCTGAGCGATCGGCGGCAGCCATCTTTGATTCCTTCCGGAACGGGGCAACCTGCGGCTATTCAGAAGAAAATTCAGTTTTGTTCGGCATATTAATGCATCTTTCATGCGTATACGTCACTTTGACGTGGCGAGTTTTCGCGGTTTTGTGACGTCGCGTGACAGGCAGGTAAAGTGGGTACAGCCCGAAAACTTTTTTTTTTACCAATAGCCGGAGGCTAATGACGAAAAGGCGTCGAATTAAAATAACTGTTTTCTTTTTTCTGTCAAATCATGCATAATAAGTGTGTACACATCATATCAGATGGGGAGGTATCGCAGTTTTCGTGACGTCGCGTGACAGACAGGTGAAGGGGGTGGGTCGAAAAAATTTTTGACCAATCGTGGATGGCTGATAGCAGAATTGGTATAGAAAAGTTTGGGATAGTTTTACGTTATAGCGCCCCCCGTTGCGCAATATGACAGATAAGCAGTCAGTGGTTTGATAAATATGATAAGGATTCATGAGGGGTTATATTGGGCTCATCGCTGTTGATAATGGTTCGACGCGGACGAATAAGGTGCTAAGAGTACAATGGTGTTTAATGATGGGAAAAATTATGATAAGGTTATAACGATAAGAGCTGGATCGTGTCCATTAAGGTTGATAACAATCGATAATGGTTCAGAAGGGTTTGTACTGGTCTGATCAAGTTTGATAACATTGGTAACGACATCGGGCTGCGTGCAGATCAGCAAGAGCATGATGCTTACGCATAGTTAGGCAACTCCCAGAGAAGTTTCTGTGGGAATTTTCTATCTGTCCACATTCCTTACTCACTGTAGGTATTTCTTTAATTTCTTTTTGATGATTGGTATGGCCAACCTTTCGGGGGCCTCTTTCTCGCTATTGCGTCAATCACTAAGCACCAGTGTCCATGTAACAATAATCTCTGCAGCAACATCATGTGGTATTATGTACCTTGGTTCTTCGAAGGTTATGGTTAAAACCTATAAATGATATGGGCACCTATTTTACGACACATTTGCTCCGAGGCAGAACTATCCACGACGCAGGAGAGTCCGAACAAGATGTAATCTGCACTTTCGTCTCAAGCTGCATACATGTAATTATCGTTCACCAACCAGCCCAAACTTTTTTCACTCTCTTAGGCCAAAACCCGCACTCTCGCTGCATTGCAGACGAGTAGAGTGAGCTCAGGAGGCGCGAACCCGTCTGAAGTGTTTTTCCCTGCGCGTGACTCCGGCCTCGGGTGATTAGAGGAGAGCGCACGCCGCGCAAAGAAGTAGTACGTGGAACAAGCGCTCGAGAGGAATGCCGTCGCCTGGCGACGACACAATACGCGGCAGGAGCGCGAGCCTTCATTTGCATACGCGCGGCGATCGCGCGAGTGGGCGATTGATCGCCGGAGCAAAGCGTCCACATCGGCGAGTTCTCACGCCGCGTGAGCGCCGACGAGTGAAGAATGCGCCATAGGGGGACGCTGTACGTATACAGTTCGATCGCGTGTGACTGCCGGTTGCCTAGAGGAAAGCATCGAAAGAAAACGAGAACAAATTTTTTTTCTCTCTGGCCTGGCGTCTTGGGACTATAAGTTATCGTCGTCTTCTCTCCAAGGAGGCAGGAACAAGGTGTTAATGGGGTGTAAATTTTGAATGGCCTCTGAGGATTGTTTGCATGTTTTGTTTCTGCTTCGGCGCGTCTAACGAATTGAAGCGCCATACGTACGGCAATTCGTCGTCGCTTCGACTCGCGAGTTTTCATGTCTCGAATACGTGACCCTTAAGCGGAACACGCGTAACGAGGGGCGCGCTGTTTCAACGACTGTTCTAAAACGTTTGCTTATCAACGAGTGGATTTCGAAGCCACAAGCGTTGAATACATGAAACTCAACGTGTGCAAAGCTTATAGAATTAGTATCGAACGAATTATAACGCGTAATGGTGAGACGAGTTTCGGGGTGTATCAATTCTCCGAATCTGCACGACCTGCAACAAGACAGGAGGCATTGAACACTTTCTGTGGTTGGGCCCAAAATACCTAAATGAAAGGGTTGCTTTCCTGGAGAAACTGAAGAGAAAAAAAGGATTTTCCGCATGCGTGCCTGCAACACCTTGTCTTTCTAGACGAATGAGTTATAGCCCGCAAAGAAGCTTTATGTTGTCTTATTACATTCCTAAAGAGAGACTGGTTTGTTGGACACGTGGCGAAACACCGCAGTAAACATTCTGAAAGAGGCTCGGTCGAAGCATTTGCCGGCCTTGACTGCCAGGCGCACCGCGCCTGTTTCTACAACCCAAATAACCACGATTTCTTATTAGAAGAAAATTTTAACTCCGAATAAAGATAAAAGAAGCGCTCGTCGCTGCTCCTCAGTCTAATGCGTCACATGTGCAACTGCTTTTGAGCAAGATCCATGGAGATGTGCCGCTATTGAATTGTGTATAATTTATCTATATGAATCACACGTCTTTTCTAGCTTCTTACCAGAAGTAGCTTTTGCAGACTTTGTACCACTTTCATGGATTTATATCTCTACTCTATAATGGGTAGGTATCTCATGCTACCTTTTATGGCTCGTTGTCGGGCCGTACTTATATCCGTGGCGCTTGCAGAAAAGTCCGGGCGATATATATTTCGCGACACCTTTGAAAGATCAGCCCGGTGAAAACGCGATGCATGCTTACGTTTCACACTGGTTAAATTACGTGTCGAGTGCAGCAAGTTAACTAACCTCAAGGCGGCAGACTCTGTCACTCCAGCAATATAAGAACAGACACCAGGGGTGCCATCTTGTACGCGTTCCAAAATAGAACGGAGGCGGCCCGTTCTTTACGTCGCGAAATAAGCGGTCCGTTCCACTGCATTCGTCCGATAGCCGACGACACGGAATCATTGACAGCCGATATCACGTCACAATTGACGTCATAACATTCGTCACGGTTCAAATTGACCAATAATGTGCGGCTCGGTGGAACGGACCACCTCCGTTCTATTTTGGAACGCGTACAAGATCGCACCCCAGAGTGGCCTTTCACAGCCTATAGCTGTATATGGCTAGAGGCATTTTCGTCGACCACGAATCCGCGAACTAGCTCGTTGGCGACCCTCGGCCTTACCGCGCGAATTCGCTCGTGCAACTGCTCTAATGTTCGTCGTCGTCGTCTCCTTCCACAGCTCGCTCCGTTGCGCTCAATGCTTTTAAGGGATATGAGGCATTCATTGGTAAATGGAAACTATACCTTCGTCGTTATCATCATCAGCTATCATCAGCAATGGCTCGAGTATCGTCGTCGTCTTCCACACTGGCTCCGTTGCCGCTCATCATTCCAACCTAAAACTTTATTCCTATTCTTTAGTCTTAATGGGGAGGCCGCGTTAAAACTTTATTTCATTTACGGTGGTATGAACCATTGCTTAAGGGGCCCTTAAGCAATGGTTCATGAACTGAAATGGCTTATGAACCATTCATCGTCTTACAAACGTAGGCATTTAATAACAAAGAGGAAGCGAGAATGCCTGTGCATACCTGTCTTCACCATGACCAGCGATCAGGACAATAAACACGTTAGTGCCTTTGTTCGAAATTCTATGTCACCTCTGTGTCGTGTGGTAAACAGCTTCGCTGGTCAAGCCGCCTTAACGTTGAAATTCGACATCTAAGACTTTGTGCAGCAGACGCTCAGTCACCCTATGAAAGACCAAACGGTAAGCAAATGAGAATTCAAGTTTTTCAAAGAAAACGACAATAGTTCCTTTGTTAAAAATTAGAAGCGTTTTATGCAACTGATATTGCGCAAATTCGTGCTACTCGTACTGTGACAGCGATGTGCTTGGCTATCGTTCCCAGTACACCACAGTTGGGCCTCGGCTTGAAGTTGGTTTCGGTAGTTTTCCAATAAGAGCGTTTTCCCCCCGATGTCATTTACGCAGTTGACCTGTACGTGACGTTTCCAGTGCTCCAGCGAAGCCGATGGGTCATTCTGAAGCGATGAGGGATCGCTCTGGTTGCGCACGTATATACCCCCCCCCCCCCCGCCCCACAACGCGATCCGTCGTCATCTACAGCGTTTGTGGTGGTGCCACGCCCGCAGGGCAACGCAGTTACGATGGGAGTGAAGCCATTTCTGTTTTCCACGCTCTGCGCTATTCGGAAACTCCTGTGGTGCGCCACTTACTGGTTAATATTCTTATCATAAAGAGGGCTGCCCTTACAGCGTAGTAAAAAAAGAAGACTTATCAGTATGGAGATGTAAACTTTCATAGCCCAGTAAGTGCACCAAAACTGTCACAGGGGTCACCTTGACCCCCACTGAGGTCACTATGCCAGTCACTGTGGAGGCGACGTCCTCTGAGCAAGAAGGGCTTCTGGAAGTTTCTAGTGCCTGGGCAACTAGACAAGAGGTGCTTGTACCTAGGTGCTAGAGGTGCCCATCGGTGTCTTGTACCAAGGCTGGAATTTCTGCGCCGCATAGCATTCTGATTTCTGACTTTGCAGGCGGGGAGCAATGGTATGGTACAAGCAATAGCTGCGACATCATCGGCTACCAGCGCCAAGCCTGGTCCCTCGGAGAGCAGGGGCGGCAGGGCGTTCTTTTTTTAAATTTCCAGCTTCGCCAGGCAGAGTCGTTAGCGCGTGGCACGCGTTTGTTTACGATCACTAAAGCTAGAAGCTAGGCATGTTTCTTTTTCCGGTGCATTAAATCCAAAAGACTCCGGATACGGAAAACAGACCAGCTTTTCAGGTCTTTTTCTTCCCTCTCTTTCTAAACAGATTTCCAGCGTAACCAATAGCGCCACGACCGTTTTTGGGCGGTTCGGACCAGTATTTATAGAAGTCAGCTGTTTCTATCATGTGTATCGCTCGCACCTGTGAGAAAAGCAGCCTCCACGCTCCCTTATACAGCACTTGTAGAACTCTGTGAATAGTGAAAATGATTAGAGTGCACGTACCGCTATTATCAGCCGAATTGCACCGTTTTCATTATTCGCTTCTCTCCAAGTGACTTTCGTTTGCTTCATTCACCGCTGTATGAAGTTAAGCGAACTTTGACGCGAATTTCGTTGTGTCATTAGTATAAGTTTTCGTCGCTCTCGGCTCTGTTTACCTCCCTTGGCACTTAAGTCATTACTGAATAGTCATTACTCTGATGCGCTACACTACGTGTCTCAGAGAATTTCTCTGTCAGTTCATTTCGATACTTCGTCTTTAACTTCCATGTTCCTGTCCTATCGGTTAGCGCTATGCCGAGTATGAGAGAGACTGTACCATGCGACTCGTCACCTCCAGTTGCGGACCGTACTCGTTCCCTCAATAGCCTTCTCCGTCTGCTACAGCTGCCCTGAATCTACCTCACAGTTCCCGTTCGGCCAGACGTCCTTCTCCTTAGCCCTAGCGACGCTCTACGTCACCGCTTCGCCCCTCTTCCCATGTTGCTGCACAATACTAACAAAACTAACTGTTCCAGTTTTTGGAGGAAAATCTGCTTCCTATCGGTTATCGCAAAGTCCGCCTCTTCGCCCGGACAACACACTTTAACTGTGAAAGGCGTTCCAGTGCATGCTCTTGTCCATACTGAAGCCGCCGTTTCTGTTCTGGGTAGTGATCTATGATCGCGGCTACAGAAAGTAAAAACGCCTTAACTTGGACCTATGTTGCGCGGCAGTAATAATGTGTTCATTCATCCCGAACGACAGCGTAATGCTCTTGTTCTCATCGACATCATTCACCACCACACTGAGTTAACTTCACTTAGCACGTGTATCCATGAACTTACTGTAGGATGCCACTTCCTACGCTCTGCTACTGCCGTCGTTTCATAGGGAGTAAGTTGCACATATCCCGTATACAGCGCTTACACCCATTTCAGACTCCTCACCTTTGTGCTTGAACTTGATTCTTGCTGCGGACTTCATCCTGCGTCCTGGTCACGAGGACGCTGTAGCAGTCATATCGAGCCGCACCGCCGACGCTGCCGCTCTATTCGCCCCTTCTTCCCGCTGTATTTTTCGGGGAATCTTGATCCCTTCTTGTCCTGAACGGTTTTCACGCGACCGTGGTCTTCTGCCTGCCTGCAACACAACCCCATATCCTGGGCTGTTCCCCAAAAGGATGGCTGTGGCAACCCTCGCTGACCCTCAGCATATCTCTATCGCCACGCTTTGCCCTTCTTCATTGCCAGTACTAGCCTTAGGCCTGGATTTTTCGTTCCTTCCCCAAACCGTCATCGGTGCTGACCTAACAGTCTCCCAGTCCGATGCCTTACTGGTTGCCTTGGCGAAGCAAAAAGTCTGCTTCCATGGCTGTTCCCCTGTTTTGAGCCATACTTCTGTGGCCGCACACTGCAACCAAATCAATAGTTCTGCTATTATACGACGCCGCCTTTGTCGCGTACCACCGTCCTTACAGAAGGTTATTGAACATCAAGTTGCTGGCATGCTTGCGCGGAAAATTATGCCTCCTTCACCTAGCTTCATGGCTTATCCTGTCATTCGAATAAAGAAAAAGGTGACTTCGTTTCCTTTTGCGTCAATTATAGAGCGCTAAATAGGATTACGCGAACGGACGTATGTGTCATACCTAGAATTGACGACGCTTTGAACGCACTACAGGAGTAGAGTATTTCTACAGCCTTCATCTTCAGACAGGGTAGTGGCGAATTCCGGTGAATGAAGCTGACAAAGAAAAAGCCTCATTTTCTACACCGGACGAACTTGGTAAATATAACGTGATCCTTTTTGGGATTTGTGACGCTCCAGCAACATCTGAGCCACTGTTCACTGTTCTTCATAGACAAAAGTGAAAGGCCTGCCTCCCGTGCGTTCATGATATTTTAGCCTTTTCCGCTAACTTAGACAACATCTTTTACGAATAGACCAGTTTCCTAACTACCTTTGAGACGCTAGTCTTAAGGTCACCACAAAAAAGTGCACATTTCCGAGGAAAAGCAAAAAAGTCTCGGGCGTCATCGTCTTAAAAAATGGCATCTAGCCAGAGCCCGAGAAGATTGCTGCTTTTTTCCAGTTTATGCGTCCACTGCAGCTGAAAGAGTAGTTTCTCGGCTTGCCTTCCTATTTTCATCACTTTGTATGCAACTTCGCGGCAATAGCGGCTCTTCTACACAAGCTACTGGTCACGGGTGCGGCTTCCGCATGGTGTGACGACTGCGAGTTGCCTTTGCAAGTCGTTAAGCAAGACCTCATTGCTTGGGGGAATATGGTTTTACAATGCCGTATAAGTCTGGCAAAAGTCATCGCGATGCAGACGCATTGTCTTGCGGCCCACTATCGCTGTTTGGAGGTATACAGCGGTGTCTCCCCCCCTCCCCCTACGTCGTACTGACGCTACGCCTGCTCCATGCCAGCTCTCAGTAACTTACCTGGACGAACTTACGTTTTCATCACGCTCCGATTCTGTCTCGCTTCAACGGGCAGACTCCTACTGCCCATCTCCCATAGATCGCCTTAGTGGATTCATCTAACCACACAACAACGGCTTAGGACGACTGCTTTGACAATTGTGTCTTCAAGATAATGTGCTACATCGCTACTGTTACCACCCCGTGGGTAATCGGAAGGTCGCAGTTCTACCTCGCTGCCTTTGCCTTCGAGTATTAGAGGCTTTTCACGAGGACGTCTCCGCTGGCCACTTAGGCTTCCGGGATACTTAGGACCGCGTCAAGACCCGTTGCTTCTGGCGTGACATAACGGTTGCCAAATAGGTTTCCTTTTGTGCTACATGTCAGCACCGCAAACACTCGGCATCTCCTTCTGCCAGTTTCACTACAACTTCTCCGTTGCCCGGACGTGCCTTCTAAGTTTATTGGTATTGATTTATATGGCTCTTTGCCGTTGACTCCTGCCGGCCGGCGTTGTACTGTTACTTTGGTTGAGCATTAGCCAAGATACGCTGACACTGCGCTTCAGTGACCTCGACGAGGCGTTCATTTCCCAAATTCTCGATGAAGTTACTTTGGGCCACTGATACCAAGCACAATTGTACTTCTAAGTATAATCCGTAACCTAACGGCCTTACTGAGTGCTTCCGCGAAACTTGTCTGACATGCTTTTCGCGTACGTCCGTCCGTGTTGAATGCACTGAGTGGTATTAAATTCTTCCTTTTGTGACATTCGCATATATTACTGCTATTAAATGAACTACTGCCTACAGCCCTTCTTTTGTTTACGGTTTTCGTGTGTATGTACTATCCCCTACCTCCGTATTCGACAGAGCATTCGTTTTAGTACCTTTTACGCCTACCGCGTCCTTTCCGGAAGGGTCTGCTGCCTGTGTTGCGCACATTGCCGCGAAATCGCGCGGCGAAAAGGACAAGCTACCAAAGCTGAGCGGAAACGTCGCTGTGACAACAAACGTCGCTATGCCAATTTCCACCCTGGTGCCGAATTACTCTTTTGGGCTACAGTACGAACTTCTAGGCTTTGTGTGAAGCTCCTTCGACGATACATTGATTCATACACCGTTGTACAAAAAACTTCTGCAGTGAACTATTTCGTTGCCCCTCTACACTCGGTCCTGAGAAATTGTTCACGTCTCGCGGAGGAAGCCCGGATGTTCTCTGAGTTGTGACCAGGTTGGCCGCTTCCACGTCGGGGTTGGGAGTGTGGGGAGGGGTTGGTGCAAACAATATTAACGTACGTCAAATTTTTCATATGCATATTGGCATCATCATCCCTAATCTTCTGCGCGAACGAGCTGGCGCGTTTCCTTTTTGTGAATAAAAAGCGCTTGGCAGCTCGGTCGGTCTTTGTCTTATAATATGCATGTGTGAAAGTATAGCGTCGATGAGGCGCGCAGCGACAGTAAGACACCATGCCACTCACAAAGCGTTGACTTTCGAAATACATATTTTATAGCAAAAAAAAATTAAAGCGTTTTACATATATACATCACGTGCTATCGCCTTGCATACCTTTTTATCGCAATAATTTTTTTTCTCCTTCCTTAGTTCCCCCCCCCCCCTCCGTGTTATAGCTAGGCGTGCAGTTAGCATGGAACGTAAGTAAACATCTCCTTAGTAAAATTTGGCAGCTGAAAGGCAGCGCTTTGTTCGCCGTGCTATGTCTTTTATTGGTTGCGTGTCAGCGCTGGCGCTATCCCCTTCAAACAAGAAAAAAAAACAACTCGCCCAGTTTACTATTCTTTTTAAATACGTAGCTATGATTAAATTGAAAATGTGACCAGCACGTTCGAACAAAAATCTTCTTTTCCGGCGAATACACCGTGCAAACAAATGCGGCCGCTTTGCGTTCAGGCACACCTAGTAGGCAAAAAAGATGTCCTTACTTTTCACTTTACAAGACAAGATTCTTCGAAGCTGAGCAAATATGGTGCTGTGTTTTATTTTATTATTATTATTAGTTCGTGCTTTGTGATGCGCTCCAACTCTCGAACGAACCAGAAAGAAGAGCATTTTTCGCTGAGGTTCGCTGTGTGCTGGCGTCCTACATACGCTGAGACAAGCACTTTGTTTTCCCTTAAATTTTTCCTTGAACAGGGACGCACACAACGAGACAGCGACGTGTGTTGTTCCTGTCTCAGTATTTCTTTCATTCTTCTTTATTATTTCTTTTTCGACCTAGGACACGATTTCAAGAACTGGCGGATAGAGCGTATATGTTCCATGTAGATCGAAGGACCGCTGGACGTATTCGTGCTCTTGCAGCAGTTCCTCACTGCTGAGGTAGGCAATTTCAGCCTTCAAAGTGAGCAATGCGTGCGTAATAAAATAAAAAAAAGAAAAAGAAAATTGAAGGCAGGATACCAGGAGACCCATTGCAAAGCAGCCGTATCAGCTGTCTTGAAATGCCATATGTAGCGCTAACTGTACAGGACAGAGGCGCATACGAAGATGGATCCGTAGCTTTCACTTGTTTCGACAATCTTTCGACCTGTGGGGCCGTGCTTATCATATCAGCTTACCCAGAAGGATGCCGACGGCCATTTGTTACCCACGTAAGAAGGCGGAGAACCAACGACATTTCGAAGGAAATCAATGAAATCGAAATGAACTCGTGCTTCTCTCACTCGTTGAACAGCAATAAAAGTTATCTCGGCAGTGCCACTGAGCATCGGGCAAAATGTGAGCTCTAAATATATGAAAAGCTGACCTAGGTTTTCCAATATTTCTTTTTTTTTTTTGATTCACCATTCGCCACTGCCTCGCACCCAGGCTCCCTTATGGCTGAGATGGACCACTCGGCGCAGGGAGTGAGAGAAAAAAAATCAATAGAATCAAACGAACGGCACGGTTAAGCCGTGCGGCTGCTGCTGGCGCCCCGTATGCGACCGGCTCGTGACCTGCATTCCTTTCGACAAAGGGAGCCACGTTTCCTTCGAACAACATACCAAACCACGGGCTTGCCCCAACGACAGAAAGCCGTTGATGCCGGTAGCCGCCAAGCGCAGTACACAAGCTGCCCAGTTGGTCTAAATGCAGAGCAGAGCCAAATTTACAACCTGTCTTTACACGGTTGTCGCACCGCTTCGAAGAGTATCACAGAAGCAAAGAGGTTCTTTGTGCGAACAAGCGTAGATCGCACTCCGCACCGCACGGCTACATTGACCCCGAATTGTAAAGGATGGACTCGGAGAAGAGAACACTTTACGTTATTGCATTAGCGCAAATGGACCGAAGGGAGCCCCGGCGACGGAAACACACACAAACGCTCGCAAAACTAGCAGTGTTCGATTTGAGGAAAATTGCGGCCCCGGTCGTGCACTCGGGTGTTTATATATATAGAGTACACTCTTTTGGCCCGAAGCGGTCGATGGAGACACGGTTCGCGGTGCGACGACGTGGGAGGCAGGATGGGCTTAAGGCCGAGCAGCGAAAGAGAGAAAAAAAATGGAGTAAACCGAGCCAGACCAAATGGCAAGCAAAGAAGGCGGCGACGATTCCTTCAATTGTGTTGGTCGTTACGCGTTTGAGGCTGCCGTCGTTGGCGCTGTTGGGCGTTTGCCGGCGTTTAGCTCGGACAGCGAACGCGCGGCGCTGCTTGATGAGATTGACACCAACAAGCGCTCTTCTTGATATCGCAGAGAGAGGGAAGGAGGGAGGGTCGTGTGAAGGACAAAAGAAGAGGTTGACCTACCATCGCGATGGCAGGGAAAGAAATGATGCTTTGTTGGATGTGTGTACAACGTTGGCGCCAGGAAGTCGGAAGGGCATTCGTGGGGATGTCAGCGTTTTTTTTTTTTTTCTGTTCTCCGCCGTGGGCTCGAGACACGGGCACACGCCTCTCGGGCTGCCCGAGTGAAAGAAAATGATGTGCTCAGCGCATTTCTCCGCCTCCCTGGTGGCCTCGTGCGTAGCGTGTGTCTTGTGCGTCTCGAGACCTTGAAAGGACCGTGACGCAAACATCCTACCATCTCAATTCAAAAGGAGGCACAGAAGAAGAAGAAGAAAAAAAACGAGGCAGTGTACCTAAGCGAAACGAGAAGTATAGAAACAGTGACTTTCTACGGAGGGAGCAAACAGGATGATGGAGCGGTTTTGCGCGGACGAAACTGCAGCTTCCGGTAATGCGCCTGCGTGTGTGTCTTATGGCGCCGCGGATCACTTGGTCTGATGTGGCGCCACCGAAAATGACGTATGGATAACTGAAAGTTGCGTAATGACATACGCTGCCTATGAAGGTCACGTTGCGCTCACAATATATTTTCATCCGAGAAGATTTCCGAGATAAATCTGACATATCAGTCGTTCCGCCTTAGTGAGATCTGTAGCTATTCCATGGACCATTTTTTTTTACCATTTTGTACGACCTGAATAAGAGAGCACAGTGCATCAGAGACTACAATTATTCTATTTTCAGAATTAAGCAAGGTTCATGCGAAATTTGTAGAATACAAATAAACCAACACACTTTCACATACGCGGGTCCCTATTTAGCTTGTATTTGATAACTGACATTGACTAAACGTAGGTATGTTTATTCCAAGACTATTTCTTTCTGCAATTTCCTGATAACCAACTGTACTAAGTTTAAGTTTATTAAGAATAGCTTCTTTCACGCGAAACATATGTTCTGCAAAAATAATAAAGAAAAAGACCTCCAGCAATGCTATTATAAGGATCTGCGAGGTCGCTGCAGCACAGGAGTCGATTTAAATACAAGTGTATGTAACGCCCATCATTGCTTGCTGAAGATATCCAATGAAAGCACCTGTCTGAGCCGGGGTTTTTTCGTGTCAGTTTTGATTGAAACTATACTTTCCTTCATAAAGATGTCTATGCGTCACCATAAACATTGCGTAAGATTATATTTTACGTGGCATTAAAATAAAACAGATGGACGCATCATATAAAGCGTTATCGCAATAACAGTTTCGTCAATGCTTCGCATCACGCAGATTTCAATGTGTACGTGGAATCAGCATAATTTTTTGTGTGAAAGTGCGGTTGGTGTATCTGTCCCAAAATTAAGGTAAAAAAAATGGAGAGTTTGTATAGGTACATAATGGAACCCGCATACCGCGCGTGGCCTTTAAGTGTATCAAACGGTAGCATTAATACGGCTTAACATGTAGTGATAGTTCCCAGCTTCCGGTACGTGGTTCATAATTTGACAGTGTTAGTTACCGCGTAAAAGCGAATTCTACTTCGAAACAAAGGCACAAGCCGACAAGAAACCGTCTAAATATCCTATTCAGCCCCGTGTCACAATCAGTGCAACCTGGCGCAAATTCTCAGTGGCTACAAGGTTGTCGATCCTGTGGAACACGAGGTCGTGTGTTCGATGACCATAGTCGCGGCGTCCGCATTCTGATGGCTTCGGAATGCAAAAACGCTCGTGTGCCATGCTTTTGTTGCTGCTTAAGCGATCCCAGGCGACCAAAAGAAAAAAAAATCGCAGCTCTGTATCAGGACGTCCCTCGCGACCGATATCGTTAAACGCTCAAGGGCATAATCTAATTTCGGTAAGTACGGCTTATATCCACCCGCGGTGTGTCATATCTCTCAAGATGCTTTCCTCAGTAACAAATAATAATACGTTTGCTTTGTTCCTTAGCTGCTCGTATAGTAGTATATATTTTTGCTTTTCCTTAGTGCTTTTGTACTTCTCGGTCACTTCGGTGTTGCGCTTAAATTTCACTCTTCCATATGAAATTTTCAAGCAGTCATTTTCGTTTTAGTCGCATACGCTTCATTTGGCGTTTACAGTTACGACGCGTTGCTTAACTCAGAGGCATAAAAAAAGGCCCCTAGCGGCCGTCAGGCGAAAGCAAGCGTGGTTTAAGCAGGAAAACGATGCTTCTTTCCGGATAATAAACACGTGAGAGAAACGTACCAGAAATGTCCCGAAAAAAAAAAAAGAGTTCCGACATGCATTTCATCACTTCAGGTATGACCGCTACTGCTTCTTTGCAGCGGAAAACCTGTTACATTATGCATGCAAAGTTGAAAGTATGCGCCTCCATGGAAATCGTCCAAATCTGAAGGCATTTCTCGCGCAGATATACACGGCTTGCGAAAGAACTGCTCATTTATAACGCAGTCTCAAGTTGCGAAATGGTATGCATAAATCTCTCGGTAAGATGAAGTTCTTGTCGAATCCGTGGTACAAGCGTTTCGATGACTGCAAATCAAATTTTGTGATCGGATGAAACGCAGTTCGCCCCTTTTTTTGATTTCGGTACCCGACACAACATTGCTATGTCGGCGGGGCCTTGCTCACTTTGCATTATCACATAAATGTCACCGCGCTATCGCAAAAATTTTGAATCATATATTTCAGACGACGCATTGCAGTATAGTGCAAGGAGGAACGTTCACCTTAGGGCCCGCAATTTCACAATATGTAAAACCAAAACACCGCGTGAAGTGCAGAAAAGAAGGAAGAGTTCGATCTACCGTAGTTTTGTCATTGAGAATTTCGAGCTTCAACGTCATATATACCTGCGATGTGCGCACGGGTTCACTTGTCCTAAGCGTTAGAAAGAATTACATTCCTTTTGCTCTGCCAAAGCGTGGAGATGACTCCTCGGAGAATATTTATCCATCGCGGTATCTCAGTGATTATCGCGTTGCGCTGCTGAGCACAAGGTCCAGGGTTCGATCCTGGCGGCGGCGGCTGCTGCATTCTCACGGGGTCAGAAAGCCAAGACGCTCGTTTAACGCACATCGGATGCACGTTAATTAGCCCCGGGCGGTCAAATATGATGCGCAGCCCTCCCCTTCGGCGTGCCTCAGAGGCCACTGTAGGGACAATAACTCTAACCTAACATTTGTTTAATGCGTATCTGCCGACCAAGATAGCGCGAAACCTTCACGGTCTTTTCTTCGAGTTGATCCAAATCATTTTGCTTATAACTCACGTGAGATTTCCGGGGAATGCAAGAGCAAGTCAGCTGTGTAAGAACTGCCTGGCTACGTCGTTCGCAACCGTGTACCGTCGATACAGGTGATTGCCTACTAGACTTTGTAGAAATTTACTTGTGTATGCCGCATGCGACAACGTCGTTTTAGCGAACCTTCTGCGTACCTATCAAGGCCGTAGGATGCAGTATATATCAAGCGGAAACAAACGATATTCTGAACCCTTGCGTGTCGTCCTCCTGCACGGTGTATTCGCTTAAGATTTCCTACTCAGCCGCCACTGTGGAGGCTCCATGCCAAATGCCGGCTCGTGCTCTGGGCCCCTTCGTCGTTGCCCTCGCCCATTGTGCTTGTCATTTTCCGCTATCTTCCGAATGTCTTATACCCTAGTCAGACAGTTAAATTTGGTACCCCTAAGAGCCATTTGCAGGCTATCAGACTTATATGCTTGATGACACTTGACGTGGATCGCAGTAGCCAGCGAGTGTCTTCCATGAATGAACAGTCGCTGCGCTGAACTGTGTAGCCGCGATGGCAGTGCTTATAAAGATATGCGTGATGTAGAGCCGAGACTGATTCTCCGACAACATTTTTTTCTGATTTAAAATGTTATGAACCACCCCATGCATTCAGTGAAGATAAAACAACGTCGTGACGTTCATTTTAGGCACCCGTCAAATTGTCCATGGAATCCGACAGTTTAACTGTCTGGATTTTGCACACGTTCCTTGCATGTATACGCTCAAACTCGAGAGACCCGTTAATCAGATTATAGCATTCTATGATTATGGCAAAGGTTCTTGTGAAAACGCAGTTTCCTTTGTAATGAAAGGGTAATCGTTTCTAAAACTCGAAATGTTGAGAACCATATCAAGCCGCAAAGCTCGAAAGACAGTCATTGTCATCAATCGAGAAAGACACTTCGTTTTGCCGTCCCTCGCAGCGAAAGTGGCACTGAGTTAGGCTTAGTGTACTCACTCGAATTGTCCCTAAATGTGCTCGTCTCCTTGGGACGACAACCCACGGTGATCAAGGACGCACGGATGAATTCTACAGTGCAATAGAGAATAGCGCTGTCAGTGAGACTCTCGCTAGGAGATGCAGAAATATCCATACTTTGACGCTATCGGTTACCATATATCGAAAACGCTTACCTTACAATATGTATGTTTGTTGACCTATGGTGAACAGGCACTGGAGTTTCGAGCTCCCTGGCCTGACTTCCCTGACTTGTCTTTTGCATGAGGACTCCGCTTTTGATTGCACTCATGAATGCAACGCTTCTTTTCATCAGCTTAATTTCCTACTGATGACGAGCCCCATCGTTACACATTTTAACCCAATCGCACTCACAGAGATTCATCCTGAAGCAAGTGGCACGGCCGTTGGTGGAGTCCGCGTTGCACGATGCGACCGGAAAGAGTACCTCATTGCTTATGCGAGTCGCACGCTAAGTAAGCCTGAGCGCATTTACACCGTTACGGAGAAAGAAAGCCTAGCGGCCATTTTTTATCTTCAACGTTTCCACTCATACATGTATGGGCGCCCATTCACAATCGTCGCAGATAATCACTCGTTGTCCTTGCTTGTCGACCTTCGTGATCCCAGCTCTGGTCGCCTTGCGCACTGGACTCAATGCCTCCAAGAGTAGAGCTCCACGGCTTCAAACAAGAGTCGTCGCCGACACGCTGATGCTGACTGCCTTTCGCGAACGCCGCTAAACGCGACACTTCTTGACGTGGGTAGCTTTGACCACCGGATTGCTTCTTTGGCACGAGCACTTCTTTATAAAGAGGCTTTGTAGAAGGAGCAGCGAGAAGACTTTAGCTTATAGAGCCGCTTCTCAACGCTGCGCATTATCCCACGGCAACCCGAGGCTTTTGTGTTCGTGGTGGCCTGTACAAAAAGAATTTTGCAACAATTGGTGCCCGATTCCTTCTTGTAATTCCGGAGAAGCTATGCCCCACTATTCTTCTATACCAGCGCCACGATCCTACCTCCATACATCTAGGAACAGCGCGTACATTGCATCGTGCCCAACAACGGTTTTACTGGCCCAGAATACATCGATCGACTGAAGTGTATGTGGCCAGTTGCGCTATGTGTCACGCCCACAAGCATCTAACTATGACACCAGGCGGACTCCTACAACCACTGACACCTCCTAGCGCTCCTTTTGAGCAAGTTGGAATTGATCTCATGGGTCCCTTTCCACACTCATCGAAAGGAAACCGTTGGATCATCGTATGTGCGGACCATCTGATCCGGTACTGCGAGGCGGCTGCTTTACCATCTGCGACCGCCAGCCAAGTTTCCCTTTTTCTGCTGCACTCGATCATTCTCCGTTACGGCCCTCCTCGAGTAATCACCAGCGACCGTGGCCGCCAGCTTACTGAAGATGTCGTAGAAGAGCTTCTCCGATCGTGCGCTTCACTTTCGCTTCTCTACACCGTATCACCTGCAAACGATCGAGCTGATCGAGCGTACCAACCGCACATTGGTGAACATGTTGTCCATGTACGTCGCAGCGGACCATAAACACAGGAGCGACATTTTGCCCTATTTACATGCCCCTTTAACACTGCAAAGCACGAAACTACCGGCTACAGCCCGTTTTTCCTCCTCTACGCTTGTCGGCCGCGTCACATGCTGGGCACCATATTTTCTGTCTCCACTCGCGACGGTCTCTCAATCGCCGAGACTGTGTCTCGCTGAAGAAGCTCGACGCTTGGCCCGCATGCGTGCTCTATCTTCGCAAGGGCGGCCTAATGCACGGTACGACAGCCACTATAGGGATGTCACCTATTCTTCAGGGGCTCTAGTCTTGTTTTGGTGTCCGATGGGCAAAGGTGGCCTGTGACAGAGACTCCTCGCTAACTACGCTTGCGCATACGTTATCCTTGACCAGCTGAAGTAAATTATCGACTGGCGCGTCTCACCGGAACAGGATGACGCTCCACCGAGGCTAAGGTTTTACACGTCGCTCATCTGATGCCCTTCACTCCGACATCTTAACCGACCCGCCCAGCGCGCAGGAGGGGAGACATTTTACAGTAAACGTAGCCTGATGAGTGGAAGACGAAGAAGTGTGAGTGGTGGAAAGAGGAAGAGAAGAAGACGTTTTTCTCCTCTGTGGGGTTCGCTTTGAAGCCTAATAAGTAAGCCCCGTTTCTTTCGCGTTGTAACAATATTTTGATTGGAAAGGTGCAAATGTGCGGCATTGCTGGTTAGGCTTTGTTATACTATTAGAATCGTACCAGTCCCATAGAAAGCAAACAGTCTAAATTAAGGATGAAAGTGTTAAGTTCGAACGCATCTTGTGTCAAGTAGCTTAGCGTAGTGAATTAGCGCCTGTGTCATTATTTTGTAAGTGATATTACTATTGGCTAAGACTGACCCAAATGAATAATATTCAGGTCGTACGAGACGTCAGCCATTTACCGTGATCAAAACAGCTTTTTGTTCTCATACGAAATATTGTGAACTTATATAAACAACAGGAATTCCTTCTAACCTATGATCCGTTTGCATGATGGAAGGCTATGTTAGTCATACTTTCATCATGTTTGAGTGTATTCAGTTGAATATTTAATTACTGAGAAGATCCTTCGTCAGTCTGTGAGTAAAATGAATACACTGGGCACTGTTTCTTGTGCGCAGTGTATTATTGTCAATGTTGCTCTCTAAATATATGGGAATCTAGAGTTGAAATAACTCGAATTATAGCATCAGATGCCTTTCTTCCTTCAACTTGTTTAAAAGGAACCTTAAAGATCCTTAAAGGCGGCCCTACAATCTGTACTATCAGCTCTGCGTCGCGGGCTATTCGAACAGCTCGTATTCGATATTAGATGTCTACTCCATACATCACAGGTGAAAGGACACCACGTGACGTTTCTGTGGCTGTCAAGCTACTGCGGCGTCACTGGAAACGAAGTCGCTGATAATGCCGCTCGGGCAGCTCTTGAAGACGCACAAGAAGAGGCCATACCGCTTTCACGATCCGACGCAGCTAGCAGACTTCGAGTGCTTGCACAGGAGATCACGCTCGCTCTATGGTGCACACCAAACAACCAGACCAACCAGAGCAACCGTCTATACCACCTGCCCTCTTTGATGCATCTCTATATGCCAACTGGACTCCGCCGAAGAGAGGCGACTCTGCTTTATCGCTTATGGCTAGGGGTGGCTTTCACGAAATCTTACTCCTTCCGCATTGGAATGGCCGACAACGCTCTCTGCAATGCCTGTCTTTGCGAAGAGATGCATGAACACATTCTGTGTGACTGTCCTGCATATAATGTACATCGACAGTCCCTAGCATCTGTTCTAGCGCACCTTGACACTAGACCATTGTCCCTCGACACGATTTTCACATGCCGCCGACAGAAGACATCGCAGGTGAAGGCGACGAAGGGACTACTTCGATTTTTTGAAAGAGACGGGGATTGGACAAGCGGCTGTGACAGTTATATCACGTACCATGCTAGATTGATGGACTCCAACGGACGATGTGTGTATGCTGTGCTACGTGCTCTGTCTCCCTCTTCCCCTTCCCCATATTTCATCTCCCCCATCCCTATCCCATGTGTAGGGTAGCAAACCGGTTTAGCTAAACTGCTTAACCTCCCTGCCTTTCCTTCTCCACTTTTTCCTTTCTTCGTTAAAGGTATCACTTTTACTATGTGGTATCCAAATATTTCATGTGTGCCCGTGTTGCTAATTTTTCTCCATGTTTGTACTAGTCCTTGTAACCTTCGTTGTTATTTCAATTACACCCACTTAACAACGTTGCCGCTTTCGAAATGTTTAGGTCTTGATGTATTCACATTAACATGACACGATTCGATCTTCAAACGCAGCGTATGGTTCGCTACGTGCAGAGGCTTTTGCATATATCCAGGTCAGTGAGAATGCATGATTTATTCAATTACTGGTTAGGCCTCGTCTAAATAAAATATGCAGAAATGCTTCCTCGCATACGCTCGCAAAATTATGCCATGATATGATCCGTTATCCAACAAGAACCCTGAAAAGCGTAGGTAACGCGTAGAACTCGTCTCAATTCTGGCAAACGTGTGTCGAGTGTTACGCTGTGTTATCTTAGTGATAGATATCGAAATAGCAATATTGTCACGTTGTAGTGACGTCGAAGAGCACAGTATAGAAAAACTGTGAATCAGGAAACTAGCTTTCTTTCTTTCAGCAAATGAACCTGTGCCCATAAAAGCAAGTCACACTCGAAGCCCAACGATATAGCGCCGAGCACAATCGACTATCATCGAGAAATCTAATCAGCGGGCCAAGCGCCTGCTCTTTAATACATGACTCTTCATACGCTTCAGCATAATTGCTGGTGCCCGTGTGCCTTCCAGAAAGTACTGTACAATTAGCATCACGCATACAATCACATTAACACAAGGTTCGGTTACAACGAATGAAACTATCGATAACTCAAGGTTCGGTTACAACGAATCAGACTATCGATAACATTCGAAAGACTTCGGATGCATGCAGGCGTGTCCTGCACCTACCAATTACGTTCAACATCTCTTAGCCGGCGAAAAGCGGTCACTGGAGAAAGATAAACAAGCACACGTGTCAGTATCGATTCATTTCCTTTAAGTACCATTACCTACATCATATGTTTGCTTCATATAACAGAACGGCAGGTACGACTCAATTTCAACCTATTCATATATCTAGCTTGCATGCTCTTAGCGCAAGTGTTGATCTACCGTATTTTGCTGCTGCAAGGACGCACCCGACAGGGGTTGCGGGCTCCTCAAGCAGCATAGATGCAGCTGAATATGTCGTCTTTCTTTCACCATTCATTTCATGACGGCGAAGAAATACAATTAAAATAACAAATGATTCTTGATAACTCTTTCTGTTCCTCGCAAGACTCAGATACAGGGATGCGAAGCGCTTACGGAATGAAGTATTCCTTGCTAAAGACACGAAATCCGCCGGACGCTCGCATATCAGGAGCGGCGTTGCCGCTAGGCTGCGGCAATAAATCTTTCTCGCTGCCCCTCCCGGTGGGCTTGTTTTGCGTCTTTCGGTTTGGTCAAACCACGAGGAAGGGCAGAGGTCATCCCCTGGTGGAAGCACTCGAAACGCTCTTGGAACGAGGTATGTAATGGGCCGCTACCCTAATACATCTCCAGTCGACGCTTGCCGATTTTCGACGTCTTCTTTTTTTCTTTTTGCTGGCTAGGAGCTGGCGCGGTTCCACGATGGCCAGTCGCTCAAGCGTTGACAGGACGAGCAGAGCGATTGAGCCTATCACTTCGCCGAGGTTACCAGTGCAAAGCTACTGACCAACGCGAACTGCGGAACATTCACAGCTCTACAGGAGCTCGTCGGTATAACTATTAGTTAAAACGTCATTTGTGCAGCGATACTAAGCTGTCATGCATTATGCAAGTGTCAAGGCATATCTTATACACCTCCTGAAGCAGCACAGCGTATGCACTCTATTGCGAAAGACAGAGCAGTGCGCAGTCTTTTAGTGCATCTAAAGGTCTCGAAAAAGACGCATAATTATCTGCTGTATATTACGCAAGATATTCAGGCGGAAAGTTTTGAGATAGTGCAACTCAACACGTCTGAATTTCTTAGCAACTTAACGTGGCGTAGGACACAGCGAAGGGGTATGCGGAGGTATATGCTAAAATCGTGTTTCTGAGTCTATTTGAGTTGTAGTGCCGTGGATTTTGCAACTGTGCAGCTTTCGTAAAAAAATGCATATCCTCCTTCGCGCTTGGATTATGGCATGCCTGAATAGCAGCACGTGCGTGAACCAAATGAAATGTTTTGATGCATCTGATACAGGCTCGTGCAGTTAGGTTTATGATGCAGCCTAATGATGGGGGCATAAGCAGTTAACTGATTCTGCAACTGATAGATGGTTTCTTCCGCAGTAATCTCAACGGGCAATAGAACGTAATGGCCGCTGTGATCGTGTTTTAAAATAGGTTATCCAATGTTTTAAACGTGAATTGGGATGGATAGGCTGAAAAGGATTTCGAGTGTTCCTATATATTTCTCTTAATTATCAGTATCGCTTAGTGTTCTTGGATTCCGATCGCACATTCTAAGGGCATACCTGACTGATCGTTTCAGAGCACTGTCTGAGTGCTGCAGTAGTCCTGTGAAACGATAGTGAAGTGGCATTACACTACCAAACTATTTTAATTGCGCTATTTGTGTATCGTTAGCACTACACGAGCTTGCTTAATGCAACAATATAGCTTGGTTACGTTGTCAAAACACCGCTAAATCTTCGTAGAAGTGGCCCGGAAGCGACCACTGAAATCTGTCATAGGCAGACATGGGCCCCCTCATGGCCACCTTCACGACTTCATTTGCAGTAAACATTCAGCTTGAGTGTTTCAGTTCAACCTCGACAACTTGGAGTTGTTGCACTGATTCTCAAGATTAAGTACAGCAGAATATTTTAATAGCTAGACACGAAGTTACTTAGTATATGTTCACGTATTGCGACAAATTCCCTGTTTTCAAGTGCCCGTAACTAGACTGTGAAACATGGCATGAAAAATACCGCTAGCGATTTATTAGAAACACGACAGCACTCAGCACACACATTCTTGTGCCATCTAGTTCGTCTTTCATAGGCATATATTGTAAAAATAATTTTCAGTTTCATGCCGTTACCAACCATACTTATTGATGGAAAAGCATTCGCTTCAGCTTTTCTGAGCATCATATAAGCTTATTCAACTACTAGTGAAGTGTAGTAATTACTGCCATAATCTTTTCTTTTTTTACTTTGCGCACTGCCGTTTGCCACCGCTGTGACATAAATAGAAAAGGTGATCTCATGCTTGAGAAAAACAGCAGTAGTTTCTCAGCCACCAACGCTTGCATGCCCTCAGGAAAATTCAACTCTCATAACATGTTCGCGTCTGAAGTCGCATTTCGTATGTTTACAAATTTAACATGGCTGTCGGATGATTCACCGCCAGGAAAACAAGAACGAAGCATCTCAATATGGTTTCGCGGCGCTTGCGAATCAACGCGGTAACTGTGCAACTGAGTTTCACTTTGGTGAGTTCGAGTGCGACCGAAAAAAGCGTTTCGTGAGTCTTAGTCCAAGCGAACCCCGAGGGAAAAAAAAAACTTTGTAAGTGTGAGTGAGTTCTCTTTATTTTGCCGACATAAACACATAGAAAAACGAAGCTAAATTTGCGGCAGGGACGGCACTATGATAATTGATACATCACACGGGTGCATAAACAAAAATCAAGCACGGAAATACGCGGCCCTTTCTCCCTAGCGGCCAAGGCTAAACGAGGCACGCTGTGGGGTGCGTTGTTGCGAGTAGCGAGCAAGTTCGATGCTGCCAGAGTTTGTCCAGTTCAATAGATTTCTAATCCCATTGAAAGTTCGTTCGAACCCTCGACATAATTTACAGAGACAATCACTCGCAACCGCGATAGCGCGCTTTGACCAAAGACCTCTCACAGAGGAACTTATTTTAAAATACCGCCATCATAAGCCATCGCAGCAGAGGGCGACGAGGGCACTGTTGCGGTTTTTGAGGGCGACAGAATTGGACAGGCGGCTGTAGCCTGAACAGATGTTGATAGAGCTGCAAGTGTCACTGTGCTGTGCGATGACAGTATTCGGCGACAGTGACCGATTGTGATTGTGTCTCTATGCTCCTTCCTTTCCTTATCTCTACTTTGTGTTACCACTTTACCTCCCCCTCCCCTCTCTCCCCAGCGTAGGGTAGCCAAACGGATCTTTTTTCTCTGGTTAACCTCCCTGCCTTTGCCCTTTCCTCTCTCTCTCTCTCTCTCGTTCGAACCCTCCCCTGTTTTGCTCGGGCGCTCAAGCCTTCGTGCGAAAGCAGTGGTGGCGGCCTTTCGGCGTGACTTGTTCACATCATGGCACCGCTTATTCGTAGGTCGTGCTGCTTAACTACGCTTGTGGCCATTGCCTACGATGAGTGGTACTACTGTTGCCTCTCTAGAGCGACCGGTCACTCCAAGTCATCAGGGTCCAGCGCAGTCTTTGAGAAGGACGAAGTCAGGCGGACTTCCAGCATCGCTCTCGTGACTCGTAGTTTGATTGACGGTCGCCGATGTTGCTTTCGCGTTCGCATTTGGCGTTTTGAGGGACGGAAAATGCGAATAGCAGGGAGCATGACGCCGAGCAGCTGGCCTCCGCAAGCCATCCTCCCGTGACGCCACCACACGACATTCTCTGCGGAGCCAATCTGTGCAGCGAGTCTTCAGGAGTGGGCCCTGCGTAGTTCTTGGGCTTTCTTCGAAAACTCTGTGGCACGTGGTAGGTTTTAGTGGCGCCCTCGTGGCGCGCTCTTCGTTCCACGCGCTCAGCGGATAAAAATTATTGCTTTCGCATCACGTGGGGAGGACATGTTTCCCATGGTCCTTTTTTGTGCTTTTATGGCTGTGATTCAAGATGATCACGTGACGCTGCCTCTTAGATCTTTTTTCACCCTTCGTGTTTGATGCTTGCGTTCAGCGCTATTGACAGCAAATATGGTTGTCAGCAGTGTCACTGTTGGTAGATGCTGGAAACCCCATGAATGTGGGTCAATTCTGCCGTATTTTTCAAAAGAAACGAGAAGAGGGCATAGGACACTTTGAAAAAACCTGAGATTTTATCTCATCTGAATAAAGATAGTGCAAATTAGAGTGACACAAGCAGGGAAAACAGATTGTCGAAACAAACTGGTACATTTCCTTTTCTTCTTTGGGGGAAAGGGGCGGAGGGTGAGTTACCCTTATTATTTTACGCACACGTGCTACACATATCACAGTTTATTTCTCGCAAACGAATCGCCTCATTCCTGCTTCTGAGTTCTTTTTTATGCCTAGAGGAAGCTTTAGACTTTCTTTTATCCCTCATCGGAACTAGCATTGAAGTAATGTGCGGAGAAAGAGCAGAAATGCGACAAAATTACCTCTACTGCAACCATGTGTGACCCGACAACATTTTGTGCTTCACGACAGCGCTAAAACAGCAGTTGTATAGATAGCGCTTCACGACAGCGCTATCCGAGCCTGAAAGTTCTGTCAATAGGGCAAAAATTTGTGGCATCGCGATGACGACAGTTCTATTATTTCGGCACGGATCTCCTTTCGTGTTCTTGCGCAGTTGTAAGCGCAGGCGAGCGCAGAATACTCGAAGGCTGGGCCCTTCGTGGACGTCTTGGCTGGCACCGCTCGCGGCATCGCCTTTCCCTTGACGATGCGCGTCGGACGACCGCGCGCCTCTCGGTCCTACAGGACGTATCGATTGCCAATGGTTTCTGCTCATGCTGGCCCGCAGCCTTGGAGCTCATTCGCGCTACGTGACAACGCGGCGGCCTCTTCGTGTTTCTGGGACGCGGTGTGGCGCAACCGTTTCAACAGGGCCGAGATGCAGAAAGCGTGTGAACATGTATAGCACTGTCAGCAAAGAAAGGCCAGAATAAAACGTCGACTGCTGACGAGACCTGTCGAAATTTCAGGAGGCGCAAGTGCCTGATTGGTGGTCGGTTTGGGTGAAACATGAACAAACAAGGGAAAGGACAGTCTCTTAACTTCCGAATGTGTTGAGTAACAGAATGTTGTGTAAATGACGTTTTGGCTATACTTATGGGCCTAACACGCTCAAGTATGCGTAAGCTTTGCTCAAATTTATCATTTGCACTTAAAATGAGCTCAAGAGAAGACGAAGAGGTGCATTAGTCGATTGTGGAGAATAAACTTCTCATGGTAGCTGCCAATGGAACCAGATAGAAAATTGAGTCGCCATCGTGGCCTTGGGAAAGTTGATGCCCCTGAAAACCACCACTACAACTGCTGAGGCAGGGGTATGCAATGCTTTATTGTTTTAGAGTAATGGTAGTAATGGTAATTTAGAGTAATGGTATTAATTGAAGTAATGATAATTTTGGCAGCTGGCCGCCGCTGGTCGTATGGCCGTTTCCTTTTCCCTTTGTCGCTTTACGTATTCACGCGGCTCCTCGAGAGTTATAACTATGGGTTGCGTATCCATAGGTGTGCTGCAACAACAATGAAATCAGTTGCTAGGCTGGTTACAATGCTTTATCGTTGCGGCAGCTTACGCAACAGCAATTTTTACCGGCAAACGTATGCGGAGAGCGCGACGTGCTTGTTATCAGGAGCGCCTTATCATGATTTATGTGGTTCGGATGCTTGTTTCGTGCTTGTTATTTATTGAAACGAATGCTGTTGCGGATGCTGTACGCGTGATTCCAAAGAATGTACGCGTTTTTCGCTTCACTTTGCTGATTGCTTGAAGCCTCTGCCTTACGGGGGTACGACGAGCCACTACTGCCGTGCAAGTGCCACCGGGCTCGGCATGCGTTTTTTTTTTTTTTGCAAACGGTCACGGACACGAAAAATACCAACCGGCGACTGACAGTATCGCTGTAAAATGCAAAATGACGAATTTCGCTGACGTACAGATGATGAAAAAGAGAACTCCAGAACACGTGACTAGCATTCAAAGCGCTGTGTATGAGACATAATTTGCGCGCGCAGCCGCACATCACTTACACAACTGGGCTGTCTGTTGCGTCCAGATTTGTCTGCAAGCGCCCGTAAGCATGGAACTGGGGAAATTGCCAAAATGTGCGCGTAACGAAATGAGTTTCTCAAGAAGCGCAGCTAAAAAAAGGGCAGTTTACAAGGTCGAAATAGCAGCTGGGACCACGTGGTCACGTCTACAGCAGGTATTGTTTCGCGATCAGGTGGATGTTTGGTTGCTTGTTAAACTGGCGCACTTGTTTCGTTTTTATTTTGTTACTTCCGTACTTCACTGATCGACTACAGGCTCGCCGATTCGTCTAGCAAATGCACCCGCATCGCTATTTGTTTCATATGCATATGCACATACCGATTTCTGGAGTTCCGATTAGGCAGTTTCCTACGTGAAGGTCGAGCGGGTTAATTTGCTGCAAATGTACAGAATGTGCGTGCTTGCTAATATGGTAGACCCTGTGAATAGTTAACGGAGCTTTCTTCCTCTTAGGGTATCGTTCTCCTAATAAAAGGCACAGAGAGATGATTGTTAAAGGAAAGACAGGGTTGTTAACCAGTCTGAGCCCTGCTGACTACCATCAATTAGGGAATGGGGCGAGGGGACTGAAGCATTCGATAAGGAGGACAATCCATTGTATCGTCAATGCACATAGATGATCGGTTTTATCGCTGTGATCGGCTGCATTGTTTTGTTGATGATGATGTGTGATGTTTTATGGCGCAAGGGCCAAGTATAGCCAAAGAGCGCCGAGTCAATGGTAATGAAATGAAAATGAAGCGATAAATTACGAGCAATGGTTGTAATAGGGCTGTAAAGGGGCGTAAAAGACGGTCACTTAAAAATGTGTAAGAGCTACATGCAATAAAACTATGACAATGACTATGAAGCGTGCCAAGGACGCGAAATAAGCATTGTAAAAGAATGACGATGTGCTAAAATTGGTCATTTCGATAAAAAATTCGAAAAAAGCACTACTGCCCCAACAGACTCCTTGAAGCTCAAGGACCTGAAGGTGTATGCTGTCCAGAACTACTATCAGAGCAGCGTCCTCTAGAGAGAGGATGTGCCGCGATACTATTGTGCTATTAACATGCAGAACCACATCATTCAAGAAACCTAGGACAGCTTTGGTGTTAAAAAGGGGTTCCTTACCAAGAAACATACCGGGATGGAGAGGGATACAATACCAGTATACTAGAGGAAAATGTTTTCTTGCTTCTCTTTCTGCTTCCCGACACTCCACGAGGACATGGAGGACGGTGAGACTTTCACCCCATCTACCACAGGTAGAAGGTTGCTTTGTTCAGGCGATATAATAGGCAGTTTTAGTTTGGCGTGTTTAGCGTGCTTAGCGCAATAGCGGGTTTAGCGGGATAGCGTCATCGAAATGCGCATGCGCAGAAGGCTAAACGACCCATATCGTTAAACGTACGCACGTTATTTCTCAGATTGAATGTTTCCGCCTTGGCATGGTTTATTTAGTTTACGTTCAGCATGGCGGCGCTGCCGCCCGCCCGCTTCGAACAGAATTTGGCCTTGTGTTTCTGGAATTCACATCAATCGTAGCAAATGACTTTGTAAACGGCTTTCACTTCGTCTCAGGCCGATTCAACGACACAGTGTTGCGGATAACCTTCAGGAGTTTTCGAGATCAATTCTAGTTTCGAACGCTTCTTAGCTTAACGAGAAAAACCAGGGCTTAACGAGAAAAACATATGCCAGTGCCACCTATCGGTGAAACTGGGGGATAGGCGCTTCGGCGATGGCATATAGCCTCTGAGATCGGAATATTTCGGAAGCTGTGGTGGACAGCTTGTGCTACTGCTTCGCCGCAGCCCGACGGAGAAGCAAACTACAAATACAACGCGCTGCTGGCTTCCATTGTGCTGCCTCTCGCACTTTCCTGACGCACACACAGATAGAACCACTGACGTGCACTACGTGTGTGAAATTTAAAGCGTAATGGAATAGTGTCCTGCACGTAAACTTATGCTATCACGCTATACTAAAACTGGCTTTCTGCACACTTAGTTTGCGGGACGGTAACGCTATTTTGCTTAAACCCGCTGTTACGCTAACGTTAAACCAAAACTATCTTCGGCGTCGGAAGGTTCTCAAAAGTTCGTATGCTGCCACGATTAACGGAGTGACATCATGGTGCATGAACATTTAGGTTTAAGCAATGAGTACAGATATCCTTTCGTTTTTGCAGTTCGATAGGACCAAGTGAAACACAGGTGCACAGTGCATTTTGATAATTTCAAGATAACCCTCCTTGTTGACCGGGAATAACTTTAACATCCGCACTACTTTGAACGTTTAGGATGTAATTATTTAGGTCCAAAGTTAGCTTCCATCGAAATAGTATTCGCGAGAAGGAATCAGGGAATTGCGGCACCAGGTGTCGGGCAATTGCAAGCGTATAGTATCTCGCCTGCACCTGTAGTAAAATATACAACGTCTCTGTAAATTTTACCTACATTTATGCAACCTTCCGACATCGTAAATAATAACGAAATCTTCTGAAGTGCGCACAGCTGTTACCGTTTTGTACGAAAAGAAGCCGACCAATATTTCCTCAAGGAAAACGTGCACCCGCTTTGAATGTTACCGTAACTACTATGTATACAAACTTTGCGTATATGTCGTTACCGCACTGCTTATTTCAAATATTCGATGGACACATGTTCCTTTCTGTCCTTGTTTTCAAAAAAGGCTGCATTGCGGCATAGCAAAAAGAAAAAGTAGCTAGATAACTAACACATGGTAATGAATGCAGCCCTAAATTGTGCAGGAAGTACAGAGAGGCTCTTTAATTATGACCATCTTGACTCCACTTGCTGAAGTCAATATGCCGGTCACTGGGGAGGCCAGACCGCTTGAGCGAAGGCTCCCTCATACGTGATATGCCTGGGCAAGTCCAAAACAACGTTGCGTAATATAGGCGCATCCTTCAATATTAACACCGCGTAATGTTCGAAATGAGATGTCTCGAGAACGGAAAGACAGGTCGCGAAACTTGCGGAAAACCGAGACGGGGAGAAAATGGACGCGTTTTTTACTGTGGCGGGGGAAAGAAAGACATAACTGAGAAGGGAGCCGAAGACATTACCCATAGCTGACGTCGGCGCCCCCTCAGACGTATTGATTGTCTTCGTTCGCTGGTCCGTGCTTGCGTATGTCCACACAGCGTGAGAATAGCAACAGCCGGAGGAGAGCGTAGCTGGGGCACGTATCCGAGAAAGTCGCAAGTGCGCGCTCCAGCGGCGTGGGCTCCAGCTATGGCAGCCGCCATATTCGCATCCTGTGAAAGTAGTTGCGTGCGGCGAAGTGGAAGCTACTGCTAATGTCGTTCGAGTGCATGTTGTGGTCAAGTTCCTTGAACCCATGTCAGACGTTCTCGTCCTATTGTATTTGTTGTCTCCGTTCCTTATCATTGAATCAATACGGAACCTGAGATAGTGTAGAGTGGTGTAGTAAATCCCTCTTCATGTATTTAGCAATGACGCCAGTCTTCAATGAATTCTCATGAGTTTGTGTCCTGATTCTTAAGGACGACAGTGCTGTGCAAACGCCTTAGACTGTGTGGTGCGCCTCGTGTCTCTCACTGTGTCTCGCTGTGTCTCCTTTACCCTTCTTATATCTGAACTTTCTATTCCCCTGTTCTCCCCCCAGTGTAGGCTAGCCAACGCGACATGTATCTTTTTTTTTTCTTTTCACAATAATTCTTTGTTTATAGTAGAACAGTCTTCTTATTAAATCAGAAAATTGATGACTTCGTTAGAACAAGCACCGACAGCCTGTTTAACGCTGTTCACCACTGTGGAGATAAGTTTCGTTAGCTTATGATGGTCCGTATGTTTAGCGCACACAGAGACGAGTACACACGAAGACACGGAATGACACGCGCACAATGTGAGAAAAGAGGAAAAAGGAAGCAAAGGCACAGAAGTGAACAAGACGCTCATTCGGTTTGCTACCTTACGCCAGCGAAAGAGGGTCGATGGATGAAAAGAGAGAACAGGGAGGAAAGGAGAAATTGAAGGTAGGGAGAAATGCAGGGATGTTCATCAGCATTCTTTGCGTGCTCCCTTGAAATGCTTTCCACTTTCCTTTCTTTTCGTATAATGTACTATACAATTTTTTTTTACCGAACAAGCTCATTACAATTCATATCAATTCTACATCCGGTTTCCATTATGAAAACAACGCTCCTTGCACTAGCCTCCACGTGAACTATGTTTTTGTTTAGTGTTATTCTGTTTGCGGCTCAGTTTGACACAACTCAATAATCAACCTGCAGAAAGCGTGACACTCATTGATTGTTTTCAGTGCACGCGCAAGTTAGAAAATTTATTTTCCTTTCCTGTACTTTCATTTTTTGTCGCGAAACCAACTCAATCTAATATGCGTGCTAGTATTGTATGTCGTGCTTCATAGATTTGTGGCTGCTTTTAGAGCGAACCTTTATCTACGAACCTTCGCGTGCGAGCGCCTTTGACTCTGTATAGTGCCGGCTCTTCATGCACGTCTGGCTACCCCCGTCTCTATCTATCTATCTATCTATCTATCTGTCTATCTATCTATCTATCTATCTATCTATCTATCTATCTATCTATCTATCTATCTATCTATCTATCTATCTATATCTATCTATATCTATCTATCTATCTATCTATCTATCTATCTATCTATCTATCTGTCTCTCTCTCTTTCTCTCTTTCCGATCTTTACGTTCCCCTTCTCCCTTCCCCCAGCGCAGGCTAGCCAACCAGTCTCTTGACTAGTTAACATTTCTGTGTTCCTTTTATCTATGTCTCACTCTCCCGTGTATTCCTCACCGTGCCGGCTGCCTTGGCGAAAGGTTGGTACTTATATATATATATATATATATATATATATATATATATATATATATATATATATATATATATATATATATATATATATATATATATATATATATATATATATATATATAATGGTGCAGGAAAAAAGCAGGCCCACGAGTGTAAAATAACCTATCCATACAATTGCCGCATATGGCGTTCAGGCGACTGCCAGACTTCGTCTTCGTCTAGTCCAATTCAACTTCTTCGTTCCCTTCACCGTAACAATATATATATATATATATATATATATATATATATATATATATATATATATATATATATATATATATATATATATATATATATATATATATATATTTATATATATATATATATATATATATATATATATATATATATTGTTACGCATGAAGAAAACGAAGACCAGTGAACGTGCTTGCGGTCCCGAGTGGAAGAAAAAAGAAGAGAACGACGCTCAGTTGATAAACCAGCTGACCGCTCTTGCGCTCACCTTCGCGACCTAAAGTAAACGGTCCCCTTCATCCGTAAGGGTTATACACGGTCTCCTTCGCGCGTAACAAAGTGGTGGAGGTGCTGGGTATCGCTCACAACAACGGAACCATCACTGCCGCAGCTTCGTCGAAGCCGTCGACTTGCCGGCCTCCCGCCATCAGCCGTGACCATCTTCGACATGCCAGAAGAAGGAGCCACTCCGAGGGCAGCGCCTAGCAGTCCGCTGCCATACTACCGAGTTCCACCCACCTTCGGAGGCAAAGCGGGGGAAGATGCCGACGAGTGGCTCGTCCACTACAAACGAGTGAGCAAGTCCAACGGGTGGGATGCAACCGCTCAGCTCACCAACGTGGTGTTCTCCCTGACCGATACCGCCCTCGTGTGGTATGAGAACCACGAGGACGCGCTTACGACGTGGGAACATTTTGTTGACGAGTTAAAGGCGTGTTTTGGGGACTCAGTCGCCAAAAAGAAGCGTGCGGAGCAGACACTGTCGCAACGGGCGCAGCTACCAGGTGAGACATGCACAACATACATCGAAGAAGTGTTAAAGCTGTGCAAGGTGGTCAATGCTCGCATGTCGGAAGAAGATAAAGTTGGGCATTTGCTGAAAGGAGTGGCTGAGGATGTGTACAATTTTCTAATCGGAAAGGAGAGCCTCAGTTCTGTGTCCGACGTCATTCGGCACTGCAGAACTTTTGAAACGCTCAAGATGCGTCGGATTGCGCCAAAGTTTGGTCGGTTGGCAAACGTTACGACGGTTGCCAGTGTGGACACGAGTCCTTGCCTCGACCTCCCTTCGACCATCCGACAGATTGTCCGCGAGGAACTTTCCCGCCGCGAAGGGTTGTTGCATTCAACTGTTGACCACCATGGCGTGTACACGTCACGTGAGGCTATGACGGCGCCACATTCGGCCCCTTGGCAACCAATGGTTACCGCAGCGGCCGTGGAGTACAGCGCAGCCCCACAGTCGAGGATGACAACACGCCCGCCGACTCCGCGCTATGACCGATGCACTCAGCGCACGCCTTCTCGACGCCCGATGTATCGTCGTGACACACGCCACGAACCAACCCACTACACGCGCGAAAATGATAATATCCACTTCATGGACGAACGACCAAGGTTTAGACCTCTCCCGGTGTGTTATTCCTGTGGTGTCCAGGGTCATATATCGCGGTTTTGCAACCAGCGTATGACCACGTGGTATGGCCAGCCGTCAGAGTTTTCTCGGCCCTCCGAACGGCCACACGGTGCCCCGTGGCCAGCGCACGTATCGTCTGGCGACGAGTATTGGCCGAGCAGCTCCCGGAATCGCTCCCCAGCATCTGACAGAAGTTTGACACCCCCACCGCAACGTCGTGCTCCCCGTTCTCCCTCACCGCTGCGTCGCACCGCGTCCCCTTCGTCACCGGAAAACTAGCTAGCGCGGCCGATGGAGGTGAGGTCGCTGGAGACGTGCTACTGACAGAAATACCTCCTGTGTTGATGCTGAAAAACAAAGTGCGCGTGCTTGTAGATAATGTCCCTGTGATGGCTCTGGTGGACACAGGCGCAACAATTTCGGTCATGAGTGTCTCGTTTAAACACGTGTTAGGGCGAAAGGTTTTGTTTAAATGGGACGAAGATTCAAAGTTCTGTGGAGTGAGTGGTGAGCCGTTGCGACCTATTGGTGTGTGTAGTGCTGACGTATTTTTGGGAGGCCATGTTATTACGACAGAGTTTGTAATTATTCCTCGGTCGACCCATGATGTTATTCTCGGCATGGACTTCTTGCGGGAGTGTGGTGCTACTGTCGACTGCCGCACCGGAAAAGTATTCTTAAGTGGTAGGATTCCATCAGGACTCCTGGAGAACCCTGTAGATCGCGAAACTACACTGTGTGTTTGTGGTGATACGGTCATACCTGCATCATCTACCGTTTGCGTTCCCGTTGTCTGTTGCGGCGCCGATTCCGACTGCTTCGAAGCTACCGTAGAACCAATGCACTTTAACTGTATGAAGAAAAATGTTTTGGTTCCACATTGTGTGGTGTCGATCAAAGGCGGACGCACTGGCTTATGGACCGTAAACTGTTCTAAGGAGCCCGTTATACTACCTGACGGCATGAAATTAGCCTTCGCCAGGGAACACGCGTCCTTATCAGTGGCTCAACTTACAGATGTGCCGGAAGAACCTGACGGCCACAGTTCGGAAACGGCCCTTTTGTCGATGGTCAATAAATCGCTCAGCACGAGTGAACGCCGAACGTTAGTGGGTGTGCTTTCGAAGCACGTTTCGGTATTCGACTTTGCGCAGAAGGACAATATACCTGCAATCCCTGCGTCTCGAACGCGCCATACCATCAACACGGGTTCGGCAAATCCGATTAGACAAAAGCCATATCGTGTTTCACCATCAGAGCGCCAGATTATCAACGAACAAGTGCACGAAATGATGAATAAAGGAAGTCGTACAAGAGTCAGCAAGTCCGTGGGCAGCTCCAGTGATTCTTGTTAAAAAAAAAGATGGATCTTGGAGATTTTGCGTCGACTATCGCCGTTTGAATGCTGTAACAAAAAAGGACGTGTACCCACTCCCACGTATTGATGACGCAATAGACTGCCTTCATTCCGCCTCTTACTTTTCCTCAGTAGATTTACGATCCGGCTATTGGCAAATTCCGATGCATCCTGACGACAAGGAGAAGACTGCCTTTGTAACCCCTGACGGGCTCTTCGAATTTAATGTGATGCCATTTGGATTGTGCAACGCTCCGGCAACTTTCGAGAGATTTATGGACACTGTATTGCGTGGCTTGAAGTGGAACATCTGCATGTGCTATCTCGACGACGTCGTCATCTTTGGCCGCACCTTCAGCGAACACAACTCGCGTCTGGATATTGTCCTGAACTGCATCAGAAACGCTGGTCTAGTTTTAAACTCTAAGAAATGCCACTTCGGAGACCGCCAAACCCTTGTGCTTGGGCACCTCGTCGACAAGGATGGCATCCGCCCTGATCCCCAGAAAACAGCAGCCGTTGAAGCGTTCAGTGCACCGCGCTGTGTCAAGGAGCTCCGTAGTTTTCTGGGGCTTTGTTCCTATTTCCGCCGATTTATTCCTAAATTCGCCGACGTTGCGTATCCGCTGACATGCCTGCTACGAAAGGACACCCCCTTTGAGTGGACTCCGGAGTGCGACTCTTCTTTTCGTCAGTTGAAGTTCCTGCTGACGTCACGACCGGTTCTTCAACACTTCAGTCCTTCAGCTCCGACAGAACTCCATACGGATGCCAGTGGCATAGGTATTGGTGCCGTCCTAGTTCAACGCTGCGGTGACCGCGAACACGTGATCGCATATGCAAGCCGCTCATTAAGTAGGCCCGAGCAGAATTACACTGTGACGGAACAAGAATGCCTCGCGGTAATATTTGCGGTTCAGCGGTTTCGTTCTTACCTGTATGGACGCCCCTTTACAGTGGTCACCGACCACCACTCGTTGTGTTGGCTTGTGAATCTTCGTGACCCTTGTGGCCGCCTTGCGCGCTGGGCGCTCCGACTGCAAGAATACAGCTTCACCGTCTCTTATAAGAGTGGTCGACGACACGCTGATGCGGACTGTCTCTCGCGTATGCCACTTAGTACTACGGACTGTGACGCCGATGACTTCGATCACCTCGTGGCTTCTGTGTCGCCGCGTTTTCCAGACTTCGACTGCTTCAAAACCGAACAGCGAAAAGACGATAAATTAACACCGCTCTTCACCGCTACGACCGCCTCGACGACAGCAAACCATTTCTGTGTACGTGATGGACTCCTCTATAAGAAGAACTTTTCCAGCACTGGCGCACGTTTTCTCCTAGTGGTGCCGGAGAGCCTTCGCACAGCGATTCTGCGTGCTATGCACGACGACCCTACGTCTGGCCATCTGGGTTCGGCGAGGACGCTTTACCGGATTCAGGAACGCTTTTATTGGCCTGGAATGCGACAATCTGTTGAGACGTATGTGGCCAGCTGCATGCAGTGTCAGCGCCACAAACGGCCATCTACTGCTCCGGCAGGTCTTCTGCAGCCGATCCCGCCTCCAAGCACGCCTTTCCAACAAGTGGGCATTGACTTCGTAGGCCCATTTCCCAAATCAGCCAAGGGAAACCGCTGGATAGTTGTTTGCGTCGACTACCTCACACGCTACTGCGAGACGGCGGCCGTGCCCTCCGCAACTGCCACTGACGTTTCAACATTCCTGCTGCAATATGTGATCCTGCGACATGGTCCGCCCCGCGTGATCATCAGCGACCGTGGACGACAATTCACAGCGGACGTCGTAGAGCAGCTGCTTCGTTTGTGTGATTCCCACTTGCGTCACTCGACACCATACCATCCACAGACGAATGGGCTTACGGAGCGTACCAACCGAACAATTGTAAACATGCTATCTATGTACGTTTCATCCGACCACAAGAACTGGGATGACGTACTGCCTTTTATCACGTACGCATTCAACACCGCCAAGCACGAGATCACCGGCTATAGCCCTTTCTTCCTGCTGTACGCACGGCCACCCCGGTACACAATCGACACTGTTTTCCCCTTCTGCAGTCACGAAAATTCCACTGTCGCCGAGACTCTCTGCCTCGCCGAAGAAGCTCGTCGTATTGCTCGTTTGCGCACTTTGGCATCGCAGGACAGATCAAAAGTACGCTACGACATTCGCCACCGTCCGGTAACCTATCGCCCTGGTGATTTAGTCTGGCTGTGGACTCCAGTACGGAAACGCGGGTTATGCCAAAAGCTTTTGGCCACCTACGATGGACCGTTTGTGATTATTAGCAGACTCACGGAAGTCACGTATAACATAGCTCGCCTCACGGCGAGTGGTAGAAGAGCTGCCAAGACACAAGTGGTCCATGTCGCCCGCTTGAAATTGTTCACGTCAAGACACATGGATTGACTCGCCCGGCGGGCTTCGTCTGCGACGAGAGGAATGTTACGCATGAAGAAAACGAAGACCAGTGAACGTGCTTGCGGTCCCGAGTGGAAGAAAAAAGAAGAGAACGACGCTCAGTTGATAAACCAGCTGACCGCTCTTGCGCTCACCTTCGCGACCTAAAGTAAACGGTCCCCTTCATCCGTAAGGGTTATACACGGTCTCCTTCGCGCGTAACAATATATATATATATATATATATATATATATATATATATATATATATATATATATATATATATATTATGTGCTCTTTAAGATAGTAGTTACGTGTGTCACATTGGATATCACGAGTGCGCGAGTACACCGTGTGCACACGCCACTTTCCGTTATACCGAAGACGCACGAACACAATGAGAAACATTTTGATCGTTTTATTAATCGTTTGACGAAAGTATCGCTTGACGTAGGTTCCAAGATGTGCCTCGGATCTGCGGCATTCATTTTACTGTGAAATCATTTTCCATATATTAATTCGCGTATTTTGGTGCCTGGTCAGCTGCGGTGCCTGTGTGCTTGTGACAATCTGCCAGGGAACACTGATTGACGGGTTCGACCGTTTTTGTTCCCGAGGTGGCCGCATTTCGACCGGGGTGGAACTCTCGTTCCGTTCTTTGCGTGAACAATAAAGAACTGCGGGTATTCAAAATAATCAAGAGCCCCTCACTACGACGTGCCTGCAATCTGCAGGCATGTCGCAGCTCTGCAGGTACGTCGTCGACGTACCTGCAGAGCTGCGACGTGAGTACCTGATTACCTGCAGGTACGTCGAGATACCTGCAGCTAAGCTGCAGGTACGTCGTCCAATCTGCAGCTTCGTGGCATTAAACCCCATCGAGGCAGTTTTCTTGCTTGAATTTTTGTTTGTTGTAGTTTTCTTTTTGGATTAGTCTAACGGGATATGGGTACATGCCTTATCCATGTCCTCACACCCACCTGTAGTCTCGCAGACATTGAGGGGCTTAGAGCAAGAAAATAAATAAATAAGAAATAAATTATGCCGACGCTGTAGGCGCCTCTGTTGGAAGTAGCAAAACAGGTTTGCCTCCATAAATAACTTTGTGCTAGCTGGGAATACTGCAAATCGTGCGATACATAGTGAGAAAAATGTTATATATATATATATATATATATATATATATATATATATATATATATATATATATATATATATATATATATATATATATATATATAATTCACGAAACCACTTGATGCGCACAGCGGAAGGGGAAGCAGTGGAAGTATTGGACATGGAGACTGCCAGCATGCGGTTCAGAAAATAAAGCCGATGTGGAAAAATGTATCTGCGTCGGTTACGACAACACTGTAATAAACTCGGTCATCGTACCAATGTTTTTTTTTTACATTCTGCCAAATCTTTGCACATTATACCATGATTCGGAAAAATATTAGATGCGCTCTTTAGCTTCTTTATTCGCACGAAATATTTTATGAGTACACGCGCTCTGAAAAAAGAGGCATACCTTTAGCACACGTGTCATGTCCAAGCGTGATCGTTTCAACAGATGATAATGAAAAGAATCGAAAATTTCGATTAAGACTTTCAAGCGCCGAAACGCAAACGAACGGCGTCCGCTGAGCTGACTTGAGCGGGTCGTCTCCGGCATGCAAAGCATAAGAAGCTATTCACTGAGCCTGCCTGTTGTTTGCAAATATTGGCACGAACTGTGAGGGTGAGTCCAAGCTTGGTATTTGAAGGGTTGAGCAACGAACTCTGTAGCCCACGCGGTCTGTAACGTTACACTTCGCGAGCTTGCGGTAGGCTTCAGCTCCCCTGCACACAACACTTGCGAATGACCTGTGATGAGGCGATCGATACCAGAGGGGAAGGGCAAAGGAAACGAAGAAAACGTGCGTGTGTGAGCTACGATTGCATGCGGATCCGGAAGCCAGCACCGGGAGCGGCGGATCTTCACTTAGGTATACGCTTGCCATTGGCTCGATATGGGAATGGCCGGCGGTCCACCGCAGCTGCATTAATGAGCATTAGCCGGCACTCTTGGGTTCACCCCGGGTAGCAGAAGACGTTCGGGCGAGCTCTGCTTCGTTATCGACCGTAATGAACCGGAAGCCAGTCAAACACACAGCGCAGACATCATTGCCCCGCAACATTAACTGTTGGTGTATGGAAGCAGCGTGAGGCCGACCGGCAGGCACGGTTAAGTATACCTAGGGTTAGAAAGACACAGTAAATACACAAATAAAATAGGAGATAAAATGCGGAAACGTTAACCAGAAGAAAGGTCCAGTTGGCTACTTGCACACGTTGGAGAAAGGGTAAATAAGACGAGGAGGAAGGAAGAAAAAAATAGAGATTATCTGTCCGCGCAAGCACGCGAAAAGCAACTGTCAACGATTACAGTTTCTCATTGAGTCAACTTGCTTTTAATTAAAAACAAAGCACTACTGCGTTTAGAGTAACTTGGTTCGACGCCATCGGATCAGGGTCCAAGAATTATGTTCTCCCTAAAGGGACGATGGTCAAGCTTGTCAAGCCTGGGGCTTTCCTTAGTGCACTGAAACGAGGACAATCGGGCACAAGGTGCGCAATTCTCTTTTTTGTAACCACAAACGTGACATTCGGGACTCGTGGCCATTCAAAATGACAAAGGAGCAGTCAATAATCAACGCTACTCCCAGCCATAAATGAGAGTTACGTTCCGTCGTGGTAGGTCGCGCGAAAGGCAGAGCTTCAGGTGGTGATGCAGGAAACGAAACCGCTCATTTTTAATGCCCGCCTAATTCCATTGGGCCAATGTCACCGCGATGTCATAGGAAACGACCAAGAAGATGCAGGATGCCTTGTTGGGCAAGTTGGTTCATTGTATTTGGAACGATTGGATGCGCTTTGTAGACAATCACGAAAAAGAAGACGAGACAGGCGCTTGCCCCTGTCCTGTCTTCTTCTTTGTGATTGTCTACAAAGCGCATCTAATCTTTCCAAATACAAGAAAATGCAGTTGCTCGATCTGGCCATGACAGTTTCGAAGGCGTTCTCTCCATGGTAAGGGCAGATGCGGCGGGAAACCTACGCGCGCTTGCACCTGCGATAGAGCTTCTTACCAAGCTCGGTTTTAACAGCAGAATAGGGCAAAAGTAACACTTGCAATTGTTTTCTCGAAGCGGTTATCTGACGCCTTATTCCGCGCTCTCAACTACGTGTATTTAGGGCAGTATTAGAAGCATAAGCATTGCCGGGGGCGCGTGAGAAGTCACCTTTAGAAGGCTCACGTTTTGCTTAGTTCTTTATTCCATCCTATCTGCACACTGTAACATATCAATTTCGAAAAACAAAGGAACACAAAAAATATATATTGTTACTCAAGAAATGCTATTAGAATGGAAGAACCCAAGATTATTTTTCTAAAATGGCTTTCTTTCCCGTTTCTAGTAGAAGAGAGAGTTTCTATTATTATTTTTTTGTTTTAACAGAACTGGTCCCCATACGCTAAAGTGAAGAACTTGTCATCGATGCTACGAGCGAAATTAGATTTGTTTGTCCACATGCTGTCCTCAGTTAAAATTCCTGTGCAGCTTCACCAGCCGTGCAAGTAAACGCAGATGGATCTTGTATGCGCGAGCCAATTGGCCTCATTTTCTGAATAATATGCAGATACAATCGGGACGATTGATGCCAGTCAGAGCATGGCCATGTGAACTTTTATTGTCAATGCTTAGATGTATCGCGTAGTGCCGGTGTCTTGACACGAGGTGCCTTGTCGGGAGGCCGCATCTGATATGGTTTTGCTTGACGTGCTTCTCTGTGCATGGGTGATCAGTTATGCTGGGACCACATCGCACGTGTTTTGTTTTTTTTTTCTTTTTTCGCTGGCGAAAACGCGATGCGCGGCTCCGCGCATAGTACAAGCGCAATCGCGGCGGTTCCGTGCCAGCCGCGCCGGCTTTGTCGCGCGTTCCCCCTAGCGGTTCCGCCAAGATGCGCGAATGACAACTCCATCTGGTGGCGTTGAGGGAGTCAATGCGCGGCGCATTGCGTGGCGTGCCATTCGCGCTGCAGTCAACGCGACGCGGCGCGTGTTTTTATGCGAAGCATACTAGCCGCACAACCACGCTCTTCCTTGCTGCGCCGCGCGCGGCCGCGTAGCTACCATATGACGTCATAACAGCTGCAAAAGCGGAGGCTCAACTCGTGCGCTCGCCTGCATGAGTTGTTTCTTCGTCTAGCCGAACCAAATATAGCCAAGCAACAGCAGTTCACCAGGCTAAACAGTGGTTCAACAACTAAAATAAAGGCTAGTATGCTTCGCATCCTGGGCTTAACCTTAGCTAAGCCACAGCCATTTTTTCCACTTCCGACAGCGCCGCGCGTCTACGCGATTTCCGTGGGCGCGTTCGTCGAAACGGCACCCGTGCACCTTGCGCTGCGCGTCATTCGCGAGAATTGCACCATGCAGTTCCAGCCTTGCAGCCGCATCGCAGCGTATGAGTCTTTCGTACTATATGAAAACTGCGGTCACGAGATGGAGTAAATGTTACTCCCTTAATGAAACACACTATCTAACATTATTTTTTCTTCTGTATGATTACGAAATAACAATAAAGATGATATATTGGTGCAATCACAGAAAAGCAAGCTAATAGAAAAGAGAACGGAAATTATATAGTAAGAAAAAAATTCATGCGCATACTCCTCTGTGAGTGGTCCACGTATGCATAAGCATTGGGCCACTTGCTCATCTCCATCTAGACCAGTGTTATTATCAATGTTATGAAACTTGATCTATGAGCTTATCAACCCTTATAAGTCGTTATCAACGTTATCGGACTAGATCCGACCCTTATGGGTTTTTGTGAACCTTATCGAACTTGACCCGACCCTTATCAACCGTTATTAGTGCTTGTTAACATTATCAGAATTGATCCGACCATTATAAGCCCTTATCGCTCCGTAGCACCTTATGAATCCGCGACGAACAACTGTCAACCGTGATAAGACCCGTATAATCCCTCAGCTCGCCTTACCATCGTTATCAAGTCATTGACTGCTTCTCTGTCTGTGTTCCGCCATGTGAAGCGCATAAACCGTCAAAGATCTGTGGCATTTTGATCGGCGAAGGAAGGCCCGAACGGAAGGCGCATCCCGCGACCACCGAAAGGCAACGGGGATGCGGCGTGGTTGGCACAAGGTTTTTTTCAAAATTCGAACTTTCCTGATGTCTACAAAGCACCAAGTCTACTCTACATGTGTTTCTAGAGATGGCTTGTATTCTAACATCACCAAATATATCACCAAAGCCTTCACAGCAACAATGTTTTATACGTTATCTTCGTTATAGTGATTCGTTTTACGTGAAGGACAGGTTTGCTCGTTTAGGCATAGAAATGCTAACGCATTTAAAGTTGCAATATTAATTTTTTCAATAAAATGTTTAATATTGTATTTTCTTCTCAGCGACTTTGCTATTCCTCTTTCGGTTCATTGTTGGTTTCTCGTTATCTCGTAGAAACGCGTCAGCACCATAACAGCGTCTGCTTCAGGTGATAGGCGTACCTCTAAGGCTTAACTCATGAGACACTTCACCAGCTTTCTGGGCGCACTGTTGCTTGCAAGTGGTGGTTTTAGATTGGATGCGCTGGTACGATCTCATTCGGGATATGTTTCCAGTGTGTCTCCCATGAGTTGCCCCGCTTCTGACGAATGATTACCAGTAGGACTCGCTACTACTAGCCTCTGGCTGTGAATCGAAAACTTGTTTGTATTGCATGTGTGATGACTGAAAAGCAAAAAAAAAAACGTAAGAAAGTTGCCGTGTTGTGCCTTCATCTGTCAGCATATTTCTTGCCTAGGCTATAGAGAATGAGAAAGAAAAAAGAGAATAGCTAAAGGAGGTCAGCCTGATGGACATCCGGTTTGCTACCCGGCACTGTGGGTAAGGGAAAAGGGGAGTAGGACGAGTAAAGGAGTGAGCCCCGCGCGACACAATATGGTACGGAGCTCATTGTAGGGCTATAACTGTTAAGTGAAGACGTGCTCATTCTGAGGTAGTTAACACGACAACGGCCCACACCGACGGTGCATCTGCGCCAACAAACTCACTAAAAACGTTTTCTGTTAGAGGGACTGAGAGTCAGTGTCGCATGAACAGTACTCAGTTAACCGACGTTTTACAAATGGTCACATGCGTCTTACGGACGACACGCGTGTACCCTGTATGCATATATACTGTACTCTGAGACACATTTATCCCTGTACAGCTTGTATTCGGCGTAAGCGAAAGGGGCTCAGTTAACTCTGAGTCCCAGTCATAAGGAAACCGTACGAATATGGCGACGTAACTCCCGTACATGGCCTTGTCATGTCGTGAAGTTCTGCAAGTAAACCTGCACAAAAAGTAGCTCAATACGCATTCTCTGTCCCCTTTCCCCAATTTCGTTTAGTACCACTTAAATTTACTCCCTATTACAGACCCGGTGCCAAAGACCTACGGTTATCACACAATAAGCTCCCGGTGTTCTTTATTCCTCATCATTCATCCCCTCTGTTTTAATTATATTCTCTGTTATCCCTTCTTCTACTATATCAAATAGTTCCTTCCCCTTACCTATGTCCTCACTCTCCTTCTCCTCTTTGCCGAGTAGCAAGGGCTAGCTAGTGTGCTTCGAGTGTTCTCGCTGCCCTGTAGTCACTTTTGTTCTATTCTAGCTTGCGATGGCGCAATTTTCCTTCGAACAGCTGCGCGAGTTTTTTGTAGGTTTGTACGCTTGTTCGAACTGGGGAGAAAAAATATTTCTTTGCAGAAAAAGCCTTCTCTTTGCAATGGCGATATGAGCGTCTTCTTATGTGAGCACATTAGTGCTGCCGTATACGAAGACACAAATGCCCGTTCCCCTGCCTACACGGATGTTGGTGACAAGCTCTAATTATAGGCACTTAACCGCGTCGGCAGGTCCACGCGGCTCGACGGCCACATACCGGCCCTTGTCACGGGGCACGAAGGCTTTTATGGACAGGGGATCATTTCGTTGACTCTGGAGAACGACACTGGTTCCTTATCCTATAATTCCTATCTCATCTTATCTTATCGTCCATCTTATATGTTTCACATACTTACACACATGCTATCGGTACAGACCATGCGCGGTAGTCTCGTTCCCAATTTTTTTTTTTTTTACCTTTACAAAGGGGCCAGTGCCAAGTGTATGTTGATATTACTCTTGCTCTTAAAGCCGAAACATCTAGCCAGCATGCTCACATGGAAAATGGCTTGCGCAGTGTTTTAACCTTTGCTTTATTCGAAACATTTTCAGCATATACGCTATTCACAATGTCTAACGTCACACACCTTACTGAAGCTTATCGAAGAATACGCATCGATGCGTCACAAAGTTTAAGCACCTTCATGAGGATCATTTTCATTGTTTCGAGCGTAATTATGTCAGCGAAGTGAACTTGCGCAGCTGATCGTTCTTGCCGTGTGTGCACAAGCCACCGCAGTAAACAAAATGATCAGAGAAAAGGAGCTACCAGCGCGGAACCTGCGGACACCAATGTTTCCTCAAAATAAAGCTAGTAAAGAAAGAGTTCCATTTGGGAACAAGCGTGCAGGCTTAATATTGCGTATGCGGCTACGTGTCGGAACACGCATCGCAGTTCCACCGCGTTTTTTTTTTCAAAAGACAAATGTTGGTAGTCGTGACTATTCAAAGACAGAAAGCCGAACCATTACCCTTGCGTTTACTTTTGGTTCGTGTGTTGATATTGTTTAGGCATTTTGGTGGCACGAGCATCGAATGACAGTCTTGTTCCTTGCGCAGCACTTGTGGTTCACCTCCTCAGAAGACCGGGGAGGAAATTCAAAATAAATCAGAAAAATCTAGAAAAACATTGTGGTTCAAAATTCATGGGTTTCACAATTGATATGATATCAGAGCATAAGTTTACTTACAAGTTGAGTTACTGAAGTGCCTGGAATAATTAGAATTAATTAGAAATGACTGAGGCGATCGCGAACAAAATTCAACATCAACCAGAAAAAATAAAGAAGAAGTACAGTGCAGAATTCATGGGTTTCGTTATAGATGTAGTAGGAGAGCATAACTTTAGTTGGAAGTTGAGTTACTGAAGTGCCTGGAATAATCAGACTTGATTAGAAACCACTGATTACCGTACGCCAAAACACAAAATAGTACATTTTAGAGACCCGCCACGTAAGCAGGACTTTGTCGAAATTACTGGAAACCCGGAAATAGAAAGCGGAAGTAATTACGTCACTAATGGCGTCCCACACAAGAAAATGGCATGATATTTAAGCTGCAAATTAAAGGCACACAGTTGCCTCCGAGTTCGGTTCGTGCGTTGCGTTCACTAAGCACCAAAGCCGAGGTGCTAGTGCCACTAAGAGACACCTAAGTCATAGATTAAGGTCGCCTACCATTTTTGTTTTCCTCAGCTTGCTGCGTTTAAGGTGTGAGTCTGCTATGGAAGAAATATGTCCCTACCGAATACCGTAAGTAGAAGTGCACAGTGCACGCTTATTGTTTCTGCATAGTCATGTTCCTTCTGGGCGCTGCTGCGTATCCTTCAGTCCAGAAAAGAAAAAAGTTTAGTAACTTGACTTTCCTCCTTTCCTTCATGTTGTCCAGGAGCCATGATGACGACTTCCCCGCCCGGCACCTGCGCGTGCGCGGAAGCGGAATACCGGAGAAGAAACCTGCCCATAGAGGGCGCCAGCCGCAAGGAAAGCGATGGCGATAGCGATTCCGGGACCAGCATGAGTGCCCGGGGTTCTCCGCCCGAAGCGGTCTCTTCCATGGCTTCGTCGGGCGCCCGGTGACCCTGCCGGTGATCTGCATCAGCCCGCCGGCGAGCGACGCATGGAGGACGGCCGGCCGCCGCCGTACTCAAGTCGTGGCTCCGTCGCTGATCACCGCCAGGTGATCATCGACCTGGACGACAGTCGAATAGGCGCTGGTGTAGGGACCAGAACGAAGAAGTCTGCGCCGTCGTCGCAGCCGCAGCAGCAGCAGCAGCAGCAGCCGTCGCAGACGCAAGAGCAGCAAACCGAGCCACCGGTGGTCATACCACGCTACATGCGCAGCGCACCGATCAAGCTCCTCACCCACCCCGTAGATAGGAACCTCACCTGGTACTTCGTGGCCTCAGTCGCCTTCGTGTCCGTCTGCGCCGTGATTGGTGAGTTTGTAGGGAACCGCTCGGGCGGCACACTGATATCCAATTGTTCGGAGCAGACATGATTTGCTAACGCGAAAATGCCTTCTTGGCATGCCTGTACAGTGTAGCAAACTCGCAACTCTTTGTTATTCATATTGCCTTTCTTTTTTTGAGGCGGGCGCGATTAGGTTGCGCAAGATTGTTCCGTAAGCATACTTTCTGTACACTACTTGAAACCTCTAATTTAAAATCGATGATTCATGGGGTGGCACTACTCGTTTTGTGAAAACAAAACCGACCTCCTATAAACGAGGAGAGCGCTTGATTGGTCGGTCCAGACAACCCCGCAGGTGACCGGCGGATGCTTGCGTCGGCGGTTACGTAAATTCGACGTCAGGCCATTGGAATAAAAACATATTGCAATAGTTTTACGTTACAGGGCCCCTGTTTCAGTGAAAGAAAAAAACAGAAACGCTTGCGTAGAATACGCGTGCAAACGTTATCATGAGATCATAGGCGCGCAAGAGCTTTAAAGCTATTTAATGCACTAGAACATGCCTGTGCATACAATAACAAAATATTGCAACAGGAAATTTTAAGACGATCTTAAAACCAATATATCTACTCAATATAATTTTACGGTAATACATTCAACAATGAAACTTCGAATTTTTTTACAGTACTATGCATTACGACATCACATAGTAGTTTATTCCACGCATCCTCAGTTGTAACAAGAATGCAAATATTTAGAACAGTCTGTTCTATATTTTAAATGGGCGATGTGCTTCGTACGTGGCCGTAATGTACCCAATGTTAAATAGCCTCAAATGCCCACTTTGAAGTACCCATGCAACATCAAAAAAAAAAATTACTTCGAACTATTAATCTGCATCCTCTGATGTACACTCTGAATTCCGTCCTTCCTCCTGAGACCTGATACTGACTGTTCCCTACCGTATGATCTAAAGATATATCTAGTGCCGTGTTCTGGATTCTCTCACATTTGCTAATATTTGGATGTGTATATGGCTGCCACACGGTACTCCCGCGCTCCAGAAGCAGCATCACAACGGTTTTCTAGGCCAGTCGTTCGACCTCTTGTGTTGCTTTACTTAGTTTTCGTTGTTGAATCAACGGGTCCTTTCGCGAGTTATCCCAAATATCATCGACATGTGTCCAGCTTAGGCTCGCGAGCGCGCCTCATTGGAACAGAGCGGGCGCAAGGAGGCTTAAAATTTATGGTCGGTTTGCAACAGTACTCAGTGGAACAAATTTGCCATTTTCATGCGCAAAGGCTGTCGTTTGACCGGTTGTTAATTAAACCCTTTGCATTCGCGATAGCATTGTTAAACTGTTGTTTTATTGCACACATGACATGCATAGTCATGCACACTGGGTCGCATAATGTATATAGGGTTGCTTAGTAGACACAGCAGGAGGACCGTTCCAGACTTGGACGACAACCGTTTTGTGGTTTCACGCAGTACTTTCCAGTGTTGTGGAGCAGTCTTTGCACTTGCGTGAAGAGTTTCCGAAAGGGAATCATGCCCTCCGCTATACAGTTGAGCGGATTGAGGTGGGCAGGTTCGCGCGGACATCTGTAGCCATTGCTCACAGAGTGCAAAGGTCTTTAATTTTGGCGAACGAAGACTCGCGCATTTTACGCACCTTAACTGAAGAGAATTCTTAACGTCTGGAAAAGCCAAAGCCACGGTCGAGTACAAGACTGCCGTGACGCAGTCCGAGTCCTTCTTGTGCCACACTCTGTCACACACACAGAGAACACGCAAAACCACGCGGATTGTCGGTGAAGTCCCGCTTCAAGATGGCGGTTACAGCCGTTTCTAAAGACGGACCTTCCTCAAGCTTGCCATGCTGGTATGCAGCGTCCGCAGCTAGTCGGGTTTGACGATGTTCAAACCCGAACAGCGCGCTTGGGATGCTTGGGCAATCGATCGTTCTCCAATCCCGTCTCTCGTTCTTCCCCAGTTTCACCAGCACGTTTAAACGCCATGAATTTTCTTTGTTGATATTGTTGTTCCTTAGTGAGATGGCGCAGGCCATTCTGGAGGATCCGCCATGAATCGGACGATGAAAAAAAAAAGACGCATCAACTTTATTTCAGGAAAATAAGGACAAAGTAAATAATCTGTGCAGTCACAACTGCCCGCGTGCGTATATGTGAAAACAAGAAGAAGCGGAAGCATACGCAAAACGCGGCTGAAGAAACGCGTGTAAGAAGAGGGTTCACACACACAGAGGCGAAATCGAGGTTAGAAGGCTAGTAGCGCTTACGTATTGGAAGAATGGAGCTGACGTCTCAAGAATGAAGTCGAACCGCCGCTATCTTAGCTTGCATGTGAGCAGAAAAAAAAAACGTTAGCGAATAAAGGGGAATATACGAAGCTCTTTCTTCCTACTAATGGCTGTTTAGAAGGATTCATTTTGCCGTACGGCTATCATTCGACGTCTCACTTTTTGTCACTGGATTTAGAAGGAAGCCTAAACGCCGTTGCAAAGTTCGCGGCACGTCGTGACACCACTATGCAGCAAAATGCAATATTTTAGCCAGACACCACAAGCTTAGCTGACCCAAAGGGAATAACCTGTGAGCAGGTTTTAATTTCGTGGCCCTCTTTCAGAGTAGAAGTGTAGGCAAACTGATGGCTTCACATTTGCGGGTAAAAAACTGCGGGGCCCGTCACTCCAGCCGTTCTTTTAAACCTCCTTGAGTGGGCGAAAAGGGGCAGCTGCGGCCTCGATAACGCGCCATGTGTTCCGCGAGGGGAGCCACCATCGCCACGACGCCACGTCATCCTCGCCCTGGCTCTCGGAGGCCTGTGTTATCTGCGCGTTCCTTGTCAGCGCAGGCTCTCGCCTGCGTTGTAGCTGCGCCTCGGTCGGGCCAAATAAGAACACGCCAAGAGTATCAACGCGCTCGATTGCTCGCGAGGAGTTCATAACTCGGAGGACCGCTCAGCTGCGTTGGATTGGACATTATAGCTATTGTTCCGATAACACTTATGTGGACACTTCAGGAGGCGTATATCGGTCGTCGTCAGTGTCATGGTTGCCGTGATATACCGTACCGTATATCAGTGAGATAACTTGGCGGCTGCGCGCCGTATGCTCTAGGTTCGAGTGAAAGGGTGCGAGGCAATATCACCAGCGAATCGCAAGTTACTAAGGCATTCTCCATTAACCATTATCCCCAATTCTTCCCAATCCAGGTCTCTGAATACCTCCTGTAAGCACGCTGTGAATAGCATTGGAGAGATCGCATCTCCCTGCCTGACGCCTTTCTTTATTGGGATTTTGTTGCTTTCTTTATGGAGGACTACGGTGGCTGTGGAGCCGCTATAGATATCTTTCAGTATTTTTACATACGGCTCGTCTACACCCTGATTCTGTAATGCCTCCATGACTGCTGAGGTTTCGACTGAATCAAACGCTTTCTCGTAATCAATGAAAGCTATATATTATGGTTGGTTATATTCCGCACATTTTTCTATCACCTGATTGATAGTGTGAATATGGTCTATTGTTGAGTAGCCTTTGCGGAATCCTGCCTGGTCTTTTGGTTGACGGAAGTCTAAGGTGTTCGTGATTCTATTTGCAATTACCTTAGTAAATACTTTGTAGGCAACGGACAGTAAGCTGATCGGTCTATAATTTTTCAAGTCTTTGGCGTCCCCTTTCTTATGGATTAGGATTATGTTAGCGTTTTTCCAAGATTCCGGTACGCTCGAAGTCATGAGGCATTGCGTATACAGGGTGGCCAGTTTCTCTAGAACAATCTGCCCACCATCCTTCAACAAATCTGCTGTTACCTGATCCTCCCCAGCTGGCTTCCCCCTTTGCATAGCTCCCAAGGCTTTCTTTAGTATTTCCGGCGTTACCTGTGGGATTTCGAATCCCTCTAGACTATTCTCTCTTCCATTATCGTCGTGGGTGCCACTGGTACTGTATAAATCTCTATAGAACTCCTCAGCCACTTGAACTATCTCATCCATATTAGTAATGATATTGCCGGCTTTGTCTCTTAACGCATACATCTGATTCTTGCCAATTCCTAGTTTCTTCTTCACTGCTTTTAAGCTTCCTGCGTTCCTGAGAGCATGTTCAATTCTATCCATATTATAGTTCCTTATGTCAGCTGTCTTACGCTTGTTGATTAACTTCGAAAGTTCTGCCAGTTCTATTCTAGCTGTAGGGTTAGAGGCTTTCATACATTGGCGCTTCTTGATCAGATATTTCGTCTCCTGCGATAGCTTACTGGCATTCTGTCTAACGGTGTTACCACCGACTGCTATTGCACACTCCTTAATGATGCCCACAAGATTGTCGTTCATTGCTTCAACACTAAGGTCCTCTTCCTGAGTTAAAGCCGAATACCTGTTCTGTAGCTTGATCTGGAATTTGTCTATTTTCCCTCTTGCCGCTAACTCATTTATCGGCTTCTTATGTACCAGTTTCTTCCGCTCCCAGGGTCAGCTGATTAATATAGTGGCTCCATTTCGTGCACAGTGCAGAAGGCGGAGAGGAAGTGCGCTGTCTTTCATCATCATCATCATCATCAGCCTGGTTACGCCCACTGCAGGGCAAATTCCTCTCCCATACTTTTCCAACTGTCTTTCGTCACGCGCAATGCAGGATGGGTAGGAGGGAGGGAGGCGTTCTACTCGGGCGGCGGCTGTATTGACTGGGCTGCAGAAATAAACGTCTACTACAATGGCGCCGTTGAGCGCGGCCGCGCGCGCCCTATCTTGCGCGCAATCTGCGGTCGGTACAGTGGCTAGGGGCGCCGAGGGCTGATGGCTTAGTGTGAGCTGTGTTCTCGCCGTTTAGTTCGCGCTGAAGCGAGTGGTAGCACGAAGAGAAATTCGCTTGCTGCTGCTGCTGCTCTTGCTCGCGACAGCGTTTGGGATCGCAATTGGGGATTCCCCTTTAGGGGGAAACTGAGGCATTTATTTATGTTTAAGTGCCGATAAAGCTATTTCCACAGACACTGCTTTTGAATATGAAGCACTGCCATCTGCATAATGTTTAATCAAATTTTTTGAAGACAGGCCATCACTCACGTCACTAATGTAAACACTGAACAGTGTGAGCCCATGGCGAGGCTGTCGTAAGTTGCGAGTCGGGCTATAGAGGATTCCACCATTTTTTTGTCCGTGGCGGCTTGCAAAGATTAAAATCTCGCTAACTGTTCCCATTCATTGCTACTCTCTACTTATTTGGCTTGATAAATGTTTCTGCGAACTTTCGTAGACATGCTAATCAAAAACAGCTTGTGCGTTTATGATCACTGATGCACGCATGATACGTATTCGTCAATACCGAGCACATACGTGCGAATATCGGCGCCGCAGGCAACATCTGACGCTCAACATATTAATCTCGCCAATGTAACGTTTTGTGTTACGCGTCTGTGCTGTTCGCAAATAAAAAAAGAGTTCAAGAACATTTTGCAGTTTCCCTCGTCGCTGTCGACGCGTTTACTCTAACAATTAGTGGAATACATTCGGTGATTACAAAAAAATCCTTGCCTTTTTAATTGGAGCCACCTCCTCAAGACATACCACAGTGATGCAGCATCAACCATGTTGGGGCGTAATAATGTAAAGTTTTTTCATTCTGACTTCATTCTCATCTCCTGAACTCAAATTTCCGCATCCACCAAATCAAGCACGGTCGGTTTCGTTGAGGTTGTTGCAAGAGCCCAATCAAACGCTCTCCTCTGGTATAGAAGGTGACATTTTGCTTTCAAAGCGAATAGGGTCGCCTAGCTTAACGTGTTTTTCTTCCCTTATTGGCTGACAAGAGGCGAGGTGCACGCAGAAGTGGGGAGGATTTCGTTAGCTCTGAATTAACGCAGGGAAAGTAGATAACTTTCACTAAAGCCAATAGCACTGCGTACCGCGACAGGTTTTCCTTGCCTTATTGGCGAAGGAGTCGCGTGGTGCGCGCAGCAGTGGATACTGCTTTGGTTGGAGCTGGCGCAGAGAAATTAGATAATAGGGTAAGGAGAGTGCTACCGGTTTCTCCGATTGGTCCACTTGCCCATGCTCTGCTACCATTGCTGCGGCCTGCGACGGGCGTTGAAGGATGCTGCCAAAACACACACAGGGTGAAAACGACCTTTGGCAGAGGGATGTCGTGTGCGTGGCGAACGGGCTCGGCAACGTCGTACAAACACGACAAATTTTATTTTCCGCAAGTAAATCGATTCTCCCCGCCAGCTCCGAGCACACAGCGCCGGTGTACAGGCAACCATCTTATATGTATTTCTAAAGGTCAGTATGCGGCTATTTTAAAAACAGGGTCACTTTCGTTGGGCTGCATCTTTCGTGCGTACACGCAACTTAGACGTGGTGAGTTTGCGCGGCTTTGTGATGTTGCAAAACCGGCAGGCGATCTAGGAGTCTCCCGAAAGCATTTCCACCATTCGCGGAAAGTTAATGGTGACAAAACGTACGATAGGAATCAAATTTTTTTTTGTTCGCCCTACTAATAGATAATCGGTGTGTGGACTTCATTTTGAGATGTTTAATGTTTAACGGCTTTCTTGAAGTCTCGTAAAAGGCAGGCGGAGTAGGGGTGGTTCCATAAATTGTTCGACCAATCACAGAGGACCCAATGGAGGATATGAAATAGAAACACTTCAGAATAGCTTGCTTTTATAGTGTCCCTATGCTTACCTCTACGTCATCTTCATCGGGATTTACGTATCCTAGATACTCTAAATTGCTTTTTGTATCAATAGCTCATACGTGTTCCCTGAATGGTCAGCGTTTCCGTACGACCATTATTTCCCTTTCCAGAAAACCATCTACATCGCACAGGCTGTTTAGTTTTCTTTTTCTTTTATTTTACTAGGTAACAGGCGTGTTTTGCTTAAGAAGCAGCACAAAAGCAGGTGGTCAGACTACTTACTGGGTCCTGACCCAGCCGGGCGCAGCAGCAGCGGCGACTTCACAAAGCGCAAGCCATGATTTGCAGTTCAATACAATGAAGGCTAAACAAATGTCAAATGCAATGGATGTCATATAATCAATGAGTATTGTAGACTCAGTGCCGTAGCTTCTGAGCCAGGCAGTCAGTTGAGGCTTTCAGAGAACGACGCAGGCAGATAAGGGTGAAGCATCAGCTTTACTTGGCCGACTTCAAGTACCAACTGCCGCGGCTGTTATCCGGCTTCCAGGCAGGCCCGGCGACGTACTACGGGTGCGTGCCCCGCAGTGGGCATCATGCTGGTGATGGCCGCGGCTGATGGCAGCGCCCCACGCTGCCCCTCCTCCTCAGAGAGGGACTAGTCTTTCGTGTCTATTATGTCGAGGACTGCGTCGTGGGTTGCCGAAGGCGGTGGTGTCTCGAGTCTTCCAGGCGGATAGGGTGCCATAGGCTCATCCCACTGAAACTGCTAGCGCAGCCAGCGCCGGCGGGCTACGGCAGCATCCATGGTGGCGGGGTACTAGAACGGTGGGACAGAAAAAGGCGAGCGCGAGGGGTGCCCTGAACATGGCGGTGGCAGGGGTGGCGCCCTATGTCGAGGGAGCGATGGTAGGAATATCTGCCTGCAAATTTCGTAATTTCATCATCCCACCTTATTCCCTGCGGTCCTTGACTGCGTTTCCTTCCCTTGGGCACCATTCTGTAAATTGAGTAGTCCACTGTTTATCTACCCTACGCATTACGTGGCCTCACCAGCTGCATTTTTTTTTCTCCGAATGTCAACTATAATATCGGCTATCCCCGTTTGCTCACTGATCGACGCTGTTCCCTTCCTGTCTCTTAACGTTAAGCATAACATTTTTCGTTTCATCGCTCTTTGCACCGTCCTTAACTTCTGGAGCTTGTTTGTTAACCTCGAAGTTCCTGCCCCATATGTTAGAACCGGTAGGATGAAATGATGGTACACTTTTCTTTTCAATGACAGTGGTGAGCTCGTATTCAGGAATTCGTAATGCCTGCGTAGGCACTACAACCCATTTTTATTCTTCTGTAAATTTCCTTCTCATGATCAGGGTCTCCCATGAGTAATTAACCTAAATCAACATGCTCCTCAACGGACTCTAGAGGCTGATTGGGCGATCATTAGTTTTTTTTCTTTCCAGCCTATTAGACAAGACCTTTGTTTTCTGCATAATAATATTCAACTCCACTCTTATACTTACTTCGCTAAAGTCATCTATCATTTGTCGTAATTAGTCTCCATACAGTGTTGCTTAACACGACAAGGCCATCTGCAAAGCGAAGGTTGCTGAGATATTCATCGTTTACCGTTGCTCCTAGCTTTTCCCTGTGGAATAGCTTGAATACTTCTTCTAAACATGCAGTGAAAAAACATTGGACAGATTGTGTCTCCTTGCTGGACCCCTTTCTTGATAGGTAATTTTCTACTTTTCTTGCGGAGAAGCAAGGTAGCTGTGAAATCTTTGTAGATATTTCCCAGATATTAACGCATGCCTCCTGTACTCCTTGATTGCCCAATATATCTGTAACTGCTGGTATCTATACTAAATAAAATGTCTTTTTATAATCTATGAAAGCCATTACTAGGCTGTCTGCTGCAGCCGATCGTGGTCTAAATGATGGCGAACAGCAGTAGCGGCAGCGTTAAGACTTGCGTAAAGAAGGGAAATTGCGTCTATAGGAGTGGGAAGCGCGTGATGGGACAAGCCTGTTCAGTTATGGGAAAGGAATTTCCTTACCAAAATTTAAAAAAAAAGTAGAAGTGAAGAAGTAGACTGGTTCTCTGTGGCTCGCGTTGCGATTGCCATTTCTGAAACATTGATGTCCCAGTACGCCTGATGTGCCGTATGTGCAGTAAGCATAGCCCTCGAATGGCGATCGACACACTCAGCAATGTTTCTCTGAGTGCAGTACGGCGACGTTTTCTTGTGTTTAACACATGGGGTCACACATTTCTTCGCGAATGTGCGACTTTTTAAATGAGTACTGTTGTTCGTTATGAGCTATGCCAGGTACCAAAGCTGAGGACGTGATGGTGTAATTCGTTTCATGAAACATACGAGCGAATGAAAATAAGCACTGCTTTTCTTTTTGCACTCCTGGCATTGTTGCTATGTCACCGAATATAGTGTTTAATCACCCTCCGCCCTCCCCCTCCCCTTATTTAATGCGCCATTAGGGTCATTAGGGCAAAGAAAATGATGACGTATCAAGTTGTGCAAACATTTTCGAGAGGACCGAACAGGATATTTGCACCTCAATATTTGGCGGCGTACCCATTCTTTTGAGATGATTGGCGACGTTGATGCGCTTATCAGTATTTCTTAGGATGCGTGCGTAATTTGTGACGGTATGCTTTATATGTTATGATGATTGTTATTAGTGTACCGAAATACCCAAGTGGGCGCAAAAGAGTGGCACGTGCCCAATGACACCTACCCAGTGACCCACTGGCACGTGCACATTTGCGCATACCAGATACCCAAATTGTCTATTCCGTAATTGTCTATTCGGGCGCCTACCCGTATGCATATAGTCAGTTGCACATACCTCGTGGGACATACCCAGTGGCAAAAGCTCAGTTTTCCCTAGTTGGCGTGAAATAGGTTAGAAATGGACAATATGGTGCAATGTGCGTGAAGTTGCTGTTGGTTGCTGTTAGTGCTAATAGAGCTATTAGTGCTAATCGCGCTAACAGCAATGAAGCACAACTCCTGTGAGGTGTGCGTGAGGAGCAATTTTACCCGTAACTGCAAGGACACCATTCTGTTTGATAAAGAGGGACCATAGTATTATGGGAATCTGTGTGGAATTTGTGAGTATGTACCTTCAACCCAGGTAGCATTTGTCTACCACTACCTGTAACGAAAAATATTCACTTTTTGTATAACTGTGGAATTGTTACATTGCAATCTAACGTTTCTACTCAGCAACGCCTCTGTGTGTCTGCCGTCTCCGTCTTAGCCGGTTCTGCCTTTGATTCCAAAGTTAGCTTAGCGTCATCGTACCGCAAAGGTGTGTTCTGGGTTCGATATTCCAATCAGTATCGTCGTAGGAAATGTGATCTCAATGCGGTACTTAACCATAGTTCTGTGTTACGATTATTAACACTTACTTGCCTTCGCTGACGCTGGAAATACATTGTTGAAAACGGACGTCATTATCTCAGCTTTGCCGTCTTTACAAAGACTTGACTCTTTCATTTGAAACGCTGCACCAGACCAGAGCGGTGCGCCATTTATTCCAACGACATACATTAATTCAGGATTCCGTTGGACGAAATGTGAAGGGGAACCGAAACACCATCTGTGTGTCGCCGTTAACAACGGGAAGCTCTGTGCCCGCTTGGCTTCGAGCTATGGGCTTGAGGTTACCATAGCAACGAGGTAATCATAAGGGCAAGCCATGCGTGTGAGCCGTAAAAAACTGGTCGTTACAAATGCCAAGCGGGAGGTGGACCAACTGCCGCCATTAACGATGTCACCGAGGTTCTGCCGCTGTTGACCAGTTACAAGTCTCGCGCAACAAACGCTGTTGCCAGCACTCTTCTCGCGGCGAATCGCAGCATCGCGTGTCGGTTATTTCTCCCAGTCGTTAACAAGCGGAGAGGACGCGTAGTGGCCGGTTAAGGGAGAGAAAAACTGGAGAGTGAATTGAGCGCATGGGGCGGAAGGAGGGAACTAGGAGAGAGCATCGCACGTAACAAAATTTAAGCAAAAAAAAAGAGAAAAAAAGCCAGCTCAAGCTGCAGTAAGTTTTAGTGGCTGCTAGCCGTGCTCAGTGCCCTAAGCGCACGCGCTCTTCCCGAAAGGCGGCGGTTTTGACGGCAACGTGCAGCTGCCACACTCACAAATTGAAACGAAGACGATACATATGTGTAACGTGCGCGCTTTAAATCTTGCCTGTTGCAGATAGTGCCGTTGTAACCCTCCGCCCAAGTTTCCCGGCGGGCCGTATTCTTGAACGAGCAATGAAATTCTGAGTTGACTAACTAACAGTATTTTCCTAATTACACTTTACTAATTTATTTACACCACACATTGCATATACCGTTGTAGCTTGTCAGTTTTGAACGCGTATCAACATGAAAGGAATTCTCAGGATCGCACTAGCTTCCAAATAGGCGCCGTAATATTTGCGGTAAAAAAGGCACTGTTGTTTCATTTACATTAATAGGAACACGCTGTTTTATGCATTCAAGCTCTAAAGCAACAGGAATGGAAATTTCTTTCGTTGGGCACGTCTAAAATTAATAACTCGAGCTGGTGTACTCCTCAGAATTCGTTCCAAGTGGATACACTTGGAGCGAATTTGATGATTGAACGAATGCTGATTTAATGGCATCCCATTGAAGCGGATCGCTGAAAAATGGCCACCTGGCCGGCGTGACATGCTAGACATGTTTTTCAAACGACGCTTGTATTGCCTCGCTCTTTTCGGCATCGGTGTTGCCATACGGAAAAACTCAAGCTGCGCGAAAGTAAAAATTGCCTGTCAGGTTGCTAGACCACCCCGCTAACCGATTCAGCCACTGTCGACTCATGATAGGCGCCCCTTAACGCGGGGTTTTATATGCACGAAGAAGTAGACGCAGCTGAAGGCGCAAGCCAATCACACGCGTCCTCTTCCTCCGGAGGAGCGAAAGGGTGTTATGGCGTTTTCGCTCGCCTCGCGCCCGCTGTTTCCCGCCAGTTCAGGAACGCTCCACAGTGGTCAACACCTGCGGACGCCACGGCCTTCCAGCGGCCACAGAGGCTGACCTGCTGTTCCCGGTGTGTCCACAGCTCCCGGCGCTGCGAAGCCTGCTGGTGTTTATAAGTTTTACGGGAATAGACACCCTATAAGCGCCCGCTACAACGCTGGCGACTTTACTGAGGACTGCCACCTGTCGCGCATATAGTGGAGTCTATTAGGCCACATCCTCCCTCTTTCTCTATCATCTTTCACTTCCCACTCCCTCTCCCCTGACGACGCTTCGCCGTGCTCCCTCATGAGTTCTAGAATCAAGCGTCCTTCCTTTCTTTAGATCACTATCATCACTATCGTCATCGCCAGTTCAGGCCCGGCAGTCTGATGGGGAGGCAGCGTTTGGTTCGTTCTTGCCGAAGAGCAGGCTGCGTTGAAGAAACGGTAGCGGGCCGCGCTTCGTGCGTTCGGCCGAATAACAGGCGGCGTTTCATGAACACCGCCGGGAACTCGCCCGAGAATGGGAAAGTCGTCGACGTACCGACCTTGCCGTGAGGGAGCGCGAAGCTGAGGCGTTACAGCAAAGTGCCGCGCACCTCGAGCTTCGCATGCACCCCTGTGCCCGGTATAGGGAACGGGTTATAATTTTTTCGCTAGCATTTTTGTATACATCTTCTTAAAGTTTCTTTTTGTTCAAAATCTACCTTGTACCGCTAGCAATGACTGTTAGAGATCCGGTCGCTCTTCCCCGCTTCTTCTTTTTTTTTTTTTTTTGCCCAGCGGGATGCGCGGAGGTGGGATGCCCTACCGGGATGAATGGATGCTATGAACGCCCACTTTGGAACGGGGCGGTGGGTTGCGCTATCAGGCTCTTGTTGCTATATTGCCTATAATGCCCTACCTATATTAAAAAAGAAAGAAAAAGACCACGAAGAATGTTTATCACCAAACTTTCTGGACTCCTATTGGGAACCTTGTTTTTATACGCCTCCGTTGTTTGTCGATTCCCTACTTTTGTTCCACCAATCTTCCAATCGCCTCTTACTAACCATTATTGCGGACATGTTTACTTTCCCCCGCTCTCGCTGAAACCAAGAGCTTCAAGTAGGCCACAGATGTCTAAATCGACGGCTGGGCAGATATCTTCACATTCTAATAAAACGTGCTACATCGTTTCGTTAGCTTTACCTCAGCAAGGACATGCTTCTTCTTCCTTTTTCTACGTTGCTTTATAAGTACGTGTTCCAAAGTATCCTGATCTCCCTTCAAAAATAACGAACTTCCCTTTGAGTAATCATAAACTGTTTGTTTCCTGATTTCGTTTTTTTTTCCCTTAAGTAGTTACACCTAGCAGTTTTCTTTTCCATTGCCGCCACCCGGGTCTCAGCCTCTATGACTTTCCGCTTGACGTTACTTCTTGTCATGTTGCTCACCATACCGGTCACATTCTTGCTGCTAAGCTGCCAAGTTCTTTTCGCTCTGGGAATCAGTGTTTTTCGTGTATAAACATCTGAACAGACTCCCAGGCTGTTTACTTTCTTCCATATTCCTCTATCGTTCTTCATAATCAATTTTACTGTGAGCTTCCCTCAATTAAGAACTTGTCGAGCCCATATCACCTTGCACAGCTTCATTTGTATACTCGCGGACAACTTTCTGTTGCAATGAAGGGAAAGCTACGGAGGCAAAGCGCGCACACGTGAGAGCGCTTCCTAATAGAGTCCCGTGTTTTCCTCCACGTTAGTTTAAGTAGGGGAAGAGAAAACATAAACGCCTTATTAGCAACAGTTAAATATAAGATAAAACACACCACTGAATGCAAAAGTTTACTTATTTTGCGGCTTTTCCCTTCAACGTCTGGGCAAACGCTAAACCGTCGCACGTGGAAGCTGCGTTGATTCAGCATCTGTTCCAAGCAACCAAAACAGTGTCAAACGCTGGCGGACTACTTGGCGCAGTAACACATGCGCAGAAGCTCCGCCCCCGTAGCTTTCCCTTCATTGCGACAGAAAGTTGTCCGCGAGTGTAGTCTTCCTTAAAGCGGTCAATGCGCGGAGGCGTGGAAGCGAGCGCCATGTGAGGGTGTTGCAAGGTATCCCTAGCGGTGCGTGTGAGCTGGATGACAACAACAACAGCAGCAGCAGCAGCAGCGGCGGCGGCGGCGGCGGCGGCAGCAGCAGCAACATCAGCCGCCGCCGCCGCCGCCGGTGTAAGATTCGTCGGACGATCTCCCCGCTGCCACCATTTGTTAGAGTTGTCGGACGATCTACGAGCTGTAGGCCGATCTCACCGCTGCCATTCAGATGTAAGATTTGGCAGTCGTAGCTGTAGGAACGAGCTTGACTCTTCGTCGGGACTTAGGTGAGCAGGATTTATTTACATGTTATTTACAGTTGAACATGAAATACATCGACAGTCTAGCGTGACTCCCAAATGGTGCCCGCAAGACGAGCATACAGCAACGCAGCACACAGCTCACGAGTACATTTCGAACACAGAGCACGACGACGAGCACACTCTAGCAGCCGACAATCGCTGCTTATAAGCACTCCGCTCGACGTCATAGTTCGACGTCATTGTAGATGACCCGCCCTTTTGGAGAAGGTGGGCTCTCGACTTGGAGGAGGAGGAGGGCTCACACACACACACACACACACACACACACACACATACATACATACATAGGTGAAATGGTCCGGAGCCGACGTCAGAGGGGCTTCGTAGAACTCTGAGCCTGCCCGGGTAGCGCGCACGGGTAGCACATTGTCTTTCGTCTTGGTCGGTGCGTGGGAAGGAGCTCTCGTCGGCGTTACCGCGGCAACTCCACCACTCATAGCAAAACAGGGCGGCGTTGTCGTGTTGCGCACAAAGCCTGCTTCGTCGAACTCGGAGCCGTCCCGGGTGGGCCGCCTGGGTAACACATTGTCTGTTGTCTCGAAAAGCTCATGGGGAGGTTCCGCCAATTACCTCCCTTCGAGAACTCCCCTGAGCTGACCCCGTGCCACGTGGCTGCCGCTTATCCGCAATTCTCTGAAGTGTGCCACCGTCCCGGTTGGATCGGAACTCGTGCAGCGGGCTGAAATAGCTGCAGGCCGATCCTAACACCGGTAAGCTAGGAGAACTTGCAAAGAAAGCTTGGCTTTAATAAATTTATTTGTCGGTTTTTAAGTAGGCGGTAAATAGCGATGCTGTGGTTGTAACAGATAATTTTATTTATTGTCAGGAGGTTTAACTCGGTGACGATGGCGGTAACACCAGCGTTATAAGGAGCCGATGCGATGACCCGGACATCGTTATTTTTGGATGTGGGGCAATGGAGCTGTATGACAGCGATATGTCAGACTGCAACAATTTATACAATAATTTTGATGGCGAAAATAAAGGCATAGTAAAATGTCTAGAGAGTCTGATTTTTAAACCAGTGTCTGGCCTTTAAAGCAGCCTAATGCCACAAGTAGTTTTCTTTTTTGCTAAGCTGACATGCAAATTAAGTTTTCGAAGGCAGTGTAATTGAACGCGTAAGAATGAACACTCATTAGATGGTAACATTGCGTGAGGCGCTACGTACACAGGTGAAAGGGTAGGTCTCTGTCTATTGTGTCAACTAAAAAACCATAAATTTTGTTTTGGGAAGGTTAATGAGCAATCCTGTTACACCAACCGTTGACCAGAGTCAATGTACACATGTCCTTATGGGAAGTGGAAACAGTACTGTCGTCCGCGCACAGAAGACATTGTGTAGAAGTAAGGCACTTTGGGAATTCATGATTGAATATAAAAAAATAACAGGGGTCCGAATAGTGACCCCTGTAGAACGCCAGTGTTCATTGTTTTTGTGCCAGGCAGTAGTCCTGAAATGCAAACTTGTTGCTGTCTGTCGTGTAAGTAACTCCGCAATAGCTCTGAAGATGGACCTGTTATGCCATAAGCGTTGAGCGTTAAGCGTAAAGAGAACGTTGGGATTAAGAGAATCGAATGCTTTTCAGGAATCAACAAAAAAGAAAAACACCTCCCATGCACCACTTGCAGATAGTAAACCAGCGAACATGAAATGCTCGGTCCCGATGTTTATTACTGGGTTAATTCTGACGGTTTATTAAGTTTTTTTTTTCAATTATTTGTTACGTCTTTGTGTTTCTTAAGGAGGTTACGCAAGCCTTTGGCCTGGGTTTATCAGAGCGTTTATTAGCCCAAACTGTGCATGCTGTGAGGTGCCAGAAACACTTGAACATATATTCTGTGTGTGTCCCGCGTACGCGCAAGAACGACAGCAACTTGTCTCTTCGATTGAAAAGATGCACGGGAGACAGCCATTAGACGAGCTTCGTTTAGGTCCTTGGCCTAATGCAAACAGTGCAGCCCTGGTAACAAGAGCCGCTTTAGCTTTTCTCCAAGCCACTGGGCTGGACGCACGGCTTTAGAGATGCCAAAACTCTCTGAATTTGTAAATACGCATCTCTTCCTTATACCAACATCATTCATCAGCCCTTTCCCTCCCCGTCCCTTCTCCCCAGTGTAGAGTAGCAGGCCAGAGCAAGTTAAAGCTCAGGTCAGGCCGACCTCTCTGCCTTTCTGTAAATAAATCTCTCTCTCTCTCTCTCTCTCTCTCTCTCTCTCTCTCTCTCTCTCTCTCTCTCTCTCTCTCTCTCTCTCTCTCCCCCTCTCTCTTATTTGAAATGCCGCACATTGGGCTTCGTATAATCACCATCATAAAAGGGTGCAATGAGCGGTTCATTGTGTTCATCCAGCGGGTTCATCAAAGTATTTCTGATTTGTGTTACGCATTGGTGTTTCGCAATGCGTTATTAATAGTGTTTCTGACTCGGTTGTGCTCTGCAATTACCAAGTGTTACACCGGGGCCGCACATTTCACTTAAAGACAGGCACACATTCTTTAATCTATTGCGAAGTCGGAGACATGCTGCTGCGCGCGTGCTCAGCTGTGCGAGAGAGAAATGACGTCAGTATCGGCGTAGCCAATGGCGAGCCGCACTTTCGGCCGGAGGGTTTCAGTGGTCGGACCGCGAGCGTGTCGCCTAGGCATAAACAGCTTCGCTGTAAAACTTTTTCTTTAATTATGTCATCATGATATCGTCTTAACCCCATCCCCCTCTGTGTTCCCTCCCCTGTAATAATACTTAGATTTATATGCCTATTCAACCACAAATTTGCCCGTCCGTCACCTAAGACGAATGCAGTGGCTCATACGTCCCCTGAACAATGGCTTATACCCTCGCAGTAGGGTTTCTGTGGTCGGACCGCGAGTGTTTCGCCTAGGCATACAGAGCCTCGCTATAAAACAGATCCTGTGGGTCTGCCCCCATCGATTTCCACTTTGGTCTTGTCAGTGAGCCTGATTAAAAGTTCGTTAATAGAATATCCAGGACGAATATGTACTTGTCTGTGCTTCTGTCAAGTGAAGAATAACTAGGTTCTACTTCCTGGTTCCATTTTCAAAGTTATCATGTTTATGTTCGAGTGTCTTAACCACTTTATTAAGCTGAACGACTGTTTTTCTTTTTCAATTCATGAACACAGCTGGAAACCTCTACAGATACGTTAACAAAGGATTGGAAATTCGTCAAACGCTCAATGGGACTAACTTTCGTAACAATGTTACTTGATTCTTGACTCATTCTCTCTTGACCTTGGAAGAGCTCCAATATCATCTGTTGTTTATTCTCAACTCGGTCAGGATTCGCTGCTACATCCCTCGAGAGTTTCGTTAGAAATCGTAAAGAATGTGCTGCAAAATGCACTGTATTGAGAACACACCGTAGGTGCGGCAGCAACAGTAGGAAGCGATAGTCACTTCTGTAGCAAATGCCTTTACGTGGATAGCCCACCTGTAAGCCGACGAACACGATCCTAAACGTCCTGCTATTCTTGCTGGTACCAGACCCACTGAAGTAAAAACTGTTCGTTGGGGCTTTTATCATCACCCTGTCGAAACAAGACGTCCCTTGATATCGCTGACGCATGTATTACGGATTGCTGATAGGAATTCTGGGAGATGATAAACAGTTGCTATGTGCGATCGAATTTACAAACCACGATGACTGCACAGTCGCAGCATTGACGAAGATACAATACAAGATGTCGACAATGCGATGCGCTGTTCGCACACAAATCGAGCTGATTTCTAGTAAGAGTGGTTGCCGGAGTATGCTACGATCTGCAAGACGAGGAACACGATCTGAAACGGTCTGCTGGCCAGGCCGCTACCTGAACCCAAGTATCACTATGAATATGTATGAACTCGCCCAGCTTTCAGTTCAACGCGCTCAAGCATCACATGGTCCGAACGATGCGGGTACAAATGCATGTGGTTACAAATCTATGTCGTTCAAATGCATTGTGGGCTCGGTTAAGGGACCGTTGCGGGTTTGTGCATCGCAAACGTGGGCGTGCTATGCGAAAAATGCAGAACGATTGTAGTCAATCAGTTCGAAATTACTTCTGAAATTCCGTGAAATGAAAAGTAAAAGTTGCTATGTGTACCACACGGTGTGCTGTTAAGGCTATAGCTATAACATTTACCGTAAAATAACTTGAGTGTTAATATAAAATCAGGACAAGGGCCTGTAAAAATAGAAAGGGGGCTTAGCAGACGCAGCAAATAGCGCGGTATAACTTTCTCACCCAGCTTTGCCGAATTCTGCCTTCCTTCCAAATCAAGAGCCGTTTAAGGTCTTATCCGACGGCAATTCCTTATCAGTGCTCAAAGGAAATGCGTTTCTCATCCTAGTTCCTCTTGCACATCCGTCCAAGAAACTTTCGCAAGGCTTGTGAAAAGAGATACTAAAATAAATGATAACGAGTGCGAATCCCTAAAACTCGAGAGGGAAAAGTAGCAACAAGACCTATAGCTTAGGCGAGAGCGCGCTTATTCTTACGGTACAAGCAGGGTCGTTCGAGGGCTTCCTTAACTTTTCCATTAGGGAGTCGAAGTGGATGTGTCATTCCTTCTCATTAAAGAGGGATTTACGGTTCCGGCAGCTTCTGGAACCCGCTGTTGCTTTGTTTTTAACGTTGAATAGCTAGGAATCAAGAAAAAAAAAATGAAGGACGTATACTGGGAGAAAGAAAGCTGTAAGCGTGAAGCCACTGCCTGTGACGCCAGACATTATGGCAGCGTCGCGTTGTTAATGCTTTGAGCGAGGGCGAACAGACGTAGGGAGGAGGGGGGGAGGGGAGGACAGCGCGAAAGAAATATGGACGCTCACGTCTCATTAAAAAGGAAAGTGCGCGGAGGCGTTCCGCGGCGGGACCACGGGCATTCGATGAATGAGACCGGAGCTTCGTCGGCGTATACCTTATTCTCGCGCGTAATAGATGCCCGCAAAATTGTAGAAGCATTGAAGGAGGGCTGCGCAAATAATTTAGTCGACGTGCGCACTGATAAAATAGAATGTAGCCTCCACCCGCCTTTAGCGCTTAGAAAAAATAAGTACAGTACGGTTTTCCGGGAAACAATCTTAACTGAAAAATATTTCCTACTGCAACAATAAAGCACGCAGAAATGATAATGAGCTTCGAATTTATGGCGGCAGCCGGCCTGCGAAATGACACCGCCAGCATCTGGCAGTTGACCATTCGCCAGCGCGCTTTCCTCCTGATTAACGCGCTTGGCGTAGCGAGTACTAGGACCATATCCCGGCCACTGTATCCATATCCTGGCCATGCCCTGCATCGGCCTTTGGAACGTCGCTATTGGAAATGACAGATATGACTTCAGCGTAGTAGAAGTTTCAGCTTCAGTGATATTGTAAACATACATTGGGAAGAGCTCAAAAGCGATACTTCTTGTAACCTATTTGGGCAGTAATCAGCCTATGTAATGTGGTCCTGTACAAAGGGTTGGGGGCCAGACACTGCTCTTTTTCACTTTAATAAAGAAAGGTTTGCTTAAGTTTTGATTGGTTGCCCGGATGATCTCGTTTTGTTCTCGCAACTTGATGGGTTTCTTCGCCGCTGGCCTGCGCGGTACAGAACCGTCTCCCGAGGCAAAGTCATTCTATAGCCAGAATAATGCTCAATTTTGTTTGCCTGAGCTGAATCTTTGTATTTGTATGTGCCCCTGGGGTCTTCCGTAATTTGGAGGCCGACAATAATGCTGTTGCGTGGAAGCTGTAATGATGTTATGTTGTTGTTGTTGTTGTGTGCGGCAAAGCCAGTGTTAAACAGACACCATTTATTATTTCATTTGCCAATCTGTTTTGTTTACATCAAGTATGATGTATTACATGTGCTATACCTCATAGTGTACTTTACGTTCATACCGCAGTTGTAAGCGTGCCTACGGGTGAATAAATTTCCTTGTCAACTTGCCCGAATGTCTTCGTTAGAGTGCCTGAATAACGGCCCTGGCTTTTGCCTCAAAGTCGCTTGAAGGCTGCCGACACCACGAGCTAAAATCCTTTTATGCTTCAAACCTAACTCTCGTTCTGCCGTCGTCGTCGTCGTCTTGCTTCTGTCGTCACAAACACGCTCACATCGCACGCGCAACTGCTTGCTTTACGCATACACGGTGACGCAACAACTGCCTCCTTTAAGAACACGAAGTGATGCTGCATAGCCGGCTACTTGCAAAATGCCTCGCAGTGCCAAAATGCATTGCCACAGTGCGTGGGATCTACACTATTTAAAGAATACATTGTTGCGCCAAAAAAAGGAAAAAATAAAGACTTGGGAAGGAAGAGTACGTAAAGACAGATTGAGCGCTTCCTTTTTTGGCGCAACAATGTATTCTTTAGATCCCAACCAACTCGCCGAGCAACAAGTTCTGCTCGACTACACAATTTAGTTTTCTTATTTGCAGTTCTTTTTTTCTCTTTCCAAGCTAAGCTTCTATTCGCTCACAAGTTTCGGTGGCGTTGTCGTGGTCACGCAAGAAAACCCAGTTTCTCCCTGAGCAGAGCAGCTGTGGGAAAGGACGGTTTGATGAGTTGACAGCTATTCTGGCGCCGGAGAGTGTAATTAGCAAGGATTCTAGCTGCATAGGCGCGCGCTCACACCACGCGCGCGACCAGTCAGAGCCGTTTCGCTTCCGCCGGGGTGGGAAAAGGCAGCAACGGGTTCGTTTCCGTTCAGTTAAGTCTCAGAAAACGGATGGGGCGGCCATGCGTTGTGCATTCCCCGAGGAAAAGGCAGCCTTCGGCGAGCGGTGGCGGGAAGTTGCCCGTGAAAGGCCTCACCGTCGGCGCGCCGATCCAGTCGTTAGAGCCACCCGAGCCAAGGCAATTCAACAGCAACGTAAACAAGACCCGTAGCACAGGGAGCTGGAGGCCGAAGCAACCCGGCACCGTTACCTGGGGATTACGTAACCTTTACGAAGGTCAGGTGCACAAAGGACAAGCTTTGCTTACCCCCATTTCCCGGTAGGGGAACGGATAGTTATTTTTTTGTTTACACTTCTACATTCGCTAGCGTAAAATCTGCGCATCCACTTATTATCGTTTCACCAATGAGGGTGGGAAAAAAACGGGTACCAAAGAAAACAGTTCAAGTCCAGAGGAAGCCAAGTCCTCTAGTAGAAACGTTGGCTTCAGTGACATCGCCGATTTGGCAACCATTAATCAGTTCTAATCTTCCTGGGAACACCTGCTGGAGAAAGGATAATTATAGCTACTCACTGCATTTTGCCAAACGTTTCGGAGTTTATACACACTTGTCGTTGTCACTCACTAACATCGCGACGACAATATCTGCATAAAAGTTAGAATAAAGCAAAAGTGGGATTTATTTTTAATTACTTTCGTAGTTAGCATTTCCGGTTTTCTCGTCGCCGCTTTTTGTCTCTTCACTCTTCTGGCCCGAAACGAATGTCAAGCACCTCTTCAATGTGGCGCAGGCCTTCCACTGGTGCTGCTGCTGCTGTCGCTGCTCCCAGTGGCCGTGGTACTGCGCCACGCTGGCACCTCGTGCGCTTCGGCCAGGGAGGGAGTGCTGTGTGAGGACGACAAGCGGTTCGTGTCGCCCATGGACACCTACTGGCTGCACGACACCGAGTTCAACTTCCACGTGGCTCACTGCGTGCTCTATTTGGAGCCTGGACTCACGGCCTCTATACTCGGCCAGCTCATCGTCGAGCGCATATTGGACAAGACCAATGACGAGGGGAAGCGCATCTTCCGAAGGTGAGTACCGCACACTCTGCTGCCTATTCCTAGCTATCGCGTGAGCTGCAAGAAAACCTACGAATTGGTTGGGGCGATTTAGTCATTGGCTCCTGTATCAAAAAGGTGCGCTTACCGTATACCGACTCGTGCTGGCGTGACGGGACCTTTGAGCACCTGCTGCGTGTACGTCCTCGTTCCGAATTCGTCTATGAATTTCCTAAAAACAGAAGGCGTTTCGAAGTTCCCGCAAATCGTTCCTACTTCATGCGGCCTCCACCTCTATACCAGCATTTAGACTGTTGCCTCAAAACAAAGAATGTTGCAGTGTCGACCGATATGCGAAGCATCGATTTAGTAGACACCTATAGACGAAATTAGTAGACAGCTATACGAAGGATAGTGGTTTTATCGTCGGGATAAACTTGTAAAAAATTGGTCTACTAAATAAATTAACAAGAACGGCGTGACGCGTACGAGCAAACATGGACACATCTCACTCGATAATCGACCACACCCGCTGTCAAAATTCTGGAGGAAGAAAGCGCGGCACCAGCACCGCACGAACTCACCTTCGCGCTAACTCTCCCTTCAACGCGAACCAACAGGCGAGAACACAGCGCACACGAAGCTATCAGCACACGGTGCACTCTATCCCCATCGCGGATCGCTTTCAAGAGGAAATCGGGGTGGCCGTGCCATACGCAGCCGCCGCCGCAGCAGAACACCTCCCGCTCCTTTCCTTGACCCCACCCGCCGTGGTTGCTCAGTGGCTATGGTGTTGGGCTGCTGAGCACGAGGTCGCGGGATCGAATCCCGGCCACGGCGGCCGCATTTCGATGGGGGCGAAATGCGAAAACCTCCGTGTGCTTAGATTTAGGTGCACGTTAAAGAACCCCAGGTGGTCAAAATTTCCGGAGTCCCCCACTACGGCGTGCCTCATAATCAGAAAGTGGTTTTGGCACGTAAAACCCCAAATATTATTATTTCCTTGACCCCGGTGCCTTGCGCGCGACGGCAAGTGGCGCGCTTCCTCCCCGCTTTCTTCACCTTCGCGCGCAAGATTAAGCCACCATCGTCGACTCACCCTCGCATTCTTGCGTTCGCGCATACAGCGGGCGGTGATGACGCTATCGCTTTTGAACTTTATACGAAGCATTACAGCGACATGGACAATGACGGCAGAAATGCGTCTGGAGTTTGCATATAATTGCTATCGCAATAACGTTAGAGAGTTATTTGCCAGTATTAGTTAATTAGCAGACTGACTGCGACGGCTTCTCAATCGGCCATGTCTACCATGCTGAAACAATGAAGTGTGAGGCAAGCATAACCGCATTCGTAAAATCCTGTTTTGATAGAAATCCTCTCGGACACGAGAGAGTCTACACTCTCGCAGCTCTGACGCAATGCCGCAACTCGGGATTGCACGAATGTAAAAGTAACGCCTGTCGTTGCACAAGCAAAAGGATTCAGTAGCAAAACATTTTCTGCAGCACGATGCACTGCGGCTTAGAAGCGCCTACCTATTGTCTGATACACGCAAGGAGCCAGGCTGACACGTGCCCTTTGTATTACAGCCGCGATATTGTCTTATTGTCTGCCATCCGCGCCATTTTGCTATCTGTCGCGCCTTCTGTTTCTTGAGATGGTGTCGATCCTTCGTGCCGCTTTCGCAGAGCAGGCCAACGGCATATCTATTCCTACTGATGCGGAAGTGTCGAATGGCTGACTGGGCGAAAATGCCGGCGGCGTCTGTAGCAGCTAGCGTACCCATTGGCTGCTGCGCCACGTGATGAGCGTGCGCTCGTGACGGTGGCTCGCGCTTGTTGGCTTGGGCCTTGACGGAGTAGAGAGGGAGAAAGCGTACACCTGCTGCCGCGTTGTTGGTGAGGCGGGAGTGCATTGCTGCGACGCCGCGTCAGCCTCGCTCTCGGAAGCGTGTGTTAACCGCGTATTCTTTGTGCGCGCAACCTGCGTTCTAACTGCGCCTCGGTGAGACAAATTTGATTGTGATTGTGATAGTGATCTAAGCGCCCTTCCCTTCTTTATATCACTATCACTATCAAAATCAAGAGACGCTGAGAGTCTCAACGCGCTTGATTGCTCGCCAGAAGTTCATAACTCGAAGGACGGTTAAGCGGCGTTCACTTGGACATTAATGTTTTCGCATTCACAGCTCATAGTAAGTGCTTAAGTGTCCTTGGATTTTTTTTTCTTTTGTTCTGAGCACCGTGAACCATAGAGTTTCCTACAAAAATTACTAGAGGGAACTCTGGCGCTGCAGTCGTTATCCTACCGTGGGAATGATGGGAAGTACATGGATTTGTCTGATCTTCGTGCTTGTGGATTCTGACGTTCTTGTGGCTTTGTATATTACGCTGTATAAATCTTATTGTCGTATATTTCAGCGCAATCTATATTCTTCGAAGTGCAGAAGACGCCGGGAACGCGTACAATTGCTATTAATTGCAACGATTGAGCTTGTCCAGGTGGCCAAATCGAAACGCGCCAAGCGTCACAAGGCACTGGCATGCCTGCGATAAATTCATAAGGGCGTTTCGTTCGCTTGTTGATACATGCGTCCGTGGCTTAATCGTTTCAATGTCAGTCTTCTGTGCTATAGTCCCTATGTTCCAATCCTGCCGTCGGGCAATTTTAATGATGTTTATTTAATTATTTATTACGCAATACACTGTTGAAAATGACGTCTTTACGAAGTCACAAAGCCGCGTTTTAAGCCAAAAGGACGAAGTTTAGGCAAATCCATGTACTTCCCATAATTCCCATGCTGGGACAACCGCTTCCATTGCAGCTCCCGTAGACACTAGCGCCAGAGTTCCCTCTAGTAATTCTTGTAGGAAACTCTATGCCGTGAACATCCAGAATAAGGTTTCTGCACACTTGAGGCGCCCATTGGATAATAAAATCACGTTTTCTTATACTGCACATGTCCTTAAAGCGCACACGAATGCAATATTTTGGGCATGGGTCTTAAATATGGCTTTGTTGCTCCAAAAAACGAGTTACCAGTTGAAAGACTCTTAAGTAATCCCGCTAACTAAAACGTAGGCCATTGTAAATGCTATCACTTACAGCACGACACTTCCCAATTACGAACGTATAAAAACGCTGCTAATCTGTGTTGGCGCACAGCTTAAAGGCTGGCTTTAAAATGTCTGAAACGCCTTGCGTTCGCGTTCTCAGCGGTTTGTTAGCACGCAGTACAACGTTCCTCCTCGTTATCACAATCTCTGAATACACTGAAAACACATCCGCTCGTCATGTTTCGTTTCTTTTTACACTGTCTTTTTGCTAGCACGAACACGTAGAAAAATATGTGCCCGTCATGATGCATTCTTTGTCTGCCAGGTTAAATTTCAGAGCAGCGTTTTTGAATAATCAGGTGTCATTGCATGGTTAGGAGCGGGAGTCAAGTTTCTCTCGAAAGCGAAACCTGGTAATCATATACGGTGGCACTACACGATGCCGGCCACGAACAACATAGAACAAGATAAAACGGCGCACTTTATCAGATTGTTCATTGCGCACGTCAACTCTCCTCGGGAGCGTATAGACTGACAAACCGCCACTTAGTCCATCTCCCGTTTCCCGCCGGTGGGGTAGGGAGATAAAGGACCTAGAAGGTTGGTGAACTAGGGAGGCTAGAAGGGACGAACCCGCATGGACGCGACGCGTGCCAAGGCCGCAACGGGATGACAAGATAGCTGACAGCGGCCATTGTATCCGCTTTCACGCCGGGGAAACTCCACTCCTGCTATGTCTGTGCACTATCACGGATTGATTTTTGTTTTTCCTTTCGTGTTGATTTACATGCCATCTTCTATGGTTTCGCTTCCCTCGGTGCGGCGCATACCGGCGCGTTCCATTGTCCTCTGGTGGCGACAGCGGCTCTCTATTTTCGTTGTCTTCTTCCTCCCCACCCCCTTTGCCGTCGTATATCCGGGTCTCCTGGGGCGGAAGTCAGGGCTAAGTGTGCTTTAAGCCTTTTCCGGTCGGCGCTCCTGCAGCGGGACCTGAGCCCCTTTTCTGTACGGTCACGCTTTGTTCTCCGGACTTCATTCGCAGCACTCCGATGTAGCTTGCCGCTTTATCCCTGCAGCTGCAGGGAAAACGTAGAAGTTCGGAAGGTTGCTTCGAGTTTCCGAGAAGGCAGTATACACGCCGTACATCCTCGCTCAGAGAGTCCTTCTGCGAGGTCCCGCCATTGTTCTTCTGTCGTCGACTTCCTTTGTCACCATTTAGGGCTCCTTTCTCTTTCTTTTTTTTTCTTTTCGGAAGCGTCGCTGGTGCCTTTGTTTAGGTACACGGATGAAAGCTCCCGAAACGATACAATAAAAGTGTTTGCAATCCAACACAGACTTTTATCTTAGAGTAACTCCCGCTTATTCCATAAAGGTGTACGCGCCCTTGAGCATGGTGCCATGCGGAGATTTTGCTTCACTAAGTCTCGTCTACTCGTTTCTTACGCCCCCGCGCCCCTGCGATTTTCTTTGAAGTTGTCAAACAAAAAACAAAAAACAGGCAATCCTTTCTCTTTAAATTTCTTTTTTGAAGTTCCGCATATTTAATTAATTACTCAATTAATTTCACTTTCTTGATGACATAGAAAACGCTGGCAACTTTAGGCACCATATTTATCAGAACATATCATAGCCTAATGAATGTATAGAAATGACATGACTAAATGAGCGAAGCGCCTCACAAATTTTTGGATTATCTTGCGACAATATTATGTGTTGCTTTCTTTTTCATTTTGGCGGAAATAACAAGCGAAGTTTGTAACAACGCTCTAACAGGTCACTAATATCTTCCGCTGTGACCTTCGCTTATTCTCATCAGCTTCGCCTTACACGTGCTCGTACGAAGTCCTTAAAGGGTCCCCCACCAGGCCACAGAAAAGATTCCGGTTATACACTGGAAGTCGTTACGTGCCCTCTAGCGAGCGTTCTGCCGCAATAATTTTTCAAATTGGTTTAATAATAACCGAGCTAGAAATATTTCAACGGTGCGAACCTATGATTTCAACAAAACGAGCATCACCGCCAACCATACCACTCTCCCCACCATCCACGTCTAGTCTCCGCAAGCGCAATTCCTTCTCTGTGTTCTCCCGTACCGTAGCTCGAGAATCACGTGGCGCCTACGTCACGGGCCCCGCCTTGTTTTTTGTTCCTCCCTTTTTTGCTATGCGGCTCACTTCCACTGACGGTTTCGCGCGCCAGCTGTTGCGTTTGTCTCGTTTGTCTCGTTTGTCTTATATCTGACTAGAGGTATGAGTGCTACACGAACACTGAGGCAGCCACAAGCGGATCAGAGAGAATGATCGCGCGCTGGAACACGGTAGATAATGACATAGGGCCATATAACGTTAAACTCTTCCAAAATGTCTTTATTCCAATCTCCTGACGTGAAATTTGCGTAACCACCGACGCAAGCTTCGAACGGTCACCCGCAGGGTTGTCCGAACAGACCAACCAAACGCCCTCCTCGTTCATAGGAGGTCACTTTTGTTTGCTTGAAAAACGAATAACATTGCCTACACTGAGCGGCTCGTCGTATATAATTGGCTCAGAAGAGGCGAGGAGTACGCTTAAGCGGAGAGGGATTCGGTGGGGCCGAGCCACTGCACTGAAAATTGATAACCGGATGAAGAGGGTAGTGCCGGCGTTTGCGATTGGTCCGCTTTCCCTTACTTAGCTTGCGGTGCCTGGTCGAAAATCGCGGCGGCATGCAACGGAAGCTTAAGAATGACGCTAAAACTGATCCTAAGCAAAGAAGAGTTGGCAGAACGAGGTCGTAAACGTGCCAAAAGGGCTCAAACACGTTACACAGCTACGCAAACAGCTTTAGCATACGCAAATAAACCCATGCTCTCTGGCAGGTGCGAGTATAGTGCCTGAGCGATCGGCGGCAGCCATCTTTTCTTCCTTTCGGAACGGGGCAGCCTCTGGCTATTCAGAAGAAAAATCAGTTTTGTTCGGCATATTAATACATCTTTAACGCTTACGCGTCACTTTGACGCGGTAAGTTTTTGCGGTTTTGTGGCGTCGCGTGAGAGGCATGTGAAGAGGGTGCAGCCCGAAAACTTGTGACCAATAGCCGAAGGCTAAGGGCTAAAATGCGTCGAATCAGAAATAACATTTTTTTTTCTTTTGTTAGGTTAAATCATGCATAATCGTGTGTACACGTGATATCAGTTAGGGAGCCATTGCAGTTTTCGTGACGTCGCGTCAAAGAGAGCTGCATTGGGGGTTGTCCAAAAAAGTTGTTGACCAATCACGGAGGGCTGATTGCAGAATTGGAATAGAAAAGTTTGGAATAGTTTTACGTAATAGCACCCATAGTTTCGTTGTATTCGCGCGCGACTGAACGACGTGGGAACAGGCAGACGAAACGGAAGCACATCTATCTTGCTGCAGTACGAAGTAAAAAAAAAGAGAACGTGTGTTCTATTATTTCTCTAAACATTAATTCGTCTATTGAAAACAAATTGAAATTATATTCTGGTATTTTGCATGCCAAACAACGATCTGATTGTGAGGCGCGCCGCAGTGGGGGAGTCCGGAAATATGGACCACTTGGGGTTCTTCAGCGTGCACCTAAATCTAAGTACACGGGTGCTTTCGCATTTCTGTCCCAACGAAATGATGCCGCCGTGGCCCGGATTCGATCCCGCGACTTCGTGCTAAGCAGCCCAACATCATAGCCACTCACGTAGCCGCCGGTTCGTCTGTTGAAGTAACAGCTTACACGAATAGCCGATGCTGGCTTGATTAATTCTCGAAGTTACTTGTCACTGTGAGTGACGTCACAGCACTGCCATCTACGGAGGCGCACTTGCGCACCTCTCCGGCGAGGAGAAGGGCAAACGGAATTTGGTTTGAAGCACACTCTGGTGGAGCATAGCGATGTAATACTTAGCAGACACGATCGTGACCTTGCATTGTATGCACTGCGCTTTTTAGCTCGAAATCGCCAGACCCGTTTAGGAGCCCTTATTAAATGTGCCTCGGCAGTTTTGGTGTTTCTTCGTGAAATATAATTGTGGTAGTTGGAGCCACATCTGCTGTCTCGATGTGGCACAATGTTCCCGGTGTTTAATTTTAATTTTATCTCGCTTGTCTTTTAATGCACGGGCGTGTACTTTCGCCTGCAAGGTTACACGGCCGACCACTGAAGCATTATATGTGCTAACGCTTGAAGGCATGCGTAAATATGTTGAATAACGATAAGCAGCATTAGGGAGTTTGACATTTATTTTTACATAACCACACACTAACAAGCAATCGTTTAACAGATTCTGCTGCAGAAGCTCCTGTTCGAGAGTAGGCTTCTATGATAACATCATGCATTCATTTCTGATTATCAAAGGAAGGAATAAAAAAGAAGCTACGGCTAAAGATACGTCCAACATCTTCCCCCCAACTTCTTTTACAGGTACCTTGGATGTATCCGGGATTGTTTTTACGGAAGTACATTCGAATTTTCTCGTTCGTATTTCTCTTTTTCACGTTAGGATACGTCGGGCAAAGCACGCTGACAGCTAAATACGTGCTGCCCTAGCTCGCGCCAGTGCCTATTCTGCGGTTGTGTTCAGTTCTGTGTGTGCTCTGGTGCAGCGTGCCTCTTTCGACGCAGCCCGCGCAGGTCGACGTGCTCACAGTTGCCGTAAGAAGTGCCGCATCTGCTTCCGTAGCGTTGATGCGGGTTTTACAGGAAGAGAAACGCATTCTATTCGTTGGGCCTCCTGGCGAGGTTGTGACAGCTTGCGCTTACCGCAAATGGCGATGCTGCAGTTACGCTTCGCCGCATATTACACAGTGTGAATAGTGTAAATCTGTTCGTGTCGCAGCACTTCACTATTACGAAGTCGAAACGGCAATCTGGAAATTAACAGACTCGTTAGCTAACGAAAGCAGACAATTAGCTGCTCCGTACAGTTAGCTGCACGGACTGCTCTCGAAGCCACATTCAGTTTTCGTTCGCGAAGAGGGGCGAGCGACCCTACTAGTACCGTCTGCTTTATCGCCCAAAGCAGCTCTTTCTGGACGCTTCTTCGGAAAATTGATTTAATAATACCTCAACGTAGTGCATTAAGAAAGAACATTAAAACGATGCTAGCGCGAGCTCTTTCTGGACGCTTCTTCGGAAAACTGATTTCAGGATACCTCTAACGTGGCGCATTAATAAAGAACTTAAAGAAATTGCTAGCGTGAGTTACAAGGTTGTATAAAACGTCGCAGTTCGGCATACATTTAAGATCATTTGCGGCCCTGTCTGAAGAATATACGCACTGCTACTTTGATGGCGCGTCGCTTTCATAAAATGGTGAATGCGTGATACACACACACACATATATATATATATATATATATATATATATATATATATATATATATATATATATATATATATATATATATATATATATATATATATATGCTTCTGAGGAAGGGGGGGCGCAGACGTGTTCGAGAATACACGTGTAGTAACTAATTCGTGCGGTAATTGGTATCAGCGCGGCTGATGGCTCGTTTTTTTTTAACGGAATTTGCAGTGGCTGTATGTGTTCAATGTGTTGTAGGTAAGGTACTGCAAGCTCACAAGAATTGGTTGATTTTTAGAGACGCCGAAATCTGCAAAAGTAATACGGCAGAAATTTGAATAGCTTTGAGTCAGTGGTTAAATTACAAGTGCAGAAACTGTGAAATTCGGTCGTTTTGCTAGCGTTGCGTCAAGATCCCCGACTGCTACGCTGAGTACCTGGTTCGGATAGCTATAGACTACATCTTTACAGCGGAGCTGTATATGTCTACCCTCCCATGCATTATTTAATGTCCGTGCCTCAAAACTATCGCGCTTTCCCTGAGGAGCCAAATGAAACAAGTTGGGCATGTGGTTACACCTAGCGTAGCGGGAAGAAAGGCTACGAAGCCACTTACACATAGTTTCGTACAATAATTACTTTAGAGAACTCTGGTGCTAGTGTCTACGGGAGCTGCAGTCGGGGCAGTTCAGCCGGCATGGAAATTGTGGGAAGTACATGGATTAGCCAGACCTTCGTCCTTCTAGCTTCGAACGTCTCTTAGACTTTCGCAATTCGGCATTTTCAACAAAGTATGGTGTAATGAATAATTCAACAAACATGATTAAAATTATCCGCCGCCAAGATTCCAGCACAGAAGCCCGACATTGAAACCATTGCGCCATGGACGCATGCATCAAGCAGCGGCATAGAGCGCCCTTATGACCAGCGTCCAGAGACGCCTGGCGCGTTTCAATTTGGACACCTCAAAAGGTTGAGCCGCTATTAGTGGCGAATGCGCGTGTTCGCAAAGTATTCTAAAGACGTCGAAGGGAAAAGCTCCAAGATAAGTAAACTTTTACACACAGTGGTGTACTTTCCATTTTTCAGTGGAGCAGCTAGAACATCGCTGTGTTTCTCATTGCGTGCGCAGCTTCACCGAGCTGGGGGAGAGAGAGCTAGTGAGAGTGAAAGCAAAGTATAAAAATACCATCGCGCTGCATAGTGACGCAGCGAGGGTGGCTGGTGCGTAGCGTGGGAGAAAGAGCGGCGGGCACACGAGCGAGGCGGCGTGGCCCGGATGCCTGCCCTCTCCTGTGGCTTGCAAGGCAGGGGGGGGGTCAGGCGAGGGAGGATGGGCTCTCTTCTCCGGCGGCTACTGGGGTGCCTCGATGTCCTCCTAGTACTCGCTCTGTCCAAAGTGGAGGCAACCGCGGCGTCAACTACGGCGCTGGCCACGCGAATCGCGGACGCCGTAGTAGACGCCTTTGGCGGAAGCCGTAGGGACGCGTTGCCGGCGCTCGTGTGTCTTGGGTGAGGTTTCGCACCACTTTGCTGGCCTTCTGCCAGCTCCAGTGGTATCTGGTGTTTGCGATAGCAGAACCACGCACAATTTTTTTACAGACCCTCCGGTAGCCCACATTCAGAGAGTGGAATGACTGGGAATTTTTTTGTTGTTTCCTTCCTTTTCGATTCTTTTTTTTAGAGCGAAGCTCTTAGGCGCCCGTTCCTGCCTTTCGTCGGCGCCCCTCGGCATAAACGAGCGAACAAGCACAGCCAGGGATTAGAGACGCCGATAGCGAAGATAGCGCGAAGCGGAAAATGAAGGAGGAGGGTATATCGAAAGCGTGAAAAGTGTAGTGCCGCTCAAGGCGGGGTTCTGCGGCGAAGATCGCCACAACACGGAGCCAGATTTGCGCGCGTCGTCTGTTCACCATTGACGTCATTGATAAGGCATGGGGCGAGCCGGTTCACCGATTCCTTTTACGGAAACTGCTGCGGCTGCTGTGAATTTCGCCCTGGCGTCACCCACGTGGTGCCTCTCCTGATCTCCCATTGGCGAGGCAGCCGCACCACAATTGGCCCCGTTTGCAACGTGCCGCACTAGACTGATTCTCCGCGCCAGCCAATATGTTGCGAAAGAAAACACGTAGAGAGCGGCGCTCAAGTTTCACATTGGGAGTATGGTACTCCTCTGTGAATTTTCTTTCTCCTTTTCTTTTGCCGGCGGCGGTTTGCGTGACCTGGCGAAAGCCTTTTCGCCACTGACAAGGCAAAACCACACGAAACAGTGCGTTATCACTGCTGCCGGACTGCCACACGCATGGTAGCATCGAGTCGTGCATTTAAGTAAGCTTCTACGCCGTTCTTGCATGTGCTATAAATCGGATGTGAAAACGACGCAATAAACGGTGCATTAGATGTTGATATCGAGCGACCGGGAGAACGCGTTGCTTGCTGTCATTAGCCATTTTTAAATCTAAGGGGAGAAAGAGCTTCTCCCACATCGGAGCCACTATCGAAAAAGGAAATAGAGAAAAAAAGAACTAAAAGAATAGCGCAGACGAAGTAGTTTGCGATGTAGAAGCGAACGCTGGACCGCAGTGTGGCAGCGGACGCGTTACCTGATCGCCACCGCTGAAACTTGCTGGATGGTTTTTCCAGTTTTCATATTAACCACTGCCTCAAAATCGTTAGTCTTTGCCGCACAATTGATGCGAAAGCGTCAAATGGCCCACTGAGCAGAAAAGCCGTCGTCTGGTCAATGTAGCAGCGAAACGGTACCTAAACTGTCATTGGCACTGGCTGCGACGCCACGTCACGAACGCGCCTGGACACAGTTCTCGTTGGCTGCGCCTCGGCGGAGCAGAGCGGCCGAAAGGGGCGACACCTGTTGGGGTGATAGCGCACTAGGTGGGGCGTGAGGAGAGAGGGCAGCGCCGCGACGCCATGTCAACCTCGCTCTCGGCATGAGCGCTCCTCCCAGCGTGGGCGAAAGGGTACACCTGCTGCACCGCTAGCCCGCGAGGTGTTGCGTGAGGGGATGGGGCATTGGCGCGACACGTCGCCCGATGGCCATCGCCGCGCCGCTGCTTGCTCTTGCTGGCTCGGGCAGCAGGTGCCGCTATGATACATTACTCGCAGCACAAAGCTCGAGTGCCCGCTCAGTGCCGTTCACTTGGACATTAATGTTTTCGCATTCACAGCTCATAAGAAGTGCTTAGGTGTCCTCGGATCTTTTTTATTGCAATAGCAATTATAGCAATTGTATGGGCACTCCAACCGCCGTTCTGCCGTCGCCGTCAGGTTCGAGGCGCTAAGTAAAAGGACGGTAAAATCGTCGCCATCCGCCGTGGGTTGTATGTGTGAGTAAAAGCGTGCGAGGCTTAGCCGGCGAACGCGGCTCAATCTCGCGCACGCAAGGGGAAAACGCGGGGAAGAAGCGCGCCGTCTTCCGTCGCGCGCAAGGATCCAGGCAAAGGGGCGGGCGGGCGGGGGCGTTCTACTTCGGTCGGACCGGGCGGCCGAGCTCGCCCGCCCGGGCCTCTACATCTTGAAAGCCATGTGCGACGAGAACAGATTCTGCTGCACGCTGTGTTTTTGCGGCTTAGTTCATGTTGAAGCGAGACGCAGCGCGAAGGTGAATTCGCCGGCTGCTGATGCCGCGCTTTATCACTCTGGCGTTTTGACAGCGAGTTTCCGAGGTCATCGAGCGAGATGTGCTCATGTTTGCTTGTGCGCGCGTGGTAGATACACTTGTGCGCTATGCTTGTGCACCAAGCTTGTCAATTCAGTTAGTATGACTATGTTTGCAAGTTAATACGGCCGATAAAACTGCAATGCTTACTTCGCGTAGCTAGCTGTCCACTAATTTGCTATCGAAATCGATGCTTCACATTTCGGGCCAAACTGCAACTTTTTTTGTTCATTTCGGCTTGTCGACGACCTATTCTTGTGCCCTTTACGTACTTTTATGCTCTAACCTCTTATTTTATGACGTATTTAACTCCTAGAACCGCTTCTAAAGGCTTCCGCAGAGCTAGCAACAGTGAGCCCTAGCCAGCGCTATCACGGATTGCCATCGAAGTGCGCTAAAGCACATACTCTTCCCTACTTCTCCCTCTTGCTTGTGCAGGTTCTTAGCTTGGGCATATGATGACGGGAAAGCATGCGTGCGTGATGAGCAACCCTGTACACAATTTAGCCACTGTTCTGCGAAGGTATTGCGAAGAGAGAGAGAGAGAGAGAGAGAAACTGAAGAGGAAAGGCAGGGAGGTTAACCAGATATGGGTCTCCGGTTTGCCACCCTACACTGGGGATGGGGGATAGGGGTTAGAAAGATGACAGAGGGGAAAACGCTAAAAAAAGCTTTGCTTAACGCAGCTGAGGAAGAGCGTTCTCCTGACGGATCCGCCATTCCGCCGTATCTTTAGGGCGACTACGTAGTTTTATACTATAAAAAAATTCGCTCCTGTCCATAGCAAGAGCCTGAATTCGGTACAATGCATAGGAAGGATTGCATAACTTACCCGTTGGGCTTACATCGCAAAGCAACACTTTATGAGATGCCGCAGTGCACGACTCCACAATAATTTTTACCTACTACAGCTCCTGACGTGTGCACATGAATTTAATTGTACGACTATTTTCATTATCCTTTCTGAACGTAATACAGCTGATGCAGCCGGTAATCACACTCTTGGACAAAACAAAAGAATGAATGAATATGAATATATCTTTATTTCCAATAGATTGGGCAAAATAGAAAGAAAGAAGTGGCAAAACAGTCCTTTTTTTTGTAAGGGCTAGAATTTCCCTTCTCTTTTCTTCATTACCTTGTTAGCTTCTGACCATGTGTACGCTACCCTAAAATTTCGGATTGATTATCCTTGTGGTAGTGGTAACAGATATTCAGCCTAATTTGAAAGCCCAAAGGAAATAATGCTCGTTTTGTCAGCAACAGTTTGACACATATCAAGAACGCACCGACTAGACAGATTAAATTTTTTACGCTAAGCGCAAACACTATATTTCTGCCAAACAAAGTGGATAGGACTGTTCTTTAAACAACGTTGTGATTGCGGCATAACAAACAATCTGCCTTTTTTGTACGGCTATTTCAGCTGGAAAATAAACACCGTAAAATATGTAACACCTACGCCACTACTGCACCTACGAATTTCTTTTCTAATGCTGTAGGTTGGCTTAACAATGGGCAAAACAATGTCGCTGTATATCGTCACGTTGTAGTGACGTTAAAGAAGAACACAGCAGTAAAACTGGGAACCACGAAACTAACTTTTTTTTTTATTGTGCGAACTTGCGCCCACGAAAGCAAGTGACACCCGAAGCACGACGATAGCGGCGAACACAGTCGGCGGTAGTCGCAAATCTGATCTGCGGTGCAAGCGCGTCGGGTTTTATGCGTGACTCGTCGAAGGCTCCAGCGTTACAGCTGGTGCACGCGTGCCTTCCACAATGTTGTACATAGTTCGCGTCGCGCATACGATCAAATTAGACAAGGTTCGACAAGACGCAGGCGTCTCCTGCGCCCACGAATCACGCTTAACATTCGTGGGCCGGTGAAAAGCGGCAGCCGGAAACAAGCACGCCTGTCAATATTAGAAATCTGTCTCGTTTCAAAGATGGTATGTTTAAACAATTTTATATCATGTGCTGCTTACATATATATATATATATATATATATATATATATATATATATATATATATATAGATTTTTGCTACCAATCTCTTGTTATATACAAATTTGGGGTACTCCCTTTCTAGACTGTTCTGTAATTGTTAGTGAAACTAGTTCCGCAAAGAAGTGCAACAGTGAACAAATGCATGACTGAATGAATAAAGGAGCAAACGACAGCTTCCTACTCCGCAAGCCAATGGGGACGATTTTCTTTCTTTCCAATTTGTTTCCGAGTTAAAGCCTTTCAGCGTTTTTTTTTTTTTTTCAATCACCACACACTCGAGCAACCGTTGTGGCCCGTCACGTTTAGTCGCTGATCAGCTAGTTTTTCCATCTCTTTATTGGCGTACTATAGCGCTCCAAGCGTGAAGCAATAATGCGGCACTCAACGGGCACTGGCCCCCTAATCAGATCAAGCTAGGCTGTGTTCATTCCAAGGCAGCGATCTATCTTACTCAACCTGTACTCAAGGCAATGCAAGAACCCCCCGCTTTCCGGCCTATAGCTAAGAAGAAACACATTTTCACGGAAGGTTAACCTCGATATTCAAGTGCTGAAGGAGTTGGGTTGCTACACTTATAGTTTCATTCTTCGCCTCCTCGTGCTTTCTTTATTCTTATTTATCTTTTTGAACGCGATAGTCTTTCCTCCAGTCAGTACTCTGTGTCCTTGCGTGTCTAAAATTCTATCCAGGTAGTATATCATTCCCAGTGGAACGTTCTTTAGGGCGTCTATTTACTAGACGGGAAAGTTCCCTGCACCTACCAAATCTCTCGTGAGGACAATCTTCTGTCCCCGGTCATGCTTCTTTTTGTCTTTTTTAGGGGGGGAGGTGCCGAACACGCCGGTTCGCTTGCTATGCCAGTGGTGTGTCAGTTTTTCTAAATCTTGGCCAATACTTGAGAAATTAATCCGGGCGCACTGCAGTTGCAATGTATATATATATATATATATATATATATATTTATCGCTGTGCGACCTTATGATCCTCCACAATATGAAACACCATTTTATTGCGAAAACGCAATGCCCACTTGTCAAGCTCGCATCCCTACACAACTCTATCCCATTCCATTGAAAATACGTTTTCTGTTTTTGACACAGAGCTGTGTAAGTTAGTTTCAGTTGTAGCAAGTATGTCAAGTCACAAGGCGTTTGGTCAATATGGTGTGACCGTACGCTTGGTTAAAGAAAACATTCACGTATTAGGACGTATACTGGGTCGCGTATTCAACTTCTGGTTAAGCAGTTGTGCATAACCATCGTCACTAAAATTAGCCAGGGTCAGGCGGATATTAAACATGGTAATAAATCAGGTGCTTCTTGTTATCGACCGATATTTCTCCCGAGTAAGCTCAATACAGTTCATGAAAAGATCCTTGCAAAGCGAATTCAGACATTTGTAGAAAACTACAACATAAATAGCCCGCAGCAATACGGACTGCGGCCAGGTTTTTCCACATCAACTGCGCTATTGTTACTCATTCAAGTACTTAACGCAGCGGTCAGTAACAATAAGCTTGTCGCACTGGTATTTCTTGTCCTAGGGAACGCATTCGACACCGTCGATCACTACATCCTACTAAACAAACTAAAATGCTGTGGTTCTCGCGAGCAGGTTGCCGAGTTTCCCGGAAGTTACTCAAGAACTTGCAGTCAGGTAGTCGTAGTGAATGACCCTCTGCGAATTAGTAAATGTGTTCACCAAGGATTAGTCCTGCCACAGTCATTTTTCCCCCTGTACAATAAGCTAATGACGAGCTGACTAACATTTCCAGATTGTCTGCGAAAATTAATTAGCAGTTAACGTAGGAAAAACAACATGAATGATCGTTCAATAGCGAAATAACCGTTTAGATGTATCATCATTTCACATGTTACTTAATGACAATCCTCGCGAGCGCACGCCTTCGTTGAAGGAAGGAAGGAAAAAGTTGAGAAGGAAGGCAGGGAGGTTAACCAGTCTAGCTTAACCGGTTTGCTACCCTACTCATGGGAGCGGGATGGGGGGATGAAAGATGGGGAGAAGAGACAGAGAGCACATAGCACGGCACACACATCGTTAGTTACAGTCTGTCACTCTTGCGCGGTACGTGACTTCACTGTCACAGCCGCTTGTCGAAGCCCGTCTCCTTCATAAACCGAAGTAGTTCCTTCGTTGCCTGCAGCTGCGATGTCTTCTGTCGGCGACATGTGAAAATCGTTTCAACTTACAATGGTCTATTGTCAAGGTGCGCTAGAACGGACGCCAGGGACTGTCTCTGAACATTATATGCAGGACAGTCACACAGAATGCGTTGGAGCGTCTCCTCCCAAAGACAGGCACTGCAGAGAGCGTTGTCGGCTATTCCCATGCGAAACGAGTAAGATTTCGTGAAGGCCACCCCTAGCCATAAGCGATAAAGCAGGGTGGCCTCACTTCGGCGGAGTCCGGTTGGCATACCGAGATCCATCAAAGAGGGCAGGTCGTGTTGACGATTGCTCCGGATGGTCTGGCTGCTTGGTGTGCACCATAGAGAGAGCGTGATCTCCCGTGGAAGCACTCGAAGTCTGCTGGCTGCGTCGGACCGTGAAAGTGGTATGGCCTCTTCCTCTGTGTCTTCAAGAGCTGTCCGAGCGGCTTTATCGGTGTTTTCATTTCCTATGACGTGACGTTTCAGTGACTTGGCAGTCACTGAAACGTCACGTGATGTCCTTTCTCATGTGATGTATGGAGTAGGCATCTAATATCGAGCACGAGCTGTTCGAATGGCCCGCGACGCAGAGCTGATAGCACAGATTGTAGGGCTGCCTTTGAGTCACTGAAAATTGACCATTGTCGAGGTGGTTCCCGATTGACAAAAAAGTCCAGCACGAAGAGCAGCTAGTTCCGCAGATGTCGATGTCGTTGGGTGGTCAGTCCTAAAGCTGATGGCAATACCTCTTGCTGGGACGACCACAGCACCGGACGAACACTGGATGTTTGTGAAACCATCAGTATAAATATGTGCACTGCCCGCGTACCTCTCGTGCTGAAGAAACAGAGACAGTTGTTTCAGCACAGGCGACGACAGCTCAGCATAGTAATAGGCTGTCACCTATAATGAAAAAAAAAAACGGATTGATGAGCTGTGTATTAGGCTTTCAGAGGGATGTTATCACTTATTGCAAGCCCGAGATTATTCCGACAGCAAAACTCTCCGTACCACATATCTCCCATTTATGCATAGTCATTTAACACATTGTGCTGATTCATGGGCCTAGACTTAAAGGACATACCTTCAGCCGGCACGTAAAGTTCAGAAAAGGGCTATAAGAATAATTACTCACTCTGACTTCTTCCATCATAGCGAATCACTGTTTAAAGGTATGCAGGTACTGCCATTCTGATCTATTACGTAAACTAAAAACGGTTGTGTTTACCAACACTATAGGGAAACAACACCGTCCTCTACGCGCCTCCCTGTTACGGACGACATCGCGTGTCACTAGAAATGTAGCCTGGTATTACTTAACTTACCTCCACATCACGACACATATGGAGAGCGACCAATACAAGTTACTGGTGCTTATGTATGCACCCGCCGTGGTTGCTCAGTGGATATGGTGTTGGGCTGCTGAGCACGAGGTCGCGGGATCGAATCCCGGCCAGGGCGGCCGCATTTCGATGGGGGCGAAATGCGGAAACACCCGTGTACTTAGATTTAGGTGCACGTTAAAGAACCCCAGGTGGTCGAAATTTCCGGAGTCCTCCTCTACGGCGTGCCTCATAATCAGAAAGTGGTTTTGGCACGTAAAACCCCATAATCTCTATCTGGTGCTTATGTATGGAAGTCTTTCCCACTAGAACTAAAAGAAACACGCGACCTCAATATAGTAGCGAAAAAAATATTTCCTATCATTAATTCTGTTATCATGACATTGTATTCACGTCTCCTTTCTCCGTAACCATACCTTGATATATCTATATGTGTTTCTTGTTTCACTGAGTGAAGATTTCAAATATGATGAGCCGATAAGATTTTTAAACTACCCAGTTTGTCCACCTTTCGTCTATTATGTGCTACTGTGGAATGTAATGCAGTTCAGTGTTTTTCTTATGGCTCCATTGCTTTATTTTTACTTTTGTCCTTTCTTTACTTATAGAACATGACGCTTGTAAGGTTTCTCTATTGTTATCGTGATCTCAATGCGAGTATGAAACCTATACCTGGATGCCTTATTGCACTTCTGTATGGACGCACTACTAGCCTTTGGCTACGGGTCAAAACAATTCATGGAAGCTCACTGTACGCGTTTCGTCGAATAAAATTGAATTGAATTGATCCCAATGGTGTATGTGATTCGTGCTTGCTCTGTAATATATCTGTAGCGATATCAATCTCTCGCTATGGTTTCTTCTTTGCAGAGCTTACTTGTGTTGTTATTCTGTGATTGCAAGGCTTACTTGCGATGATTATGGTAACACACATTCGGAGAGCGACACGAAATCTCACCAATTTTAAGCCGGGCACAACGTCATTGAGTGAACGTCCTCTTTCACAGAGTTCTATGCGATCTGCGTCGCTAACTTGATGAACGTTGATCGATACAGGAGTCAAAATAAATTAATTTGAGTGGTAGTTAAAATTACCTCAGAATAGTTCTTATGGTAAAGAGCTTCCGCACAGAAAAGCGTCGGTCCCGGCTTCCATCCCGGAGAAAGAAGAGTTTTTCTTCAATTACGTAGCTTTATGTCGAAGAAACCACTATGGAGTTGCTTTATAGTTTTGTGCTACAGTCGGGTGGATGGCAATGCGTTTTCTTTCATGAAGCGTGATTCGTAATTCTTTTTTGAACACCATATTGGCATGCGGAACCTAATTTTGAGCATTTAGCCATTCTTATTTTCTGAAGAATTTACCGAATGCTGAATGCTAGTACTGAATAGAATCGGTGGATTCGCCACGGGAAAGGGCAGCCTAAGCATACCCCGTCTACAAGCAGCTTCAATGGGCCACGAAGTGATGCCTATATATAAACTAACCCCCGTTCTTCTCGTTTATATATATATATATATATATATATATATATATATATATATATATATATATATATATAATATAAACGAGAAGAAAGGGGCTTAACCCAGGGGCCCGATTTTTATTAGTCACGTCATAAGAAGCCAACAAACACTTTGACCAAGGACAACATTGGGATAAATTACTTGTGCTTAATAAATGAAATAAGGAAACGATAAATTAATGGAAACCTGGGATCCACCCAGGTTTCCCCTGGGTGGATGAAACCCTGGGATCCACTTTAATTTCCATCCACTTTAATTTTCAATAATTTATCGTTTCTTTATTTCATTTATCAAGCACAAGTAATTTTCCCCTATGTTGTCCTTGGTGTCAGTGTTTGTTGGCTTCTTATGATATGACTATATATATATATATATATATATATATATATATATATATATATATATATATATATTCGTGTTGTGAGTGTGTGTGTGTGTGTGTAGCCAAGCCTATAGCGTAGTATATTCATCATCAGCCTAGTTACGCCCACTGCAGGGCAAAGGCCTCTCCCATACTTCTCCAACTACCCCGGTCATGTACTAATTGTGGCCACGTTGTCCCTGCAAGCTTCTTAATGTCATCCGCCGACCTAACTTTCTGCCGCCCCCTGCTACGCTTCCCTTCCCTTGGAATCCAGCCCGTAACCCTTAATGACCATCGGTTATCTTCCCTCCTCATTACATGTCCGGCCCATGCCCATTTCTTTTTCTTGATTTCAACTAAGATGTCATTTACCAGCGTTTGTTGTCTCACCCAATCTGCTCTTTTCTTATCCCTTAACGTTACACACATCATTCTTCTTTCCATAGCTCGTTGCGTCGTCCTCAACTTCAGCAGAACCCTTTTCGTAAGCCTCCAGGTTTCTGCCCCATATGTGAGTACTGGTAACACACAGCTGTTATACACTTTCCTTTTGAGGGATAGTGGCAACCTGCTGTTCATGATTTGAGAATGCCTGCCAAACGCACCCCAGCCCATTCTTATTCTTCTGGTTATTTCAGTCTCATGATCCGGATCCGTGGTCACTATCTGCCCTAAGTAGATGTATTCCCTTACCACTTCCAGTGCCTCGCTACCTATCGTAAACTGCTGTTCTCTTCCGAGACTGTTAAACATTACTTTAGTTTTCTGCAGATTAATTTTCAGACCCACCCTTCTGCTTTGCCTCTCCAGGTCAGTGAGCATGCATTGCAATTGGTCTCCTGAGTTACTAAGCAAGGCAATATCATCAGCGAATCGCAAGTTGCTAAGGTATTGTCCATCAACTTTTATCCCCAATTCTTCCCACTCCAGGTCTCTGAATACCTCCTGTAAACATGCTGTGAATAGCATTGGAGAGATCGTATCTCCCTGTCTGACGCCTTTCTTTATTGGGATTTTGTTGCTTTCTTTGTGGAGGACTGCGGTGGCTGTGGAGCCGCTATAGATATCTTCCAGTATTTTTACATATGGCTCATCTACACCCTGATTCCGTAATGCCTCCATGACTGCTGAGGTTTCGACTGAATCAAACGCTTTCTCGTAATCAATGAAAGCTATATATAGGGGTTGGTTATATTCTGCACATTTCTCTATCACTTGATTGATAGTGTGAATATGGTCTATTGTTGAGTAGCCTTTACGGAATCCTGCCTGGTCCTTTGGTTGACAGAAGTCTAAGGTGTTCCTGATTCTATTTGCGATTACCTTAGTAAATACTTTGTAGGCAACGGACAGTAAGCTGATCGGTCTATAATTTTTCAAGTCTTTGGTGTCCCCTTTCTTAAGGATTAGGATTATGTTAGCGTTCTTCCAAGATTCCGGTACTCTCGAGGTTATGAGGCATTGCGTATACAGGGTGGCCAGTTTCTCTAGAACAATCTGACCACCATCCTTCAACAAATCTGCTGTTACCTGATCCTCCCCAGCTGCCTTCCCCCTTTGCATAGCTCCTAAGGCTTTCTTTACTTCTTCTGGCGTTACCTGTGGGATTTCGAATTCCTCTAGGCTATTCTCTCTTTCACTATCGTCGTGGGTGCCACTGGTACTGTATACATCTCTATAGAACTCCCCAACCACTTGAACTATCTCATCCATATTAGTAACGATATTGCCGGCTTTGTCTCTTAACGCACACATCTGATTCTTGCCTATTCCTAGTTTCTTCTTCACTGTTTTTAGGCTTCCTCCTTTCCTGAGAGCCTGTTCAATTCTATCCATATTATAGTTCCTGATGTCCGCAGTCTTACGCTTGTTGATTAGCTTAGAAAGTTCTGCCAGTTCTATTCTAGCTGTAGGGTTAGAGGCTTTCATACATTGGCGTTTCTTGATCAGATCTTTCGTGTCCTGCGATAGCTTACTGGTTTCCTATCTAACAGCGTTACCCCTTACAAAAATTTTTATAGAAAGTCCATAGACAGTGTATAGACATTTGTCTATGAAGTCTATAGACTGTCTATAGACATTTCTTTAGACTAGTCTATAGACAGTCTATAGACTTATGGCCATACACTTTTTATAGACTAGTCTATAAAAACTCTGAGTCTATAGAATGTCTATACACAGTCTATAGACAGTCTATAGACTTATGGCCATACTTTTTATAGAGTAGTCTATAAAAAGTCTGAGTCTATAGATTGTCTATAGACTGTCTATAGACTTATGGCCATACACTTTTTATAGACTAGTCTATAAGAAGACTGAGTCTATAGACGGTCTATAGACTTATGGCCATACACTTTTTATAGACTAGTCTATAAAAAGTCTGAGTCTATAGACTGTCTATACACTGCCTATAGACAGTCTAGAGACTTATGGCCATACACTTTTTATTGACTAGTCTATAAGAAGTCTGAGTCTATAGACTGTCTATGGACAAGTGTATAGGCTTACAGTTCTACTTTTGTAGACTGAAGTCTATAGAATGTCAACAGATGAGATTTGTCCGTAGACATTTTATACACTTCAGTCTACAAAAGTAGAACTATATATACAGTCCTACTTTTGTAGACTGAAGTCAATGGAATGTCTATATACAAATGTATATAGATAGTCTATAGACATTCTATAGACTTCAGTCTACAAAAACAGAACTTTATAGTCCGATACACTTTTTCTATGACATTCTGCAGACATTTGTTAACAAATATGATGTTTTTTAATCTATAGGCACTCTATATACACAGACATCTTATAGACAAGTCTACAAAGAGTGTATAAGGCCATAACTCCATAGCGGCTATCTACAAGTTAGTTTACATATTTGTTTACATGCGGTAGCAAAAAGTTTTGAATGTATTTATGCATGTGCACCTGTTCCTTTTCATCTGCACTTATGCATTCCCGTTAGTAGATTAATAATGCTTCTGAACCAGCTGTACTTTCATATATGTTGCATAAACAGAAACAATTTATATAGTGCTGAATCATGCAGTGCGAAAAATAAAACAAATGCACCAGCAATGCATTCACCGTTTTTATTGCTCGATATAATAGATGAATTCCTTAAATTCATGTCGTATGCTATTATGGAAACAGATTAAATATTTACACTACTCCTTGGCAAGCATGGTCGCCAGGCTGGCCTTGACCTTTGTGTCATTAGTCCCAAAGGTGCTGCAGGTGTATGCTGCAAATAAGTAGATGCAGCAATATGAGGCAAAAATAACAAGTGTATATTCTTTGTGTGTTCATTAAGCAGCTTAATATATTTGCTCAAACCATCTAAGTCAATACTTAATGCGGTTTAACTATGACTAATGGCTGCTTGTCAATACAAATCAGCACCTTTATACAATGTTTTATTGCATGGTATGGTGAACAATTAAACAGTCACAACTGCTGCTCGTGCCTGCAACAGTATGTTCCCTTTTATGACAAGTTCATATATGATGCATTATTGTACTTATCCCAAATGGTCTCTATATTTATTGCTGAAACGTTACCCAGTTGGGCTGTCTGTACATTTTTTTTGGCTGGTAGTTAAGTATGCCCGTGCAGAGGGATATTTTCAGAAGACGTGACTGGAATATTCACAGTATCATGCCTAAGATTGTAATCTATTTTGCTTAATACACATTTAAATGTCTTTCTCATAGATTTAAATGAATGGGTGATTGGCCATAACTTCAACGGAAGGAAGATGGGCTGATTGTATCGATATGGTCACTTAATTTGTTACAGGTAATGAGGCCTCTTGGGCGTGCTAACAGGTTTCCAAGTTAGGTATACCACATGAGCACCCGAAATACCACACGAGCAGTTTGTGTCATGGCACGAGATATGCACCTCCTAGGAAACAGAACTGATAGTATAGTTCGAATGAATTCTATTACAGTAAATTATTTAAAGTGCTTTGAAAGATGAAAATTTTTTCTAGGCTATCGAGGTTCAGGACGTTTAGTTAACGCAAAAAAAAACATATTGAGTAAGAAATGCCTTGTCAGTAAGCTTGACTTTCTTTTATTTTTCAATAAATGGAACCAATTTCCTTCAATTTTTGTCAGGTGAAACGTTTTAAAAATATATTTAACTCAGAGATTCTCTGGAAACTTTGTATGACATATAACAAGACAGCATACCTATGTGGCCATTTTAAAATTTCCCGATCTTTTTCCAAGCCTTCCCTGGCTGTTTTCATGAAAATTTTTTGGCAATCTATGACGCCTGCAGCTTAAGTGTAATAAAAAAAATATTGTGGTTTAATGCTTGCCAAGTACTGCCAGTCCATAATATTTAGATAAAACGAATAACCCGACAGTCACTTGACATGCAGTATTAGATTCAACTGACTTGAATCCCTTGATTAATAAAGCTGACAAGTTCGTAATTCATGGCCATACGAGTACAGCACGGAAGACACAGACACACACGTGAAGCAAATGCAACAATGTGAGGAAAAACTATACAATGAGTTATACAATTAGTTATTTTTACGGTTCAATAGTAGTTTTCAATATAATTTGCTCTCATCACTTATGCCTCTAGTTAACTTTGTTTCATCATCATCATCATCAGCCTAGTTACGCCCACTGCAGGGCAAAGGCCTCTCCCATACTTCTCCAACTACTCCGGTCATGTACTAATTGTGGCCATGTTGTCCCTGCAAACGTCTTAATGTCATCCGCCCACCTAACTTTCTGCCGCCCCCTGCTACGCATCCCTTCCCTTGGAATCCAGTCCGTAACCCTTAGTGACCATCGGTTATCTTCCCTCCTCATTACATGTCCGGCCCATGCCCATTTCTTTTTCTTGATTTCAACTAAGATGTCGTTTACCCGCGTTTGTTGCCTCACCCAATCTGCTCTTTTCTTATCCCTTAACGTCACACCCATCATTCTTCTTTCCATAGCTCGTTGCGTCGTCCTCAATTTCAGCAGAACCCTTTTCGTAAGCCTCCAGGTTTCTGCCCCATATGTGAGTACTGGTAACACACAGCTGTTATACACTTTCCTTTTGAGGGATAGTGGCAACCTGCTGTTCATGATTTGAGAATGCCTGCCAAACGCACCCCAGCCCATTCTTATTCTTCTGGTTATTTCAGTCTCATGATCCGGATCCGTGGTCACTACCTGCCCTAAGTAGATGTATTCCCTTACCCCTTCCAGTGCTTCGCTACCTATCGTAAACTGCTGTTCTCTTCCGAGCCTGTTAAACAATACTTTAGTTTTCTGCAGATTAATTTTCAGACCCACCCTTCTGCTTTGCCTCTCCAGGTCAGTGAGCATGCATTGCAATTGGTCTCCTGAGTTACTAAGCAAGGCAATATCATCAGCGAATCGCAAGTTGCTAAGGTATTGTCCATCAACTTTTATCCCCAATTCTTCCCACTCCAGGTCTCTGAATACCTCCTGTAAACATGCTGTGAATAGCATTGGAGAGATCATATCTCCCTGTCTGACGCCTTTCTTTATTGGGATTTTGTTGCTTTCTTTGTGGAGGACTACGGTGGCTGTGGAGCCGCTATAGATATCTTCCAGTATCTTTACATATGGTTCATCTACACCCTGATTCCGTAATGCCTCCATGACTGCTGAGGTTTCGACTGAATCAAACGCTTTCTCGTAATCAATGAAAGCTATATACAAGGGTTCGTTATATTCTGCACATTTCTCTATCACTTGATTGATAGTGTGAATATGGTCTATTGTTGAGTAGCCTTTACGGAATCCTGCCTGGTCCTTTGGTTGACAGCAGGCTAAGGTGTTCCTGATTCTATTTGCGATTACCTTAGTAAATACTTTGTAGGCAACGGACAGTAAGCTGATCGGTCTATAATTTTTCAAGTCTTTGGCGTCCGCTTTTTTATGGATTAGGATTATGTTAACGTTGTTCCAAGATTCCGGTACGCTCGAGGTTATGAGGCATTGCGTATACAGGGTGGCCAGTTTCTCTAGAACAATCTGACCACCATCCTTCAACAAATCTGCTGTTACCTGATCCTCCCCAGCTGCCTTACCCCTTTGCATAGCTCCTGAGGCTTTCCTTACTTCTTCTGGCGTTACCTGTGGGATTTCGAATTCCTCTAGGCTATTCTCTCTTCCACTATCGTCGTGGGTGCCACTGGTACTGTATAGATCTCTATAGAACTCCTCAGCCACTTGAACTATCTCATCCATATTAGTAACGATATTGCCGGCTTTGTCTCTTAACGCACACATCTGATTCTTGCCTATTCCTAGTTTCTTCTTCACTGTTTTTAGGCTTCCTCCTTGCTTGAGAGCCTGTTCAATTCTATCCATATTATAGTTCCTGATGTCCACTGTCTTACGCTTGTTGATTAACTTAGAAAGTTCTGCCAGTTCTATTCTAGCTGTAGGGTTAGAGGCTTTCATACATTGGCGTTTCTTGATCAGATCTTTCGTCTCCTGCGATAGCTTACTGGTTTCCTGTCTAAAGGAGTTACCACCGACTTCTATTGCGCACTCCTTAATGGGGCCAATGAGGTAGTCGTTCATTGCTTCAACACTAAGGCCCTCTTCCTGAGTTAAAGCCGAATACCTGTTCTGTAGCTTGATCCGGAATTCCTCTAGTTTCCCTCTTACCGCTAACTCATTGATTGGCTTCTTGTGTACCAGTTTCTTCCGTTCCCTCCTCAAGTCTAGGCTAATTCGAGTTCTTACCATCCTATGGTCACTGCAGCGTACCTTGCCGAGCACGTCTACATCTTGTATGATGCCAGGGTTCGCGCAGAGTATGAAGTCGATTTCATTTCTAGTCTCACCATTCGGGCTCCTCCACGTCCACTTTCGACTAACCCGCTTGCGGAAAAAGGTGTTCATTATCCGCATATTATTCTGTTCTGCAAACTCTACTAATAATTCTCCTCTGCTATTCCTAGAGCCTATGCCATATTCCCCCACTGACTTGTCTCCAGCCTGCTTCTTGCCTACCCTGGCATTGAAGTCGCCCATCAGTATAGTGTATTTTGTTTTGACTTTACCCATCGCCGATTCCACGTCTTCATAAAAGCTTTCGACTTCCTGGTCATCATGACTGCATGTAGGGGCATAGACTTGTACCACCTTCAATTTGTACCTCTTATTAAGTTTCACAACAAGACCTGCCACCCTCTCGTTAATGCTATAGAATTCCTGTATGTTACCAGCTATTTCCTTATTAATCAGGAATCCGACTCCTAGTTCTCGTCTCTCCGCTAAGCCCCGGTAACACAGTACATGCCCGCTTTTTAGCACTGTATATGCTTCTTTTGTCCTCCTAACCTCACTGAGCCCTATTATATCCCATTTAGTACCCTCTAATTCCTCCAATAACACTGCTAGACTCGCCTCACTAGATAGCGTTCTAACGTTAAACGTTGCCAGGTTCAGATTCCAATGGCGGCCTGTAGTAACTGTAACTGTAGTAACTTTGTTTACCTCAGACTAAAGACTACACGGCAATATTAATCAGTACCATTATGATGTTTCGTTATACTACAGTATGATAAGCAGTTAGACAACCGTAATGGTCGCCGGTGCCAGCAACGGTACGTTTCGTTTTAAGACAGGTTCATGTGACACACAGTGTACTTATAAAAATAAAAGAAATGCGAGAATCCCAAACGATTCCTATAATAATACTTGTTGAAACAAAGATGTCCCGCTGGACTGTGCACATTTTTCAGGTGTTAATGCAATATGCCCGTGCCGAACGAACATGCTTAGCATACTGACTGCAGTTTTGAACAATCACGTTAAGATTTGCGATTTATTTCCGCTTAGAACAGTCTGCAATGTCTCTTTTCTCATACTTCGAGATGAATACATTTGCCACACTTTCAGTAGAATGCACATGAATGGGGGCGTACTGATCAGGTTACTTATCAACTAAAACATGTTACGATCTCTTAGGTGTGTTGATAAGGGTAGAACAAATGCAATGCCCACTGAATTGTTTGAATAATCTGTGCGTTATCTACTTAGAAAAGACCACCAAATTGATAATCTGGCTCTTTTTTCTTTTGTACAGCGCATATTGTATGCAGTCTGTCCAAGACGACGGCACTACATGAAAAAGTAATGAAAACCGGAACACTTATTACGCACGACAATGGCTTCATACCATGCACGATTATCACAATGAGAATCTGCGCCAGCAGCTGCCTTGTGATTAAGAGCACGTAAACTGCAGAACGCCGAAGCATCGGAAGCCGCTTAACGCTTTTCATATAGCTCGAAAGATAACTTCTGCTGCTGAATTGTTTAAAAAAGAGACAAAAAACAAATTTTCCAACTACCGTCACATGCAATGCCTTCAGTTTGAAACAACCCGCCGTGGTTGCTCAGTGGCTATGGTGTTGGGCTGCTGAGCACGAGGTCGCGGGATCGAATCCCGGCCACGGCGGCCGCATTTCGATGGGGGCGAAATGCGAAAAACACCCGTGTGCTTAGATTTAGGTGCACGTTAAAGAACCCCAGGTGGTAGAAATTTCCGGAGTCCTCCACTACGGCGTGCCTCATAATCAGAAAGTGGTTTTGGCACGTAAAACCCCAAATATTATTATTATTATTATTCAGTTTGAAACGTGTAAAGGTGTTCCCGGAGCGACTAATTTATTGTTCTCTAATTTTTTCGGCTAAGTTGCGAAGCTGCAAGTGACTCACCTTATCGCAGGTTTCATGCTCCAAAAGCGTTTGTGGTTGCATATAAATAGATTGGGTGAATCTAGAGATCTCTACTAGATATTTCTTCAAGTCGCGTGTTTTGCTTGCTGTAACTTCCCAAAATTGTTTAGATTGGTTGCCAGGAACCTTAAAAATACTGCTACTTCTTAACTATGCGAAAACGGCAGCGCACACACTGCTGATGCATGCCCCGCAAACACGGCCTTTCATCCGAGTACGCTAGCAGTTATTCAACTATGCCTGTCTGTTTGAAAATTCTTGATGCTAACACAATTTCGAGATATATACGTCAAGCGTGTCACGAGAATTTCACTACACATACGGTGCAGCATTCATCGCGGCCGGATCAAGCGCCACTAAATGAGATCTACCACACTGGCTGCCCAACACACACAATCCGCTTAGTGGTAGCTCAGTATCAAGTTAAAACATGGTGTACTTCCTTTTTTACGCACCTAAGCTATAATGATAAAATCAATAAGCACGAGCGATCGGTCGCCGTAAAACATTCCGTATAGCAGAAGCGAGAACAAGAGCGCGTTATCAAACCATGTCAACGACAAACCGACACTATACCCGAGTCGCCTGCGCTACATGCAGCCGGTTCGCGCTACGAAATGCGCTCACATAATCATGAGGTATTGACGCAAAACGTCTTTGATAAAGCTTACCATTCAGTATAGTTGACGTGTGATGCCACAAAGAAGACACGCATACACAGACACCAACGTTCAGGAAGACACCGCACACCGGCACAACCGCTTACGTATGTGCCTGGCGCACTCGTTGAGACGGCGCCGCGCATGCGCAAAAGCTCCGAGCATGCGCAGGAGCTCCGCCGGGAGGGCATCCGCGCTCGGAGGAGGGTGAGCGCCTTTTCCTCCTTCATTTTTTTCTTTGTCTCTTGCTCTCTCTCTGCGCGCCATGCGCGCCGGAACGGGTGGCTTTTCTTTTCCGTTATGCATTTTTTTCGTGGACGAAGGATATGCGCTGGCAGGTTGTATGACAAACGCTGTGGGCTATCGTATGAGACTGGAACGCTAACATGAATGCGCTGTTTGTAAAAGCCGTTACGGGGCCCTTCAGACGTTTTAGACGCATTATTGCCAGCGTCGATGAGTAATACAGCGTATTTGTAGCATATCTTCCAGCGTACCGCCAAATGTGATGCCCGCACGTATGTTAGTGCTAATTTTCTCTTCCGATGATAGGTAAAAGCAATCAGTACAGCATTGAGGTACTCATATGCGTGGCTGCGCAGGCATACCGCCGGCGAAATACTGGGTGGGCTCAGAGAATTTGGCACCTATTTTAAGTGAATGAGAAACTTTGATGAGTTTATAGTGCAGGATATTAGGCAACAAAAGTCGCCCGATGTTAGTGACGCAGCCGAGATATGAAGACAATGTGAAAAGTATCCAAGAATCGGACGACACACAACGCGAACACCACATGCGCGACATCGGTTCATGGCACATTCACAAAGTCCGCGTTGTCAGCTACAAACATTACGAGTGTCTTTGCTGTTAGCTTGATGCCTGTTTCGAATCCACTTGTATCTGAAGCTGGCGTTCATAACATATATTTTAACAATTGGATCGGCGTTTTGCTTCCGTTATTCTCCTGCCGCAAAAGTGACGCGACAACTGTAAAGACTGTCTTGGTATTGCCGAGAGCGACTACGTAGATCATATGTGGTCAACAAATGCGGAGGTATACACTATGTGTATACTAAAGTCTACAAATAGGCTCTACAGCAATCTCAGCAGTATACAACTTTAGTGGCTTATATCAAATGCAGCTATGTATTATCCACCGGTACCTGCGCTTGGTTACAGCGTACACGGGTTGGGCTCAGATTAACGATGTTTGTCTATTGTTAATCTATAGACATGCAAGAGCACGACAACTCAGAGGTGGTGAATTCACCACCTGGTCTGCGGGCTTTCGCCACTTATTCACCCCCTTTGCCACATCTTCACCATCTGACCTTCACCACCTGGTCTTCGCGAAGTGTACGTCCGGGAAGCAGTCAGGTTTAGGGCCTTCGGGTGCCTGGAAGACCTTGGTGACTCGGACGGTGCCTGCTCCGCCGCGATCCTCGTTCGGTGCAGCTGCACGGAACGCAGACTAGCAGTCTGCACGGTTTGCCCGCCGCGCCGGGGTTGCGGTGCCGTCGTGCGTGAACCAGTGCCATATCATCGCGTTAGCAGAGGGCGGGGGTATGGGAACTCGGAATTACATATTATCGACTTTCTTCTATAGACATTCAAAACACCAGGACTAGAGAAAGAAATAGAAACCTTGTCGACTATTGTCCATAATATAGAGAGTCAACAGACAAAGTATGGACAAAAATAAATAGAAACTGTATCGGCTTTCGTCTACAGGTAGTCCATATAGAGGGGAAGTAGACAAAGAAGAAACAAACTCCTTATCGAATTTTTTCTATAGACCGTCTATAGACTGCGAGTAGACAAAAAGAAAAAGAAATCTTATCGACTTTCGTCTACAGAAAGTCTATATACAAAGTATATGGACAAAAATAAATAGACACTGTGTCGACGTTCGTCTAAAAGTAGTCCATAGAGGGGAAATAGACAAAAAGAAACAAACACCTTATCGACTTTTTTCTATAGACCGTCTATAGACTGCGAGTAGACAAAAAGAAATAGAAACCCTATCGACTTTCGTCTATAGAAAGTCTATAGACAAAGTATGGACAAAAATAGATAGGCTGTATCCACTTTCGTCTGTAGGTATTCTATAGAGGGGAAGCAGATATTATTATTTATTATATGGGGCTTAACGTGCCAAAACCACTTTCTGATTATGAGGCACGCCGTAGTGGAGGACTCCGGAAATTTTGGCCACCTGGGGTTCTTTAACGTGCACCTAAATCTAAGCACACGGGTGTGGGAAGCAGATAAAAAGGAAACAAACACCTTATCGACTTTTTTCTATAGACCGTCTATAGACTGCGAATAGACAAAAATAAATAGTAACCCTATCGACTTTCGTCTATAGAAAGTCTATAGACAAAGTATGGACAAAAATAGATAGAGACTGTGTCGACTTTCGTCTGTAGGTATTCTATAGAGGGGAAGCAGACAAAAAAGAAACAAACACCTTATCGACTTTTTTCTATAGACCGTCTATAGACTGCGAGTAGACAAAAAGAAATAGAAACCCTATCGACTTTCGTCTATAGAAAGTCTATTGACAAAGTATGGACAAAAATAGATAGAGAATGTATCCACTTTCGTCTGTAGGTATTCTATAGAGGGGAAGCAGATAAAAAGGAAACAAACACCATATCGACTTTTTTCTATAGACCGTCTATAGACTGCGAATAGACAAAAAGAAATAGAAACCCTATCGACTTTCGTCTATAGAAAGTCTAAAGACAAAGTATGGACAAAAATAGATAGAGACTGTGTCGACTTTCGTCTGTAGGTATTCTATAGAGGGGAAGCAGACAAAAAGGAAACAAACACCTTATCGACTTTTTTCTATAGAACGTCTATAGACTGCGAATAGACAAAAAGAAATAGAAACTTTATCGACTTTCGTCTATAGACAGTCTATAGACTTTATATCAACAAAAGTCCAAATCTATAGAAAGGAAAGGTCGTCTATGAAAAGTCTATAGACTTTCTATAGACAGTCTAAAGTCATTTTTGTAAGGGACCACCGACTTCTATTGCGCACTCCTTAATGATGCCCATGAGATTGTCGTTCATTGCTTCAACACTAAGGTCCTCTTGCTGAGTTAAAGCCGAATACCTGTTCTGTAGCTTGATCCGGAATTCCTCTAGTTTCCCTCTTACCGCTAACTCATTGATTGGCTTCTTGTGTACCAGTTTCTTCCGTTCCCTCCTCAAGTCTAGGCTAATTCGAGTTCTTACCATCCTATGGTCACTGCAGCGTACCTTGCCGAGCACGTCTACATCTTGTATGATGCCAGGGTTCGCGCAGAGTATGAAGTCGATTTCATTTCTAGTCTCACCATTCGGGCTCCTCCACGTCCACTTTCGGCTAACCCGCTTGCGGAAAAAGGTATTCATTATCCGCACATTATTCTGTTCTGCAAACTCTACTAATAACTCTCCTCTGCTATTCCTAGAGCCTATGCCATATTCCCCCACTGACTTGTCTCCAGCCTGCTTCTTGCCTACCCTGGCATTGAAGTCGCCCATCAGTATAGTGTATTTTGTTTTGACTTTACCCATCGCCGATTCCACGTCTTCATAAAAGCTTTCGACTTCCTGGTCATCATGACTGCATGTAGGGGCATAGACTGGTATCACCTTCAATTTGTACCTCTTATTAAGTTTCACAACAAGACCTGCCACCCTCTCGTTAATGCTATAGAATTCCTGTATGTTACCAGCTATTTCCTTATTAATCAGGAATCCGACTCCTAGTTCTCGTCTCTCCGCTAAGCCCCGGTAGCACAGTACGTGCCAGCTTTTTAGCACTGTATATGCTTCTTTTGTCCTCCTAATCTCACTGAGCCCTATTATATCCCATTTACTACCCTCTAATTCCTCCAACAACACTTCTAGACTCGCCTCACTAGATAACGTTCTAACGTTAAACGTTGCCAGGTTCAGATTCCAATGGCGGCCTGTCCGGAGCCAGGTATTCTTAGCACCCTCTGCAGCGTCACAGATCTGACCGCCGCCGTGGTCAGTTGCTTCGCGGCTGCTGGGGACTGAGGACCGGGGTTTGATTGTTGTGTTCTTATAGGAGGTTGTGGCCATGTACTGCACCAGGGTGGCCAATCCTACTCTGGTGAGAGAGTGCGTTACCGGTTCTGGTTATAGGGATCAGGCCGCACTCCAGGCCTGTTTGTGCAATTTTCTCAACACGCGGTTTTTTTTTTATTTTCCGGTGGAGAATTGCGCGGCACCGGGATTTGAACCACGGTCCTCTTGCACGGGAGGCGGATACTCTACCGTCCCCGCAGGAGTTAAATTAAAAAATTAAATTATGGGGTTTTACGTGACAAAACCACTTTCTGATTATGAGGCACGCCGTAGTGGAGGACTCCGGAAATTTCGACCACCTGGGGTTCTTTAACGTGCACCGAATTCTAAGTACACGGGTGTTTTCGCATTTCTCCCCCATCGGAATGCGGCCGCCGTGGCCGGGATTCGATCCCGCGACCTCGTGCTCAGCAGTCTAACACCATAGCCACTGAGCAACGTAGTATATTAACGTAGCTCAATTCCCCCTTTTTCAGTCACTCAAGCCCTATTCATCGCAAACCTCGCGTAATGTTTGAAAATATTTAAATAACTGCTCTTATGAATTATAGCTGACAGGATCTTCTTTCTGCGAGCTTTCATGGGCGTTAGAGGGGGCAAAATTTCCTCGCGGCTTGCATGAAATTGCTAGCATTTGTCCAGTCAGTTACATTCCAGTGGGCGTTTCGACGCTGTGGTGTTCTCTGGTCTGCTCATTTTGTACGCGTCATTCATGGAACTAAACACCGTCGAGGCTCAAACATTAGTCGTTTATGCAATCATATATCTCGACAACGACATAACGTAAGCTTACGAGCCTTTGGAAGTGAGTCGTGCATTCTCCATGCAGCCTGACGTCACAGTGCAGGTGCGGAAATTTTAGAGGAGCACAAAATTACTCATTCGGACATGGTAACGCGCCCAGTCAGGTGCCTTTGAGAGTAGCACAGGATACGCAACTCGACAGCTCAGTTGACCAATCTTGCTCGCTTCTACAAAATAGGTGCGCAAACCGAACCATGAGCACTGTCTTTAACAAAGTGCTGAACCACTCAGTTTACGAATAAAACTGTAGTCGCGCAACGTGCAGGCAGCCCTATTGAGCTCCAGCTGGCTTCTATAGGACGTAAAAGTTGTGGGACGTACACGTTTGCCCACACTGTCCCTTACGCTTCTCCACGTTCACTTTGCATGTGTGATGCGCGAGACCTGCGAAAGGACCAGCAGATGCGCATCGTCACTGGCCGAGTGGCTTTGCATCTTCCGACACAGACGCGTGCAGCAGCCGCTCAGTAAATGTGGCGGAACACGGTTCTCGCATTTGGCGGTTCGGGGTGGTTCCATCCTACGCGAGGAAGGTTTCTTGCTGGGACAGCGCGTGCCGCTCGAGAAGCACGACTTCTGCGACGAATATGATACGCTGTTTTCTTTTAAAAGAATGTGTACGGTGAGACACTATATCAAAACCCGAGTTCACACATCGAAATATACGATATATATATATATATATATATATATATATATATATATATATATATATATATATATATATATATATATATATATATATATATATTCACATCCCATAAGAAGCCAACAAACAAGAAGAATATCAACAAAAGGGAAATTACTCCTACCTACAACTTGAATTAAAGACATAATGAATTAATGGAATTCCAAGTGGATAAAAAGCAACATGCCGCAGGTGAGGGACAATCCCATGGCTTCGCATTACGAGTGCGATGCTCTGCCAATTAAGCTACCGCGGCGCCGTTTTCCTAGCCACTTTCAGGGACATTTATGTGTGTTACTACTTGAACTAAGCCTAGGAGTGTTAGCCAGCGCCACCACTCACAAACCATGGCGGCGGATGTAGAACATCCTTTCTGCCGAAGGCGTCACGAGTACTGGATCTTTTTTTGGGTGAAAGCAACTGGTCCATAATAAATCCACACATGCTACCTGAAGACATCAGCGTTGCCCGATTCGAGACCCTCGGTATGTAATAAACGAGAAGAAAAGGCCTAACCGAGGGGTCCGATTTTTATGAATCGTATCATAAAAAGCCAACAAACAAAGACAATAGGAAAAACATAGATGAAATTGCTTGTACGGTGTGAAAACCTTTCTTGGCCGAACTTCTTGCGTTGCTTCCACAGCGTTCACTGCTATGTATGGAACGGTGTATAGTATACTGGCACGCGGTTGTTGAGACGCTGACGCAGCACAGGTTTCCAAATTGGTGCTTGTGGAAGTGGCGCTCGAAGTAGCGGCTGCTTTGCGTGCCTGTTTAAAGCAAAATGGTGAGGGTAGCGCTACTCGTAAAGCATAGAGCAACATGGTGCCACAAATAATAGCCGCGTCCCAAGGCATGCTAAACGCGATTTTTAATCGCAACCGGAGTTGGCCCTTAATATTTTTGCACTGAATATAATCATGGTGCTCTTGGCATTATTTTCGTGTCCGCCCAGTGTGACCGGTTAATGACGAGAATTCTGGCGCAACATTGCGGGCAAAAACGATACTATCGTCATGGACGGAGAGCGATTCTCTCCTCGGTGTGGAAGTTCATGCGCCACAGTTGTTGCGAAAAACATCGCTTTCACTTTATTCATATTTCTAATTTTATTTGCAAAATGCTAACAAAAAGACTAAGGGCTGAAGTCTAAAGGCACACACCTGCACCTGTCAGAGGGCCTTAACCCAGAATTATATCTACTCTGAGAAATATCGCCGACATGATGATGTGCTTTATTGCATACACAGTGCGAAATGATATGAAACAAAGCAAAACTGGAGAAGTTGCACATGTCATTATTGATAGTGAAAATCGTTCAAAAGCTGAGCAAGATAGAAAACAAGAACATAGACGTATCTTCACCAAAAGAAAAGAAAAAAAATCCGAGGGCACCTGAGCACTTTTTAGGAGTTGTGCATACGAGAGAGTTGATGTCCAATTGAACGCCGCTGAACGGTCCTGCGAGTCATGAACTCCTCGCTGACAAGCGAGCGCGTTCGGACTAAGTTCGAACGCTAGTCGAACGCCCCCTAGACAGGACAAGGCCGGTGCACTTCGATCTGTGACGTCATGCTACCTTGGCCGACTGCCATAGAATCAAATGGGGATGCTCGCGAGTAATACCCCTGCCACAGGGGCAAACTTAAGTGCACTTTAGGAGCTTCGCCGCCAGTGTCATTCGCCGACTGTCACGCGGAAACGCTTAGTGACACTCACTGCAGGGCGCACTCGTGGGCGAGCCTGTTCATCGAACCCGCTTCGCGGCGACGAAGTGTGTAGCCTCGTTAGCAATGAGTAAAAAGTAAGGAAAGTAATTTTGAAAGCAGACTCGAGTAACTTTGAGTGAGATATTTTTTAATTGCTAGCGTTACTAGGTAGTAAAATGTGGCACTGTGCCAAAAAAAGAAAGCAAGAAACTGCTGTCGTTCTCGGGCTGTTTGCGGTCGTGGCGGGCAATGACAGCGTAGTTGTTAGGTGGAACGCGCCGTTTGGACTGGTACTGGCGAAGTCGCTGCCGCTGCCGTCGCTTGTTTGTAAATGCTGTTTCCAACAATAACAAGCTGTTTTTGCGTACGCATCTTTAAGTTAACAAATATATGCTTCGCCTTCTGACTCCCGATCGCCATCGTCGCGGATTTTAAAGAACACTTTTCTTTCTCACGTAGCAGCTCGCCGCCAAAATGACACTCAGCACGCCGAACTGCACTCGCTCAAAGTGCACTTTAGTTTTCCGCTTTGACAAAGGTATAAGTCGAGGTGATTTTGACGCCACCGCTTTCGTCACGCCTGGCTTGGCAATAGAAATTTAGGTCCAAATAGCATGATTTCGTAAAGCGGAGTGCGGAGGGTCGCTATTTAGGAAGCGCTGGTTTTGCTCAGTGGGCAAGACGCTCAGCTTCTGAGCGTGGGGTCGTACTTTCGAAACTCACTGCGGCCAACGTGTTTGCTTTCGCATTTTTTTCCGCTTGTCCGTACGTTAATTTCGTTATAGCGATCACGCAGGCGAAGTTATGACGCAGGCTAGATCTCGCGCCGAGAAGGAACTCGCTGATAACACAGGCTTCCGAGAGCGAGGGCGACGTGATGTCGCAGGGATTCTCTCTCCCCTCACGCAACACATGGCAGCAGCTGTAGCGTTTCGGCTGCTCTGCTCCGTCGAGGTGTGCACGTGGCGGGGCGTCGCAGCCAATGGCGATTAAGGTGCCGTTTCGCTGCTGCAGAAGCCGCCCTTTTCCGCTCAATGGGCCGTTTCATCATTTCCCATAAAAAAAAAAGAAGAAAGAAAAGGAATCCTTTACTCCCTCCTCCCGCCAAATTGGTGTGTAATTCTCCATAAAACTAGCAGTACTGATGCAGTTACCTGCAATTAGATAAAATGCGTATTTAGCATAGTAACTCATTAGTAAGGTATCTCGTGACACATTTTAGTGACAGCGTCTGCAACTCCTCTTTTGATAAGCTATCATTTCTTATTTAGATTATATAAAATCTAATATACTAAACTTTGCAAACTGTAATTGACTCTTTGTTTTCGTAGTCGGTAATGTACCTTCCTAAAGTTGAACCTTTTATTCGTGTGGAGGTAAGTTTCTAGAAATGTCTGCTATCCTTTTGTTACTTCACGATATATGTAGCTTTATATCGAACGTGTGTGCAGCTTGTTAGTGACTAATGGAGTATACATTGAAATATTGTGGTTTGTTCTTTGAACACAGCTGCAGTTCTCAAGAGCGCCAATCGATTTTTAAGATTTCTTTAAGAGCGGCATCTTAAGAGCGGCCGCACACCAGACTAGCAAACAATGTTTTAGGATAGGACTGGACGTTGAATAATAAAGTGTAGACTTTAACTTAGCTGGAATGTGAAGACGAGTTTTTCTTTACCATGTGCGTTCCAAGGTAAGTCTTCATCAGAATGTATATCCAAAAATGTTATACTGCTAACAGGATGCACGATATCGCCTCGGAATTTCATTTTAATTTCCTCCTGGCAGCAACATTTCGAGCTCCAGATGTTATGTATTTTCTTTTTTTTTTCAATGTTTTCACGTAGTAATGACGGTAAAAAACACAGTAGGAAAACTGCGAATGACGAAACTAAGATTTATGGCGCGAGCCTATGCCAACGACAACAGGTTACACTCATGACTTGACAGTGGCGGTTCGGAGAGATCCTTCTGTGCAAGGAACTCTTTGTTGTTTTTTTAAGGTTAAATAAAAGAGACAAAGCATTTTCGCAGCTGAGTCATTCAATTACCGAATTCACAGGGCTCCTCTCCTTCGTAAGTGGCCATTGTTATTGGCCGGCCGCTTTCGTTAATATTACGCCCAACAACACGACTGGCTGGAATATTTTCGCACGAACAAATCTAGCGTAAGAGCGTTCTATGAATTCTAGGTCGGATCCACAAAGACACATTGCGCATCTTTCCTAAAATGAATGAACTGGTAGTGATTGAACCCATGCGACCTGGTAAAATTAACAGCTGACGCAACCGGTTTTAGTACTAAGCGCCAGATGGTCTCGAATCCTTCTACAGAGGACGAGCTGTGAATAATGAAGTGCTGGAACAACTACATTGAGAGCCCATCATCTTGAGCACACCCTAATTATTTGCCCTACGAGCCCTATTTTCTGCTTATTTGTTCAGTCGACGTGCCCCCTCCTTCCCTTTCCTGACCTGACAAAATTTTGGTTGCTCCACTACAACTCCTACACTGAAAGGATTTTCTGATTCTTTAAAGATGTCCTCCCCGGTTACCACGCCATGCATGCTGTAGACTAAAGGAATGAGCATTACGCAGGGGAAGTAGAGACAGCTTCGGCGGGTCTTCTGACGTCGTGAGTGGGACCAGCCAATCAGAGCATCCCGCGCTCTTCAGGGGGTGGTCGCCTGAGGCTCCTTATTCGTCAGCGCTGCCCCGGGCGAGGTGGACTCGTGGCGCGATCGAGTAACTGCAGTGAAGCCGGCTCGCAGGAAGAAGCGCAAGAGCGCTATGTTTTATGGAGGTGCCCCGCTCTCGGGTGGAGGCACAGCGGGGAATTTTCGAGGAAGAAAAGGACCCTCCTGGGGGCAGGTGTCATCATTTGGACCGCCAACGGCCACGGGCCGTAGTTTGGCGACCCATGCGTTACAGCATATAAAGATGAGAAATTCGATTTATGAATATGCAACCTACGTAAATTTGTTACAGTGTTTACGAGAACTTTGCAAAAGTGCTGCTGACAAATTAGCGGTATAGTTTACAGTTGCATACGATACGTAAGTTTCGTGCGCAATGAATGTATTATGACGTGGAGCTTACAAAATTTTTACATCGTTTTTCATTGCTGAGTCGCACAATTGTAAATTTAACGCTAGAGTTGTTCTTAAAAATCTTGCATCCTTCAAGAGCTATGACGGGCTAAGTATAGAATACAATTGCTACAGTAACTCACTCTTTACTGTTGTTTTAACTAGAACAAGCCTCATCATAGTCGCTGCAGTAGTTGCTGCGAAAAACACTTTCTCCCTTTCCAAGCATATATAGATAGCTTCTCGCGAGCTAAATCTTTTTAGATAGCATGTCGAAAAATAAATAAAACAAAAGAAACCTCGCGCCTTGCCTGTCAACATCAGCGACTTCTGTATTATTGACAAGCTACTTCTCTTACAACACTTATGCGCACTGCGAGCAGAAAGAGGTAGCGACAACTTAAACTCTTCTTTGCTTTCGCCACTGTGCAAACAAAAAATAATTCCAAAGTAACTGATAGAGCAACCATTTTAAGACTGGCAATCTTTACAACGCAGGTGATTTAATGCAGGCAGACAATGTCAATTGTTCTTTTTTTTTCATTTTTCTTGCGTGAAATTTTAGGCCAGTGCGGTTGAGTTTCTGTAAGGTAACGCTCTTTAACATGCGTACAACGCATACAATTGTGAAGCCTGTAGCTTGTTTCTAGGCACAAAGAAATATTCGGGAACGGTCTCCGCGAGATGTGTCTCGTCATATCAATTTACCGTTTATTCCTGAGTAGAGAAAAAACACACCACTGAAGTTCAAGTTAGAACCTATAATGCAGTGAAAGCTTTTTACCGTGTCTTCTGCTTGTGCGGCTAAAAAGGCTTTCATAACGACGTCTTTTAGAGCCCTTATTGATTCATCTTGAATCCCCGCGTGTTTTCTTCTACTGACATTTTCTTTTTCTTAATAAACTAGCCTTCCCGTGATACGTTCGAAATAGGAACCTCAGGATATTGGTTTTCACCTGCGTGTTTGTCACTCTGGTACGCCGATAGTTTCGCATCTGTTTTCGCTGCGCACGGTCGACCTAAGTCCTGCACCATAATAATATGCTACAATTATCAGCACTTTGGCAGGGTTATCCTTTGACCTGATAGCAACAGTGCACAGAGTTATTAACATGCATCTACTGTTCCTTTATATAGAGGCATATTACATGCACCTCTCTATAATTGCGTAGGGAATATACCATAAATGCCATCACACGTAATATGAGCGCAGTAAAAAATAAAAAAATTGACAGATACCATCGACGATGATTGTCAGTGTAAGCGAATAGCCCGAGTCACTGAGCGAGAGAGCAGCAGCCATACCCTCCTGCTCCCTTCGGATCCATCGGCAATAAGCTTGCTCGAGTGTACGGGTCATTTCCCTTGCCTTGCCGCGACGAAGGAGCTATCGAGTGCCGTTGACCCCCCCCCCCCCCCGCCCCCCTTCGCTTAGTGACGGTCTCCGCAGTTGTGCGAGAACTCACGCGTAACGCTATCCCCTGTCTTCCACTCTTTCCCTGTGAACAAGTGGGCAACTTAGTTGCCCGTGGGCACACGCCCTTTCCCTCAGCGCATTTCCTCGCTTACCCTCGCCCAATTCCAACCACCGTCAGCCGACCACCGTCGTACCTGCCACAAAAAGAGCCGCAAGATCAAAAGAAAACCTATTCGCCTGAAAAAATAAAGTCGCATTTCCGCCCGTAAGGCGAAGCATCGATTCCAATAGCGAATTAGTAGACAGCCATGCGAAGTAACGATAGTAGAGCTTTACCGGCCGAATAAACTTGTAAACATTCGCTTACTAGCTAGATTAAGAAGCATGGTGTCACGCGTGCACAAGCAAAGATGGAGACATCTCACTTGATGACCACGGAAATTCGCAGTCATAGCGCTCAAATCAGGAAGTGCGGCAGCAGCAGCGAGCGATTTGACCTTCGTGCTGGCTCTCACTTCAACACGAACTGAGCGGCGGGAGTACAGCGTACAAGAAGCTGTCCGCCCTCAGTGCGAACAGATGCCTAGAACTCGGTCCCCATCGAAGATCACTTTCAAGGCCCGTGCAGCCGCGCCATACGCAGCAGCCCCCGTAGTAGAAAGCACCCCCCTTCTCCCGGGTGTCTTGAGTGGGACGGAACACGGCGCGCTTCCTCCCGGCTTTCCTCCCTTGCGCGCACGATATTGGGCCTCTATGGTGGGCACATGCTCGCATGATTTCGCTCGCACATACAGCATACGGCGCCCGGGAAAGGTGTTATCGCCCTTGGATTTTATACAGAGTATCACGGCGACGCCGACAGCAAAAATGCGCCCGGGATGTCTGTATAGTTACTATTGGCATAAAAACACTACCTAACATCAACTCTACAAGTTCTACATTACTCGCAAAATTTTCTGAGTGCTTTTGTAGATAACCGAGACAGACCCACAGATATACATGCAAAATCGCTCAAAAGCAATGGTAGAGTGTTCGCGACCGACGGTGTAACTTGGTAGCTAGTATAGGTATATGCGGACGTTTACGTTACTTCGCTGTTCTTTCTCTTCTGACTGAAACTCTGACTGTCATCAGACAGCAACAACTCTAATATTCATGTAAAGAAAAACATTTGCGAAAGTGGCGAACGATGTTCTGCATATCTGCGTCCGAGTGCGACACCGTGGGCTGGTTCTGCGAGTACCTTGTCACTGCACGTCACGGCTAGCAAATGAAACGCTAACGCGTTGGTGGAGAGCTCTTCGCAGATCTCACGGCTTTTAGCCTTGTCTTTGCTTTTTCTGGCTTTCTTTGTTTATTTTTTCTTTCATTCGCGCCACAGACCACCGTGCATAACGTGTATTATGCATGAGGATGGCCCATTATGCCTAAACAACAGATGGCGGGGGAGTATTGCTGGCCTTGATAGGTTTATGGAACGCATTAGTCTGATGGGGGCTCGCAGTGTTGCTTCCAGCTGTAAAGTCGCCTGCACGCACTCGTGGGTCACGTGATTTCTATGAATGAGGCGACAGTCCACTCTTGAACTTCTTCCGGCATCGCGACAATCAAAAGTAGGATGTGCCTGCTCGGCATGCTATGGAGATGGTAAGAAAATGCCGCAAACTTAAAAAAAAAAAAATCGTAGACTAACTGGAACGTTCACATACGCAGAGCTTGTTCTGACCTCTTCTCGACCTCGGCTCTCTGTGTGTTCAAACAAGAATTTCTGCACGAGCACTGTACTTTCGTAGTGATTACTGTAATTAAAATTAAACACGGTCAAACCTTATTGTGCCTTTTAAGTTACTTATATAAAATTATTGAATTTGTTTTTTTGGGGACCTTTTCTGTGTGCGCAATCTATAGGTTTGATGAGCATTTTAAATCTGCATTTAGGTATAGTGTTATGCTTAGTTTCCATCTCTCTGCACCGCCATAGAAGATTTAGTCATGAGTGAACACGGATTTCTTAATATGCTGCTCAGTCTCGACTTTAAAAAATCGTGCGGAGAGGACAATATTCCAAATTCGTTTTTGAAAAAAGTATGCCGAATGGGTCGCTAAGTACCTGAACGTTTTCTTTTCAATGTCATTGCTAGAACGAGAATCGCCAGGTTAAAACGACTTCATAAAAGTGGAAATAAGAAATGTATTGCTCACTATAGACAAATCTCAATAATATGAACTGTTTGCAAACTACTCGAACACACTATTCTTGACGACATATCGGAGTTTCTTGAAAAAGAAAATACTAACTGCATGCCAGCCTGGATTCAGAAGACATCTTAAAACTTGCACGCAACTTGTGAAAACACGGCATGATTTTGCAGACTTAATAAATAAAGGATACAAAATTGAAGTTATTTTTATGGACTTTGAAAAGGCTTTCGGCAAGGTTTCGCATAAAAAAGTAGTTTTTAAGCTTGAAAACACTACAGAATAGACAAATTGTGACTTGGCTTAACGCTTGTCTTAGCAATAGGCATCAATATGCCGTTTTCAAAGGCCATGGGCTCTATAACGTAAAACTATTCCGATATGTTTTTATTCCAATCTGCTGACGTCAAATTTGCGTAACAGCCGACGCAAGCACAGGGTGGTGACCCGCAGGTTTGTCTGAACAGACCAATCAAATGCTCCGCTCGTTCATAGGAGGTCACTTTTGTTTGCTTGCAAAACGAATAACATTGCTTGCACTGTCTTATCTAATTGTCTCACAAGAGACGAGGAGCATGCTCAAGTGAAGAGGGATTCGATGGAGCCGAGCCACTGCGTTCAATATCAATAACCGGATGAAGAGGGTGGTGCCGGCGTCTGCTATTGGTCCGCTTTCTGTTAATTAGCTTGCGGTGGCTCGTCGACAATCGCGGCGGCTTGCAATATAACCTTAAAAATGACGCTAAAACGGTTCCTCAGCAAGAAAGAGTTGGCAGAACGAGGTCGTAAACGTGCCGAAAGTTATCGAAAACGTTACAGGGCCACGCAAAAAGTTTTATTGCGCGCAAATAAACCCATGCTCTCCGGCAGGGGCGAGTAGCCAGTGCCAAGCGATCGGCGGCAGCCATCATTTATTCCTTTCGGAACGGGGCAGCCTGCGGCTATTCAGAAGGACATGCAGTTTTGTTCGGCATATTAATTCATCTTTAACGCGGTAAATTTTTGTGGTTTTGTGACGTCGCGTGAAACGCAGGTGAAGTGGGTGCAGCCCGAAAACTTTTGACCAATAGCGGAGGGCTAATGGCAAAAAGGCGTCGAAATAGAAATAACTATTTTTGTTTGGTTTGGTCAAATTATGCGTAATAAGTGTGTACACATCATATTAAATGGGGAGCTATCGCTGTTTGCGTGACGTCGCGTGACAGACAGGTGAAGTGGGATCGTCCAAAAAGGTTTTTCACCAATCGCGGTGGGCTGATTGGAGAATTGGAATAGAAAAGTTTGAAATAGTTTTACGTTATAGCGCCCCATATGTCGTCAACGACCAGTTCACTCAGGAGTCCCGCAAGGCTCACTGCTTTGGCCAATAATGTTTTTGATATTAATTAACAACATTGTACGCAATACCCCTGTTAACATAAAGCTGTTCGCCGTTGACTATGTACTGTACTCCACTGTAAAAAATTCTGCCGGTCAAGTAATAATATATGACTCCTTTTAGAAAGTTTGTGCATGTTGCGAAGTCGGGCAAATGTCCATTCACTATAAGAACACAGCCTTAGTTGAAATTACAAAAATAAAAACCCCGTTACATTCGTCTATTCTGCTAATAATGTCTACGTCTCTGAAGTCACACAGTGTGCGTATCTACGTGTTTTCATTACCAATAACCTTAATTCGACTAAGCACATCGATCTTGTAACCAGCAATGCGTCCCGTAAGCTGCACTTCCTTTGAAGAGCTCTTACTCTCTACACCTCACATTCGTCTGCTGGCATACAAGACAGTTATACTACGAACACTTGATTATGCTGCGTATATTTGGGACCCCTAAACAAAAACAAATATTCACAAATTCCAAAGCGTACAAAAAAAAGCTGTTTGTTTTGTTTTTAATTGTTTCGGCCGCACATCGATCGTCGAAAGCCAATGTACAAACCTTTAGCCATAGAAATCACTGCTCATGGTTAATGTTTCTTCATCAGTTAATTAAACAGCATGATAACTTAGACACAACAGAATTTATTAAATTCTCATCTGGGTGTGCCGCTAGGCAACGTCATTACCTATCAATAACGCCATTCGGTACTAGAAGTAATTGTTTTAACTATTTCCTTTTTTTTCACAAAGTCTTACATAGTGGCATAACTTAACTAATCATTCTGTGCTTTGGCCAACGCTAACATAATTTATATCCAGTTTAGAATGACTGCATTGCATATTTAATTCCGTTATCAGATTCACGTGAAACCTGTGTTCTTTGACTTTCTGGGCAAATTTTTCTCACTGTTGAATTTTGTAAAGCACCCTGCTAAGATCACCATAGAGTGTATTGCAATATTCATAAATAAATAATAAATAAATAATTCATTAAATATGGCAACTCGGCAAAATCTTCGCAAGGTGAGCCGCACTGTAGAGCCAACTGAACACACAGCATTTTTCTGGGGCAAGAAGGGCAGAGCGGGGGGCTGAGGGGATTAAAGCTACGTAGGAGTGACCATATTACCCAAAGCGAGGTAACTGACTTCTTGAATTTACCTACATCACAGCCTGTCTTGTCCGGGTTGATTATACTGAGGGACTGCGCAGTTTGCAGTTGCGCCACCTCCGTACAGCATGGCCAGAGCAGACGTCCGGTAATGGCGACGTTATGACGTCTTGGAGGTAACGAAACGCCGCAAAGTTCTCGAGGAAACTTGGCACATAATTAGGAGCGCGCTAGAACGTCGGACTTTCCCTTCTGTGAACTGCCAGTGTTTACAACTGCTTTACGGGATGTCTAAGCACGCGCGTTTCTCGAGAAACTACGAATATACGAACGTTACTAAATGTGATTGTATTGTTCTTCAACTGTAGGTAAGGCACTCTGCTTGTAGGTATTTCATCTTGGTTCTGGACACGGTCGCATTCCGTCTGTGTGTCTTTTTCTTGTGTTTCGAAAATAAACATACCTGCAATGACGCACGGCAGAGCAAGGAAACCAGGAGCACGCGTAGCTGTTTTTGTCAGCTGTTGTGCCCTTCTTATGTGCCCCTGACGTAAGTATTTGCATCTCCGAGAAACAAACTTCCGTTTTTTTTTTCCTTGCTTCTGTCACTGTTCATTTTTTTTTCGTGTTGTCCAGCGATGCGTTTATATGTGGCACACGGGCGGGACCTTGTCTGCACGCGCAGAAGGACGTTGGTATTTTTAGAACATTAAAACTCATGTTACTGTTTTTTTGTTTGCTTGTAGCACTTGAAGCGTTTTGAAGAGATTAACAGTGGTTGAACGCAGAACGTTGCGGGGAGCCAAGGTTCCGACAAGCGGAATGGTTTTTCTCAGAGTAGAAGCTGTTGCTTTCCTGAGCAGCATTTAAATCCGCGCAGCTTGCTCTCCCACAACCTTGATGGGGGGGGGGGGGGGAGAAAGAGAGATCTGCTGGTTAACTGAAGTCAAAGCATTCACGAACAAAGAAGATAAACATGCATTTTGGTGTTTAGTTGGGATGGAGATGAGATGGGTGGGCGTAGTTCTTTTTGTTCTTTCAATAAGTGTGGGTCACTAAAACACAAAGCGAAAATGTACATGTGTAAGAGTCGTTGTCAGTCCGGCGGGTTTAAGTTTTTTAGAATACAAAGTAAAAAAACATGCGCGTGCGACGTTACGAAAACAAGCTATAATAACATTTTTTAAGGGGGTAAAAGAAACAGTTTTGTGAGAGCTTTTTTGGTTGAGAGTCAAAGGCAAATAGTAAGGGAGAGGTGGGAAAAGTGGGACGGCTGGAGGAGTTGGACCGTGCAAATATTGCCGCTAGCCCCGTCTACGTAAGCTACGCAGTTGAGGAGACCGATCACAGATACCGCAACTGTACACTTAACGTCCATCGGACCCGCCGCGGTGGCTTAGTGTCTGTGGTGTTGGGCTGCTGAGCACGAGGTCGCGGGATCGAATTGCAGCCACGGCGGCAGCATTTTGATGGGGGCGAAATACGAAAACACCCGTGTGCATAGATTTTGGTGTACGTTAAAGGACACCAGGTGGGCGAAATTTTCGGAAGTGACCACTATGGCGTGCATCATAATGAGACCGTGGTTTTGGAACCTAAAAACCCTATAATTTAATTTAATTAACTGCCATCGTAATGGCCTGCTCCTAAGTTAATATACTGCGTCACGCCGTTGATTAGAAAGATGTTCTGCATCCACCGCCTTGACAGTGAATGGCTTTGGTCAGCAGCCCTATGATACTAAACAGAAATGCCAAATGCAATAAATGCCGGAACTGTAATGCAGTGGTGGGAATTCACCGCGGACTTTGGTAAAACCACGGTGAAAGCACGAATGAGGCAGCGCAGGATGAAATTGGTTGTGGCACTTCTGAAGCCAGAGAAGCTCAGGGCAAAAGTAGTTTTGAAGACCCCAGGAAAGTAATTGGACGGCTACAGTGCACCAGTATCAGTACTTTAATATCTGGACATAGCTGAGAGGAAGAGGTCAAGAGATTACCTTGTAAATAGGCAAGACGAAGTCATCAGTACGATTGAGAAACAGAGACAGCGAATTGGATGCAAGGAATGGAAACAAGAAAGAGCACGAAGATTTAAAAGAATGGGAACAAAGGAATTATAAGGGCAAGTCGGTTCGATAACACAGAGGGCAGTGCCATACTTTTTGGGGCTCGAGCTGGTTGCTTAAGGACAAAAACATACTCGAGAAAATATCCACAACGTGGTGAGGCACGTATCTGCTGCAGCGAAACTTCCATGGACAACTCTGCACATGCTAATGGAATGCGAAGGTGCTCACGCAGCGACACCCGTAAGTAACCTACACCTTCCAGAAACGCTAAGATTTAAAATGGGTGGACGCATTAGCCAGCAAGCGGTCGACATAAGGCAGAGATGTTTAGAGCACTGGTGGTGAAAAAAAAACCTGGGGAAATATAGATAGTACCTGATCCATTACAGGCATAACAAATAAAAAAAGTATTACTATGATGTGGACGAAATGCTAGACTGGACACCATAAATAGCATATCTGATTAGCACAAGCAGGCTAGGTGACTATTCAAAGGGGATGCTAATAAATGATCATGATCATCATAACTATGATTTGTCACCATGCGCCTTGGGTGCTAAAGACGGAAAATAGGTGCAGTAGTAAGGTAAAAGTGTCGAGCTCGATGGCACACGCCAACGCACCGTTTCAAACGAAACGATCATAACATTCATCCAGCGCTAATCTTGTAGACGTGTGCTGACATCAAAGCAAGTGGATGGGAGGACGGCTGCCGTGGTAGCTGGTATGGTAAAGCACATCACGTGGATACCGGAAGATATTTGTTCGGCTTTATGCGGTAAGTTGTATTCCAGTGCATGTTGATTTCGATTTGACTTATACGTGTATTTCAGTTATACATAACATTGACTTTCGTCTACGCTTTTTTATGGCTTCATTGTCTGTTATTTCGTATTCTCTTCAGTAACAAAAATAAAGCTCGTCGGATCCCCCCTTATTCTCTTCTCGCTTTGGCAAGAGCTTAATCGCAGTGATCACGCCGCGTTAATGTTGGATCTTGAGTAGCCGCCACGAAATCTCTTTTTCTTATTTGTAGTCCTACAGCGCACCATGAAAAAAAAATCGCTATCTTTTCCTTATTTCTTTCTCTTTATCCTTTTCTTTTTGCTTGTTTGTTTTCTTGTGTTTTGTGCTTTCTTATCGTGGTTGCAAGGACCGTTAACGTTGGGAGTTACAGCGGCTAAGTTGACCGGTTGCAAATACGTCGTAATAAAGTGAGGTGCACTGTTTACAGCCTACTTGTACCAGTGGCTTCATGTTACAGCTACGAGCAAAAACTCTGGTTTTCGTAGTCACGCTGCGATCACCATTGCGTTCTTCCCACAACTCTCACCACGGTGAACTGAGGTGGGTACCTTTAGGACCGATAGTGTTCTTACAAAGGCTGCTCCCGCAAAAGCTTCTTCGCCATTGCTGGAAGAGATGGACCTGTTTGTGCGCACGGGAACATTAGTCCGATCCCCCAGGTAATAGTGACAGGCGCGTTTCCATATTTATCGCAAATTTCGTGCAGCACTAGCAATATCATCAATGCATGGTATACACGTTCAAGAATGCTTGCTATGTCTGGGACTGTCTGCAGCACCGTCCTTAAAGCGAACTGCCTTTTCGGTTGGGGTGCGAGCGTTCTGCAGTGGCAGTATGTGCCAATCACTTTGACTGCGAATTGCAGTTTAGAAATACACAAAGAAGAAAGTGTTTTTCCTCGCCTTTCCTCTAAAGACAACGCAAACTGAAAAGATTCCGACGCCACAAGTAACGCCCTATTCATCACTTACTCGCTCTCAATACCCAGCAGGGACGCCACTCAAGCAGTTCGTTTCGTTTCCTTGCCATTGAACCCAGTGTCCAGCGCCGCCCAATACACGGGCATTCCAAGCACCGTGGAACCTTCTTTTTTATTTGTTATTGTTCGTCAGTTTAACTCTGTGTCGTGGTTCACTTCGTAAGAGATCACCGGCTGGACGTCGTAGTGGTTCTGGTTAGCGGAAGACCGCGTGAGTCCAGAGCCGAGAGGTTTTTCCAACGCGAAAGCTGTCCCCAAGGATAACGCACACCTTTAGGGCGATAACGCTGACAGCGAATACCCGAAGAAACGGCGCGAGGATCTAGCGGAGCGTCCAAGCGAGCTCTCTCACCGTCTAATCGCTATTCGCTCAGACTTCCCTGAAGTTGCATTATTGATTTTTTTTTATGCGGATTGCCCGACCGAGCCACTGTCAAGCAGCGTGGAAATATACGCAACGGGGGCTTTCTCGGACACCATCACCATCGCTCATATCGCGCTTCTCCGAACCGCGGAACAGACATCGACTTGCCGAGATCTCAACGTTAAGTAGTTCTTGTTTTTTTATATTTTTACTTTTTATTACTTTTGCTCAGCCGGCTCACTTGTCTGACCGCCCCTGACTGCCGTTCCATCATGTCGGCTTGGGAATAAATGCGGCTCGCTTACTGTCGGTACATCCATTGCGGCTTGTGTCCCGCATCACAGTTTCATAGAAAGGTTTCCTGCTGCGCAGTTCTTGTTTTGCAGAACCTATTATTATTATTATTATTATTATTATTATTATTATTATTATTATTATTATTATTATTATTATTATTATTATTATTATTACAACTGCAGCGGTTCCTGGGCGGTGTAATAAGCATTAAATTGATCGATTGTTACTATTATTAGTATGGTTAGGCGATAAAAATGATATGAACACACCAGGCAAATTTTCGCCGTCGCCGTGATGTTCGGTATAAAGTCCGAGTAAGCTCGTATCCCCGCGTCGTTGCTGTGGGTGTGAGAGAAAGCGTGTGATGGTGAGCCGAGAACGATGGTGCCTTAATGCGCGCGGTCTAGGCACGCGCTCGATGTTGAAAGTCACGTGATAAAGCGCGTGCTAGGAGAGACAGGTGAGCGCGCGTCTCCTTCTCGAGATCAGCCGCCATGGCTGCGCATGGCGCCGCACGCGTGACCCAGCGCGTGTGAGGCCCGCCCGTGGTATCTCGTAGGCAATCTGGGGAGGGTGCGAAGATTAGGGCGAGCCAAGATGGCTCGTAGCTTTATACGGGCAGTGTTCCTGCATGCCTATCGTTCGAGGTAACACAACCTCAAGGTTACGGGTTCCGGTGAAGTGAGAGGTAACGCGATGCAATTCATCGCGCCAGTGTGGTGACAGGGAGTGTTCGCGATTATCGGGTGAGATATTTTCATGCTTTACTGTGCGCGCGTGACACCATGCTTTATAATATAATTGTTAGGCGAACATCTACAGCAGTTTACTCGCTCGATAAGACAACGTACATGGTACCCATTACGTGCAGGGGCCGCTCGGCGCCTTCTAGCGGCGGGAAGCGGCTAGATCAGCAAGATCTTGCTCATCGCTTGCTGATCCATCTTGCTGTTACTGATCTCTTTGCTTCGGGCAGTTACAAGGCGATGACCGCCCGGCCAGTCGACCCTCGCGCGGTACTGCTAAAGAATCGGTCTCCTGTTGCTTACATTGTGTAAAAGCCTAATTCTTTGATATCACCTAGATGATTCGTCTTTCGAGTGAAACTGCGACTTTTATTTTTTATTGTTCTTGAGCATAAGCGAACATCGCTTTCCACACTCGCGCCTCAACAGTTCTTCAAGTGGGAATAATAATCTCACATATCCGTCACTTAGCTTCAGACTTAGTCGTACCGACGTCCGGTTTCTGTATAAATATTTCCACACAATTATTACACATTCGCACATTCCGATCTATTAGGCTCTGTTTCACTGTGGGTTCCGCAGAAGGCCAGCAGGGAAGATGAACCCTTCCACGCTCCTGCCTCGTTCAGCAGACGCTCGCGTCTACAGAAAATATTAAGTGTATACAGCAGTAATTTTCTCCCTCTTGACATCTTTGTAAACATGATGCCTTCTCTCTCTTTCAAGCTTCGTGTTTCCTCGTGAGCCGTCATTTTAACTGTGCTACTCTCATGTCATCTTATGGTTTATGTGTTGGTTTTGTATATGTCACCTCATCGAATGTACACTTCTAGGCATGAAGTTTTCGGCACATGAAACCCCAGAACTGATTTAGCTGTGCGGTGATGTTCAAGAAGCGATATTTATTGTTCGACCTATTGTGTATGTAAGCTCTATGTGTCTCAATTTTCTGTTATTGCTCAACTTCGCTCACTACGCACCTGTTTATTCTGTTCATTTCCTTTGACTTCATTTCTTATCCCGTAAATTTTTGTTTTAATTGTTTTACCTTTCTCATTCGTTTCTCTGTGCGCCAGTATTCAAACTACCGGCTGTTCCTGGGCACATCAAATGCAGCGTGTCTGATTCACTGGTTATTATACAGTACAGTAATCAGCGGCTGTATATTGAGATCTTGTGGCAAGTGCCCCAGTACAAAGACGTAAGGATTTTTCGTGGACGCTATGATAAACAGTAATTATTAGAAACCCGCCGCGGTAGCGCAGTGGCTTTGGCGTTGCGATGCTGAGCCCGAGGACGCGGGACCAAATCCCAGCCACCTGCGACCGCATTTCGATGGGGGCGAAATGCAAAAATGCCCGTGTAACGTCCATTGGGTTCACGTTAAAGAAACCCAGATGGCAAAAATTATACCTGAGTCTCCTACTACAGCGTGCCTCCTAATCAGATCGTAGTTTTATCACGTAAAATTTCAAAATTAAATTTTTACAATAAGGTATGATTATTAGCGCTAGTACTACAACTGCGTTCAAAATTTGTCACGAGGGAAAATGTAAAAACACTATGCAGATCTTACGCACCGTGGGAATCGGTGTATGCAAGGCTTTCTGTGCCGGTTGCTTTGATTGACCACAATTAGCGGTGATTTTGACTGCGAAAGTTTATTTGCTTCAACGTTTAGTCCAATGCGAGAGTGGCGAGATGATGCTAAACTTTACCTTACATGTACTGCTGCTGTTTGTCTGTGTAGTACACAGAACACACAGAGAGAGGTCTTCGCTTGAGGCGTTCTTGTTCGCCATATTTCATAACCTCTGAGAGGGTTGAGCGTTGTCATTGCCTCACATGGCGCATCGCATACCGGCAGAAGTATTAAACTTGAATTGGATTATGGGGCTGTACGTGCCAAAACTACAATCGGATTATGAGGGAGGCCGTGGTTGTGGACTCCGGATTAATTTTGACGCTGTGATGTTCTTTAACGTGTCCCATAAGCTAAATGCACGTACGCTGTCTATTTCACCTCCGTTGAAATGCGGCTGCCGCGGTCGGATCGAATCGGCGACCTCTAGCAATGCGACAGCTGGAAAGCTACCACGGTGGGCACAGAAGTGTTGATTTGACGGTCGACCGCTTCCATAGTATCGTCTGGACCCTGCCGTGCGCTTTAATTAATGCGGCTCTGCTTCTACACTCCTGCGTAGTTTGTCCGCTTGACATATTTGCATGGTGTTTATTTTTCAGAAATAGCAGGAACGTATTGCACCACACCTTCAGCTTAAGATTACCCACTTTCCGCGCAGCCGCTGTCGTATGGGGAACCAGCGCTGGATAGGCGGCGCGTCGAAAAGAGTGCGTTGCACGCCGCCCTGGCGACGAAACGCGGCATATTCCAGCCGCTTGACCAGACGACACACACGTGCGCGGCCGTATTATATTTCGTATGTTCCAGTTTTCGCGCCGCTTCGAGTGGACAGTTTTTGTTAAGAAGATAGCGCCATCAAGTGAAGAAATGACGAAAGAAGCTTTTTGAGCTTTATAAATTTTTCACAGTGCGTCGCGGCGAGCACGTGTGTTTCTTTAACGGGTGCGCCGTGTGTCGTTGCCATGCTTGCGTGGCAGGCTGCCTCGCAAATCTAGCAGCTATGGCTCCGGTCGTACTGCGCTATGGTTTCGGAAGTATTAGTTGGCCTGAAGACATTCCATATTTCTCTGGCTAGACATAAAAAATTCTGATGTTACTTCGCCGCAGCAGTCAATGGACAAGAAAGCTTTATCGCATCAGCTGACTCGCGCAAGCAAAGGTTTGGGTGCTCCGCTGCTGGATCCGTAACAACGCTGGCTACATTTAGCACTAATTACATAAATTTACCGGATGCATCTCAGCGCCGAGTCCTCATCTGCATGCGCATTTTTAAAAGCACATAGGCGGCTTAGTCGCGCGTGCGCCGGCAGTATGAGCACACAACTCCAAGGCTTCTTCCCTCCCACATAATTCTTTGCAATGAATGGATCGTTCGCTTGGTGCGGTGGCGTTGGAAGGGGCTTGACGGTGGTATTGCGAAGGAAAAATGGTTGGTACATATGCCGGATGGTGCATGCTATTGCTCGTTTTGTTTCCGACCAAATGCCGACTGCAGATTCTGCTGTTTGGTACTGTCCTCTCCGCTAGTCACCTGGTCGTCGATCCCCTGCGAAAGCTATCCAAGCAGTGTGCGTAGCGAGTGTTATATCGCAACGCCGAGCGGGTCCGGTATTCCGGTAACCATAGGCGGACTTGGTCCTTTTGCGGTTGGACCGAGGCGTAAACTAAAGCCCCTTCTTACTATTACGTAACTCTGTGATGAATGGGCTTAAGCGTAAACGTGAGCCGCCTGAGCGGCCTGCATGGTGTAGCCACCTGGGTGCGTAGACCTTAGCTGCCAAACACAGAGCTACTATTGCCGTAACCAAGTGTAAAACATTTTAAACGTTTCAAAAGACAACATGTTCGCGATTGCTCTCATGCCGAAACTTTACGCCACCCGATAAGTAGAATACACTTGGTTACTGCTATATTAGCTCTGTGTTTACTTGACTAAGCTCTGTGCCACCAGGCGGATGCACCGTGCAAGCGGTTCACGTTAGCGCCTCTGCTCCTCGGGTAAGACACCCAGTCGCCTTGCACGAGCGTTTACCCGAATAACGGACGCGCTTAAACTCTATTTTGCGACAATAATCAACCAGCGTGAGGTGGCGGCCGCAAATACGCAGATGCTAGCGCAGATCGGATATCGACCGTCCGATACGCTGCGGCCACTTCGCTCGTCTGCCGCCTTGGTAAAAGGGACACGCTGTAGCAGGTTAACGTATTGCCGATCGCCTAGTTTGCAGCACACAACGCAACAAGCGCGAACATTGCTTCTCGCGAAAAGAAAGATCGAGACCAACGCTCACCTCGCAGCTCGCGTCAACACGGAGCCACTTGTAACACAAGCAGACGACACTTACTGCGCGGTGCTGGAAGTGCTTCAGTGCAGTCATAAATAGTTCTGTATTTTCTTTCTGTCAGTTTTTTTCATGGAAAGAGATTGACCAGCATTCCAACTATTACGAACAACATTTGTTCACCATCAAGTTGAAAAAAGTTATCAATGACGCGATCTGGGTAGCCAATTGGGTAGCTCGTCCAACGCGCGTCAGGTGGGCAACAGACGTCCATTGGGTTGGGGCGGCTGAAAACTCAGGGGAGCGGCGCCGCTGCGATCGCTAGTGATGTACATTTTTAAAACCCCATAATAAATTACGTACTTTACGCGGATCGTTTGAATGTGGCACCTAATGATCAGAAGAAGAGATCCTATCGACTCAGTGCGTTTGTACGAAATTGTCAAAATCGTTTCAGGAAATCATAAGGCAAAGCGTGTGTGTGTGTGTGTGTGTGTGTGGAGGGGGGGGGGGTGAAGGATTTTGGGTGCCTGGAGTTGCCAGCATGTTACTTTTTCAATGCGCTAGTTACGTACTTACGTTGCCCGGCCGTTTCCCAGCCCTTTTCGAGTTTTCGGCCGTTTTCGCACCCGCCGCGCCTCATAGCCTCAGAGCCACCGTAGCGAATATTTACTGAACGTCCGCCAGACGCCATAGTTGAAAGCGTCGCCACGAGATGGGTCCCCGCTGCGGCTCTTCTCGCATTTTTTTTTTCTTTTTTGTCTGCGCTTTCAGAACAATACGGTAGCGGCAATACAAAACCATTGCGTCAAACTCGCATTGGATGAATCGGATATGGTATCTCGATATGACGATATCTTTGTCAGCTACGGCCGCTTCGCGTCACACCGCTTACTTGTGGGGCGCCGCGACGCGAAAATGCACGCAAGGGCTCTACGATGTTTCCAGTTAGCGGAGCACTTCCCGCGTAGGAGATTGGAGGGGGCTTTCCTTTGTTTGCCTTACAAGCGCCATCGTACCTCCTCTTCCCCAATCGTCGCTACAAAGATCGCGTCGAAAGACCGCTGCCACGTGGTCGTTAGCCGATTGAGAAATCAGTTAGCGCTGTGGTTTGCTCGATGGAAGATAAAAGCGGACCGCACCAAGAATGACGTTGGTAATGGTAAGCGTTCAAGGTAATTGGAAAAATGGCGGCCGAGTACGGTCTGCAGCGCAAGGAAAATAATAGGAGCCAGCGAACGGTGCCTTACCCCGAAAGGTAATTGCAGCTCCGAAACTTGGGATGGATGAAAAAGTGATGCTACCACAAACATTTTTGTTACTTGTTGAATTTTCCGCAAGAAGCCACCCCCCCCCCCCCAAAAAAAAATATCAGATGAGAGCTTACAGCGCAGAAATATAGCCTAAATCTATTTTTATACGGAGTTCCTTGCTCGATTCACTCTCAGTTCAGCACATTAGCTGAAGTGCAACATTACCTCAGGATCTTTTCTCGAACAATACTCATCTTTGCATCATTGGTGGGTGACACATAACACGGTTTATAGGATACGTGATGCGACGAATAGCCTCTAGTGAAGTCCTGTTGTTTTTGCATTTCTTGTCCTGTTGGTACGTGCTGTTTTGCTTAGTCTCTCTCCACAATAACAAATTCTCGCAGAGTCTGGCATACATTTTGGCTTTTAAGAAGAGGCGCTAACGAGCGTAAGAATGTAAACTTTCTTTGTCGCTTTAGCTCGAAAAGAAGCTTTGTTGACTTCGCTAGGTGTTCAGTACCATCAAGAGCAAGAGACAGGTGAAATATTTTCTTTTTCTTTATTGCATTTTCATGATCATATTGCATTTGTTGCTTAACCTGCTATTAGCGTGCATTTCAGGGTAAAAATACTGTAAAAAAGGTAAGGAAAGTTTTTCGTGTTTTTTTTTAGTATCTTCCTCATGCCTGAGGCGTCTATGAGCCTCGCCTAATTTTGTATAAATAGGGTAATGCCCGTAACCTAGGTAATGAACCAAACCGCTCCCCTTAGTGCTTTGCTGAGGAAGCTGGAACCCTTTTGCGTACAGCTGGCAGTCTTGGCGCCAATGCTTTTAAACAACCTGGCGATAAGTGCAGGAGCATTTGCGCTACCACCGCAGATGCCGGGACAGGCAGAAACCGTCCCGGCGCCAGCTGTATTATAGCTGCAAAATCCGGAACCAAAGTGACAGCGATCATGGCGTTCAGTGAAGCGTCGGCTAGAGGCTAAGTGCATTATCTTTCCGGCAACGCTATGGCGCATCATAATCCATATTATGGGAACGAGAGTCCTTAATAGTGCTTTGCGCCAAAGACGTCTTTACAGCTGGGAACCTTGTCCCCGCTTCTGTCAGCGACAATACAGTTTTGTTTTTATTCAAGACTGCAATTTGCAATATTTTCATCCCTCTTCACTCTTCTCGGCAGCGCATATCTTTTCTTGTTATTATTGTTAATATTTAGGGGGCAAAAGGGAGCAGCCGCTACTTTTACGAGGCAGCGGCTACTGCATAAGTATCGATAAGTCGGCGCCCTTAAAGTTGTGGAGCAAAAAAAGTGGCGAGACATAGGCCACACAAACAGGAACGGCGCACACACACACTTGTGCGCGACCCCCCGTCACTCCAGGCTTCCCGATCTATGTCGCAGGTTCACGCGCAAGGTGATCCCCGTGGTGGGCGGCTTCACGTGGGTGGAGGACGACTCGTTCCGCATCGAAAACCACGTTCTCGAGGACAACCGCCCGGTCAAGGACAGCGCGCAGTTGCGTCACTACTTGATGGCGCTCATGTCCCGAGGCATGAACGTCAACCGACCCCTGTGGGACGTCCACGTGCTACCGAACTACGACCGGGGCCGAGAGACCGTGCTCATCGCTAGAGTGCACCAGGTAAACGCTCAGCCTATATATCTTTCCGTGGCCACTTATGACAGGCCGTAAATTATGTGGGGTAACGGTACGTAACTGTATATCAGGTGGCGGCGACAAGCCAAGTGGCTGCAAAATGGCGAGGTGGTTCTCTGAGCCGTTTGCGTTTGCGGTATACCTAAATTTTGATCTAGTGAACAGTGCCACGATGCGTTTGTTCAACGGGAGACGTGATTAACTGGCTCGAACCACACCTCGCACATCCCTAAACTTTGCAGTGGCTACAGTAAAAAGGTGGTTTGTAGGAATGCTTTGTTGTCTGAACTAAACTGGAGTCAGATTGGGTCACGAGGCGGTTTAATTTAGATGCCTTTCTCGTCTTTCCCGTTCTTTCTTTCTTGCAATTTCTCGACAAAAGCGGTAAAAGCATACTGCTTTTAAATATGTTGGAGGCTCGCCCGAAAGGCAGACCTTCCGTTATAATAGCAAATGTGCAGAGAGCTATACGAAGTAAGGATAAATATCGTCCGTGTAAACTCGCAAATATTCCCTTACTATCTAAATTAACAAGTATGGCGTCAGCGCGCACAGGCAAACATGTACACACCACGCTCGATGACCACGGACACTCACTGTCAATACGCTGGCGGCAGGAAGTGCGGCAGCATCAGCGAGTGAAGTGAGCTTCGTGCTGTGTATCACTTCAACGCAAACCGGGCGGCGAGAACGCGGCACGTACAAAAGTATGAGGTGCGTCCGCACCTAGACTCAGTCAAGATAGAGCGCGCGAGGCTGTCCAATGCGTTCGCTTTGCTGGTGCCATGTGCGCGACGGAAGACGGCGCCTTTCCTCCCCGCTTTCCTCTCTTGCCCACGCGAGGTTGAGCAGCGATCGTTGGCTCCCCTCGCACGCTTTCACTCGCACCTACACCATGCGGCGTACGGCGACAGCGTTATCGCCCTCGGACTTTATACGGAACATGACGGTGATGGCTATGGCAGAAGTGAGCCTGGAGTGTCAATGTAATTGCTATCGCTATAAAATTTATGCGCCGTACGTGACCGAGGTGCCTATATTCTTCCCAGACCCTTTGTACAATGTATTGCATATCGTCTTGAATTCTCTTGGAAATCAACTTGAATTACATAGCACATGCACCTCGGATATGATAGATGCCAGATGTACGTGGAACAGTATTAAGGCCAGGCACGTACCCAGGGCGCACCCCCCCCCTCGAAATTAAGCGGCATACCCCCTCCCCCTTTCTACCTACGCTGCCACTTCTCACGCACATTCCCTAAAGCGCCGCCAAATCAATCTTGAGACCTGAGACCTATACGGCGATCAACCTTTTACCGCCTTTTCCGCTCCTTGTGAATGGCGGTAGTTATCCGCATCTCCTGGGGTGCGAAGGCCAGTTTTCTCATCTGTTCGGCGTACGCGCGATTAACTCGACATGCGTTCAGTTGTCACCATATATTGGAACGGTCACGTGCTTCGCTGTTGCTTCGTTAGTTCAACCTTCTTTGTTTACACTCATCAAGGGACCAGGAAAGGGATTCGGTTCCTAGCCAGCTGATCTGTACGCTTGTGGAACGAGTTGCGGCTGGAAGAAAAACGACAGCTGCATTTACCTTTTTCTTTTGCTTCATTATTTCCTCGAGTGACGGCTCGCCGCGACGCTGGCATACCCTCTGAACCATGCGCCCGGGATATGGGTTAGATAAGGTGAAAAAAAAAATGCGAAACGGTGTCCATCATCAAACCCTGCAATAATCCTTAAGCCCATAAGAAATGTGACTGTCACCCGTTACCTCTCATGGTTTTTCCATAATTGTACAGCACTTTTCGTGCAAAATTGGCAACTGGAAACAAGAGTCGCCAGCAGTTGAGAAATTAAGCAATCCACTAAGGGAGAGAGCCGAGACAACAGCCAAACAGGAAGAAAAATCGAAAGTTAAGAAATTTAACCGCTGTTTAAGAAAATATTTTTGGATCAACACATTTTTATTGAAAAAGGAAGTAAACAAAATGCCGCCGGAAGTGAAGATCAGTTCAGCGTGTTCTGAATGACACTTCTACAGCCATCAGTTGAGCCGCCTGACGTAGCCACTTCTCTGCGGTGCTTATGTGGGTGTTTATCTAACCTTCCGGGGTGGGCGCGATGCGTCTAGAACCGTAGCGTCCTGCGCTCTACGCGCTTGTACGGGACCGGCGATCACGAATCGTCACGCAACTTCCCAAATAACAATCCGTGTCGGTTTTGGCACTTAACATGGTACAGCAGTAAGTGAGGCATCGAAAATAACCTATGATTGTTCCGCAAATATATATTTCTCTGTAATTTTTGCAGAGCTCATTCGAAAAACGCCACTACAAATCCTTATTTTACACTTTCGCTTGTGTACTTGTTCTTGGCAGTGTTCTCCCTGCGCTTCTTTCCTGCGCGAGTCCATTTGATATGGTTCCTTGTTTGTCAAGCAAAGGAGAGGTGTATCTCAGAGGCGTACCTGTGAGATACTCCTTATTTCATTTCTCTTTTGCGGGTTTACGCGTCTTTATGGCGAATGGTGGGCATTATTCACGTTTATACTAGTAAAGGTATGCCCTTCCTCATTTACATAGAAAAGTTATCTTGGGTTACCCCCAGCCGCCCCCTCCCCCAACACCAAAATAAAAAAAAATGGGTACGTGCCTGATTAAAGCTGCTTATTTATATTCTTACTGCCAGCTTTCTATCATACTGATGCCACTTTTATATAGGTTGCCGTTTGCTCACAGACGACAAAATGCAACCGCCAAGTACATTTCGAATTTCGCGAAATTTCATGAAAATCCAGGACGCAGCTGCAATGTGACAACCCACCATACGATGCTAACCCTTCGCCTATGCGTTTAGGCAAGGAAAGGTTTTTATACTCGAATAAACGTGAGGACATGGTAACTTGCATAGGGTTACCATGTCCTCACGTTTATTAGAGTATAAAACACTGTGAGATGCTAGAAGCGGCTGCTTCTAGTATCTCACAGTGACGTAAACAGAAAATGGGATTTTCGCGTTCGTAACAGTCCGACCAATGATAAAAGTCAACTTACAAACGATCATGCGTCAAGCCTGCTTTCGGGTCTTGGGAGTACGTCAATCGCGATCACCATTTTTGTGTGCACTTCTGGAAAGACTGTTTTGATGATATTGCAGTGATACCTATTCTGCTCGAGACACGTTAATTTCACATACCTCAGAATTACCTATCTTTATTACTCTGTACAATAATGTACTACGAGAACAGCTTTATTTTCATTATCAAGTTGGCTGCCCCGTTCTTTTTACCTTTTGCTCAGGAACAGGATATTTAGTCTCGTATGCACATATACTGTAGTAGTCGCACACGACACTGAGTGCGACAGCAGCACCTGGATCTTCGCTCACCCAATTAATTAATGTGGAAAGTTCTACTTAATAACGTGGGTGGCAATGTGGCAAAGTAACGGTATGAGTGAGTCAGTGATATCGCGATGGTCGGACCCAGTCCTGGCGCTGTACAATGAGGCCTTTATAGCACACTTGTTGCGATCTTAGATTTGGTTTCGCCCTGTATTTGTATATAGATGCAGCTTTGGACCGTCACCATTGCCATGAGAGATAAATGATAGCCTTTATCGCGAATGTCAAAACTGTGCAGTATTTTACCGCTTTATTAAAAAAAAAGACCAACTGGTCTCACTTTTCTACATGGCTTCGCATCCGCTAGACATGAGTCCAACATTATTGAATGCAATTTCCTATGTCGCATTGCTGATGCCCTATACAACACTTTATAGAACTATCTTATTTTGCCTTAGAGAGGACCTCCCCTTACAAAAATTTTTATAGAAAGTCCATAGACAGTCTATAGACATTTGTCTATGAAGTCTAGACTGTCTATAGACATTTCTTTAGACTAGTCTATAGACAGTCTATAGACTTATGGCCATACACTTTTTATAGACTAGTCTATAAAAAGTCTGAGTCTATAGAATGTCTATACACAGTCTATAGACAGTCTATAGACTTCTGGCCATACTTTTATAGACTAGTCTATAAAAAGTCTGAGTCTATAGATTGTCTATAGACTGTCTATAGACTTATGGCCATACACTTTTTATAGACTAGTCTATAAGAAGTCTGAGTCTATAGACTGTCTATAGACGGTCTATAGAATTATGGCCATACACTTTTTATAGACTAGTCTATAAAAAGTCTGAGTCTATAGACTGTCTATACACTGCCTATAGACAGTCTAGAGACTTATGGCCATACACTTTTTATTGACTAGTCTATAAGAAGTCTGAGTCTATAGACTGTCTATAGACTGTCTATGGACAAGTGTATAGGCTTACAGTTCTACTTTTGTAGACTGAAGTCTATAGAATGTCTACAGATGAGATTTGTCTGTAGACATTTTATACACTTCAGTCTACAAAAGTAGAACTATATATACAGTTCTACTTTTGTAGACTAAAGTCTATGGAATGTCTATATACAAATGTATATAGATAGTCTATAGACATTCTATAGACTTCAGTCTACAAAAACAGAACTTTATAGTCCGATACACTTTTTTTCTATGACATTCTGCAGACATTTGTTAACAAATATGAATTTTTTTTAATCTATAGGCACTCTATATACACAGACATCTTATAGACAAGTCTACAAAGAGTGTATAAGGCCATAACTCCATAGCGGCTATCTACAAGTTAGTTTACATTTTGTTTACATGCGGTAGCAAAAAGTTTTGAATGTATTTATGCATGTGCACCTGTTCCTTTTCATCTGCACTTATGCATTACCGTTAGTAGATTGTTAATGCTTCTGAACCAGCTGTACTTTCATATATGTTGCATAAACAGAAAGAATTTATGTAGTGCTGAATCATGTAATGCGAAAAATAAAACAAATGCACCAGCAATGCATTCACCGTTTTTATTGCTCGATATAATAGATGAATTCCTTAAATTCATGTCGTATGCTATTATGGAAACAGATTAAATATTTACACTACTCCTTGGCAAGCATGGTCGCCAGGCTGGCCTTGACCTTTGTGTCATTAGTCCCAAAGGTGCTGCAGGTGTATGCTGCAAATAAGTAGATGCAGCAATATGAGGCAAAAATAACAAGTGTATATTCTTTGTGTTCATTAAGCAGCTTAATATATTTGCTCAAACCATCTAAGTCAATACTTAATGCGGTTTAACTATGACTAATGGCTGCTTGTCAATACAAATCAGCACCTTTATACAATGTTCTATTGCATGGTATGGTGAACAATTAAACAGTCACAACTGCTGCTCGTGCCAGCAACAGTATGTTCCCTTTTATGACAAGTTCATATATGATGCATTATTGTACTTATCCCAAATGGCCTCTATATTTATTGCTGAAACGTTACCCAGTTGGGCTGTCTGTACATTTTTTTTTGGCTGGTAGTTAAGTATGCCCGTGCAGAGGGATAATTTCAGAAGACGTGACTGGAATATTCACAGTATCATGCCTAAGAGTGTAATTTATTTTGCTTAATACACATTTAAATGTCTTTCTCATACTTTTAAATGAATGGGTGATTGGCCATAACTTCAACGGAAGGCAGATGGGCTGATTGTATCGATATGGTCACTTAATTTGTTACAGGTAATGAGGCTTCTTGGGCGTGCTAACAGGTTTCCAAGTTAGGTATACCACATGAGCACCCGAAATACCACACGAGCACTTTGTGTCATGGCACGACAGATATGTACCTCCTAGGAAACAGAACTGATAGTATAGTTCGAATGAATTCTATTACAGTAAATTATTTAAGGTGCTTTGAAAGATGAAAATTTTTTTCTAGGCTATCGAGGTTCAGGACGTTTAGTTAATAGTTAACGCAAAAAAACACATATTGAGTAAGAAATGCCTTGTCAGTAAGCTTGACTTTCTTTTATTTTTCAATAAATGGAACCAATTTCCTTCAATTTTTATCAGGTGAAACGTTTTAAAAATATATATTTAACTCAGAGATTCTCTGGAAACTTTGTATGACATATAACAAGACAGCATACCTATGTGGCCATTTTAAAATTTCCCGATCTTTTTCCAAGCCTTCCCTGGCTGTTTTCATGAAAATTTTTTGGCAATCTATGACGCCTGCAGCTTAAGTGTAATAAAAAATATATTGTGGTTCAATACTTGCCAAGTACTGCCAGTCCATAATATTTAGATAAAACGAATAACACGTCAGTCACTTGACATGCAGTATTAGATTCAACTGACTTGAATCCCTTGATTAATAAAGCTGACAAGGGCTTCGGCAAGTTCGTAATTGATGGCCACACGAGTACAGCACGGAAGACACAGAGACACACGTAAAGCAAATGCAACAATGTGAGGAAAAACTATACAATGAGTTATACAATAAGTTATTTTTACGGTTCAATAGTAGTTTTCAATATAATTTGCTCTCATCACTTATGCCTCTAGTTAACTTTGTTTACCTCTGACTAAAGACTACATGGCAATATTAATCAGTACCATTATGATGTTTCGTTATACTACAGTATGATAAGCAGTTAGACAACCGTAATGGTCCCCGGTGCCAGCAACGGTACGTTTCGTTTTAAGACAGGTTCATGTGACACACAGTGTACTTATAAAAATAAAAGAAATGCGAGAATCCCAAACGATTCCTATAATAATACTTGTTGAAACAAAGATACCCGGCTGGACTGTGCACATTTTTCAGGTGTTAATGCAATATGCCCGTGCCGAACGAACATGCTCAGCATACTGACTGCAGTTTTGAACAATCACGTTAACGTTTGCAATTTATTTCCGCTTAGAACAGTCTGCAGTGTCTCTTTTCTCATACTTCGAGATGAATACATTTGCCACACTTTCAGTAGAATGCACATGAATGGGGGCGTACTGATCAGGTTACTTATCAACTAAAACATGTTACGATCTCTTAGGTGTGTTGATAAGGGTAGAACAAATGCAATGCCCACTGAATTATTTGAATAATCTGTGCGTTATCTACTTAGAAAAGACCACCAAATTGATAATCTGGCTCTTTTTTCTTTTGTACAGCGCATATTGTATGCAGTCTGTCCAAGACGACGGCACTAAATGTAACAGTAATGAAAACCGGAACACTTATTACGCACGACAATGGCTTCATACCATGCACGATTAGTACAATGCGAATCTGCGCCAGCAGCTGCCTTGTGATTAAGAGCACGTAAACTGCAGAACGCCCAAGCATCGGAAGCCGCTTAACGCTTTTCATATAGCTCCAAAGATAACTTCTGCTGCTAAATTGTTTAAAAAAGAGACAAAAAACACATCTTCCAACTACCGTCAAACGCAATGCCTTCAGTTTGAAACGTTTAAAGGTGTTCCCGGAGCGACTAATTTATTGTTCTCTAATTTTTTCGGCTAAGTTGCGAAGCTGCAAGTGACTGAGCTTATCGCAGGTTTCATGCTCCAAAAGCGTTTGTGGTTGCATATAAATAGATTGGGTGAATCTAGAGATTTCTACTTGATATTTCTTCATGTCTCGTGTTTTGCTTGCTGTAACTTCCCAAAATTATTTAGATTGGTTGCCAGGAATCTTAAAAATACTGCCACATTTAAACTATGCGAAAACGGCAGCGCACACACTGCTGATGCATGCCCCGCAAACACGGCCTTTCATCCGAGTACGCTAGCAGTTATTCAACTATGCCTGTCTGTTTGAAAATTCTTGATGCTAACACAATTTCGAGATATATACGTAAAGCGTGTCACGAGAATTTCACTACACATACGGTGCAGCATACATCGCGGCCGGATCAAGCGCCACTAAATGAGATCTACCACACTGGCTACCCAACACACACAATCCGCTTAGTGGTAGCTCAGTATCAAGTTAAAACATGGTGTACTTTCTTTTTTACGCACCTAAGCTATAATGATAAAATCAACAAGCACGAGCGATCGCTCGCCGTAAAACATTCCGTATAGTAGAAGCGAGAACAAGAGCACGTTATCAAACCATGTCAACGAGAAACCGACACTATACCCGAGTCGCCTGCGCTACATGCAGCCGGTTCGCGCTACGAAATGCGCTCACATAATCATGAGGTATTGACGCAAAACGTCTTTGATAAAGCTTACCATTCAGTGTAGTTGACGTGTGATGCCACAAAGAAGACACGCATACACAGACACCAACGTTCAGGGAGACACCGCACACCGGCACAACCGTTTACGTGCCTGGCGCACTCGTTGAGACGGCGCACTGCCGCGCATGCGCAAGAGCTCCGATCATGCGCAGGAGCTCCGTGCGGGAGGGCGTGCGCGCTCGGAGGAGTGTGAGCGCCTTTTCCTCCTTCATTTTTTTCTTTGTCTCTTTCTCTCTCTCTGCGCGCCATGCGCGCCGGAACGGGTGGCTTTTCTTTTCCGCTATGCATTTTTTTCGTGGACGAAGGATATGCGCTGGCAGGTTGTATAACAAACGCTGTGGGCTATCGTATGAGACTGGAACGCTAACATGAATGCGCTGTTTGTAAAAGCCGTTACGGGGCCCTTCAGACGTTTTAGACGCATTATTGCCAGCGTCGATGAGTAATACAGCGTATTTGTAGCATATCTTCCAGCGTACCGCCAAATGTGATGCCCGCACGTATGTTAGTGCTAATTTTCTGTTCCGATGATAGGTCAAAGCAATCAGTACAGCATTGAGGTACTTATATGCGTGGCTGCGCAGGCATACCGCCGGCGAAATACTGGGTGGGCTCAGAGAATTTGGCACCTATTTTAAGTGAATGAGAAACTTTGATGAGTTTATAGTGCAGGATATTAGGCAACAAAAGTCGCCCGATGTTAGTGACGCAGCCGAGATATGAAGACAATGTGAAAAGTATCCGAGAATCGGACGACAGACAACGCGAACACCACGCGACATCGGTTCATGGCACATTCACAAAGTCCGCGTTGTCAGCTACAAACATTACAAGTGTCTTTGCTGTTACCTTGATGCCTGTTTCCAATCCACTTGTATCTGAAGCTGGCGTTCATAACATATATTTTAACAATTGGATGGGCGTTTTACTTCCGTTATTCTACTGCCGCAAAAGTGATGCGACAACTGTGAAGACTGTCTTGGGATTGCCGAGAGCGACTACGTAGATCATATGTGGTCAACAAATGCGGAGGTATACACTATGTGTATACTAAAGTCTACAAATAGGCTCTACAGCAATCTCAGCAGTAATCAACTTTAGTGGCTTATATCAAATGCAGCTATGTATTATCCACCGGCACCTGCGCTTGGTTACAGCGTACACGGGTTGGGCCCAGATTGACGATGTTTGTCTATTGTTAATCTATAGACATGCAAGACCACGACAACTCAAAGGTGGTGAATTCACTACCTGGTCTGCGGGCTTTCGCCACTTATTCACCCCCTTTGCCACATCTTCACCATCTGACCTTCACCACCTGGTCTTCGCGAAGTGTACGTCCGGGAAGCAGCCAGGTTTAGGGCCTTCGGGTGCCTGGAAGACCTGGGTGACTCGGACGGTGCCTGCTCCGCCGCGATCCTCGTTCGGTGCAGCTGCACCGAACGCAGACTAGCAGTCTGCACGGTTTGCTCGCCGCGCCGGGGTTGCGGTGCCGTCGTGCATGAACCAGTGCCATATCATCGCGTTCGCAGAGGGCGGGGGGTATGGGAACTCGGAATTACATATTATCGACTTTCTTCTATAGACATTCAACACACCAGGAGTAGAGAAAAAAATAGAAACCTTGTCGACTATTGTCCATAATATAGAGAGTCAACAGACAAAGTATGGACAAAAATAAATAGAAACTATCGGCTTTCGTCTACAGGTAGTCCATATAGAGGGGAAGTAGACAAAGAAGAAACAAACTCCTTATCGAATTTTTTCTATAGACCGTCTATAGACTGCGAGTAGACAAAAAGAAATAAAAATCTTATCGACTTTCGTCTACAGAAAGTCTATATACAAAGTATATGGACAAAAATAGACACTGTATCGACGTTCGTCTAAAAGTAGTCCATAGAGGGGAAATAGACAAAAACAAACACCTTATCGACTTTTTCTATAGACCGTCTATAGACTGCGAGTAGACAAAAATAAATAGAAACCCTATCGACTTTTGTCTATAGAAAGTCTATAGACAAAGTATGGACAAAAATAGATAGAGACTGTATCCACTTTCGTCTGTAGGTATTCTATAGAGGGGAAGCGGATAAAAAGGAAACAAACACCTTATCGACTTTTTTCTATAGACCGTCTATAGACTGCGAATAGACAAAAATAAATAGAAACCCTATCGAATTCGTCTATAGAAAGTCTATAGACAAAGTATGGACAAAAGTAGATAGAGACTGTGTCGACTTTCGTCTGTAGGTATTCTATAGAGGGGAAGCAGACAAAAAGGAAACAAACACCTTATCGACTTTTTTCTATAGACCGTCTATAGACTGCGAATAGACAAGAATAAATAGAAACCCTATCGACTTTCGTCTATAGAAAGTCTATAGACAAAGTATGGACAAAAATAGATAGAGACTGTGTCGACTTACGTCTGTAGGTATTCTATAGAGGGGAAGCAGATAAAAAGGAAACAAACACCTTATCGACTTTTTTCTATAGACCGTCTATAGACTGCGAATAGACAAAAAGAAATAGAAACCCTATCGACTTTCGTCTATAGAAAGCCTAAAGACAAAGTATGGACAAAAATAGATAGAGACTGTGTCGACTTTCGTCTGTAGGTATTCTATAGAGGGGAAGCAGACAAAAAGGAAACAAACACCTTATCGACTTTTTTCTATAGACCGCCTATAGACTGCGAATAGACAAAAAGAAATAGAAACTTTATCGACTTTCGTCTATAGACAGTCTATAGACTTTATATCAACAAAAGTCCAAATCTATAGAAAGGAAAGGTCGTCTATGAAAAGTCTATAGACTTTCTATAGACAGTCTAAAGTCATTTTTGTAAGGGTCCAGCAACAAGTGTTGACATTTTCTTCTATTTGATAGCTGGACCATCGCTTCTTCTGTGAAGGCAAATCTGCCAAACCGAGTCATTATTTTATTTATTTTTTCACTGTACGGAACACGTTTGAAAAGTTAAAGCTTGTTACCTTTTTCTTTTCTGCCCTTCTCCGACACCTGAATTTCTGTTTAGTTGAGTATTGAAGTGCTTTCTTGCGTAGTGCTAAAGCTCGCTTCAGGCGTATTAGCTGCTAAATTTATGTTATGGAGGCTTATCGTTGATAATAGTTATTTATAGTGCTCTAGTTATTTTTACCATAGTGAATAATTAACGCCTTATTATTTGACAGCTTCTCACATAAAAGGTTCTTATTTTAGAGAATATAAATAGCAAATACACCCAGATTATTACCTCCATGGAGTCGACGAGGGCTGCAAGTGGTTTAGAGGTTCTTATTGTGGACGCAATTTGATATGTCCTGATGCTTTCGAGGTTTTGCTGGCAAAGACAGAAAATGAAATTACAGCGGATGACAAGAATCAGGCTTTCGCTGCTAATCCAACGGTCAACCTCCTAGCTGAAAATAACAGTTCTGGGTTCTTAATAGTAAACGCTTCCTGCTAAAAACTGGGCCGATTTGAAATGATTGAAAGTGCGCACAATGTGGATGTTATAGAAAAGGTACATTCGCCAGTGGGAAACATTATTGGCGTACAAATATAAAGAGTAGCGCTTTCGCTCGAAAGGCGAATCATCTATTGCGACAGAAAATCAGTAGACAGCTATACGAAATAAGGATAGCAGCTTTATCGGCCGTATAACTCGGAAACATTTGCTTACTAACTGAATTAACAAGCCCGGTGTGAATGCGCGCAGGCAAACGTGAACACGTTGCACTCGATGAGCGCGAACACTCGCTGTCAAAACGCTGGTGTGAGCAAGCGCGGCAGCAGCAGCGAGCGAAGTGCCCTTCGTGCGGTCTATCGCTTTAACGCAAGAGCCACGAGAACAAAGTTCGCACGAAGGTATGAACGGTCTGGAGATCCCTGTCACGATACGGCGCGCGCGCCCGTGCAAAGTACGCGGTTGGCGGAGTTGCAGCCGCACCGGTTCCTCCCGCGCTGTTTCCCCGATTTCCCCTATATATGGCGCGCACGATTGAGCCGCGATCGTCAGTTCCCCTTGCACCCTATCGCCAAGTACCCAATTGCTGCCGGAGCACAACGCCGCCCCCCCTCCCTCTCTCCCATGCCCCACGGTCCTTCTAGCGACGGAAGACGGCGCGTCTGCTCTCCGCTTTCTTCCTTCGCGCGCGCCAGACTGAGCCGCGATTGTCGGCTTCCGTCGCGTGTTTTCTCTCGCACATGTAGCACTCGACGTGCGGCGACGGTGTTATCGCTCCTGGACTTTATACGAAACATCACGGCGACGGCAAGAATGAGCCTGGAGGGTCCATATAAATATTATCGCTATAAAAACAGCACTGTCGGTGAAGGCGCTTTCGTGTTTCTTAAGGACGACGGGTTTGTGCGACCATCTGTGACTATTAATGCAATTTCTGTAAGACCACACGCGTCAGCGAACTCGGCGCAATTTCCTTCTTTCCTTCCCTCCTCTCTCTCCCTGTGATCTTTGTTTTCCCCTTTCCCATTCACCCGGTGTAGGGTAGCCAACCGGACGTTATTCTGGTTAACCTCCCTGCCTTCTACTTTTCTCTTTCCTCCTCCTCCTCGTTGTGATTATAGTGTCCAATAATGTGGCCATCATTTCTTAATCCTCATTGACCTCATCCACACATTGGTCTAGCATTCGGAAATGATATATTTCGTTTTTTTTTTAGCGACATGGCTGTAATCAGTATTTTTACTGCCAACGAAGAAAAAGAAGTCTTCCCTATCTCAGTGCTAAGGGGAATGGATGTGTTGTAGCAGGCCGGCCTAGCGGAGTTCGCATGTAGCCAACCTTTCTAAAATCACATCGTATCAAAGTTTACTGAACGCCACAAGCATGGCGATGAACGTAGACAAGTTAGAGCCTTTCTTTTTCTTCGTCTAGACACTTTTTCCAGGATGAAATGGCCCCACGCTTTCATTACCACTGAAGTACGGGGGCAGCCTTCTCTAAGAAAGCGAAAGCTCGACACGTCCGGCGTAGTAATCTTGGGGCCTATGGGATATAAAAGTGCGAACTCGTGCCACGAAGAACAGCTCCTGTTGAGCCTCCTCCTGCTTCGGATGTGCCGTCCTATCTCTATAATGCAGGGACTGGCTGCGTCCCAAGAGACCGGCGACCTATAAATTACCGCCTCTTTCTGTATTTTATTCTTATTCTTCTTTTTCTACGTGTGTTCCTTTTCCCTACTTTCTATGAGCGGAACATCAATGTCTGTTGTTAGTGAAGAGGTCAAGGTATATACTTTCTCCATGCCTGACGCCTAAGGCCTTTCTTTTCTTTCCTTCTTTTCTGCCTGAACACGCAGGTGATCAGCGACGGCGTGTCGTTGATGATGCTGTTCTGCAACCACCTCTGCGACCCAGGGCCGAGTCTGAAGCTGAAGCCGCGTTTCGGCGGTTCCAGCTTTCCCCTCAACGTGTGCCGAGCGCTCGTCGTCGGCCCTCTCACCTTTCTAATCTCATGGCTCTTGCTCACCAAGCGCGACTTCAACTACCTCAAGCGGGGCTCCAAGCTGCCCGGCAGACAGAGGGTCATCGCGTGGACGGCCGGAAGCATACGCCTGTCGCAGGTCAGCAAACGAAGCGCCGACCCACGCACTGTCCCACAGATGACGCTCTGGACGCTGCGTAATGATTCTAGCGAAACGCGAGTCTGTAAAGCTTTACGATGACCATGGTTCACGCGTGTGGGAGGCGCTCTGCGCAAGCACGTATGAGACGATCTTATTCTACGCAGAAATATTGCACTAGCCTTCTGTATCATTTCTGATGTTCCCTTTTTGGTTCATACCAGCCTGCCCGTTCTTTTTTTTTTGTTTTTAGCTAGGGAGTTTCCGGTTCTGTAACACCGTAACAAAACTATCAGGCACCGTGTGGTAAGGGCAAAAAGAATGCTATTGAGATCTCTCTGTGCGCAGGAACGCAGCATATGTTCGCGCAAGTCGTAATTAGTAAAGTTCAACTCCTCGATTTGCTATCGAATCTGTTGTGAAGGTCATACACTTGTGGCGTCAGACGTTAAATTAGAAGCATAGACTACCGAGCGGGCCCTTGTGTGATCTTGTATGCAGTTAAACGTGCCGCAGCGCTGCAGATGCGGTGACGAGCACAAAACTATCACATCGTAGCCGCCCGTTTCAAGGCCGAGCCAGAACTTAGCCAAAACGCGTATTGGGCAATTTGCACGGGCTTGGCTAAATGCATGAGCAGACCAATTGGACGAGAAGTTTCGCTACGCCACAGCTGCCGCAAAGCATGCCGCTAGTCGTAATCCTTGGGGGCTGAAGGGAAAATATATGGTAAGATTTTCATGCAACAGGAGAGAAAGTTGGGCGAGTTGGTACGGTAACATGACCTTGGATTGTAGCGCGAAGTGACACGGACAGAGACTACAAGCAGACAGGACGAGCGGTCGTCCTGTCTGCTCCTAGTGTCTGTCCGCGTCACTTCGAGCTACAATCCAAGATTTTTATGTTATGCCTGTACCATGACAAGCCCACTTACCATTGAGAGGAAAGTGCGGATAGGTGACAATGAAGAGAGAGAGAATGAAGAGGAAAGGGCAGGGAGGTTAACTAGATTGGTTGTGACAATGAAATTGCCTACGCTAGGAGTGGGGCTAAGGAAAAAAAAAAAACCCGGCCCGAATTTTCTCTGGAAATTCACTAGAAAAACCTACAAGGCCATTGTCCGTGGCATGCCCCTCAATATAGGCTCCATCCAATGAACAGTCGGCGCCACTGAGCAGCAGCGGTGCCGCGCTGCTGAGCGCCGCCTGTGGCGAGTGGCGCGACACTGCGAAGGTGGGAAGTCCGCGAAATTTGAACTTAGTGCATATGTCGCCGAAGGCCTCACGTATATCCGTGATTCGGCATTTTTTGTGTGCACGTAGGTGCAAGCGTGGTCCTCGGTGATGTTGCAAATACTTTTTGCCGGTTTAGCCATATTAAAGGAACAAGAGAGTACTTTCATGCTGCAGCGTTGACCAGCGGAGACAAGCTGTACGCCATTTCGCAAGTTCTTTCCTCGAAAGAAGTGGACGACTTGGACGTTCACGCCAAAAGCAGTTCGCAGCAGATAAAACAACTGTACGGAGTCATCCTGCACATGAGTAAAGCCTACTGTGTGATACTAACGTCGAAGCCTCTAAACTGACACCCTGAGAACGTTGTGCTTCTAAGAGGTCGACTGATTTTTAATCGACGCGTCGCTGTTGGCGATGCATGCCCGATTTCGCTCCGGCGTGTTGTAAGCCGCGGCCTATCATCTGATGCCCATCTCAGATTCCTACTTTAGATCGCCATACAGTTACATCTGAACCGGGTACATCTGCACGGTCACTTTGGATCGCGATTTTTCGATATGTGTTCAGTCAATCGCGATATGCGCATCGAGTTCGAGCTTCACGATAGCGATCGTGATTGTCGTCAGCACGCTCATGCCGAGTCAGCTAAACTAACTCGATTCAGATTGTTTGACCGTGCAGTAGTGACCGTGCTTGATATAAATTGATAAATTGGATCCGGTCCGGCGCGATCTTGACTGAAAGTAACCGTGTGACACCGCGGTACTCAGTGTTCTCTGTGCTTCGTCGTCGTCTGGCACGGCGCCAAACGAAAGCTTTTGCGGATTTAAAGCATTTGTAAGTGGTCTGTCGTGGCTCACTGCCAAACACAGAATCGGGACCTACTCGCCGACGTAGTCGGCGCAACTACGAGTCGCATCGCGCGGCAATTAAGTGGAACAAAGGAGCCCTTATTTATCAGGTCTTTTTGTTCGTCAGATTATCCTCGTCAGCTTGCCGCACTTTACAGAAGTCCAGAAAAAGTGTGGGGTTGTTGTCAGCATAACTTTCTATCGTGCTTTTTTTCTCCATTGACGAAATGATTACAGCATATTCAGGTTGATTCGTTTCGGATCGATCCGGAGCCTGCTGCAACTAAAGATGTGATTTGTTACCGACGAGGTCTGAAGTTATATGACACGGATATTCGTTTTTCATCATGTTCAGTGATCCTGGTTCATTATGCCCTTCTCATAAGGCTTCTCATAAGGTTTTTTGGGGCACGGTGCCATAGTTCACAATAATAAAGTCACTGACCACAGTACCTCCTTATTGCTTCGGATATCAGTAGTGGTACCAGTGCGCCATTTGTGCCATTTTGTTACAATTCGTCTTGCCTGCCCCTCGCTGCACCCGTTGAAGTGCCATTTGCGCCAACTGCGCAAAACTGCGACATTTTCGCGTTCTACATTCAACGTACGATTTGCCGAAGTTCCGATTTTTCGGACATGTCCGATAATTCGGGCGCCTTCGCGGCATTGCCAGGGTACACCATAGAGTCAATGTATAAAAACTTCTGAAATTTTGGACGCAATAACCTGTCGCCGTGCGATTCTGCAGACTTTCTGCTATGACCGCTGGTCCAAAGCGGCATTGATTGAAGCCACCACCGCCGCTATTTTGATTATCTAGCTGCCTCGAGCAGGCGCTTTCACACGCAGATCCGCTGGCAGCCGTAGCCACCAGCGCGGCAACGCTAGGCCTAGCTACTTCTACGTTCGCAACCAAGCTTCTTGCTGTTCTGTGCCGTGTTCTTCACAAGAACAAATACCTGCTGGTAGCAATGGCGCCGACTGCGAATTTGTAATCCTCGCGAATGGCTTCGAAGCTCGAAAAGCACGACGCGTTGCAAGATGCCGGTTCCCAAAAGTCAGCTTCGCCTCGCTATTGAAATGTTACGCGGCGAAGCCTACGCGGAGTATTGCGGTGAGGCATACCAGGAGTGCGAAGAGGCAATTGTCACAAGACACAGTATGTATTCTTAAATTATGGACGAGTGAACCCACCCTATCCGGTCACAGTACGAGCAGCGATAGGCCTAATAATTGCACTGGCAGGCCTTCAGAGCAATTCCGGACGTGCGTGTGGCGATTTGAGCGCTTAGGAACAGTAAAAGGTGAGTACTTCGAGAAGTCGGTCGGGTATCGGCGACAAAAGTTACAGTTTTACGCCAAATCGACTCGTATCTATTCGCGGAGGCCACACGACACACGGGAAGCCGGCAAACCGCCTCACAACGAAGGCGAGTGCACGGGATGGTACGAACCTTGTCCTCGACCTTGTCCTCATCATTATCTTTGCGACACACCGTACGGAGGCACCACATCTTGGCGGTGTTCATGGACGCATAGTCTCTTGTCGAGCCTCTAGCGTTGCTATTGGGCGTAATACGCCTTTTTTTATAGTGCGGTAAAGCATATCAATGCACACCTGTCGTTTGGAAAGCACGTAAGACATTTGCCATCACTGCTTGTTTTGTGTATGACGGCGCCAGTGGTTCTAGGTCATTTGGAACTTTATGTCTGTCTTGCGCCCAGGCGCATATTCTTGTTTTCGTTAGCCTGCAAAATTTTGTTTACTTGTTTACAAAATTAAGTTCCTTGCCTACCCAAATAAATGTGTTTGCAACATATTGTGCATGGTACATGGTACATGGTACGTCGGAAGGCAAACTTAGCTTTCTGTCTTGCTTCACTCTTGAACAGCACTCACTCATTGCACAGCATTAACAAGCTTCGTCCAAAGGCCACAGATTAATTCTGTGCTTCTGCAAGTGCTCCAAAAAGGCCGATTGTTCTGCTCCTAAACTGCTCCAAAACGACATTTTTCCTGCTCCAAAATTTGTCCCAAGTCCAAAAGTGGCTGGACCACCAGTGGTATAGAATTACAGCACTCTATGTGCAATAGCGTCAGCACTTGCGAGTATAAGGTATCAAAAGCCCTTCGCACTGCGTTATTAGGAATAGGAGTGTACGTCGTGGCTACGGCACCCGATCCGCTTGCTTCAAATCTTCTGCCGTTGCGACTGTCGCAGGTCTACCGCATCAAGCAGATCACGCGGAGCACCTTCAACGATGTCCTCATGACGGCCATGTCGGGATCGCTGCGCTGCTTCTTCAAGAAGCACGGCGTTGTCAACCCGCCCGACATCAAGGTGAGATCTGGCACGCTTGCGGCACGCGCTGATTAGAGTGTAGTGTACCTGGCAAAATACGAAAATACGAACTGCCAATCAGTTTTCTTTTTGTTTTTTTTTATCAACGTTCAAGAAAAACTTGTTTTGCGTTGCAACGTTCTCTTTTTTAGTACGTTCGTTAGAAAAGGAATGTCAGCCAAGAAATTCTGGATGAGCCGTTCTCTGCCACTATTCGGCCGCCCCGTTTCACCCCTCAATGAACACAACCGCTAAGCTCCTGAATAGAACTTCTAAATTAGCAGTACGCGCCATGACGCAAATGACGCTGATGAACGCGTTCGTCTACATGCATGAAGTGCATGAGCGATGCCGCCCGAACGTGATACCCGGGACTGAAACACAACCACTACATCTAAAAGCTTAGAACTGCTCGACCACTGTGTACGCGGCTGTGTTTTGGCGTGGAAACTTCCATATAGACGCCTTCGTTGGGTCCAGTCCTATGCCATCAAAGAAAAAAAAAGAAGTCAATTAGAAAGGCTATAGTGATTTAACACGCGTGATGTTCGGAGTTTAACTGTGAGCATATTTAGAGACGTACAGGTCTCAACGTAATTTAGACCGTGTTTTCTGCCGGGCCTCTCGGTTCTCTGCGCGAACGGCGTGATTGGCGCTATTTCGACAAACTAATTTCAGATATTGGCTTATTATGCACTCCCGGTTTATGCTCTTAAACCAATCAATCTAAAAGGGTTCCTTGCGTTTGCTGTTCTTGACGTCAGCATAGGAGCCGCAGCACTAATAGCGGCACCTCGCGAATGTGTTTTCAAACAAAACCTGCACAGCTCTTGTCGCAGTGAGTAGCTTCTTTCAAGTAACAAATTGGCCTAAAGGTTTAGGCAGCAATGCAACATTGAGAGAGCAGTCATTTTTTTATTGTTTTGTAATATCACAACCCGAACAGTTGTGGAATATGAGGACATTTAGGATTTATTGTACCTGAATATTGCTGCCTAAACTTGAACTGCTGCCTGAAAAAGTGGTACATACTGTACGATATTAATATGGTAGGTAGTATGGTACATGCTCTATAATATTCCTAATATGTCGCTGTTCTCAGGTAAGCTTTGCCGTCACTAGAGAGAGGGCAAAATGGGAAGAAAAGACACTCGAGTCGAAGCTGCTTTTAGATAGCGTGGTCAAGCCCTCCAGGAAGCGTGTGGCTGTCTGTACTCTTAAAGTAGAAAGTTACAGCCTGGTTTCTTCTCGACGGAAGTGAATTCTACCAGTCGCGTATATTTTCACTACAGATAGCGAATCATTTAACACTTCATTCTTCTTATTCTCGTTTCTGCATAAGAAACTGTCTCTTTTATTGGGTGCTTCTTCTATATGCTTAGGCTCGGGTTTTCATAATCATCGTCACTCAATTTGCGTGAGCTACAAGATGAGGTATTCTCCCAACGGGCTCTAATTGCCTCTGTCTTGCGCCAGCTGACACCCGCATAATACATGCAAATTTCCTCGTTCCTTCACACTGTGGCGTCCGCTGCCATCCCCGATTGCGTTTAAAATCCCATAGAACCAATTCTCTAAGTCCATAACACCATCGGCTATCTACCCTACACGTAACATGATTGCCCAGATTCATTGCGTTCTCTTGATATGAACTAGAATATCGGCTATCTTCCCATTTAGTCTCTAAATTCACATATGCGTCTTAACGTACGTTACGCGTATCCTTTTTCGTTTTTCATACCGGCAAGTGTCTTCTTCATATGCGCAGTTACTTTCTGTTCCTTTAAACTCACAGTACGAACAGACACTCTCCGCTGTCTTAAATTCATTTCTCGCTTCTTCACCTCCCCATATAACCCCGCGTCTGAGAACATGCTGGGCACGAACTTCGCGACTACGTGCAGACAGCAGGTGTGCAGGATACTGGAGAAATGTGCGAAGCGATTTCTTCGCGATTTCGCCTTGTTTCGCCACAATTCAACTCTTTCGACTGCGTGAATCTTTGTCCGCCAGGTCCTTGACAGTGAAGTGCAAGTGCAAGTCAGTGCACGTGTTCGCCTAAACCTCTCCCGACTTCCTTGCTTTTTCCACACTCAATATTCTGCAAGCATTCCAACCGGTCCAGTTCACATTTTCGATGTAGATTCTATGAAAGCTCTGCTCTAGCTGTCCTGACTTACAACGCACTGATTGCATACGCGCGCCCTGAAGGCTATTTGCCTTACGTGAAGGCACCTCTACTGGCGTAGACGCGCTTGTTTTACTCGAGAAACGCCCCTACCCCCCCCCCCCCCCAGGCAATTCCTCTCCCGCCTTTTCTGTACACTCTAACGTAACCGAAAAGAAAAACCTGATTTCGTTTTGCCCGGGCACTGTGTCCGAGACCTGACGGGTTCCCTATACGGCGTGTGAATACGCAAGCTCGCGCGCAGTACTTGTGAATTCTAGACGCACGCCTACGCATCTTTATCCGCATTGGTAGCGTGCGTAAGCATTCTCTGGCGACTGTACGTGTTTTCGAAAGCTAGGGGCGACTCGAGAGAAGAAAACAAGCCTGCTGGCAGTCCACCAATGCAGGCACTCTCACGAGGTGCTGCACGTGACTCCGTATCTAAACGACGTCGAACTGAGCTATATTCGCGTTCCGCTCGAGTATGGAACCGAACCTTGTAGTCCGGCCCGATCCTTGTATACCTGTAACAGTAATATAGCTCTTCGATCCATTGCTGCAGTCTCATTGAAAATGGATTTTCACGTTGATCATGGAGACCCGCTGCAGTGGTACGTTGTTTCTGGCTGCCTGCACGAAAAGCGCCATCGTGCTGTCGCAATATCTACGCGCATGCGCGATTTGCACGTGGAGGGTTAGAAGGCGTCAATAACTTTACGTTTTGATGCAAAAAGATAACCCTACTATCTCCAAGTGATGGCACAGAAGATTAGCTTAGTTTGCCGAGCTACGTGGTATTTGCATATTTTTAATGTTTGACTCAAGTTACGTAGAAGTCTAGCTATATCCCTCAGCCGCCCGCTCCACGAAATCGTCATCTATTCTTTCGTGGTTGGTAATATCCGATAACAATTCCCCGTCTACGTTGTCATAGGCTCCTTTAATATCTAGGAAGGATATCCTTAAAGGTCTATTCGGAGCTACTGAAACATCTATGCACCGAGTTAGTCCGACCACGTTATCCTCTAAGTGTCTACCTTGTCTGAACACATTCTGTAGTTCCCGCAGTGTGCCATTTTTTCCACCCACCTCGACAGTTCTAATTTCATGGCCTACATTCCTATTCTGTATACATCGACGTTACCGTAATTGGCTGTACGAACTCGTCTTATCCTTATCACTTTTGCCTTTGTAGATGAGGTTCATCGTGCTTTCTCGCCATCCAACTTGAATTTTCTTCGTTCTAATCACTTACTCTATGGCATTAGTCAGCAGTGCCTTGCTCTTTGGACCGAGCTTTTTCATTAATGGTAATGTGATTTCATAGGGTCCTGCGGCCGTGTTATCAGGGAGATTTTCTCCTGTTTTTTTTTTTCCGACAAAAGTATCCTGCGTTATATTTTGTTCTCTGAAGCTGCTCTGTTGCTGTTAGGTCTATATCAGTCTGAATTACGTTTTCTTTCATGACGAAGTTATCCCTAATATTGTCTATGATGTACAGCAGAGCATCGTTTTATTCAAAGATGTTACCGTTGTAGAGACAAATATGGACGCCAGCAGAAGACGGGCAAGAAGGCTGTTGCTGGTGTTCGTGCTTGCCCTGCTTTGCCGTTGATCGGACCGCGTTGGTCCCAGTACCTGCTTTCTCTTCTACTCTCGTGCCTCACTCTGGCGACTCTGCTGCCTGTATTACTGCCCCGTTTTCACCATCTGAAGCATTCGCCTCGCGCAATAACTTGTTCCTTCGTTTTGCCTGTTTGTCAGTTGAAAACTTTTGAAGGAGCGATTTACGATATGAATCGGTTGCCTTCATCAACAACTTTATAAAGTGATGAATGCAGGATATATGCAGGAGTATTAAAGCCCTGCGCCTGCGGCTTGGGTACTTCTGGCGCGGAATGTACCGCTTCGTCCGGCGGTACGTCCGGTCGTGTTCCTAGTGCCAACGCTGCAAGAGCTCACCTTACTCGACTACTGGGCCACTCCGACCCCTGCCCGGTCCTACACGCTCTTTCGACCGCATCGAAGTTGATTTGTGTGGGCCCCTTCCTAATACTCCAAATGGCAACCGCTGGGTCATCGTCGCTGTGAACCACCTCAGGCGCTGCGCCGAAACTTGAGCGCTTCCACCTGCCACATCACGGGAAGTCTTCTTGTTCATCCTTCATAACCTCGTTCTTCGGCGTGATGCGCGTCGTGAGCTACTGGGTGATCATGGACGTTCCTTCCTCTCCAAAGCCGTGCAAGCCTTTCTACACTGCTAGCAAAAATTAGCCGAGATTGGGGTTTTCGTCGCTCATGCGCTTTGAAAACTACATTGCAGTAAACAACTTGCTCTGGCGTGCTGGAGTAAAATGCGCCAAATTACACCGTTTCACTACCGCCTCTAAAAGACGTAGTAAAAGGATGTCGTTAGCCGACTTAACGACGTGCCCAGTTTTAGATGACGTGAATGGAAAGCATTCATAGAGAGCTTAAAACCACGTGATCTAGAGCCTTGCTCAAGCTCACATCATTAATTAGTAGTATTGTACTCTGCAGGCCCCCAGAAGATCCGTCCCTTCCAGTTAAGCCTATATTCGGCGACCAGGCAGGGCCCCGCTATCAGAAAACATGCGCTGGCGGCACATCGGACAAAATACTCCTGTGTTGACTTTAGGGGGAGTCGAAAAGAAGTACGTACGGCAGCGTGGATCACATAAGTGCTTGCTTTGGCGCATAACTGATCAATTTATAATTGTCAGTTGGCTGAGTAGTGGAAGCTGCGTATGAAGCATGGCCCTATTTGTTTGTTTACACGTGCTTGCAAGCCGTACGCCTGTCTCACTTTCGGCAAAGCTCCAGCTGCCGTAGGAAGCCAGCCATGGCGACGTTTTTCGTCTTTGTTTCCTACGCTGCGAAGAAAGATGGTTCCACTTATTCAAGATGCGGCGACATCTCTCAAACACGACACGTGGCGCCATAACCGGTGAGCTTTCAGAAATAACGCTCAGGAATAGCCTGAAAAACTTCGTGAAAGTAGTAAAAGATAGTCCGACTATCCTCGCCAACAACCTTCACACGGATAAGAAAAATACTCCTGTTTTTACATGCAATGAACTCGGTCAGCTTGGGAGTAAATTTTTTAACCCAGCTGGTATGTAGTATAGAAAACCCAGGGACGGGAATGCGATACGAGACTAGCGATTTACTCCCATTTCGGCGTCACTTTGCAGTGTGTGTGAACGCAGAATCGTCCGTCGCACTACCAGCCCATATCCCAAGGCCAACGAAATGACTGCGCTCTGTAATCGCGAACTAGGCGACATGTTCTCCGGCTGTTCACACCAATTGGGACTAGACACTACCCTTCGTTACCTACGCTTACAACAGCGTCACTCTGTCTATGAAAGGATTCTCCCCGTTCTTCCTTCGTTACGGCCGTGAGCCTTCCTTCTTCGTGGACTCTATCCTCCCATATCACCCTGGTGCCTCCGAGTTCTCGACTCTATCTAAAGTAGCAGCTTATGCTGAGGAATGTCGCCAGCTCGCGTGCTCACCTACCTCGCGATTCCAGGCCTGCCAGAACGACTCACGACAGCAGCTCTTCTTCGCTGTCATATTCAGCTGGTACATTAGCGTGGCTCCGCGTACCCTTCCCCGGACCCGGCCTTTCCGCTAACCTACTGCCTGAGTATGATGGCCCTTACTGGTCAGAGGTTCCCTGTCAACTATGTCACTGAACCCCTCCAGCCATCTGGGAACCAAAACTGTGCATCGTAAACATTTCCTGTCGGACGGCTGAAACAGCACTACGACGCGTCAGTGTCCTTGTTTCCTTAGGTCGCCAGGCTGGCTCCTTTTTCCCCGTCTGTATCGGCTGTAGCTGTCTGCAAGTTTTAGTTGGAGCTCCGCGTGCCCTCACCTGGTTCCAGAATCCTTTTGCTGCGCCTTTGTCTCTTTTGCCTATGTTATTCACCCAACCTTCACTTCTGCATCTAATTTTCTCTTGCACGAGCTCACTTTCCACCGTTTTTGTTCCTTCTGAAGAGCGCCTATCTTTCCTTTAATCCCAACTTATTGCCTTCTCGATGATTCCTAGAGGCCTGCTTACGCTCTTCTGAAGCGCGCTTTACTTCGCTGTTCCACCACCCAAACACTATTTCTTCTATGTCTACATTCTTCAGTACCGTGACCTGCTGTGACCGGCCCTGCTGTGTGTGTTGTGCTTAATTGTTTGAGATTTGCCATCTTGCTCTTTATTTGCACTTCCCTCCCCTACTTCTTATCTTCAAATGCTATGTTGCTGCCTCCTGCTATCTGAAGCCTAGGCAGACGTTATGCTCTTTCCGCTGGCAGTGGCAGCTTGCTCCTCAATTTCCCTTTCCTCTATAATGTTTGTATGTTTTCAAAACAAATAATAATAAGTACGCAGTTTCCGCTTTCCAACTCACAAATATTTTTTGGCCGTGTCTATCTCATGTCCTGCTGAATAACATGTCAGTTCCTTATATTCCCAACATGTTGTAGGAAACGCCTCCATTTTCTTCTCTATGTTTCTTGCGATCCCTGTTATTTGCCGTTAATTCATTTTTAGAAATTCTGACGTTATTGCCTCATGCTTTGCGTTAGCATCTCTCCCAAATACCGAGGTCTAACGTTTATGATATGGCTACCCACGCTATGTTTTTTCCACGTTCGTCAGTCATCATTTGGTATAGTCGTTCGTGGATCGTTACTGAGACTAAGGGGTAGTCAATACCTGACTACCTTGTTTCCGCATTGCCACGTCACCTGTCCATTGAACGAACTCTCCCTGTTAGCTACTACAAGGATCTGTTCATCGCGCAGATACAGCACTAGAGATACTTTGTAACCCGTATATATTTGTGTAAATCCACAAAACAATACAGCAAAATAGTGCCATCTCGCGGAGGTACCAAGAAATTGTCGTAATCGCGACAGCGTCACCTACGTGCATGGGACAGATTTTCGGTGGAGCCTGGCATAAAATAAATTCACGTTGAAAAAATTCTATGGGTCACAGTGGAATCGAACCGCTGCCTTCGAGCGCGCGAGCTCACGATAGCACGCATTCTCTCATGGCAAAGCTCACTAGAACTGTGATGGATAGGAGCGGCCACCAAAGTCACTTAGAGTCGCTTAGAGCCATTTGACGCTTGCGTCTGGTGTGTGACTTCCTTGTCGACGCCCTGTCAGACTGTATCGTCTCAGGGATCGATCCACATTTCCTAGTACTTTCCTCGCAGTAGCTAACGCTACGCAGAAGCGGTGGGACGCTGTACTGCCTTCACGATCGTGCCAGGTGGAGCAGATTTTGGGGTGTCATCTCTGCCGTGCAAATGCCATCGTCGTCTTAGCATGCACCACGTGACAGAGCCACGGGTAGGTACGACCGTATAACGCATTGTCGCTGATAACGTCACAATTGCTGATTGTCTCCCTTGCTCTCGTTCACTACCTATTTCCAACCCAACAAATGGCTGTGTCTCGAACGGCCTTAGTGGAAATCGTGGCGTCGGCATCAGACGATCTTCATCATCGTCGTTATGAGGTTGTCGTTACGCACGCACAGTCGCGTGAGACACAAACGTGTTCGTCTTGCGCAGCCGCATTTGTCCACGTGGTAATGCTTTGCCCAATCCCAAACGATACTGAGTTGCCAGCTACTAGCGAAGGGCTTCGCATAACATCTATTCGAACATTGAGTGGAAAGCCTCTCTTTCTTATAAGCTGTGCTATCTCCGGGAAAGGTGCACAATAAAAAGGGAAATATCCAAATATCCAGGCACCCGATCTAGAAGAGTGGATCTAAGGGGCTAGGAAAACTATATTTTTCGATAAGCTCTTAAGCAGATGAATGTGGCTGAGATACCCCGCTGTTTTTAGCTCGTCTGCAGGAGTGATCGTCTTAATTATGATCACTAAAGAAAAGAAGGGACAATTTCACGTCCTTTAAAGGCAAGGCATTTATTTCTAACTTATAAAGTAAGGCATACATGTTTAATTCAGAAAGCACACGTGCGAGTTAAGAAGGCTTCACAATTGTTTAACATTTAGCAGCGGAACTTTGTGTAACAACCGATATAAACCAAAGTTCACTTAAGTGGCCTTCCTTGATTTGAATGCGAAGGCATAATGACTTGTATAAGTTATCACCTTACAATTAAATTCTACCTTAATCCACCTTGCTCTAATTTGCACCAACTTTAATGCACCCTAAACCACTTTTATTTATTGATATGATATACGGAGATGTTGACGCATAATTTAAGGCGCCGGCTACTCCTTAGCTCTTGTATGGGTCTGGCCTACAACATAGAGGGTTCATTATTACATTTCAAATAACCTTTTAATACAAGCACCAGAACTTGTCAAGCAGCGTTTTCACAGTAACACTATGACGTAAGAAATACATGGTACATACAATATGCACGTTAAGTGACTCCAGAGTTCTGCAGAAGAAAGTCTCAAAAATACAAATAATACTGTCGCCTAACAATAGTCTCTGTCAGCGAGTGGGGCATACATCCTGTAAATACATTATTACATATAGTCACAAGAGAACAGTCAACAACAACAGTCAACGAGGACAGTCAACAAGAACAGTCAACAATAGGTGAAATGTGAAAACACCCGTGTGCTCGTGTGCTCAGATTTAGGTGCTCGTAAAAGTACTCCGGGTGGTCGAAATCCCGGACTTCGACGGCGTGCCTCAAAATGAGATCGTGGCTTTGGAACGTAAAAACCCATAATTAAATTTTTTTTTTCACCATGGGATTTCCCAGTGCGAGCCGCAGCAGGTTCATCGCCGGCAACGCGACGTCATCTCTTGCTCACGTGGGTTTTGGCATCATCGGCTGTTAGCATCGGATGGATGCCGGATGTTTCGCTTCATGGCTCATATAAGGCTTTATAGCCTTAAATGGCATAGTGTTCTTCAGCTTACGTCATCACCCGAAGTCACGCAGACATATGTCTAGTAGAAAAAATAGTCTGTCCTTTCACCTTAAAAGGCGGTGCGATGCGTTTATCGCGAAGCCGTTTCGCCGATTGAAGCGCATTCACGCCTCGTTGCGTCACGATGTGCAAAGTGCGTTTGTCTTCACACCGTGCAAGCTGCACTGTGCCCCTCGCCCGGTTGGCCGTATCGGGACCCGCTGGCGATTCTCATTTGCGGCAGGCAGTACACCGTGGCACTGACTGGAAGGGTGGCAAGCAGTCAGAAAGCCAGTGTAAATTTTAGAGTAACATTTTGCTGCTGGTGCTCACGCTTGTCTATTTTTCTTGTCGCGTGACGTGGCAAGCTGTCACAATTCGAAGAGAGTGCAGACCTTTCGAGTTGCAACAGCTTATCGTTTTGCGTGCTTTCTTCCCGGGTTTCTTTTCCCGGTTTTCCTGGGAGCTGCTCTCGATCGCACAGCATGTCGTTCTCGTTCCCGTTCGGTTTCTTTCGTTCTCTCCGCTCAGACTCTCTGGACGTCAGCACAGTTAGGATGCTGAGACTGAAAAACCGCCCGCTGTCTACTTTCTTTTGTGCCCGCTTATTCTGCTCGAAAAGTGTTCTTATAATGGGGGGGGGGGGGGGAGGGCAACGGGAAAACGAATTACAGAGCTCCCATCTCCGAGATAATCTGGCAGTGTTGCGAAACTCCTCGCAGTCGTCGACGTACACTTCTCAACATGTGCGCAATCGACAAAACGAGCCCGCACGCAAAAAAAAAAGAAAAAAAGCGATAAAGCAGGGTTTCGCAAGCGTGCCGTTCGTGACGTCATTTTGTTACCGTGAGGAACGGCCGTCTTTTCACGGCTGTCAGTCATGATACCAAGCTCGCGTTGCAGTGATACCTCGGGGCACCGTAACTACATCAGCGAAACATCAACTCTCATTATGAGAAAAGTTGCGCTGTCACTGCAGGGCGGCGGCGAGACTGACGACATCACCACCGAGCCCAACTGCACGCAGCTCTCCATCTTTTCGTCCCGCTGTTTTCCGCGCCATGGGAAACGGGTGACGCAGTTTCGTCTTACGTGCGAAAGAATTCACAAATGGCGACGCAGTCTCAGCTGGGTTGGCGTAGCCTTCACTACAAGAGGAAGGGAATAAGACGAAGGCGGCCATCGAGGGTGACCACAAACGAAAGGATATATTTACGGCATATCTATAGTTTCGTTTATGGAGGCTTTTAAAGTCTCGCCAATGTAGCTGGAGTCTCTCTAAAGTAAGGAGCGTCTTACTTGTATACGGAATCGCCACCACTGGCAACGGAAGCGCTGGGGCTGTCTCACGTTTCCCCGACGATAAAGGCAATTAAGTTGTTCGATTAGAGGAAAGTCGGACAGGCCGTCTTCAAGAAGCACGATGCCGAGCCGAGCCTGTTGTTGAGTAACTAGGATGTCTCATTTAACGTTAGCCAAGCTCACAAAAAAGAAAACTTAAACAACGCAATACAAGATACGATTATAGGACCTACGCTGTTCGGTAGTCTGGCCTCTGACGACCAAGCACCATAGCTCTTATGGTCCTATCGTGCGCTGTCTTTTTTTCAAAGATCTCATTTCTTTAAACAGCTTGACTAACGTTAGCTGGAACACACGGTATATGCCGATCATGACAAATGCTTGACAACCGCCGCGAGCTTTGACACTGCAGCACATGTGGACCGTTTACGACCTGCAAGCCATCTTCCGCTATTCGCCTCGCCGCACCCAACTGATTGGCCAACAGTACATCCACCCACAGGTTGCGTTAAAAGGATACTAAACGACAAAGACAAAATCAATTTGGTTGGATAAATAATTATTTCAGTATTCTCTTTTCGTTCAAATCGCGGTTCAACTTTACCTATTTGTAAAAAAAAAATAACCACAAGTTTTTAATGTGGTGCGCCTCATAACCCAGTTCAGCTACGTTAAGCGCAGTAATGCAAGTTAGTTTATTTTTCTGCACCGGCACATCGTTGTTGCTTCACATGTTTTTAATTGCATTTTTGTATTTAATCTGCTGTGGCTCAGTAAATGCCAATAACAATTCGAAAGTTCCTTCTTTGGCTTTATAAAAAGTTCGATATAGTTCATCTTTACCGATCAACAATTAACCACGCCCTAAACAACGCTCTAAAATTTGACGTCTTGTCCAGTCGGTTCAGGATCCTCAAAACGGTGTTACCGCAAATTTTTTTTTTCGTCTTTTCTTCCTTACGTGGCTTCTAGCGTTAAGAGGGGCTTTTCTTCAGCATTGTACGAGGTGAATTAATCAGTGCATTCATTCATTGTTTATTCAGGGAATGACAAAGAAGAGAACACGCATTTCACTTGTCTATAAACCAGAGTGGCAGCTTGGGCAAGTTGGTCCATAAGAACGTTCAATAAGCGCAAGCTGGATACGAACTAAAAAGACACACACACGCGCGCGCGCGCACGAGCGCACGCATATGCATGTGCAGTGTTTGTGTGTGTTTGTTTGTGTCCATCTTGCACTTATTTACCGTTCATGTCTATGATGCTTATAAAATGCACGAATGTCTGACAGATTATCAGATCCCTTTCAGATTACTCAGTCAACAGAGACACTTTCACATAACATGAGCTTGGAACAGGAGTGTATGAAACGCACGACAGGAAATACATAGATATTATTCACTTCAGGATACCGTCTATATATGTACATAAACGTATAATGATTACATGCACGCGTACATGCACTTGTACATACAACGATACATGAAAATCTCTTAGGAGTACAGCTATGTCAGTGCGTTTAAGAGCAGACTGAAAACAGCTCAAATTCTAATTCTCTTCAGCGCCCTTTGAGACAGCATGTTCCACGTACTCATATCCTGACAAAGACCACACACTTCAACGATGTGGATAAAATTTTTTTACCTATGAGTAGCCTGGCCCTCCCAAATAGTCCCAACGACTCTTGCGCAATTCAAAGAATGTAAACGTCCATCCCTTGGATAGGCTGCCTCAATGTAAGTTATCGAGTCGTACTGGCGCCAGACTGTCGGTTTGTCGACGAACTTATTCTGCCGCAGTCTGTTGTCACTCGCACGAATGTTTTACGAGGAAGCTACTGTAGTGAGTGCTTACGTTTGAGAATGTCAGCTCGACGATCTAGCAAACCGCTCGTGTTTCTCTTGTCTATAGACTCGTGGCGCGCGCAGTCGCCAAGGTGTCACGAAAGACGCACCAACAAGCTCGGTCCTAAAGCCTTTTTTAGGGAACAAGCCATACGACGCTCCCTAGATTCCAGTGCAGGCATCTCTACTGTCCATTGGCGTAGTGGTGAACAGTTATTTCGGGCACACCAGACATAGGCCTGCGCGAAGGCAACCGTAATCCTGCAGCTTTGGTGTCTATTATCCTAAATCTCGTCTTCGTAATTACGAAAATTGTGACTGTTCTCGCGTTTAACAATACACAGTTGTTCGATGGAGTGTGATGCAACGGAAGAAGACGGATTTGTGAAGCTTACAGGACTATAGAAAATTACGCTGTTACGTAAGTAGACATTTTAGAAACTCTCAGGGCGAAGCAATCTTGAGGTTCTCTAATGCGAACGGCACTTGAGAACACGATCTATCAGCTTCTTGATAACACTGAAGAAGAATAGAGCCCCATTTCCACGAGAGTTATTTTGTAACGAAAGCGAAGCGGCAGAGAATGGCTATTTGAAACAGGATGCGCTCTAAATAAGCGCGAAAAAATACCGCTATCTCTCATTTAACGAGTTCCCTTACCGTACGAGCTTTTTCTTATTTCGTATTTTATAGATAATTACATCTTAGAGGCTGGGGCAAGTACTATAATTGGTTTCTTTGAGAAAGAAGTATAGATCACAAATGAAAAATTCATTCTCGCCCCTTTTTCCGTGAAAATCAGAACGCTGTCGAAAATATCCTTACGCATTGCGAGATGGTTCCTAAGCGTAAAGTGTGTAGAAAACATAAGCGCACGCCAATTTTAAGTCTCGAGCTTTTGTAAAGCTTGTACGGAAACAACTGCCGAAAAAAAGAAACGGGAATCCTGCCAACGGGAGGGATTTTTATTTTTTACTTTTGAGGACATTTCTCAGGGCCATGGAACGAAATACTCTGACGGCATGAAGGTCCTTCTCTCTCCGTTCCGTCTGAGCAGTTGGTTCGTCTCGCTGCCATTCTCGCGTTGGCCGTTTTCTTCCTCTATTTTTTTCATTTCCTCTTTCTTTCTTTAGCGAAGTGTGAAAGAGGCCTGAATGCAGCGTGCTCTATTCATGCGAGCTCCGTCCGCTTTTCGCAAGGCGCACGGTCATTTTTACAATGAATCCCTTTTTCAACTTTTGTATTCCCCAACACGCCCCGATATTTCTCCCCCATCCGCACCCCCCCTTTTTTTCTCATAGAACCTAGAGCAGCTTTTATTTTACGCCAAGCTGCACAGTCGTGGCACGAGTAAAGACTTCTAACTTTGCGTTCCTATTATTTCCTTACGCCCAATAAGCTTCTTCGCGCCCGAAAGACGTCGCGACATCTTTTCTTTTCTAGTTTTCGTTTATTTTACGATAATTCTTTACCCCGAAGCGTACGATCGAACCTGTCTGTCACACCTAGCTATCCGTAGCCGCACCTATTCTTCTGCACTTGGCATTTCTTCACGCTCGACTGCTTCATTCAACTTCCTTCTGCACATTCCGTCTCGTTCTTTGAAAGCCAATTGCGAGTCCGTTCTAAGATCGGGGACGAATTTCTTTTCTTTTTTTTTTGGAACCGCTTTCTTATTGTTTATTCCGGACTCGTTTTTCTTTTTCTATTTGTTGCTAAAAGTACGGGAGTTAGTAGCGTGCTGTTTGCGTATTTGTATACTTGCCCGTTGACAAAAGTGCTGCGTAGCACCATAGTTTTGCTTTAGCTGAAGAGAGCTTTGAGCTTTCGCAACACTGCCAGCCTCCAGCGGCACCACTCACTGCTTCGGTCTATTCAAGCGCTATTTCCGAGCTCGCTTTCTTTTACCCTCCTCTCTCTCTCATTCGCAAAAAAATGAAGGAGCGCTGATATCGTTTTCAAGCGCTCCTGACACCCCGAGTGCGTGGCCGTTTCGGGGCAATCAATTTTCTTCCCCCGACGTCGGATAAAGAACCGTCGCTGGAAGTTTGCCTTCTTGGGAAATCTTCCGGTCAGAAGTGATTGCGAATGCTGTGGAAGTCGTTTCGTCGCATTGTTTACAATATAGCGCGTGTTAGTGCGTACTTTAGTAAGGCAAGGAAGGAAAAAGTGGAGAAGGAACGGCAGGGAGGTTAACCAGTTTAGCTCAACCGGTTTGCTACCCTACACATGGGAGCGCGATGGGGGGGATTAAAGATGGGGACCATAGAGAGAGAGTGCACATAGCACAGCACGCACCTCGTCAGTTATAGTGCGTCACTCCTGCGTATTACGTGACGTCACTGTCACAGTCGCTTTCCAAGCCCGTCTTTTTCAAAAACCGAAGTAGTCCCTTCGTCGCCTTCAGCTGCGATGTCTTCTGTCGGCGACATGTCAAAATCGTTTCAACTGATAATGGTCTGCTGTCAAGGTGTGCTAGAACGGACGTCAGGGACTGTGTCTGAAAATTATATTCAGGACAGTCGCAAAATGTGTTCTACCGTCTCCTTGCAAAACAGGCATTGCAGAGAGCGTTGTCGGCCATTCCAATGCGAAATGAGTAAGATTTAGTGAATGCCACCCCTAGCCATAAGCGATAAAGCAGAGTGGCCTTTCTTCAGCGGAGTCCAGTTGGCATACAGAGATACATCAAACAGGGCAAGTGGTACTGACGATTGCTCCGGTTGGTCTGGCTGCTTGTGATTTGCACCATAGAGAGAGCGTGATCTCCCGTGCAAGCACTCCAAGTCTGCTGGCTGCGTCGGACGGTGGAATAGGTAAGGCCTCTTCCTGCGTGTCTTCAAGAGCTGCCCGTGCGGCATTATCGGCGTGTTCATTTCCTATGACGCCGCAGTGACTTGGCAGCCACTGAAACGTTACGTGGTGTCCTTTTTCATGTGATGTGTGGAGTAGACATCTAATATCGAATACGAGCTGTTCGTATGGCCCGCGACGCAGAGCTGATAGCACAGATTGTAGGGCTGCCTTTGAGTCACTGAAGATTGACCATTGTCGAGGTGATTCACGGTTTATAAAACAAAGTGCACCGCGAAGAGCAGCCAGTTCCGCAGATGTCGATGTCCTTGGGTGGTCAGTCCTAAAGCTGATGGTAATAGCTCTTGCTGGGACAACCACAGCACCGTGCGAATACTGGATGTTTGTAGAACCATCAGTATAAATGTGTACACTGTCCGCATGCCTCTCGTGAAGAAGAAGCTTCACGAGAGGCATCTCCTTCCCGTTTCCTTCCCGTTTCCTGGTACACTGAGATGTACTGTGGGGCTGATAAGACACCAGGGGGGGGGGGTATCTATGATTTAGATGCGGCGGTGAAGCCCGAGGGAAGTTTGTCGTTGTACTTGACGATAGTTTTAGAGAATGATGCTTGGTGCCAGTCTGAAGGTAGTGTTGCAAGGTGGTGACAGGGGGCACGTGCGAAATATCTTATGTGCGTTCTCAGGGCTTCCACCGTGAGGTTAGTTTGCATTGGTTGGTCGCGAGCAATCGCAGTAGTTGCCTCTGTTGACGTGCATCTGGGCAAATCAAGGCAAACTCTGAGTGCTTCAGCTTGTGCTGCCTGCAGAACGCGAATATTTCTCTTGAAGGTGTTGCTCAGTAGAGGTAGACTATATCTGAAAAACACGAGAAAGAGAGCTCTGTAGAGTTTCAGCATTGCGTCTACTGACATCCCCTACGTCTTTCCTGTCAAGTATGTAAACAACTGGTAGGTTGCTGTCAGGCGCCGTTTCAAGTAGGCCACGTGCGGGCTCCAACAGAGGTCTCGATGAATAATTACGCCAAGAAATCTCTGGGTTCTCACATAGGAAATGGTGCCCCCATTGATTGAGATGACCTAAGGCGCCATTGGTTGGCGAGTAAATGCCACTAGTGCGCATTTTCCTGGTGATATGCTGAGACCTTGTTTACACAAGTAACTCGCTGTCAAAGTTGCCGCTCTTTGAAGCCAGGTACGTATCTGAGGACGTGTGACTGCCGAAGTCCAGACACAGATTTCGTCTGCGTATATTGAAATCTTGATGGTATTTGATAAGTATTCAGAGTGTCCAACAACAGCGAGGTTGAATAGCGTCGGGCTGAGAGCATCGCCTTGAGGAACGCCCCTGCTGGTATAGCGTCGCGCAGTTGGGCCATCGCCAGTAACACTAAGAATGATCTTACAGCTTGCAGTCCATAAAAAGACTCGACCACCTAGGCCAACCGTCGCAAGAGCGTCGAGATAGGCCTCATGTAATACGTTACCGTATGCGCCTTTCACATCAACGAAGAAAGCTGCACATAAACGCACACGGGACCTATCGTGCTGGACATATGAAACGAGATCAACTGCATTGTCGATGGAAGAGCGGTCACGTTGGAAACCAGCCATGGAATACAGATAAATCGTGTAGTGTTCAAGGTACTATTCCAGGCGACCAAGGATCATCCGTTCCGTTATATTTCCTACACAGCTGGCCAGCGCAATTGGGCGGTAAAAGGTGAGCTCTAGTGGGGATTTGCCCTGCTTCAAAAGTGGCACCAGGCGGCTTACCTTCCATTCGTCAGGAAAACTTTCCTCCTGCCATGAGGAGTTGTAAAGACTCAACAATTCTCTCCGTGCGGATTCTCCGAGATAGCACAAGGTTCGGTATGATATACCATCAGGACCCGGAGATGAGGAACGCCTCAATGTTAAAAGGAAGGTCCATGCGGCAATCACGGTAATGGGGGACGTCACCTCGGGCTGGAGGATCTGGATGAGATGCTTGGTCTGCGATCCGCGCACAGAAGTCTTCTGCGACATCGATGTCCTGCCGCCCTTGGAAAAGCGCGAGCGCCTTGAATGGAAAACGCTGTTCCGGAAGGGAACGCAGACGTTGCTCCGTTTTCCAAATGTGAGACAGTGGCTTGCGGGAGTCTAGTGTCTGGCAAAACATTGTCCGACGTCCCGACGCTAATCTATCCATACGACACTGAACGTTCTTTTGCCTCCTCCTGGCTGCCCTAAGGCCATGGATCGAATTTGTGCGCCGATATCGACGTTCCGCCCGGCGACGAGGTGCTCGAAGTCGCTCTAACTCCATGTCGAAGTCGTTTCGCGTGGAAACGATCGTTATCAAGCGAATGGCGTTTCGCATCGTACATTTAATTGTGTGCTCTAACCCAGGGGGTAGGCCTTCCCGGCAGGCATCTTCCATATGAAATTTGAAATTGGCCCATTGAATTGTCCGAATGGCATTCCGTGGACCAGGTCTAGACGACAAGCCTTTGATGTTTAGATAGGTGGGAATGTGAAAACTCCCATGTGTCTCAGTATCTGGAAACCACGTCACACATCTGGCGAGAGAGTTAGAGACGAAAGCAAGATCGAGGCAGCTGCCGTATGTCACGCCTCGAAGAAAGGTAGGAGAGCAAGGCCATAGTTGTAGGTGATGCTTGTTAATGTTTTTCCTCTTGCATTTGTCCTTGTACTTCCCCATGGTGTATGGTGTGCATTGATATCTCCTATGATGACCCATGGGGCGGGACAAATACTCACGATATCCGCTAATCTCTTGGTATGAAAATTCTTTGAAAGCATATACATGCCTATGAGTTTAAACAAAAGTTTGTTCTTTTTAACGGTGATGCATATATATTGATTGTCGTCGTGGGGCGCAATTGGTTGCAAAACATATGTAATTTCACGACGAACAAAAACGATGATATTGCTGCATGCACTATATGTTGAAGACATAATTTCTTACCCTGACAGTATGATTGGTTTCGACGAGTTGAGCTCACAAATGACGATGAGTGGGAAACACATTGGTATACACAAACTGACGAAAATCTGAAATACGTGATTTTAGCCTTCTGGCGTTCCGTGGGATGACGGACGCTGCCTTGACTTATTTTCGGAAGGATCTTTCTAGTTGAGGGATTCAAGCACTGGTCTTAAGGCGTCCAGCAGTTCTGTGCGCTTCGAGCAGACGTTGTCTCCATGTTCACTAAAATCGCTCGGATGGTTTCCATGAGGGAACGTTGCACAGAGATGATTTGGCGATCCGTTTTAGGTGAATCATCTATGACCGGAGAAGGCTCCGGTGGGGCCGCGACCTTCTGAGGTTCCTTAGCAAGGGAGCGGCTCTGTAGCGTGGGCCATTCCTCTAAAGAAAGAGTCTTCTCTGCTTCCTTCATGGAAGTGGTGGGCCCTTTGACGGCATGATTAAGTGGTGCCGCAGTGGAGTGGGTACTATCACTTCGTGCAGGCGCCTTCTTTGAAGACGTAGGATGGCGCCAATGTCGACGCGGACGCCGGAATACTTCGGCTGCCTTCGTGTGTGCCGAATTGTGTCTGGCCACTTGCTCGAGAACCGCGCGCGCTTCTTGATGCAGGGACAGTCTTTCGACGAGGCCGGGTGAGGGCCGCTACATTTGGCGCACTTCTGAAGCGTGGCGCCGCACGTCTCTTCTGGATGAGGTTCAGCGGAACGGGGACACAGTGGCGAGTTGGTACACACGCCCTTGACGTGTCCTAGCCTGAAACACTGATGGCATTGATGCGGCTTCTGGATGAATGGTCGAACCGGATGTCGGAAATGTCTGACTAACGTGGAATGGTATACAATCCCCGTTTAAACTTGCTTTTACGCAGCGCGTCTTCCCAAGGCGGCGCACTTGCGTAATGATCGTGCCCTCGTTTGCCGGCTTGATGAGGCTAGGTAGGACATCATTGGGAATGGCAATGTCAGTGTCGTAAATTACACCGGCTATGAATGTATCGTCGATCGGGATAAAGGGGTGCATTTGAATTCCGCCTATAGCTCCGTGATTTCTTGAAGTTTTCCAAGCGCACTCGCGTTGTACACGTCTATGGCGAGTATATTTTTGCGTGGATTTATTCTGATGTCCTTGATTTGATCTGGCACTGCACATTCCAGAAAAATGGATAGGGCTTGCCTGTTCAGCAATTGTAAGTTGCTTGAGGTTTCTTCCGGTATAAAGATGATGACGTGTGGCTAGCGCGCAGGCCTTTACTTCATAGTCGTTGTACTCCCAGGAGTTGACGGCGCTGTGTTGACGATCTTTCTATTCACCCTCTTACTCCGCACGGGTATGAAGCGGTCGTCGGATGTGTCGACTTCCGACATAGTACAACTCGGTGACTTCGCTGTCACTGGGGGAGCCAACTGGCTTCCTTGCGGTTGACGGCCGTGATGACTTCTGGCCAGGCGGGCCTTTGGCATGCTCCACGTACATTGCCACAAGACGGGCAGGCCAGGCACCTCGAAAGGCGAAGAATTCACAAAAAAATTCACAGAGCACAGAAACAAGTGTAATGTGTGTTAAGAAAAAGTTTATTTCGACAAGAGACGATACGAACACTGAGTCATAATCACGGCACAATTCCACCTGGACGATAACATGTAAGAAACGAAACACGCCAAGAAGACACTTCGTCGTCTTCCCTTAGTAAGGGAGGTTCTGAAATAACTAGGAAAGCAGAGTTGCTTACTATGACAGCCTTCAGTTGTCCACGGCTGCAATCCTCGTGTCATTGCAAAGTGGGTTCAGCGTGTTTATCTATTACCTCTTTTCTAATTATCAGGACGGCATCTTTCTATTTGAAGTTCTCAATGGGAATCCAGTCTTTGGCTCGTCGGGTCAGTACGAGATGTTACAAACTGTGCCGCTAATATATGCATGCCGCTTTGGTTTGCTAGATACGCCTGCTCGGACATGTGTTTGCGAATGTTGTTCATTGGAACATTCGTAGAGAGCATCTCAGTATTTCTGAATCCGACACAACCAGAAAATAAAATGTAGTTTCCGGCTGCAGCCGCTGTTCATCTGTTCTTTTGCTTTATCCGCCACCTATATTTCCTCCCGTAATGAAAACACACTAAAACTAAGGTGGAGATTATCTCAGACTAAGAGTTTTCATTAGCGCCATCTATACAGATGAATGGAATCGCATAATCTTGGTTCCAGCAAGTTGGTGGGTCGTAATTCAAATAAATTCACTTCGAACTATGGTGCCCGTTCTTTCGTTGTGTTCTTTGTCCTCGCGTCTAGTTGGCGCCGTGATTCTTTTCGAATAACAGAATAACCTTCACCAATGCTCTGTCAACGTAATCATACTTAATTCATTTCTGAAAGTATTGTTCCGTTCACCAAGTCAAAGCATGTAGCGTACGCTTCTGCTGCTCCACTTAATTTTTGTTGTGGTTTCTGTTGTCGTCGTTGTCATTCTTGTTGTTTTATTAATATAGATGCACGTCGAGCCGGGAAAGACAGTAAGTCGCAGCTCACATCGGGTAGTGCTAATGTCCTACGACTAACACTATCCTTAAAAGTTCATAGTTGTACAAGCCCGCTCATTAAGTGAGCATTGCCCCATCGCAACTGTAAACATGTAGATGTTTAGCGGTGTGCAGGAGGCAGTCATCTACACGGTTTCCGTAAATTATAGACGTCGGGGCTACATACGAACAAGGGCACTCTTCTCGATGTCATTGACCTTTATAGGAACACGAAGTAAGGAAGAGTTGCGGATCCCGAATAATACCTTTTGCTTATTTTATTTTGCGCGGGCATCATTCGTCATAACGTAGATTAGATATATGCACCGCTTTTACCATTTTCTTCGCCCCAGCTTGAGCTACGCTCTCGTATTCACGGAACCTAATCGTGGATATTTGCTGCAAATACATTGCATGCACGCAGTTTAGATAGCTATCTTTCTCTAATATGTGTATTACCTCTCTAAATGTGTACGCGGTCACACTTGAATAAGTTTGAATTTGAAGTTGAAAAATTGCAATTTCTTAAGTTTTCCTGGGCTCCTTATGCAGAGATTAATATAATCCGTTTATTCTATTTAACCTCAATATGAATGAACAGTAACTTCAGTAAAATTTTCTCTTGGCGTTTTCAACAGCAACATCCTGTTTTGGTAGGAGTCATGATATAGCATGAAACAGCGCATGGCGGTAATGAGTATTGAGTGTACTCCTTAATTGTTCTTGTATTGGAAAATAGAAATCTAATCATTTCCAGTGACACCGGTGACCTTTTATGTCGTTTCAAGCCATAATGAAAACGCGTGCAACAGTAAAAAAAGCACCACATAATTTCTCCTCAAGGCTGTTCGCGTTGTTTTTACACCGCACCGACATCGATAAATTCACAGTGTGGCATGTTCTCTAGCACAAAAAGAAACGATAGAAAGAAAAAGTCACAGTATCGCCATAAAGGCAACGCATTGAATCCAATAGCAAATTATTAGGCAGCTGCACGGAGCAGTTTTAATCTTTTTATTAGCACAGTAAACTGCTGCAAACATTCGCTTGCTCACTAAATTACAAGCACATTGTCACGCGCGCACAGGCAAACACGAACACAACTCACTCGATGACCGCGGACACTCGCTGTCAAAACGATGGCGTGATGAACAGCGGCAGCAGTGGCGAATGAAATTGCATTCGTTCTGCCTGTCGTTTCAACGTTAACTAGGCGCGTGGGAGCATAGCGCACACGAAGCCAATAAGCTGTACCTGGCCGGCTAGCCAAGGTGACCTGTCAGGAGTGGACGAAATTGGGCATCGAATAGAATACGACTAAGATGAAGGATAAGTGAATAATGAGCAAGAGACAGAATATGTATACATAAACAACATTTAATAAGCGAATCAGTTAAACGAGGAATTGCATTGTAACGTAGTAAGGGACGGCAAGGAACACAGTAGCAAAACTGTGAAAGCCGAAACTAATCTTTATTGGGCGAACCTGTGCCCACCCTCAATGCACAACGATAGCAGCGAATACAGTAGGCGATCGTCGAAACCTGATCTGCGGGTCAAAGGTGCGGGCTTTTATGCATGAGTCATCGAAGGTTCCAGAGTAATCGCTGGTGCCAGCGTATCTTCCAGAAAGTACTACAAAATTCGCGTTGCTCATACAATCAGATTACACGAGGTTCGGCGACAACAGACAACGGGTAGATCCATCGATAGCATTCCAGTAAGTTCCAGTCATGGGGGCGCGCCTTTGCGCTGACCGATAATTTTAAGTTGTTACGGGGTGGAAGTGCAGTCCCCGAGAAAAAAAGTAGGTAAGTACACGTGTAAATGCCCCTTCTTAAAAAGCATCATGCCAGTGCTACAAACAGGTATGAAAGCGAAAAAAAGCCACGTATAATAAAGAAAAAAGAAAAAAAACAGCAATAAAGAAACGAACTTCCTAAGTTCGTCAGCGGGCGTAGAAAGGCATAACACGCACCACGTGGACCACTTCAGGTCGTGCGCGGCGCCGCTGTGATTTCGTAATGCCGTCTGCCAGGACCTCATAGTCCAGTGCGCCAATACGTCGGATGATCTTGTAAGGTTTGAAATAGCGTCGTAACAGTTTCTCGCCGATTCCTCGTCGCCGTATCGAAGTCCAGACCCAGACCCGGTCACCGGGTTGGTATTCCACGTAGCGTCGTCGAAGATTGCAGTGCTGGCTGTCGGTCCTCTGCTGCTTCTTGATGCTCAGGTGGACGAGCTGCCGGGCTTCTTTGGCGCCCTGAAGATATGCGGCGACGTCGGCATTTTCTTCATCGGTGGCCCTGCGGCAGCACGGCGTCGATAGTTGTCGTCGGGTTCTTTCCATAAAGCAGCTTGAACGGCGTGATCTGTGTTGTTTCTTACACTGCCGTGGTGCAAGCACAGGTTACCTACTCACGGACAGCATCCCACCGCTTGTGTTCGACGTTTACATACATCGGTAACATGTCGACGACCGTCTTATTCAGTCGGTTCCGTTAAGGCATTCGTCTGCAAATGCTAGGCAGGGGTCCTCCTATACTGCAGGATGGCTTAAGCTTAGCTGAGAGAGAGAGAGAGCAATTTTATTGAAAATGCCTGCAGAATCGGTTAGGCTCCGTCCACGCAGGGAGGGCAAGCTTTTACCACGACGCGGCCACTACGTCAGTCTCGTGCATTGTGCTCCTGGAGGTTTTGGTCCCTGGCTACTTCCGCGGGTGGGAGAGGGCCGCCGCCCCCTTCCTGGTTCCCCCCTTCTTCTCAGTTTGGCGCGGTCGCTGCCTCTCTAGAGCTGCCAAGACCTGCTGGATGGTCTTGAGTTTTGTCTCTTGATCATCGTTGCACTGTCAATAATGAGGATTGCTGGTGCGCCATATCGCAGCAGGATGTTTTCTACGAAATATTTGACTACTTGCGCTGCACCACCTTTGGGCAGGGCTTTCGTTTCGGTGTAGCGGGTAAAGTTTCCCGCTTGTTACCCACTTGATTCCAGGTGTTGACCTTGGAAAGGGTCTGAGGAAGTCCGTCCCGATCTGCTGAAATGGTCGGAAAGGAGGCGCGATCAGCTCAAGTAAACGCGCTGGCCTTCTCGGTGGTGTCTTGCGTCGCTGGCAGTCATGGCCTGTGTTGACGTAGCGGGCGAGGTCGGCGGTCAGGCGCAGCCAATAGTGCCTCTCTTTTATTCTTGCGAGCTTACGGGAAAACCCAAGGTGCCCGGCTCTCCGATAACAAGAACAACTTCTGATGCTGTGACAACAAGAAGGTGCTGTGATAACAACAACAACTTCTAAAGCGCCTGAGACACGACAACTCTGATGGTCTCCCAGAGGTCGTCGGTGCGCATTGATTGAACTTCGACGCAGTTTGTTGAAATTGTACACGTCTCCGTAGACTCTTCACTTCGTGAACGCGACTCACGCGCAAGCGTGCGGGTTATGTTCCGAAGTTCCCGACACACCCGCATTGTGGCAAGCCGCTTAGCTCATTCTTCGGGAGCCTCCAGGGCACGCCCACACCGCGCCTCTTGTCCGGTCTTGTCTATCTCGCGCCCGGCGCTTGCCGACGACGTCGGGGTCGGCCGACTAGCGCGTCCTGGGCACTTTTGTCCCCAGTAGGACGCCGAACTTGTCCTGTCCTTTCTCTGTGTTATTTTGAAACCGCAGATATTTTCAACTGGCGAGAAGAAAATAGCCCCCCTTGTGTCTTTAATTTTCTGTGGCTTGTTTGAGACTGCTGCTTGAGTGTGCTGTCGCCGTGTGCTGCGCAACAATTTGACGATGTTTTTGTTCGTTCTTAGCGAACTTTACGTGGTGTCCGTTAATGGCAGAGTTGTCGGCAAGCCACCGTGTAGACTTTGGGGGCAGCAGTAACCATATCATATAGAAATTTCTCTTGTTGGCGATAACATGCAACGTGCATCACCGGCCGCAGTGCACGTACATGTTGCGAAATAATTTGGTTGTGTCGGTTTCGACTCGACAAATAGCAGTGGCGTCTGTGAATTTCCAACGTGAAGGAGAAAATATTATCAGTTGCTGATTGCACAGCTAGGAATTTGAAACACGAGAGTGATCGTGTGCGCCAACCCAATGGAACCCCAAAACATCTAAGCGCCAGACGTTGTAGAATATTTGCGTCAGCCACCGCAATCGTTTTCCAGCATTTGAAGTCTAACATGCCATGTTTATGGTAGCTTCTTTAATGAACGTAATCGCGTTGCTCACCACAGCAATCACTGCCGATAATAAAGCGGCGTAATACATACCTGATGCTTTGTTCGACTTACAGAATGTTTAAGGAGCACCCGTTTCAGATAGCGTCATTCTTTAGCTGGAGTACTCAAACCGGCGAACATTTCGCCTAAAAGCAATAAAAATGCATAAGAATAGAACCTGCAATCACTTAATGACTTCAATTTTTAATTAATTACTTTACGGCACATATTAAAATGTGTGAATTGTAGCCGGCAATATCGCAAGGCATATTCACTTCGCACGAATTGCAAGGATCACATTGGTTTCAAGCTATACGCCGTTGAAATTGCGGTAAAAATTCGATATTGTAGCACTTAGTTTTTTAATGAGACACCGATTTATTTATTCAAGCGCAAAAGTAAGTGTAACGTCCATGTATTTCATCGCACACTTTGGGAATGTATATCTGGAAAGTAAGAAAGTCGGAAAAATTCATGAAGCAGTAAACGATGTCTGCAACATGAAATCAGTGAGAAAAAGATTGGCGTAGGACAGGGCAATATGTGTGCAGTAAAAGATAAACAGGGTAAAGTCGATAATACGAGCCTCAGAAATTTTGTTGATGTAGTAAAAGGAGCAGAAGAATTCGATACTTATCTGTACAGTACCTAGGGCAGGCACGCAACCTTCATTGGAAGTAGGTATAAGATACAAAGCCTCATTCTATAACTAGCCGTGATGTTAGAGCAGCCTTGCAAGATATATCATGGCAATAATCGGTAGGTTAGGATAAATAACAGTCAATTTCATCAAAACAGAAGGGGCTATTATGCGAAAACACCCGTGTACCTAGATTTAGGCGCACGTTAAAGAACACCTGGTGGTTGAAATTTCCGCAGTCTTCCACTACGGCGTGCCTCGTGATCAGAAAGTGGTTTCGGCACGTAAAACACCATAATTTAAAGAAAGGAGCTATTATGCGTCCTTTATACGCAATGCCTCACTACTTCGAGCGTACCAGAGAGCTGGAGAAATGCGAACATTATATTAATCCATGAAAAGGGAGACGTAAAATTACTGTATTATAGGTTCCTTAGCTTGCTGTCAGTATTGCATCAAATATTCACTAAGAAAATACCCACAAGATTGAGAGCAACACTTGAGCCTCAATCAACCAAAAGAATCGGCTGGCTTCAGGAAAGGATATTCTACAATTGATCACATTCATAATATTTTTACGGATGGGATGGGTGTAGTTACAAGATGATAGATAGTTAGCGTAGAGCAAGGGTCAGGATGATCACGCAAGGCCACATAGATGTGTGCGCGAGGAGCCGGCTAGCTCCTCGCGCACAAATCTATGTTCTCTTCCTTCGGCTGTGTCGTGCAGCGTGATGATATAAATCAGGTAACCAAGAAACCTGAGGTGTGCAATCAACCTCTCTATATGACTTTCATAATTATAACAAGACATTTGAATCAGAAAGGACACCAGCAATCATGGATGCATTGTGCGATCAAGGAGTACAGGACACATGCGGGGTTAACTTGGGAAATATCTGCAGTGATTCCACAGCTACCTTGATTCTCCAAATAAAGAGTGCAAAAAATCCTATTAAGAAGGTTGTGAGCATGGAGACAAAATTTCCCCAATGCTATTCACTGCATTTACTGCATTCAAGCTGTTAGAGTGGGAATTCAGGCTCAGGACTGAGGGTCATCGGCGAATATCTCAGCAACCTTCAGTTTGCAGGCGACATTGTCCTCTCCGGCAACAATGTGGGCGAATTACAACGAATGATTGGGGACCTTAATTGACAAAGTGCAAGAGTGGGGTTGAAGATTAATATCCAGAAGACAAAGGTAATGTTCAATAGCCTCGCAAGGGAACAACAATTGATGATCGTCAGTCAGCCTCTACAGCCTGTGGATGAGCACGTTTATCTAGGTCACTTCCTCAAAGGCAAACCTGATCACGAGGTAAAAATTTACTGAATAAAGTAATGCGTTGCAGTGCATACGGTAGGGGTTACGAAATTCTGACTGGGAGCTTACCTCGGTCGTTAAGAAGAAAAGTCTACAATCATTGCATTGCATAATATAGGAGGTTAACAAAGTTGCGCGTGAACAAGTCAAGGCTCGCGCAAAGAGCGATAGGCCAAGGAATAAATCACCGACAACTACGATATTCCATAATCCGAATTTTGAGCGCAGCTGTTCTGTATTCGCGATATATCGTGGCAAATAATTTGATTATGAACGACAGGGTCCTCCCGGCTGTGGCACTGAGCCTCTGCTATGCCAACTCGTTTAGCAGCAGCGGCAGACGAAGCATTTCCACCGGTTGCGTTGCTCATCCTTCAGAAAGGACGTGTTAACACGGGAACGCATGGCTTCCGCAGAGCGCATTCTTTAGCGGCGGCGGCGCAGACGAAGGAGCGCATGCGTAGTGTTCCGAAGCCAACGCCATCGCTTTCTTTCCATAGCGCTCACCGCATGTCTGGCGCCGCCGTTGAGCAGGTCTCGTTCGGCAATTAGCTTTCCTCCTCCATTTTTTTTTCGTCATGCTTCCGCTGCGCCCTCCTCCCCCGATTTCCTCCTCACGCTCTCTTCGCTCTTGCCATCTTTCATCTCCTTCCACGCTTCGTGTTCACTCTTTCATTATTCGCCGTGCTCGTTCGCTCGGTTGCAAGAGGTGGCGAGGCATGGTGAGAGACGCCGACGCTCCACGCGATAACTGGTGCCTATAAGGTGCACATTAAAAATGTCGGGCCTAAGGTTAAGAGACATGGAAGAGAGCGTTGCGCATTTATCAGATAGCAAACGGGGATTGCCGATATTCTAGTTGTCATTCAGAAAAAGATGGAGCTGCGCAGGTCGTGTAATGCTTCGGTCAGATAACCGATGGACCCTTGGAGTTACCGTATGGGTGCCAAGGGAACGGAAGCGCAGTCGAGGACGACAGGTGGTGGTGATAACTTTATTGCACACAGGGGAGCTGCGGACACGCAACTCCCCTGGGAATCAGCTAGAAACCAGCTCAGGCAAGGGAACTGTAGACCGCTGTCGAGGCATTCGTTATGCAGGGGACATAAAAATAAGCAGATTGTGATGTTGATGATGATCTCTAGACGAGTGTATCATTCCAAGTTGATACGCATCGCAAATTCATTGTCTAATTCATATATTGAATTCATGCATTGACAATAATTATGCCAACTGCCACAGGTGATTTCTTACAGTTCTTTTTTTTTTCAAAAAACATCCAGTGTAGGTTTTGTGCATTGGCATTGTCTATTTACATTGTAAAACTGTCATCTGAAGGAGATCACATAAAAAATGCGTCGGCTTTTCGGGAGAACATAGTTGCCTTAAAAGGGATGAATATGTCATCGAGAAAGGTCCGAACAAGTCCAAAAAGGAGAATCCGTTTTAGCTGCTTTGGCTGCTTATGAAGTTTGAATTGCGCTTGTCTGGAGTTGAAAGTCGATCTACTTGTTCGCTCTTTCTTGCCAGATAAATAAATTTGGGCTAGGCTCTCAAATAGACCACACATATTCATACTGCATGCTTGGCTCGTGTGCTATTAACAGATATATAAACAAGCCGTTACAAGAGTTTAATTGTGACGCTCGCGCAGTTCACAACCGGGCACTCGACCAGTCGACAAGTATGATTCATGCTGCACGGTATCCTGAAACTATTTATGTAAATAACTAAAAGTATTTAATTCAGAGTCGGGAACCCTGTCGAACCAACGAGGTAATTGCGCAATGTATCGTCCGATAAATGCTTCAACGCTTGTCTAAAATACAGAGCGCAACTTATTCCGGGCTGAGTGAACACGGTTCAAAACTTGCGTCACTGGGTATGTAAAACTGGGTATTTGTCAATCTTGAATGAACGTTTTATTGCGATAACAAATATACGGACACTGCAGGCGCATTTCTGCCGTCGGCGTCGCCGTGATGTTTCGCATAAAGTCCAAGGGCAATAAAATTGTCGCCGTTTGCTCTATGTACGAGTGAAAGCGTGTGAGGGTGAGCCGACGAACGTGGCTCAATCTCGTGTGCCAACGAGGAAGGCGAGTAGGAAGCGCGCCCTCTCCTGTCGCCCGCGAGGCACGGCGGTGAGGCGAGGGAGGAGGGCGTTCTTCTCCAGCGGCTGCAGCTTACGGCGCGGCTGTGCGGGCACCGTACCTTGGAAAGCGATCTGCGACGTGGCCAAAGTGCGCACCCGCACGGGCGTCACTTCAAGACGATCTGGGATGTTTTGCTGAGTACGCGTGGGAGGAGGGTAACGACAAAAACAAAAAGATTTTGACAAACATTGCCATCCACCAATGCCTAGCCAGCTTTGTCATGTTATCATTTCTGACATCGCAAAAAAAGGAACCACGATACCACGAGTATCTTCGAGTATTTATTCCATCGACAAGAGAATAAAACGATAGTTGCCAGTAGCGCTCTGTGGTGTGTGTTTCTCCTCTGTGTGTGTCGTCCAAATGTTGAGCAATCGAGCCTCTAATGCGGTATACCAACACGCCCAGTCCTCAACCTTGGTAACGGTAGCGTCGTATGCGCTGTGCTTTCGACGTTTTATTAGCGTTGAAGTGAGAGTTCCAATAAGGTCAGATCGATCCCTGCTGCTGCCGCGATTCCTTACTCCATCATTTTGTCAGCGAGTTTCGACGCTCATCGAGGGAGATTTGTTCATGTTTGCCTCTGCGCGCTTGAGGGTGAGGTTGACACTGTGCTTGTTAATTTATTCAAAAGGCGTTGGCGGGCTAGCTTGTTTGAATCCATGACAGAATGCGTAAGCGCCACGAAACGAGGACGTAGACAGAAACAGACATGCAGAGACATCGCTGTTTCTGTGTGTGTGTTTCTTTTAACGTCCTCGTTCAGTAGCGCTTACGAATTATATTGTTGTTAATTTAGTTCGTAAACGAATGTTTACAAGTTTATACAGCCGATAAAACTAGTATACTTACTTTGTAGAGCTAACTACTCATTTACTATCGCAACCGGTTCTTCGCCATTCGGCCGAAACTGCGACTTTTTTTTTTTTACCACAACTTAGGTGCGCACTGAGTGCATGGCTCTTCTCACTGAGCGTTGCTCACGCAGACAGTTTAGCGAAGTGCGCCATGAATGCCTGGGTATGTGCCGTTGTTCAGTAAACCTGTCGCCAAATTGGCTGATTGAGTATGCGCCACTGGGCGTGCGACAGGCGAGGGAACGATTCTCAGTGTTTTGTGACTGTAAGCGGTTGTTTTAATTCGAAGCATTAAATGACTCATGAGGCGAAAAAACACAGGATGGTCCAAGAAGGCTGCGAATACCCGCCCTTTGGGGGCAATCGAACTCGAAACTTTTGGTGTTAATTAAGGCTACGATACCTCTAGCTTAGTTGTTAATTAGAGCGATGGGGATACAGGCACTGTTAATGAAGATTGAATTAATTAGCCCACTCGAGCCCACAACCTTTGGTGGGAGTCGAACCCACGCCCTAGCGTTTTAACAGAGGCGAAGTTGCTTGAGGCACAGTAATTAAGATAGACTTAATTAAGGTACTCCAACCCACGGCCTTTAGTAGGAGTTGAACCTCCGGCCTTTGGTGTTAAGACGAAGTTAATTAAGGCACAATTGGTAAAGATGGAGGTAATTAAGGTACTCAAACCCATATGCTGGGAGCCGAACCAACGACGTTCGGTGGTAATTAAGGCGGAGATAATTACGACACAGTTAACTATGATATAGTTAATTGCAACAGAGAGTTAATTAACGTAGAGCTTATTAAAGCACTCAAACGCATTACCTTTGATGGGAGTGGAACGAAGAAATTGCTGTCCTCAAGAGCTAGTTGCTGAGTGATTGAATGAGCATAGGCATCGCGCGGTGGTCGCAATGTTCTTGCATTTATCCGCGTAGGGACAACTAAGTGCCGCTGAAACATTGTTACAGCGAAGCTCTTAAGGGCTACTTCCCGCAGAATCGTGTCTTTGTGTAGACACAAAATCCCGAGAGAGAGAGAAAACAGGGATATGAAAGGCAGGGAGGTCAACCGGAACAGCATCCGGTTTGCTACGCTACACTGGGAGTGGGGAAAAGGGGAATATACAGAGGAAGAAAGAGAGAGACTAAGCACTGAGTATGTGTAGGAGGGACACCATACACAAGGACCCTATAAACGGTCTCTTAAACCTGCGCACTTCAAATACTGCACTAGTGGACGAATCGCTTTTCGAGCCAGTGACGATAGTGCAATGCCGGGCAGACCGGCGGCGGAGGTGAAGCAGGTGTTAAGCACTCCCCATGCGTGGGCCGATCCCGAAGATTGTACATTACCGGGCCGACCCGCGGCGGAGGTGGAGCAGGCGTTAAGCACTCCCCATACGTGGGCCGATACCGAAAATAGTGGAATGCCCGACCGACCAGTGGCTGAGATTAAGGAGGCGTTTAGCACTCCGCATACGTGCGCCGATACCGAAGATAGTACTTTATTCCAGGCCGACACGAGGTGGAGTTGCAATTCGTCATTAAGGGGCCCGCATACACAGCTTCGCTGGTCATCGCTCTTCATAGACTTGAAGGCCACTGAGTTTTTTTTTTTTTTTGAGGCGCCATCTGCATAGGTGGTGAGTTCTTTTTTTGCGCCATCTGCAAAAGCGGGGATAGGCGGGCGCCGTCGGCAATTAAACAGACAGGCTGCCTGGGCGCATTTCCACCGCTTACATAGCGGGGTGAGCGGACGCGCAAGCGTGAGTAGTATGTACCGTGGAGCCACCTGGTTACACAGAGCTCGACCAGACGAACACAGAGTCAATATTGCAGTAAACAAGTGTATTCTGCTATGCTACTGGTGTACATTTTCGACAGCGGCGTAATCTTGAAAACAATTACGTGGCCTCCGAGATTTTTGTCGGCCGGTGTGAGTGAACGCTGAGAAACGTGTCATACGGTAACTGGACTCCTATCTGGCGCTTGTTTCCGGACGTCTTGTGCCGTCTACTGCCACTGCAATGAAGTCCTCATAGCCTCCCACATGAGAAGCGTCTCGCGCCGTTGCCAGCGAGCGCTGAGAATTTTTCCTTTGATCGCCGCACATTCAGTGGCACATAGTCAGAGAACCAAGTCAACGAGAGGTGCATTGAATAGGAGCACGTTACCAGTTGCTTCATGGCGCAATACGCTAAAGCGTTGGCGGGAAAGGCGTTCAGAGAAAAGCAGCCCAAAGCCAGAACACTTGAGAGGCAGGCTGCCCATGCCGTCTTTGAGGAACGTCTGTAGCATTGGTTCGATTACGCACGGCATCGGAGACATTTAAGGGCCCCTTTTTGTCATTGTGGAGTGGCACATTGGCAGTGGCACATATCTAGCTACCCAAGTTGGCGTTAGTGACGTTTCTTGAAGAGCGGCGCGCACCTAATGGCAGATACCCAGCGCCCCATGTTGGCGTCAAACGGTTTCCTGGGAGACCGATGGCCACATCCCTTGTGCTCCAAGTCGGCGTTGAAGAGAGGCACATATGTACACATTGCCACCCTGGGCCCTAAGCAGAGGACCCCGATAGGCTATCAGTTCGACCACGGCCCAGCAAGTGACTCATGTAGGCGGCAGAACGCTTAGACTCAAACCGAAAAATGCTCACGAATCAAACGTTGCGTTCCCTGAATTTTCTACACAAGTTCACGGTGAGGGCAAACATTCTGACAACGTACACTGGCTCATAATTGTAAATAATCATCGCATTGCATTTCAAATAAATGAAGCATTCATCTTGCCCAACCCTGAAAAACTATCGTCCGAATAAGCCCAGATGTGAAAAGAGATAGTGAGATAAAAAGGTACTTTTTTCAATAAAATACAAACTTTTCCGGCCAGCTGTACAAAAATAAATCTTTGAAAGCATAATGTTACCAACCCGAATAGCCTCAGTCGACAGTCCTCATCTGCAACACTATCCATTCTCAGCGCGCTGTTAGCGCAAAGCGAGTGAGCTGGAACGCTCAGTAGCCGACGAACTGAGAAACGACGACATACTCACGCCATAGTGTAAGAGGCAGGCCTCTTTTTTTATGGTGCCCTTAGTATCGATTCTGTACAAGCTCATGGAACCAGTTTATTGGAACCGCTCGCGCCTCGGAAGCGAGAGCCAGGAGCGAGGTTTACTACCCCTTACACCGATGGTGCGCACACTGCGCCTCAATTAGAATTCACCCAGATGTGTTCCACGCTGATAACGGGCGGTTGCGAATTCGGCACCGGCCTGCCTTCCTTGTTTTCGATTTATTGGCCGACCTATACCGAACCCATTTGGCGTGTGCGAACGCCAACCTGGACCGCACCGTCCGAAAGCGGTAGCCAGACTCGCGCTTGCTACCTACCAGCCCTGAATTGAGGGTCTTCAAACACTCGCTTACAGAACTGGGTGCTTGTGGACTGTTTGTGTGAACATATATGTGTGAGGAATATCTCAGAAACGTGCGGTTTTTTCATGACAGTGTCCTGTTCAGCAAAACTACAGGTGACTTCCGACAAACGGCTTTAGGCCGTAACCAACAAAGTGAATGAGTTGGATTGAAGAAGCTGAATACATAAGCAATGTTTCATTGCGTGTTGAGTGATGGAGAACTTGCGCTCTGAAGGAAAGAGGAGGCGACTGGCGTAGGCGATGACGCGAACTTGGCCTTGGTTCTGCTTTACGACGATAGCGACGGTGCCATGACAGAGTAAATTTTGTGGCATGAGCATGATAAGGTTCCTTCACGGACTTTCAGGAAGCGATCTATCTATCTATCTATCTATCTATCTATCTATCTATCTATCTATCTATCTATCTATCTATCTATCTATCTATCTATCTATCTATCTATCTATCTATCTATCTATCTATCTATCTATCTATCTATCTATCTATCTATCTATCTATCTATCTATCTATCTATCTATCTATCTATCTATCTACCTTTGTCGTTCCAGCTTCGCCATGTGACTCTCATGCCGTCGTCGTCACAGCTTATGCGCGAAGCCAGTGGCGTAAGTTGCCTAATATTAAGCTAGAGCCATTAGATGTCTCCTGGAGGTCATAGTACCCTCGTGGTCATTGCATCATCGTCATTTTGGCTGTTCATCCTGAACTCGTCATGGCGCCGCTATCATTATTGTCGCCATACATTTGTCAGGCATTTGTTATCATTCCGTCGTCCTGAAGCCGCCGCGGTCGTTCCATTGCAGTCAATCTAGCCTCGTCATCCGACTCTCTGCATTCTGTCGTCGTCACCCCTTCGTCGTAATACACAAGTCATCGAATTATTTTCTGGCCGTGGTCATGCTATCGCCGTAATTGCGTCATCGTTACAGCACCGTCTTCACGCACTCGTTGTCCTAGTGTTGTCGTGATGCGTTCGTGCTCGATCCGTCGTGGTCATTCAAACTTCGTCAATTCAGTCTAGTCTAGTCACAAAGCCGCCGTCATACCATTGTCTTCATGTGGTCGTCGTCATACTGATTTGGCGGGCCCATCGGCGTCACTGCTTGTCCGTAACTCTAACCGAATCATGGTTTCGTGATTAAATCGTTATTATGCCGGAGTTGTCATGTCATCGCTGTCGTGGCTGTCATCGTCGTCATACTCGTGTCAGACATTCACTGTCATAACATCGTTATTATGCCATGGGGGCCTTTCTGTAACCGTCACTTTAATAGCGTCATCCGACTCTCGTCATGCCGTCGTCTTCTCATCACTGTCGTCATTCCAACATCGTTGCAGAGTTTTGTCAGACAGGGTGCGTCACGCCATCGTTGTGATACACTCGTCATCCTTCCACTGTCCTGATACAGTTAGCGTGCCATCGTCGTCATTGCGTCGTCGTCATACCATTGTCATCCTATTGTTTTCATTGTCGTAAACATTGGCCGAACCACGGTGGTCTCCCGAGATGTACATAAATAGTATCGTGATGAGCGTGCGGTTGAGGCGTTCTGTTGGTCCATTAGTGTGCGGATGGTAGGCGAAGGTGAGCTTGTGGCGTGTGGAACAAGAGCGAAGAGTATCGTTGCCAACGAGCGAAAGAAAAGACTGACCGCGATCTGTCACCAGCTGCCGTGGAGTGCCGTGGCGGAGGATTACGTCGTGATGGAGGACGTCAGCAACGTCCGTGTCACAACTGATCGGTAGTGCCCTACCCATGTGATGGCTCATCATGTTGCGTAGTCAGAAGCTACAGCGATTTATTTGTTCCCCAAAAAGGAATTCGGAAATGGCCTGACGAAATCAAGGCCAATGCTATAGAACGAACTAGCTGGTATGTTAAATGAACTGGTATGGTAGTGGTAGGCTGAAGTGGGCCGGCAGGCTGCAAAGACGGGCACTTGTGGTGTTAGCAGGAATCGCAACCAGAGACGTACCGCCGCACAGAACGGTAAACGCCTGGCCAAAAGAATCGACGCCGCACGTGGTCGTATGTACGGGATACTCTGAAGTGACGGACTGTAGGGGCATCGTGTAGCTGGTGGAGAAGAGTGGAACGGAAGGTCGCAGGTATTGCGAGCAGAAGCTCTGGACCGTCGGAGTTGGTATTGCGACGGTAGAGAATATTGTCGCGGATCGCCAACTGGTGGAGGGACGGGTCCGAGGGATTAGAGCGGATGCAATCGATAATGAAGCGCAAGTTTGCATTACTGAGCTGTTCATTGCAGATATCACTCAAGTCGGAGATGGCGAAGGTGCAGATGTCGGAATCATGGGCGGTGGACCTGCGAGGGCCCACGGGATGACGTGATAGGTAATCGGCGTGCTGGTGCATGGCGCAGGACTTGTTAAGGACGTGAAAGTTATATTCTTGAAGCTTGAGCGCCCAGCTCCAAGGCGTCCAGTCGCGTGTGATAAGGATGAGAGCCAGCAGAGTGAATGGTGGTCCGTAATGACGGAAAATCTGCGCCCAAACAAATGTGGTCGAAATTTAGCGATTGCCAACCTAGAGCAACGTATTCGCGTTGATTGATAGAGAATTTGCGCTCTGAAGGGGAGAGGAGGCGGCTGTCGTAGGTGATGACGCGAACTTCGCCCTGTTCCTGCAGCGCGAGGATAGTGTCGATGGCATATTCACTGGCGTTGATTCATACTTGTGTAGGCGCTGTGAGGTCAAAATGCACCAAAATCGAAGGAGTAGTAAGTAATCTGGTGAGCATTAGAAATGCATCGGCTTGTTGACGACTCCATAAAGATGTGCTTTCCTTCTTGACGAGCGGTGTTAGCAGACGGGCAATGGCGGCGAAGTTCGTGACAAAACGTGCAAAATATCAGAGAGAGAATAAACATTTTTATTAGGTAAATGCAGCTTTGGAGAGGCGTCCTAAATCTGCATTTACCTTAAAGAACACAAGCCAAAAAAGGTCAGGCTATCTTTTGCCGTACGTGGCACAGGGAGCTGTTTCACGACACAAATTTTGCGGAATCAGGTTGGACGCCGCGAGAAATCACACAGTTACCTAGGACAGCAATTTCACGATGGCCGAAGCTGCGCTTCGAAGAGTTCAACTGAAGCCCAGCACGTCGGAAAACGCAAAGCATTGCCGATAGGCGAGCCAGGTGGCTCTCAAATATTGGTGAAAAAACATCAGATCATCTATGTAACAGACGCATGTCGACCATTTGTAGCCACGAACCAGAGAGTTCACCATTCTTTGAAATGGGGCGGTGGTATTACCTTAGCCCAAGAGGTATAACCTTAAATTAAAGTCCGTCAGGTGTAACAAATACAGTTTTTTCGCGGTCGAGTTCGTCGACAGGTATCTGCTAATATCCTTAGCGGAGGTCGGTGGATGAGAAGTAGTCCCGTGAAGGCAGTCGACGGCGTCATCAATCTGCGGCAATTTGTAGACGTCCTTATGCATGATTTGTTCAAGTGCCGACAGTCGACGCAGAAGCGCCAGCTGCCAACCTTCTTCTTTACTAGGACGATAGGTGATACCCCGGGACTACAGGAAAATTCGATGACGTTTTTGAAGAGCATCTCGTCGACCTCGCGCTATATCACTTGCCGCTCAGCATGGGACACGCGATAAGGACGTCGTCGGATGGGGCTGTCGTCTCAGTATCAAGCTATGACTTACGATTTATGTCTGCCCTCACAGGCGGTCAGCAAACTCAAAGATGTCGCGATAGGACATCAACAAGTGCCGGAGAACGACAGCGTGTGCTGACATGAAGTCAGGCGCTATAATTTGGTCAGAACTTACATCGGTTGAACTGGTCGAGGAGCGGAAGACGAAGAATCGTCTGCAGCGAATGCAGAATGCAGTTAAAAATCACGTCGACGATAGGGCGAAGCACATTCACCGTCAGGAACCTGTGGCTGTGCGGTCAAAGTGACGTAAGTGACTGTCTCGGGCGACAGACGTACATTGTGAAGCGAGCACAAGTGCAGTGGGGCGGTGCTCGGAGCATCGGCGAGTTGAGGCAGTTTTCACTGAAGAACGCCGGTTTTGCATTTGATGAGAGCAGAATGATTAGATAAAAAGTCCAATCCAAGGATAACGTCGTGAGGGCAGTTTTCGATCGCAGCAAAGAGAACAGACGTAGGATGGCCGGCTATATTTAATCGCGTAGTACACATTCCCAGAACAACCAGCACGCCTCCGTCGGCCACACGAAGCACTCGGGCAGCTGCTGAGGTGAGGGCCTTCTTTAACCGTCTGCGTAGGCTAGCACTCATCACAGATACGTGAGCTCCGGTGTCGACGAGTGCTTGGACAGGTGCGCCGTCTATAATACGCCACTTACAATCTCCTTGTGGGCACAGACAGAGGATTTGCGGCAGTAGTAGCCAATGAACTACCACCCCCGAGGGCTGCCTTCTTAGTTTTCCGAAAGGGTGCGGCCGAAAGCCGCAGGGGACGAAAGGCGACGTGACTGCTGCGAACGGAAAGATGGGTGACGCGTTTGCGGTGAGCGCGACTGGTGTCCGTGCGGCGATAGTCAGCGACTGTACCACGTGTTCCTAGCAGAGTTGTCAGCGCTGTTAGACTCGGCGGTGGGTGAAACATTGCAGACATTTCCATTAAAACAGCTTAGGTTATCGGCGTGCGAGGTGTTGAGGGCCACGAGCTGCGACAGTATGGGGCGACGTGACCGATGAGGCGACAGGTGACACATATCGGCTGGTCGATCGCTGTTCTCCACTCAGTTAGGTTGCGATAACGCGGACAGAAGCGCCGGGGTGGAGCGAAAATAGTAGAAGGGCGTTCGTGCGCTCTGGGATCGGCGACAGCACACACAGAATGTCGACCATCGTTTTCAAGTTGCTGGCGAACGATGGCTTGTAAGAAGGCGACTGAAAAAGGGGTAGCAGCAGGGCTACGCGAACAGAAAGCTGCGGGCGCCATCGCACCCAGTTCACCTTGAACGATTGGCACCAAATCCTCTGATGAGGATGCATGCTGCAGTGCGGATTGATATTCGCGCGTCGACGTTACATTGGGCAGTCTGGCGAACGGTGGCCGGACGCATCGGATTTTTCCATCTCGAATTGTAGGCACTCTTTGATGATAACATCAACTGTGGAGCAGCTTTTGCACATGAGCAGATTAAAGGCATCGTCAGCAATCCCCTTCAGCACGTGTCCTACCTTCTCACTTTCTGTCATGTCGTGATCGGCTTTACGACAAAGCGCCAACACGTCCTGCATGTGCGAGACATAGGACTCCGTGGGGGATAGTGCACGGGAGGCCAATTCCTGCTTTGTGGCAATTTTACGGCCGGCAGGTTTGCCAAAAAATTCTGTAAACTGCTCGTTGCATGTGTCCCAGCTGGTTAGCTCCCCTTCGTGGTTTTTGTTCCACACCTTTGCCGTGCCTCTTCGAGGGAACAGGTTAGCTAGCATAAGCGTAGGGTCCCATCTGTTGATTCCACTCACGCGTTCGTACATAGCCACCCGCTCTTCAACGTCGGTGCCATCGGTCCTGCAGAAAGTTCCAAAATCCTTGGTTTGCACAACCACAACCAATGGGGAGAGCGACGTCACTGGCGACGGTGATGTAGGAGGCGGCAACGACGTTGGTCGCGCGTGCTCACCGTCATTCGTAGTGCGGACGGTGATGGTGGCGTCCACTGCGGAGCTCGGTTGCCAGCCGTGGTACCCAGCCCCTACCACCACTATGCTACGGGGATGTTGGGAGTATAGAAAGACTCTATTTTCAATATTTCTATGGAACAGTGTTTACAATGACGAAGAGGAGAGTAGTGAGAAGACGACGACGACGATTAGAGGCTAGCGCGGGCTGTTGCCTCTTGGCCAAGTGCGGCGTATTCCCTTGTAAATATACTGGTATATAGCTTTTTGTCTCCGTCTTCCTACGTAACATATCTCGTGGAGGTGGACGTTCCCTGTACCTCGTCCCTGAGCTTCGCACTGGACGGTACATCGAGCCTTCCTCCATGGCTCCCGGCGACGACAACTCGACTCCGCCGGCTCCGACACCCGCTGCCCCCTCCCCCCCCCCCCCCTACTTCGACGCCCTACATCACTCTCCCCGCTCCCCGTGATCCTGTCGTATTCTCGGGCAAAGATGGGGAAGACGTCGATGACTGTATCAGCCTGTACGAACACGTCAGCCGCAATAACCGGTGGGACCCTACTATCATGCTCGCCAACGTAGTCTTTTACTTCGGTGGCACACCTCGAGTTTGGTTTCGGACGCACGAAGATGAGCTCACCAGTTGGGATCTGCTTAAGCATAAGCTCCGAGACTTGTTCGGCAAACCATATGGCCGCCAACTTGCCGCGCAGAAGGCGTTATCTGGCCGCGTGCAGACGTCAACGGAGCCCTACGTCACGTACATTCAGGACGTCTTGGCTCTGTGCCGCAAAGTTGACGCACACATGACTGAGTCCGACAAGGTCTCCCACATCCTCAAAGGTATTGCCGATGACGCCTTCAACTTGCTCGTTTTTAACAACGTGGCGACGGTGGATGCAGGTATAAAAGAGTGCCGCCACCTGGAACTCGCTAAAAGGCGACGTATTGACCAGCAGTTTGCCCGTCTGCCCAACACCCCAGCGACATCTTCCTGTGCCGACGCTCCTCGTCCCACCAACACTGGCGATGTTACCCGGATTGTCCAGCGTGAGATCGAGGCCGCCTATCCGACTGCCTTCGACTCGAGCCCCTCCAACGCACCTGCGGTCATGGTTTCCCTGATCCAGGCAGTTGCCCGCCAGGAATTCGCAAACGTCGGTGTTCACACCATCTGCTCGGCTCATCGCCCTGATAACCACCCGGATTCATTCATTCCATCCCGTCCCGCACCTTATTACCCACCATGTTTCCGCAAGCCATCTGAATGGCGCACTGCTGACGACAGGCCCATTTGTTTTGACTGCCGCCGAATCGGGCACATTTCTCGGCACTGTCGCAGTCGCTGGAGTTCCCCGACCCGGTCTGCTTATACTGACTACTCTAGCCCCTCAGGTGGCCCTTCTCGTCCCTATGTCGCACGCTCCGAAAAGGCCGCCACTGATTCGCCTGAGCCGAACCGCCCCTATACTCGTTCGCCTTCGCCCCAACGACGACAATCTCGCTCTCCCCAGCCCCGTCGCTCTATTTCGCCATTTCCCTTCGGACGCCGCTCCCAACCGGAAAACTAGACGATGCAGCGCCTCGAGGTGACGCTGCATTGTTCCTTACGCCGCTAAATCCTGTGCTGACGTTGCCCACTCATCTTAACTTTCTTGACCTGCAGGTCGACGGTGTTTCTGTGTCTGTTATTATAGACACTGGGGCGCATTTGTCAGTAATGAGCGTTGACCTTCGCAACCGCCTGAAGAAAATAATCACACTTGCCACGACGCCTGTTGTCCGTGTTGCCAATGGCGGAACAGCCCCTGTAATTGGTATGTGTGCCGCCCGCGTCTCATTCGCCGATCGTGCCACTATCGTGCTATTTACAGTCATCACCCACTGCCCCCACGACATCATCCTCGGCTTAGACTTCCTCTCCGCACATTCTGCTCTCATCGATTGTTCCGGCAGTACTCTCCGCCTTGACCTGACCGTTCTGGACCCCGCTGAACCACACCCCAGTCGCCTCAGTTCCGTTGACTTAGTGTCATCCCCACCAGTGCCGGACGGTCACTACATCGCGGCTCCTATGCAAGACGTCCTACTTACATACGGGATCACAGTATCTCATAGTTTTATCTATCACGCCGAATCGCGTCCGCCTGCCAGTGGTCAATTTTGGCTTGACGACAGAAGTGCTGCCACGCGGGATGTCTCTGGCCTGGCTTTGCTCATTCGAGGATCGCTCAGTAGCATCAATTGCAGTAGACGACAATTCAGCTGATCCTCCTCTACCATCGCAGTCGGCAACTTGTACCATCGCCAACTTACAGAAAAAGATTGCGCCCGACATGCCCTCCGAGCACGCTCGTGATCTCTACCGCGTTCTGTTTTCCTACCGCGATATTCTTTACTTTAACGATCGTCCTTTGACGCAAACTACAGCTGTTAAACATTGCATTAATACCGGCGATACCCCTCCTATTCATCGCCGCCCGCATAGAGTGTCACCAGCAGAGCGTCAAGTTATGCACGCCGAAGTTCGCAAATGCTTGCCAAGAACATTATTGAACCGTCATGTAGTCCATGGGCATCACCGGTTGTACTGGTAAAAAAGAAGGATGGCTCATGGTGCTTTTGCGTGGATTTATCGGCAACTTAACAGGGTTACCAAAAAGGACTGTTATCCCCTACCTCGGATTGATAACGCCCTTGACTGCCTCCACGGTGCTCGCTACTTCTCCTCTATTGCCCTTCGTTCCGGCTACTGGCAGATTGCCGTGGACGATCTCGACCGCGAGACGACTGCTTTTGTAACACCAGACGGTCTTTAGCAATTCAAAGTGATGCCGTTCGGTCTATGAACGCTCCTGCCACCTCTGAACGCATGATGGACTCCCTTCACGGTTCGTCACGTCGGAGTTTCAGAAAAGTTCCTATCGGTATACACACGCCCCTACGGCGTGCTGCGCCAGGTGACGCCTGTGACGTACAAAATTGCTCCTGTGCGCTCAACCTCGTCATGTACTCTGGCATCTAGTGATGTCGTGCATGTCAGTAGGCTAAAAGCCTACTACACTGCTTCCGAGTCCGGCCCTTTAGTCGCTCCGGGACGGCTCTTTTCCCGCCGGGGGTAGTGCTATGGAACAGTGTTTACAATGACGAAGAGGCGAGCAGTGAGAAGACGACGACGACGATTAGATGCTAGCGCGGGCTGTTGCCTCTTGGCCAAGTTCGGCGTATTCCCTTGTAAACATACTTCTATATAGCTTTTTGTCTGCGTCTTCCTAGGTAACAATATATGTACAAAATGAGTCAGAGTAGTTAAGATGGCTGACCACCAACACGCAGCAGCCAGCGTCTCACGATCTTCTTCGTCCTCTATATTCTTTCATCCTTCCGTAACAATATCGCCTGTTTTAGATAGCCTAATTGCTATCTGCAGCTGCTTTACTCGAATCAGAGAACATTTCGCAAAAAAAATTACGTAACAATAGAACTAACAATCACTTGGTGACTTCAGTGTTTAATTAGTTGCGTTGCGGCACATGTTGCAATTTATTACTCGTAGCTAGTTGGCAAGACATATCCTCTTCGCACGAATTCTAAGGATCACATCTGTTTCGAGATGTCCGTTATGAAAATTGCGAAAAATTCGATGTTGTACCACTTGGATGTTTAACAAGACGCCGATTTCTTTATTGAACGCAAAAGTAAGTGCAACGTCCATGTATTTCATCGCATGGTTTGGGAATTTATATCTCGATAATTAGAAGGTCGGGAAAATTCACAAAGCATTAAAAGGTATCTGCAACATGAAATCAGCGAGGAAAAGTTTCGCGTAGGACAGGGCAGTATGTGTGCAGCAAAAGATAAACAGGGTAAAGTCTGTATTAAAAGCCTCAGAAATTTTGTTAATATAGTAAAAGTAGCAGAAAAATTCTATACTTATCGCTACAGTACTTAAGGCGGGCGCGCAACCTTCATTGGTAGTAGTAATAACAGGATACAAAGCCTCAGTCTATAACTAGCGATGAAGTTAGACCAGCCTTGCAAGATATATCTCGGCGATAATCGATAAGTTAGGATGAAATAACAGTCAATTTAATAAAAAATGAAGGGGCTATTATGCGTCCTTTACTCGCAATGCGTCACTAGGATCAGTTTACCAGAGATCTGTAAAAATGCCATCATTATACTAATCCATGAAAAGGTAGACGTAAAATATCTGAAGAATTATAGGTCCATTAGCTTGCTGTCAGTATTGCATAAAATAGTAACCAAAATAATTACCAATAGAATGAGGGCAATACGACTGCAATCAACCAAGAGAATAGGTTGGCTTCAGGAAAGGATGTTCTACAGTAGATTACATCCATGTCATAATTCATGTAACCGAGAAATCTGTGGAGTGCAATCAACCTCTCTAATGGTTTTCATAATTATAAGAAGTCATTTGATTCAGGAGAGAAACCAGCAATCATGGTTGCACTGTCTAATCAAGGAGCACAGGAAACATAGGGGAATATCTTGGGAGATATCATCAATAATTCCACAGCTACCTTGAATCTTGAAATAAAAAGTGCAACAGATACTATTAAGAAGGGCGTGAGTAAGAAGACAAAATTTCTTCATTGCTATTTACTGCATGCTTGAGAGCATTCAAACTATTAGAGCGGGAAGGCTTAGGACTGAAGATCATCGGCGAATATCCCAGAAACCTGCGGTCTGCAGCCAAGATTGTCCTGTTCAGCAACACTGTGGACGAATTACAATAAATGATTGAGGACAATAATGGAGGAAGTGTAGTAGTATGGTAGAGGATTAATATACAAATGACAATGGCAATGTTGAATAGCCTCGCAAGGGAACATCAATTCATAATCTTCAGTCAGCCTCTATAATCTTGGGAGGAGTATGCTTATCTAGGTCTATTTCTGAAATGGAACCGTGATCGCGAGAAATAAAGTTATGGAAAAAAAAGGGGGGGGGGCAGTTGGAGTGCATATATCGTTGGTGTTACCAAATATTGACTAGGAGCTTACCTCGGTCGTTACGAAAGAGAGTGTACAATCATTGTATTGCCTATTATTAGAGGCTATCAAAGAAGCTCGTAAACAAGTTAAGGCCCGCGCAAAGAGAGATGGAACAAAAATGTATTCAACGGCAACCACGATACTGCCTAATGCGAATTTTGTGCGCGCCGCTTTAGCTGTTTTCAATTCGCGATGTATCGTGGCAAATGATTTGATTCTAAACGACTGGGCCCTCTCGTTGGCGGCGCTGAGCCTCTGCTGGGCCAACTCCTTTAGCAGCAACGGCAGACGACGCATTTCCGCTGGTTCCGTCGCCAATCCTTCAAAAAGGAAGTGTTAACACGGCAACGCGTGGCTCGAGCGGAGTGCATTCTTTAGCGGCGGCGGCGGCGGCGCAGAGGGAGTAACCCATGGGTAGTGGGTCCGAAGCCCACGCCGTTGCTCGGTTGCCATAGCGATCGCCGCATGCCTGACTGCCCCCGCTAAGGATGTCTCGTGCGGCACTTAGCTTTCCTCCTCAGCCTTTTCCCATACTCTCCTCCTCCGCCTTTGTCGTCGTGCTTTCGCTGCGCCCTCCTCTCCATATTTCTTCCTCGCGCTCTCTTCGCTCTTGCCGTCTTTCATCTCCTGCTGCGCTTCGCGTTCACCCTTTCATCCTTCGCGGTGCTCGTTCGCTCGGTTACGAGGGGCGGCGAGGCATGCCGAGGGACGCCGACGCTCAACTCAGTAACGGGTGCCTATAAGCGGCACTTTCAAAATGTTAGGCGTAACGTTAAGAGAGAGGAAAAAGAGCGTTGCACATGGATCAGATAGGAAGCCGGGATCGCCGATATTCTAGTTGTCATTGAGAAAAAAATGGAGCTTCGCATTTCATGTAATGCTTAGGTCAGGTAACCGGTGGACCGTCGGAGTTACCGTATGAGTGCCAAGGGAAGCCAAGCGCAGCCGAGGACGGCACTAAATTATATACACTGATGAATTTATTAAACTAGAAAACTGTGTGGGATTATGCATTTAATAAACTTGCCGGTGCTAGTTGAAATTAGGTGAAGAATAACATACGTAATGGAGATCGCTGGGGAAGCCTTCGTTATGCAGCGGCCATAATAATTGGCTGAAATTGACGATGATGTCGAAACTGGTGCCTCGGTCCCAGTTGATACGCATCGCAAATTTATCATCTGCAATTCATTAATTGAATTCAAACATGGACCAGAATTGTGCCATCTGCACAGTTGATATTTTTTTCGTAATTCTGTACCTTCAAAAAAAAAACACGCCCTGTGTAAGTTTTCCTCTTTTGCATTATCTCTTTGCATTCTGAAGCTGTCATCCGAATGAGATCGCATAAATAATGTGTCGGCTATTCGGGAGAGCATATTTCCCTTAAAAGGGATGAATGTGTCTTCGAGAACGGTCCGAACAAGGCCAAAACGGTGAAATGGTTTGCACCGCTTTGCGGCGTATTAAGTTTGAATCACGCTTGTCTAGACTTGGAAATATGTCGATTTGGTCGCCGTCTCTTGCCAAATAAATAATTATGGGGTAGGCTCGCAATTAGACCACACACAGTCATACTGCATGCTTGGCTCGTGCGCTGTTAACGCCTATATATTAGGGCGTTCCACCAGACTGCGCACCCAGCCTGATTGACCCTTGGATTTACTCGCGCAGAAGCAACGCTGTTGTACGGCATCCGGACCGACTCTGCGTATACCGCGGCTTGGTTATTCTAGACTGGGCGATGCGCTCCCCTTTTCTGTGCCTCCGGTAGGGATATCGCCGACATGGAACCTTTAATTTGGGTAAGCCCGCAGTTCGACACAGAAAGGAAAGCCATGGTCGACAGCCTGCAAAAGAATGGTCTTTCGCACAGGACTTTGAAGGCGTTGTTTTCTCCGGAGAGCCTGCGGCAATCGGGAAGAGGCTGCAACGACTGCTGATTGTCCTCATGCGAGACACAGGGCTCTTCGACACCTGGTTACAGACACAGTGACACTCATAAGAGGCTCAGGCGGAACAATTGCCGTCTATGTATTACAGGCTAACTCCGCCTGTTGCAACACTCATAGACCATTGTCAGTTGCAACCATTTTCACATACCGCCGACTGAAGTCATCGCAGCTGAAGGCGACGAAGGGACTACTTCGGTTTATGAAGGATACGGGCTTGGACAAGCGGCTGTGACAGTGATGTCACGTACCGCACAAGAGTGACAGACTGTAACCAACGATGTGTGTGTCGTGTTATGTGCCCTCTATCTCTTCTCCCCATCTTTCATCCCCCCCATCCCGCTCCCATGTGTAGGGTAGCAAACCGGTTAGGCAAAACTGGTTAACCTCCCTGCCTTCCTTCTCCACTTTTTCCTTCCTTCCTTCCTTCCTCATCAATAAATAAAAAAAAATAAATCACAATCATAAATAAATAAATAAAAATATAAATGGAAGAATGCTATTTTGGGGAGGGAGGACGATCAGTCTTACACGGTAATAGATTGGTTTAAATGGGGTAATCTTGGATTGCTAAGCGAACATTTCTGTGAGCGAAACCAATTATAGAGGCTCGAAAAGATAGGATCACAGGCACTGGTACATTTAGGCCAGTATTGCGATCCGGGATTCCGAGTAGTCGTTTTCTTATAACAGAAAAACGCCCGCTTACAACATGAAATGGTCTATTGTCTCCGCTTCGCCACAGAATGAGCATAATGGTTAGGGCACCAGACCACACCTGTGTAGATAGAAGTTCAACATGTGTATACGGCAGTGCAGCTTCGTGGTGGACACTTCAGTTTTCCGTATTTGGCAAAAGTCTCTGGGCCAAGGGTGTAGAAGATGTCGGTAATGCACAGAGCTGGTAATTGCGAAGCCCGATACTACCTGCATAATAACACTCCTGCGAAATCTAGCAGCAGTGACATGAGCACTCAAATGACAATAAGGCAGAATGGGGCCATTTATCGATGCCTTGGAGAGAATCTGAAATTTCATTTATAGTTAGTCATTTGTGGCCAAGCACCCAAATAAAACGCACGCTTCTGAAGCACCTACGTGCCACTGAATGAAACGACCTCATTATGCGAGAATCACGAGAAGCATTGAGGGATGAGCACAGTGAAAATTAATCAGTGGTTATTACCGCTGACGTATTTTATGGTCCTAATTTGCGTAATGCCAGCACCATTGCCATAAATTAGGCTAATCAGATCGGTATAAAATCTGCCAACCGAATAGAATATGTCCAATCTAGAATCGTGGAAAATATTCCTACACATGACTTTTGTTCACGTTGTGAAGCATCTGTCGCAATTGCAATGTTTGTTTGAAGGTTCTTCTGATGATCTTCTAATATACTGTCTATAATACCATGTAGAAGTAGTTTAGAGTTTTTAGGAAAAATGTCACTGAATCGAGTATCCATGGTAACAGCTCCGTCAGGAATTGGAAGTACATCGCATATGTGCATGTCGAAAGAGTCAGGTAATTTTTTGCTCGAATGTAGTTTGCGTAGCATGTAATCGCGCCCACATGGATGGATAGATGAAAAACTTGATTAGGGTCCTTTAGGACGCCCACTAGCGCGCAGCGGGCCGCTCCCACGTCGGGACAGAGAGGCCGAGCCTCTCCGCCGCGTCGCGGACCCGTTGGACAGCCCATAACTGTTCTTCGAGGTTGGGACTGTGTAGTACCGCATCCCAACGTGAAGCAGTGTTGTTTTCATCGCCGCGTAATGCGGGACATCGCCAGAGCATGTGAGGTAAGTTCGCTCAGTCATTGCATAGTGCACATGCATTTGTTGTCTGAATTTCGGGGTACACCTTGGTTTGGGTAAGCCCCCGTCTGTAGAAGCCTTAGTGTCAAAGCCTGAGGTCTATTGAGTTTGCAGTGTGGGAGGGGGTAGATCCTCCGAGCCAAGTAAAAGTGCTTAGTAATTTCGGTGTACGAGGGAGGAGAGTCCCGATTGTCAGTAGCCCCAGCGTCACGCTGCCCGGTAGCTACGCGGTTGATGATCCCTCGCGCAGCTCCGTGTGCCGACTCATTGAGGTTGGGCGGGGCACCCACGATCTTTCCCATGTGGGCTGGAAACCAGATCAATGTGTGTGGCTTGATCTCCTTGCTTCCTAGTATCCCTAGGGCCAGCTAGGATATGGTTCCTTTGGCAAATGCCCTACCAGCTGATATGGAGTCACTGTAGATTGATGTCCTCTTGTCGTCCAATAAGGCCATCGCTATTGCAGCCTGCTCTGCGATCTCAGAAGACGTCGTGGGAATCGAGATTGCATTCGTTATTTGCATTTCATGATCTACGCTAACTACAGCGAAGGCCTGTCCGTCGGCGTAGCGCGCTGCGTCTACGAAAGTGTTCTCCGAAGCCCGTTCACGAGCCTTTTCCAGGAGAGCCTTCGCGCGCGCCCGACGTCTTCCCACGTTGTGCTCTGGATGGGCGTTTCGTGGGATCGGGGCGACAATGATGCGGTCCCGCTGCTCTCGAGGGATGCTACAGAACTTTGTTTTGATTACTCTGGGAGGAACGCCCAGCTCCTGTAAGATGTGTCTTCCAGCTTGTGTGGTAAATAGTCAGACGAACTGGGCCCTCTCCTGTGCTTCCGCTATTTCCTCTAGCGTGTTATGCATGCCAAGTTGAAGTAAGCGCTCCGTGTGAGTGTATATGGGGAGGCCGAGAGCTCTCTTGATTGCCTTATCGCGCCCAGATGATACCAAAAAACAGCACAGGCTGTGAAATAAATATTGTTTGAGGATGCCGGGGGGTAGCACTGACTCATAAATTCTCAAGAACGTCTGCACTGTCAAAAGCCGGCACCAGCACGAAAGAGGAGGAATACGAGGTTGTAGATAAAGAACAAAATTCTCAACAAACTTAGGAAGGTCTAAGCACAAAAGTAATATTCCTCTTTATAAAAGGATTAGAGGACGGGACATGAAGGCTCGAGCTCCAGCGAAGAGTAAGTAACGAAATTCTTATACAGGACGAACGTACATGCGATATAGCATTAGGAGTGTATCTCTTAATCCTATTCGACGACTGCTGAGCCTACGCAATACGCGGATTGCACGGGCGCCTTTTCCAGTCACTATATGTGGGCGCCAATTGAGAGAGGCGTTGTAAATAATTCCAAAGTATTTAATAGATTTTACCTGTGGTATGTATTGGAGGGGGTAAGACAATGAGACGTGGACTGTGTCATGTATCGGAGAAACGAGAAAAGCGCATTTGCTGGCATTGAGTAAAAAGTTGTTAACACCTACCACCTTCCGAGAGCACAATGGTGAGCTTGAAGTCGTCCGTACAGCGTGTGGATGTCGTTTGCAGATGCGAAAAACGCAATATCTTCTGCGTAAATATAAGTAGTTACCTCTTGATGGGAGGCAAGTCTGCTCATCAGAATATTTAAAAGCACCGGGGAATATACCAACCCTTGCAGTACGCCTCAGGTGTGTTTATACCTAGATGAAGAAAAGTCACTTTTGATGAAATTGACTTCTGTTTCACCTAAAAATGAGTGAATCCACGCTGCTATATGCCATGGAAAACCACAGGACGTTAACAGGTTGATTTATAGAGTGTGCTCTACGGTATCAATGATTTAGCATTATCGAACGTCACTCAGCTAACATATTGCCTATGACGTCGAGGTAGTTGTATTTTACTTTCCAAGTCGACGGGGGCATGCCAGATGGAGCAACCGGCATTGAAACCAATCTCGCAGGGCTCAGCATGAAATTATCAATAATAAACTTCATGAAACGAAGGTGAAGGAACCTCTCAATTAATTTTACTGCGTTTGATGTAAGCGCGATGGGCCTCATGTTGTCCAATGTATACCTTCCCCCTTGTTTATTAAGCATCATTAATACATTGGCAAGCTTCCATTGCAATGGAATCCAAGCATATTTATTTGAATAATTTACCAGGTGTAAAAAAACGTTAGGCGATTCCTGTAACAATATTTTCAACATCGTATTTGACTCCTTCAGGGCGAGGGGCTGTATTCGGAAAGTATAGCGCAGTCTCATTTAGCTCAGATAGGGAAATTGGAGTCAAGCCATCCAAGAAATCTAATGCACAATGAATAGTCGGAAGCTGGGGCTGTGAATCAGTTTTCTAAGCGTTTCGCAATTTCTTCTAGGGAGACGCTCAATTTTTGCGAGGTCAAAACGATCGAGTCTAATACTAAGGGCGTTGGTAGCACCTTTCTAGCATGAAGAAATGCAAAAGGAGCACGCTTATTGCTTGTGTTTCTTAGCTAATCGTAATGCCTAATATCATATTCAGATTTGGCTCGATAAACAGTACGCTTAAGTACGCCAGTGTGCAATTGATACATATTCCCATTTGTCGGGCAGTGATTAGGCAGAAGCATTTACAAGCGACTTTTTTTTATATTACCGCGTACACTCATCATTCCACCAACGACAAGCAGTGCCTTTAGCCAAAGGGATGACAAATTCAGCTTGCTTCCTGGAACCCTCTAGAATTAAGCAAATGGGGGAAGCTATTTCCTTATCATTGGCAAGTTTCCAAACAGCTGATCGCAAAAAAGTTTTAAATTTATTGTGGTTCACAAATTTACATGCCTGGTATTCTAAACGTGTTATTGGACAAATGCTTTCCAAGGGCACGGGAAGATGATGAATGCTGGTTGCTGAGTCAACGGCTACTGTCGGCGAAATTATGATGCCAGCGCTGCAAAACGTTAAATCTAACAACCAACGAAAGTGAGCTCTAGCAAATGTTACTTGTCCTGTGTTCTAACATGAAAAGTGACTATTAATACTCCACTCCCATAGTCACTTACCTCACAAATCTGCTTTTAGCCCCCACGACACGTGATGTGAATTAAAAACCCCTGCAAAAAAAATTTGTTTCTTACAAGCATCCACAGCCCTACAAGTTGACGCGTACTTTGCACACCGGTTGGGAAATAAGCATTTAGAATTGAAAATGCAAGATACCGTGGGAATTTCGCAGTCGATGTCTGTGACTTGAAAATAAATTTTTGCCTTGTGACAAATTTTACTCGAAACGAGTACCAGTAATCCTCCACCTCGCGAGTGTCGATCTAATCTGGAAGACCATAAACCTTTCAATTGAAATTTTTTCTCTTGTGAAAGTCAAATTTCTTGAAGAAGTATGACATCTCGGCTAAGTTGATTAGACAGGCAAGATAAATCAGTTAAAGCTCAGAATACACAGCGACAGTTCCACTGCAGTATTTTCAGCTGTCCGAAGGTGTTGATCGCACAGCAGCGGCAACTGCCGCCTTTAGAATACCACCCTTAATCTGAGAAGAGGTTTATTGGCGGTTCTTTATGCAAAATGCACAGCGACCGAGAACGGCGAGGTGGCCCGAAGCACCGTCTCCCCCCCCCCAAAAAAAAGAGCAAAGGCCAGCAATCAGCACCGCGAGTAGAGCCGAGGCGCGCGTTGGCGATGCGGCTGTAGCGCGAGACACGTCTTCACAAATCGCAGGAGATGGTTGGCTCTTTCTTTATTTTGGTTTCATAATCGTAGAAATTGGGGATTGCATGCATTTTGAAGCTCGGGTGTCAAGTTCCATAGCCATGACCCGGTGTCTGAATAAGAGGGCTCATCCTCGCCTGGTTGAACTAGCAGAGTAGTGTCTGTCGACTGATCTACAGATGCAGAAGGCGTCTCTAGGCATTTGAGGTGTGGCGTTGGAAACTGAGGACTGAATCGCTCTCTTAGTGGCCTGCATTATTTCTATCATCTGGCTCGAAGTGATTTGCGCTAGGCAATTTGACAGGCTGGATATCAATTTTTCCATAGCTTTAGCCATTGCTTTTTCCTCAGGCAAGGTAACAGCTTCCGAGAGATTAAGATACAGGCTTGGAGTGTAGCGCGTTGTAACACCAGAGTATTCGAAGGCCTTGTCTTCAATAACTGCAACTGCATCTCTTCAGCAGCAGCGACGGCGATTGATTATTTCAGGAATTTCTATTTCTTGAGCGCGAGCTGAGCACTCAGAATAGTCTACTGGGTTTGCTCCCCCGCAGAGGCAGCACTTTTGAGATTGTGCAGAGCATTCATTTTACGGATGATCATTTGCACTGGTGCGGTAACGCAACATTGATTTATATCCTCCTGCGCTGTGTCCGTATCTCCAACAATTCTGGCATTGGATTGGGACGTGGCGCGAGTGGTTCTACACGGAACACAAGAGGCCACACCTTTATTTCTGACGGACATGATGGCGCCTACAAACGTTGCAAGTACTGATTCCGTTGAAGTTCTCTCGCTATTTACCAGCCGAATGCAATGATAAAAAGCAATGGCGCCTGCTGCAGAGAGCTTGTCCATAGTTTCAGTTTTACTTAAGCGGGAGTCTACTCCCCGAACGAGAACCTTAGTGCAACGAAGGTGAGGTGGAATAAAAGCACTCACCGGAGTGGAAACGAATGAAGTGCATTCCAGTAGGTCTTGAACACAGGTTCGGTTGGGTGACCGACACACTATACGCCCCTCCCCCCCCCCCCGTTCGAGCGCTCGCGTATAAATGATGGTGTGGAAGTGATTGGACATAGTCTTAAGTTCCTTCTGGACAGCTTGTGGGTTGGTGGGCCTGATGACACCTCCATTGGTATGCACAAACGCAACAAAAATTGTGCTGATGCCAGTGCGAAAAAAAATAAATGTAAAAGCAGATCATTAGGTGGCAGCGATGATGACCAGAGGGGTCTTGCCTGGCCTGAAGAATTGGTCGACATCAGCCCAAGACGGCTGTTGCAAGGAATGCAACAGCAGGGCCTGGAGTAAGGTTAGTCAGACATCTGAAACCACCTTACACTCAGCCAAAACACTACTGCAGGTCAGCGAAGCTTCAAGAGGCACCGAACTGCTTTGGGTCTACCGCGGCTAGAGAAACTTGCTTTTCTACTCCAGGAGACAGTCTACCACTTTCTCTTCGTCTTCCTCTTGCGCACACGGTCCTGTCCAAGTGCAACGTAACATAACCCCGGGGGGCTGAAGCGCCGTCTCGGCGCTTCTTATGATGATAACGAACTAGATGAGCAGTGCGGTTTTAAACAGGCTACGTGGTCGACGTCAGTTCCTAGCTTGAAAGGAGATGGCGTGTCTTCGATAGGGGTGATGTCGCAATTTAATTGACCTAACAGTGGCAATACTCTGTAGGGCCCCGTATAGCGTGACAGCAGTTCTACAGGCCGAAATGGTGACTTGGAGTCCACATGAAAGCGAGATTTCCGGGAGAGAACTGAACGTTCCGGTGGCAACTGTCTCAGCGAGTCTATTCTGACGTCTCAGCCGATGTATGTCGGTCACAGGCAATGTGGCGAACCATACGAACCCAACCAACAGCGTCATGGGCGTATTCCGTAGTATGTCGCGACACCGAATGTAGCAAGGTGTCAAAAGGCAGAGTGGGATGGTGACCAGACAGGAGGTAGAAAGGCGAGAAAGCCGTGGTATCATGACGGGAGGAATTGTACGCAAATCTCGTGTAGGGCAGCGTGTTGTCCCAATCACGATGGTCTGCTGAACCGTACATACAGAACATCTCTGTAAGAGTGCGATTCAATCGTTCAGTCAGTCCGTTCGTTTGTGGGTAATATGCGGTTGCCAGCTTGTGCTCGGTGGAGCAGGAATGAAGTATGTCTTCGACAACTTGGGACAGGAAGTAGCAGCTACGATCTGTCAGCAGCTGCCTTGGCGCGGTATGGTGAAGAATCATGTCTTGAAGTAAAAAGTCTACTACATCTGTAGCACAGCTTGTGGGGATGACATGTGTAATGGCATAGCGCGTTGCATAGTCTGTGGCAACGGCTCTTCATTTGTTTCCTTTTATGGATTTGGGGAAGGGGCCAAGAATGTTCATGCCGACACGGATGAAAGGCTTCGGGGGAACATCTATTGGATGAAGGTGGCCAGCAGGTTGCGCACATGGCCTATTTCGACGCGGGCAGGGGTCGCAAGCCGTAATGTAACGACGCACAGTGCGTTAAAGGTCTGGCCAGAAGGAGCGACGTCGAACTCTGCCGTAAGTGCTGGAGGTGCCAAGGTTTGCGGCAGTGGGCGTCTCGTCGAGCTGAGCAAGAATAGTAGAACGGTATTGACGAGGGACAGCTAGCAGTAAATCTGGTCCATCAGAGCTGATGTTGCGTCAATAAAGAATGTCATCATGGCGCAGAAACATTCTGGTTGAGCCATCTGATTGTCCTTAAGTCAAGCACTAAATGATCGACTGGAGAGAGTCGTTCTTTCGCTGCTCAGTAACGATGTCTCGAAAGTGAGGAATGACCAGAAGACAAGCGTCGGGATTGTGTTCGTCAATGTCAGGAGGATGGACAGGATGACGAGACAAGCTTGCAGTCGGCGTCCAGATGTAAGCGGCCGGACTCGTACGTCACAACGAAACAATACTCCTGAAGTCTGAGTGCCCATCGAGAAAGGCGGACAGTCGGATCTTTCAGTGACGATAGCAAGCACAGTGAGTGGGGGTCCGCAATGATAGAAAATGAGGGCCAAACAAGTAAGGGAGAAACTTAGATACTGCCAAGACGAGACCGAGGCACTTGCACTCGGTGATAAAAAAAATGCGCTCTGAAGGGGACAAGAGGCTAGTGGCGTAGGCAGTGACGGGCTTCACACCATTTTGCTCTTGGGCGAGGACAGCATCTGTGTCATAGCCACAGGCGTCTGTGCGAACTTGAGTTGGTGCAGATGGATCAAGGTGGCCTAATATCGGAGGCGTTGTTAACAGGCGATTGAGGGTGTTGGAGGCGTTGGCTTATTCGCGGCTCCAAAAGAATGCAGTGTCCTTGTTCAGAATGTCAGTCCGCGGTCGGGCAATATCGGTATGCAAAGTCGACGTTGAAGAGCGGCACGTGTGTATACATTGCCACATACCATGGGCCCTCGGCACAACACTTCGATGCGGTACTATTTCGGCCATGAACTAGGCAGTGACTCAGGTTGGCGAGAGAGCGGTTAGATAGAAACCGAAAGAATGCTTACGCATTAAATGTTTCGTGCGCTCAATGTTCTGCACAAGCTTACCGTGAGGCTATGCATTCTGAGAACGTATACAATTGCATTCCAAAATAAATAAAGCATACTTACTACCAAATGTTGCGAAACTTCACTTTTCTGAATAATCCCAGATCTGAAAAAAACTTAGATAAAGTAAATACATCTCGTGCTCTTTGCAGGAGAAAAAGAAGGAGCTTTATTAAAGAATGGTCCGACAATTTTCGTTATGGTGACCTCAGGTGGCGGCTCGAAGTCCTTGGTCTCGGGCGGCATCTTCGGCTCGCCGGACGGCCCAGAGCTGGTCTGCCAACTCTAAACTTTTGAGAGCCACCTTCCTGCGGTGGCGGAGGTTCCCGGCTGCTCGTGCAGCCGGGGCGGCGTCGGGAAGAAGCGAGCTCGAGGCTTCCTGTATTCTGGCAACCGCCGCGATTATGGACGCGTCGCGAACGAGGTGGTTTCAGTGTCGTTGTTGCCGGAACATTCCCAGAGCATGTGTCGCAGCGTTGCTCTCTGTCCGCAAGCTTTACATGCATCAGTTGGATATAAATCCGGTAGCAGTGATATAAGACGGCGGCGCTAGGGTAGGTGTGTGTCTGGAGCAAGCGTAAGGTTGCGGCCTCGTTCCTGTTTAACTTATCGCGCGGTGACGGGAAATACGTCTTTCGAGTCTCTAATAATAATATTTGGGGTTTTACGTGCCAAAACCACTTTCTGATTATGAGGCACGCCGTAGTGGAGGACTCCGGAAATTTCGACCACCTGGGGTTCTTTAACGTGCACCTAAATCTAAGTACACGGGTGTTTTCGCCCCCATCGAAATGCGGCCGCCGTGGCCGGGATTCCATCCCGCGACCTCGTGCTCAGCAGCCTAACACCATAGCCACTAAGCAACCACGGCGGGTTTCGAGTCTCTAGTGTTGTTTGAGGTCTCAACGTGGTTAGGCGATCGCCCTACGCTTACTGTGATTCTTGTTGCTGCATTTCTGTCGTAGTGTCCCGATCTGGCCGATCCGATGCCCCGCTCTCGGGGTCGGCGGCGGCTGCGACATAATCTGCGGCGGCTCGGCGTGTGAGACCCCGAGCCGTGGCGTGGGCCGCCTCGTTAACCGCGAGTGGGACATCGGTGTGTGCCGGAATCCGGAGGAGGGAGACCGTAGAATATTGGCGTTGCGAGGGCGATGACCAGTCGCCGTCGTCACAAATTTGGAGTATGCGGGCCGCTTCCCGCGAGACGCGACCGCGCGCGGCGTCTACCTTCACCGCCTCGTTGCTGTTGCCAAATTTCTTTTGAAGGTCGCATGTTCGTTCGTTGCGTCTGTCGGCGTGGTGCATCAGGTTCATGTTCTTGGCAAAGGGCGGGATGATCAGGCGGTCGCGGACCGAGACCGAAAGCGCCGTCTTTTCTCGATACTGAGTGTGGTACGAGATGCCGAGCGACTCGAGGGTACATCGACCTGTCTTTGGCTGCGATTATCGGTCTTATTGCGCAACGTCGTGCGCCTCGATTAACTTGTCAAGTGATTTGTGAAGTCTGATCTGTAGAAACTTGTCGGTGCTCGCGTTGAGTGGAATGCTGACCGCCCTCTTGAGAGCCTTTCGTATCACGCATTCGACCTTGTTTTTTTTTTCGGACTCTATCCCCTTTAGGTAGGGGGCAACATACGTTATGAGGCTTATCGCGTACGCCTGCACGATACTTATCGCCAGTATTTGCGCACACCATAGCATCTATTTATAATGCGACGCAAGAGTCGGATCGTGTCATCTACCGAACGACGATTCGCGCTGTCTCTCGATTATGGCCATATGCCTGCAGAAGTAACCCCAGTATTCTAATTTTGTCTACGTGCGGGACGCGAGTACCATCTGCCAATAAAATGCGTATTTTGGGGTATTTACGTTCCTCGTCACGCAGGGGTTTACGACCTCTGCTTGTGGGTTTGTACATTTGGGACTTGGTAGCCGAGCACTCGAGGCCCCTTCCTCGCAAGTAATGCTCGACCGCACTGCCTGTAGCGTTCGCTCGACATGCCCGTCACATCCTGCCCCGGGCAACCAGAGGGTGATGTCATCCGCGTAGAGAGTGTGATGCTATCCTTCTACTTCTGCTAATTTCTTGGGTAGACCGAGTAGAACCAAATTAAAGAGTGATGACGGATCCTTGTGACGCGCCGGACGTGCCTGTCTCAAATTCCGGCGATTACTCATCGCCGACGACGACGCAACCGCGCCTGTCTGTGAGGAAATATCTAACGTAAATGTACGTTCCTTGGCCTAGTCCAAATGTTGTAACTGTTTTTGAGTTCACTTTGTGTGTAACGTTGTCAAAGGCATCTTTAATATATATGCCGAAAATTGACTTAGGAGCTAGTAGCGTCGTCTACGATCTGGTGTTTAAGCTAAAGCAGTACGTCCTGTGCGGAGAGATTGCGGCGGAATCCTAGCATGGTGTGCGGAAACCGCTTGCACGACAAACTAAAAATAAAGGAATTTAAATTGATAATGTTTCCAATAAATTCAATTCCCGCCAGCTGTACAAAAATAAATCTTTGAAAGCATAATGTTACCAACCCGAATAGCCTCAGTCGACAGTCCTCATCTGCAACACTATCCATTCTCAGCGCGCTGTTAGCGCAAAGCGAGTGAGCTGGAACGCTCAGTAGCCGACGAACTGAGCAACGACGACATACTCACGCCATAGTGTAAGAGGCAGGCCTCTTTTTTTATGGTGCCCTTAGTATCGATTCTGTACATGCTCATGGAACCAGTTTATTGGAACCGCTCGCGCCTCGGAAGCGAGAGCCAGGAGCGAGGTTTAATACCCCTTACACCGATGGTGCGCACACTGCGCCTCAATTAGAATTCACCCAGATGTGTTCCACGCTGATAACGGGCGGTTGCGAATTCGGCACCGGCCTGCCTTCCTTGTTTTCGATTTATTGGCCGACCTATACCGAACCCATTTGGCGTGTGCGAACGCCAACCTGGACCGCACCGTCCGAAAGCGGTAGCCAGACTCGCGCTTGCTACCTACCAGCCCTGAATTGAGGGTCTTGAAACACTCGCTTACAGAACTGGGTGCTTGTGGACTGTTTGTGTGAACATATATGTGTGAGGAATATCTCAGAAACGTGCGGTTTTTTCATGACAGTGTCCTATTCAGCAAAACTACAGGTGACTTCCGACAAACGGCTTTAGGCCGTAACCAACAAAGTGAATGAGTTGGATTGAAGAAGCTGAATACGTAAGCAATGTTTCATTGCGTGTTGAGTGATGGAGAACTTGCGCTCTGAAGGGAAGAGGAGGCGACTGGCGTAGGCGATGACGCGAACTTGGCCTTCGTCCTGCTTTGCGACGATAGCGACGGTGCCATGACAGAGTAAATTTTGTGGCGTGAGCATGATAAGGTTCCTTCACGGACTTTCAGGAAGCGATCTATCTATCTATCTATCTATCTATCTATCTATCTATCTATCTATCTATCTATCTATCTATCTATCTATCTATCTATCTATCTATCTATCTATCTATCTATCTATCTATCTATCTATCTATCTATCTATCACTGTCGTTCCGTTTCGCCATGTGACTCTCCTCGTGCCGTCGTTGTCACGGCTTCCACGCGAAGCCAGTGGTGTAGGTTGCCTAATATTAAGCTAGAGCCACTAGGTGTCTGCTGGAGGTCATAGTGTCCTCGTGGTCATTGCATCATCGTCATTACAGCTTTTTCATCCTAATCTCGTCATGGCGCCGCCATTATTTCGTTATCGCCACACACTCGTCAGGTATTTGTTATCATTCACTCGTCCTGAAACCGTCGCGGTCGTTCCGTTGCAGTCACTCTAGCCTCGTCATCAGACTCTCCATTCCGTCGTCGCACACCATCCTCGTAATACACTCGTCATCTAATTACCTTCTGGCCGTTACCAGGACATCGCCGTAATTGCGTCATCGTCTTTCGTTGTCATAGTGCTGTCGTGATGCGTTTGTGGACGCTCCGTCGTCGGCTTTCAAACTTCGTGAATTCACTCTAATAGTCGCATAGTCATCGGCATACTATTGTCATCATGTCGTCGTTGTCATACTCGTCATGATACCGTTGTCTTCGGGCTATCGTCATCATACTGGTTTGGCGGCTTCGTAGGCATCACTTCTCGTCCGTTACTCTAACCGAATCACGCCATCGTCATTCAATCGTCATTATGCCGGTGTTGCCACGTGTTGGGATCGAGGTGCCTTCCCGCGCCTGCTAGCTACTAGTAGCAATTGTAAGAATGCTTCCTGGAGATCGAGCAAAGCACAACGCGGTGGGCTAGGGACGAGTCGCGGGAAGGCACCTCCATCAGGCAGTCACATATTCAAGAAGCAAAGGCCCCCACATTGATTTTCTCTCACGCACCCACTCTTACTCGCGCCTACGCAGAACCGTGGAGCGCCGCGAGAAACGCCACACCCCGCTGTACCTACTAGCAATTGTAGCAACGCCCCACGGGCCGCCCTGCTTCCAGCTTTGATCCCCCCGCTACCCCTTCGGTGCCTTGGAGATCCAGCGCCGCCTGCTCTATTATAACCTGTGCTGTTCTTCTGAGGCCTCCGTTTACATGTGTCATCTTAGAACAGTGCTGGTAAAAAAATGCAATCTATCGCCGCTACAAAAAAAGCGACCCGCGACTTATACAACACCAGTCACAACATTGCCCCTTCAGACACAGCGATAACCGAACACTCCGTGCCCACTGCCTCACCGCGCGGGCAGCAGCGGCGAAGCGTAAACAAACTCGACCGCGCTCCGCAAGGCCGTCATGTCTAAGAGACAAACGCATACAACACGCGCTAAGAAACCTCCTCCGTGGTGCTTAGGCAGAGTCACATATTCAAAGAGCAAAGGCCCCCAGATTTTCTCTCTCGCACCCGCTCTTACTCGCGCCTGCGCAGAACCGTCGAGCGCCGCGAGATACGCCACACCCCGTTGTACCTTCTAGCAATTGTAAAAATGCGCCCTTGAGTTTCGGCCGCGGAGGCCGAAGCATGCCAGCGAGTGTTTGCATCAAAATTTGCCTTTGCGCGATAGTGGACAGGCGATCTTCTGCACCCCTGGCACGAGCAGGCCTCGGCGATCCCCATCCCACGGACCAGTCCGGGTTCCTCGCTCGCAAGGTGGGCGTTGTGTAAATGCATCTCTACAGTTTTGAGTACATATGTGAGTATTTTACGCTGTCGTGAATGTGTTTTCACGAAGTGTGTGTCGCTTTAATTACCACTCATTTTTCGTCAGAAGCAGCACAGCCAGTTTGTGGGTGTATAGGGTTGGGAATTATCGTGTTACAACTACGAAAATACCTGGGAACAGCGCAAAAGAATACGGCACAAACTAATGTAACACGAACGCAGACGAACAACTACTTTTCGGTGAACATGCGGAAGCAGCAAGATTTGGTAATTTTTTAATTGTTATAGCAAATGATACCTAAATAATCACAATGCAACATATTGGTTCGCGAACGAAAAAGTTAAACTGGAGACTATATACAAAATATATTTACAAGGGATAAAGTAGCGCTCGCCAGTTCAGCCGACAGCTCGAGAGCCAGAGAGCGTTCTTCCTCCTCTTTTCTCGAATGATGGCGCCCACGCGCCTCGTTCTAACAATCAAATAGAACACGCGTGTAGCATAATCCCCCAGCGGCGGAAGTGACATGCTAGAGCGTCTAAATGCCATCACTGGGAGGGTAATACTTCTTTTGTCGTGTAACGTGCACGATTTGACTGGACTGGGAAGGGGCGATCTCGTAGGCGATGGGAGTCACGCTATGAAGCACTCGGTATGGGCCTAAGTAACGAGACAGCAGTTTTTCGGATCGACGGACCTGACGCGGTGGGGACCGTAGAAGCACCAACGAACCAAGCAGGAAGTGCACGTCTCGGTGTCGCCGGTCGTACAAACGCCTTTGACTCTCTCGGCATTTCAGAAGGCGATCACGGGCAATTTCCCTTGCGTGGACACAGTGGGCGATGGCGTCAGGTGCATATTCACTGGTCGGTGCCGCGTGAACACGGAGGGTTTTGTCGAGGGGCAGTGCTCGTTCTCGGCCGAAGAGCAGGAAAAATACCCGGCGGTGTCGTGGCGCGAGGTATGATAAGCAAATGTGGCAAACGGTAGAGCGAGGTCCCACTCAGTGTGGTCTGAAGAGACATATTTCGCGAGTATGTCTGTGAGAATGCGTTTGAGACGCTCCGTGAGCCCATTTGTTTGCGCATGGTATGACGTGGATAGCTTGTGCCTCGTGGCACAGGACTGCAGGATGTCCGCGATAACTTTTGATAGGAATGTCCGGCCACGGTCTGTGAGAAGTTGTCGCGGAGCTCCATGTAATAAAATTACGTCGCGTAAAAGAAAATCGGTGACATCTGTGGCGCAGCTTGTAGGAAGCGCTCGGGTGATGGCGTAGCGCACGGCGCAATCCGTGGCCACAGCGATCCACCTGTTCCCAGAGGTAGAAAGAGGAAAAGGGCCAAGAATGTACAAACCAACCCTAAAGAATAGTTCCGCTGACACTAGGACATGTCTAGTGGTTGAAAGTACCCAGCAGAGAGCGTCGATGGTGTCTTGCGTCGCTGGAATTTCTCAAACGCAGCTACGTATCTTCGCACGGAGCGAGCAAGCCCTGGCTGAAAGAAGCGTCGGCTGAGCCGGTCGTAGGTACGTGACATACCCAGGTGACCGGCAGTGGGGAGGACGTGAAGTTCTTGGAGAACAGCCGAGCGAAGGTGTTTAGGGATCACAAAGAGTAATGCAGGGCCGTCGGGGTGAACGTTGTGGTGGTATAGAGTACGCCATCTTGAAGTGTGAATAAGCAAAGGGAACTGTCGGCAAGTGAAGATTCCAGGCGGTCAATGATGATACGCAAGGACAGGTCACGGCGCTGCTCGTCGGCGACATGGAGCAGTGGAAAAACAGGGAGAACACAGGCGTCGGTGTCAATATCAGACGTACAGGTCGCGTCTTCGACTGGGTAGCGAGAGAGGCAATCTGCGTCCTGGTGTTGGCGTCCCGACTTGTAATTCACTGTGTACGGATATTCTTGTAGTCGGAGGACCCAATGACCGAGACGGCCAGCAGGGTCCTTGCGCGACGAAAGCCAACAGAGCGCATGATGGTCACTGATTACTGAGAAGGGCTTGCCAAATAAAAATGGGCTGAACTTTGACACAGTCCAGAGGAAGAGATTCGCGCTCGGTAATCGAATAGTTGCGCTCTGCAGTTGTCAGCAGCCGGCTAGCGTAGGCTATAACATGGTCGTGTCTGTGTTGGCGTTGCGATAAGATGGCGCCGATCTCATAACCACTGGCATCTCTTCGGACCTCGGTAGGTGCAGACGGGTCAAATTGGACCAAGACCGGTGGATTGGTGAGAATCGTGATAAAGCGTGAAAATGCGCAGCCTGAGGGGAACCCCGCGTAGAAGGCACGTCTTATCTTCAGAAGTTCAGTGAGTGGTCGAGCGATTGCTGCGAAATCTTTCACGAACTGTCGGAAGAACAGAGCCCCACAAAACTCTGAAAATCTTTGATAGACTGAGGTACAGGAAATGCCGTTACTGCTCGAACCTTCTCAGGTTGGGTTGTACTCCGGAAACATCGACGAGCTGGCTTCGCACTGTCATCTGTCGGCGCCCGACGTGGCACTTCGATGAGTTCAATTGGAGCCGAGCCTTGCAGAACACGTGAAGCATAGCAGCGACGAACTGCTAGAGGCCATCTGGAGTGACGAAAGCGGTCTTTTAATGGTCTTGCTCATCGACGGAAATCTGCCAATACGCAGATCGATGGTCGATGGACGAAAAGTATTTGGCACGGTGAAGACAAGAGCGTCGTCGATTCGTAGTAAAGGGTAAACGTCCTTTTTAGTAATTCGGTTCAGGTGGCGGTAATCAACGCAGACACGCCACGTGCCATCCCAGCTAGAGATCTCGTCCTCGTGTGTACGGAACCAGACACGAGGAGTTCCGCCCAAGTAGAATAGGTCATTTGCTAGCATAACAGTAGGGTCCCAGCGGTTGTTTCGGCTAACACGCTCATACAGGCTGAGCCAGTTTTCGACGTCAACATTACCTTGGCCGGAGAATATGCCAGAGTCGCGGGGATTGGTAACCGTAAGGTACGTTGTTGTCGGGGTCCAGGAGTAGATGGAGACGAGGTGTCGTCACCGGGAGCCATGGCGAAAAGCAGGATGGTGCGGCCGCTGTACAGCTCCGTGGCGAGGATGGGGAACGGCAAAATGTTACGCGAACGAAGGATTAAAACTGGAGACTATTTACAAAATATATACAAGGGATAATGCAGCGTGGGCCAGTTCAGCCGACATCTCTAGAACCAGAGAGCGTTCTTCCTCCTCTTTTCTCATGTGATGGCGCCCACGCGCCTCGTTCAAAAAATCAAATACCACACTCGTGTAGCAATATTATCACAGGAGAACCAGCAGATACAGCCAGGTGTCCACGTCTGTACCGGAACATAGACAACGAAAGGCGTTCTCCTATACCTCCAACCCCTCAAGCGTGTATGTGCCACAGAGAACGACTCATATGCCATGACATGTGTCATTACCTCTATCCCCCTCGCCTAAAGAAGCTCCGCCTCGAAAGAAACGAAAGAAGTGTGCCCTCACGGGAAATAACAATCTGCACTTCTCAAAAAAGGAATGAAAGAAAAAAAGACAGGACACAACAAAAACAAACGAAAAACAACAAGAACAACGTCGCTAAGTGGCCAAGGAAGTAAAGTCGCTTGACGGTCGAGTCATGGCGCGAAAAAGACAGTTCGATTCTGGAGGCATGAACGAAATTAGTTTGACGAAGCCGCCGGGAATTCCTTTAGGTGTTTTCTGGGAGAACCTTGTCGTTAACGTTTCTTAGTCGCCGTAATATCTTGGAAGGCCCGAAGTAGTGACGAAGCAACGTTTCGGACCTGCCACGCTATCGGACGGGGGTCTGTCTGCTCCCATACTTCATCGCCAGGATTATGGGTAACCTCGCGCTGACGAATGTTGTAGAGTGAATAGATACGCAATCAAAAGGACAATTTCTGTATTAAAGCAAAGCTTTCTAACCCATCTGCGCCTACGTTCCTAACAATTAGGCCGCATTGGCACGCATATTTGCAATGAACATAATGCTTTAGCATTCTTAGGTAACTTCACATACTTCTAGGGGCTGGATATGTATTATGTAAATATGCATGTATGTATGTATCTAACCATTCTGCTGCGTACCCTGGGTCGCTGCGTAGTCCATGATGGAATGGGTAGCGCATCCTGCTGCTGTGTTGACAGAACCGGCTTCGACACAAGCCGTCCGATCAACTTGGGTCACTGAGTATGAAGCATCATGTGCAAGGGTGACGCTCTTTCACGCCGTCATGGAGCAATGTAATATGCTGGACTGGATAGGTTCCGCTTTTCGCACAAGCTCTTTGACGCCAGCTTGGCGCCCTATGTATATGCCACTCGGTCTGTGCTGGTCTTCAATGAAACCCTTTCATGCCAAATACTAGCACTGGGTCTGTGAAAGTAGGTGTCCCGCTCTTCAATGAACGTCTTTAAGAAGAACTCGGGTAAGTAGGTATGTGTTGCTGGGAGTGTGCGCTTTTACGATTAATAAAAAGATCCCTAAATTTGTGCGATGCTGCTAGGAACCACACCCACGTCACAAGGATTCCTGAATTGGACTGGTTGAATTGAATTCTGGGGTTTTACATGCAAAAACCACGATCTGATTACGATTGACCCCATAGACTGCGGTTCAATGTTTACCACCACGGCATCCTTAATTTGCCCCTAATCCCCGGAAAATGGGCGTTCTTGCATTTCGCCCCCATTGAAATGCGGCCGCCACGTCAGCGATTTCATACCGTGACCTCTTGCTTCGCAGTGCAACACCGTAGCCACCAAGTCGCCGTGACGGGTCACAAGTGCTCTTCAAGGACCGCAACGCGATGCTTTAGCCGGCTGCGCCAAGAATACACTGCATATGTATCTGTAGTCTCTCAACGTCTTTCAAGTCAACGCTTTAGCGAGCGGTGCCGTGAATGCATTCGGTAAATGCCACGGAGAACGGTTTGAGCGCGAGCTAGTTGGTACAGATTATTCATTTTAAACACCCCCAAAAAACAAACGGGCAAGGAAGAGCACAGCACCTGTGCTCTTCCTTGTCCTGAACAGGTCCTGTACTCTTCCCTTTCTGTGTGTTCTTTTCGTGCTGTGTAATATCAATATGCCGCTCTTCAATAAATATCTCACCAACTTCTGTCAGTGAGTATGTGGTTCTGGGTTTCTGGCAAACGAGAAAACAATTGTGAACGTTCTCAGGCACCGACGTGCCACGGTTCTACGCTCGGAGGCCACGGCAGACTTCTTGACACCGCCACTAGGTGGCGCAGCGTGTTCAGAAAGAACCGCAGCAAACATACCAGAGCAAATATTCGCAATTAGATTAGGCATATGTACGCTACAGCGAAAATCCGTAGAGCACTCAGCACATCGTAATGTAATGGGAAGGCTTTCACCCAGCGAGACCAGTACGCAACGTAAAACTTCCAGAAGCGCTTGGGTTTAAAGTAAACAGAAGTGTCACGCGGTCAGCAGCCCAGATAAGCAAGAGACGTTTCGTGTATTGGTGGAAAAAAAGCACAGAAGAGATTGATACAATCGAATCTATTACAGGCATAAACAGCGCTACAAGGTAGATAGAGAAGAATAAGAGAATAGAAGAATGCTAGAAGTAAAGACATTGAGAACATGCCTGAGTAACTAAAGCAGGCTAGCTGACGATTTCTTCGCGGCCCGTTTCTAAGCGTATCTCAATAAGCCACCATCATCATCAATAGAACCAGAGAGGTGCTTCTTTGATGCATAACGCGTGTGTCAGCTTTCCTCATGCACCGACGCGCCAATACACGCACATTCTTCACAGGGGCAACACAAAATGGCGCCGAGTGTTCTTACCTTAAAGTTATCATAACCAACTCTAGAGTAAAGGTTCCGATAGAGCCAATGCGTTGAAATGCGCAATGGCAAAGGCGCCGCCATGTTGCTGCCCTATGCAGGAGCGCAGACGTAGAGGACGGGATGCAGTTCCCACGAGACGCACTATCGGCGCGATCCTTTGACTGGATGGATGGATGGATGGATGGATGAACGCTATGAGCGTCCCCATTGGAAGGGAGTGGTGGTTTGTGCCACCAAGCTCTTCTTGTTATACTGCCTAATGTCCGAGCTATGTTAGAAAGAAAAAAAAGGAAAAAAACCATGAATTCCGATAACCAAACTTTCTGAACCCCAACTCTAAAATTTGCTTTTGCTCGCCTCCGTTGTTTGTCGTTTCCCTACTTCCAGCAATCTTCCAATCACCGCTTACCAATCTCTACTGCGGACATGTTTGCTTTTCCCCTACTATCAATGAACCCAAGGGCTTCAAGGAGGCCCGAGCTTCCTAAATCTAACGCTGAGCAGTTATGTCAACATTCTAATAAAACATGTTCCATTGTTTCCCTGGCTTTACCGCAGCAAGCACATGCATCAGCTTCCTTATATCTAGCTTTATAAGTGCGTGTTCTAAGGCATCCTGATATTGCTTTGGAAAGTACAGAGTTTCCCCTTGAGTTATCATAAATTGTTTCCTTCTTGATTTCGTTTGGGGGTGGCATTCACGCGCGGGTACGTGCACCTCATATGACGTGCCGAGTCATCAGACTGCACTATGCAATGTGAAAGAGACTATAGATCACGTGCTGTGTGACTGCATTCAGTACGTGGAAGATCGTCAAAAGTTGAACAATGTCCTTACACGCCTCGACAGGCCACCTTTGTCGGAGGACGTTACTTTAGGCCCTTGCTCAGACGTTAAATTGAGTTTTAAGGCTATCCGGGCCTCGCTTCATTTTTTTAAAAGCAGGGGTCTACACTCTAGGCTTTAAGTTGTCCGAACAGCTTACTATATGCTTTACTTCTTTCCACATCATCGTCGCCCATCGTGCACTTTTTTCTTCCCTCTTTATTTACCTCTTCCCCTCCCGCCAACGCAGAGTAGCTGGCTAGAGGAATGTACCTTAGGCCGACGTCTCTGCATTTCGTATCATTAAACCTTTCTCTCTCTCTCTCTCTCTCTACCCGTGATTGCAGCTTTAATTTAATTGCCTGCATTGCTAACCTTTTTATTACCGAGGTAATGGTCAACGGTCTACATGAGTGAATTCTATCTTTCTCCCCCTTGGCTTTATAAATTAAATTCATTCTACTTTGTCGCCAAATGTCTGGCATTCACCTATATATTAAGTTTTTTGTAATGCTTTCAGCAGAGCTCCCTTTCTTTTTGAACCTAGTTCATTCATCAGCCTAAAGGGAACCTCGTCTAGCCCTGTTGCTGTGCGCACCGGAATTTTGTCTTTGGTTTTCTTCTAGTTGAACTTTGTCCGTACCAGCTCCTTCTCCATCTGGTTCTCTTTCATGCTCTTTTTCTCCTCAAGTAAACCCCCGTCATTGCCTTGGAAGGATTGGGCTGTTATTTTTCGAATGTAATTTAATGCCGCTTCCCCTTCCACTTTGTTTTGATCTGCGTCTTGGATATGCTGTATTGTTGCAGACTTCCTGCCTGATGAATTTGTGTGCTTGCAAAGTATTCAAGGTGCAGCTTTCTTTTTCTCACATATTTCTGACAACCAACGTTCACTTTCAGCTTTTATCTTTGCTTTAACCAGTATTTGGACCATAGATTTTTTTTCTCCTGGTATATTTCCCTTTTACTGGCTACTTCATCCTGCGGCGACTGCGCCTTTTTCGCCTAATTGTGCTCTCGTGATCGTCTCCGTCGTTCGGAGATTGCTTCTCGTATCTCTCTATTCCACCAGCTTTTCGGTTTCTTTTTCCTTTCCAACGAGCTTGTTGCTTCTCTTTGCGTATTTCTGTCGTTATTACACTTGGAAGCTCACCATATTCCCACTGTTTGCTTAGCCATTTGCGAAGTTCTTCCTCAACTCTTGTGACTACATTTATTATTTGATCTGTGTTCGTAATTCAACTGACCATTTTGTGGTCCTTGCTCTCTTTCGTAACTGCATATCCTATATTCAAAATTTTGCGTTTATAGCCACTCCCTATGCTTATATAGCCTTCCTCGTCAATGACCATTTCTCTGAACATATGAATTCCTGCTTTCACCGGGCAGTAATCAATGGTCGATTGCCGATTTCCCACTTGCCACGTAGTCTGCCCGTCACACTTAGGTCCTGTATTCACCATAACGAGGTTATGTTGCTCACCAAGATCTAGCGTTGACTTTTCGTTGTTGTCCGTATAGCCATCTAGGTCCTGTATATGGGCATTCATGTCACCTAAGAGGATAATTTCGTTATCATTCCCGAAACCCTTAATATCGGCAGTTAGACATTCCACTTACTCTTGATACTTACCTATGCAATTATTACCGGTCCACAAATACGTTACGCCCAGCCAAGTTTTCTTTCCGCTCATTATACATGATAACCAAAATGCTCTTGACATTTTTAATTTACTCTTTTTTGTTTGGCTCATTGATGGATGAGCATTCCGACTCCGCCTCCCTTTCTTTCCAATTTAGTTCTGTTGCACCCTTCCCAAACATAGTTCTCAATCACTGGCGGCTCTTCCGAGTCTCTTAGTTGCGTTACTGTAACCGTATGCACTTCTAATTGTTCTCTAATTAATTTCTCCTCAATCTCTACCCACTTTTCCTTTTTCCTGTCGCCCTGCATGTTTATGTAGCCTAGTGCATGGCGAGGTCTCTTTCTTGTTCTCCTCCTTTTTCTCTTATTGATGGCAATGCTATTCCTAGGTGCCCCTAGGTGACCTTCTTCATTGCCACCTATTCTTCATTGCCACTGGCCTCCTGATCACCCGTGCGCCTCGTAGAAAAGCAACCGCGCGACCAGCAAGTCGCCAGCCCACTTCTCGTCCAAGCATATGACTTAAGTGGATCCCATCTCGTTGGAAACTACCACAGCTTCTCACTTCCCTGTTTACTTCTACAACCTCGAAACGTTTCTCTCGGCTCATTGTCCAAATAGCCTCATTAGCAGCTACTACGGATCTTCGTACGTTACTGTCAAGTACAGACGCCTCCGGCACCATGCACACCCCGATCTGTACCTGAAGGGACAGCTTGCGCAAGTGTACGTCTTTCGCGAAGCGCTGGGCTAGTCCTGTCTCTTTTCTGTTCAGGGCGTCATTTAGCCTACATGCTGCTAGGACAAGGGTGCGTCTGTTTGTATTTTCCGCGGGCTTTGCTTTTTCTCGCTCCATGAGAGTGCCCAGTGTCCGTCCTGGAAATGTAATTACCGCCAATCTTTTGCCACCTTTCTCCCTCTCCACAATTGCCTCTGGGCAACTGGCCAGGTTTGAGTCACCGGCGATAATTAACCTTTCATCTCTCCTACTGCCGAGGCCTCTCCCTCCTTCCCTTTGTCATCCTTTCCTGTGTGATTTAGACTTTACAGGGGTATCGACCCCTGCGTTCCTGCTTTTCCTTTGTGGCCACGTGAAGGTTCGCGCAGCTCTTTCCCGCAACCCCCTCCTCACGTTGCACACATTCGACGTACTTTGCCGGCACTCCTTCTCCTGTCACGTCGGTAGACTGCGTTCCATTGTCACGACCATTCTCATTCACGATGGCGGCCCTGTTCAGCTTTCCCCTAGCTGATTGAAGTGTTTTTCCCACCGCCTTCCATGTATCACGCTCCATATTTATCTCATCATTTTTTGGCTCTTCGACATATTTGACAAGCTCATCTTGGAAAGCCTACATTTTCTCCAGCCTAGCATCGTCATCACAGTGTCTGCTTTGAGGGACCCCCCGCACACTGCCCGCTTTCCCAGCCTTCTTGCCACGTATTCCACGACTTTTTCTAATGAAAATAGCGAAGCTTTCAGAGGACGTGCCTCCTTGCAAAAACTGATAAGCACAATAATTCCTTAAAATGCTGCAAAGGAATTCTCACCGATGATTCAGAAGCAATAAATGCCGCACAGACTTAAGGTATGACACGCGTTCACATGTGTTCAAGCACGCGGCCACCCTTTCACTGTCCTACCAAAGCAGTATTCCCGATATCAATGCACACACACTACAACCACGAATAGCTAATTATCTTGCCCCTTCCAAAACACATTTTAAAGGCTTTAAAGGCCTAACGTTCCACATGCTTGCTCGTGCTGAAACACGTTTCGCGAAAGGGTGCTTTCAGTTTCCTACAAAACGAAATATTCGTGAAGCACAGCCGCGCACACGACAAAGAAGAAAAGAAAACTAGCCAATTGCTCTTTAAAGGATAAAAAATCAGCAAATCAAAAACAGAAGCAAGCTGAAATACGCAGAAAAAACATGTTTTCGTAGCCGCCACAAAGCCTTAAAAACAGGTCCGTCCGCCACAAACATCACCACAAAAGTCACTACGTGCAGGCGGGTCTTGGGCCCAGCGATAACGTTTAACATGCGTTCAACGGTGAAATACAGTCACCAGATACAGATAAAAACTATCTGTGTCAATATGATTATGGTTGTTGGTGCGTGAAAGAAACGTGAAAAAATGGGTCCTGAGAAAATCAGGAAAAAGAACTGAAACACCTGTAGCACTCACAAAGAAACATCTAGAATAGATAAATCTACGTTATTCGTAGATTCTCTCCTCTCGATTTTTGATTCTGTCAAATCTTGGCCATGGAGCACCTCATTTGTTATTATAGGTTGTTTGAAGCATCTACACTCCACTACACTCCATTGCTAGAAAAAAATTCTAGTAACTAAATTGAGAAATTTCTATTGTAACTGGTTTCAGCATGCCAAGTCTGTCTTGCTCCACACCAATAAACTGACATAGCGTCAGATAGCACAAGCTTGAAAATCAGAGTGTTTTAATATGTGTCTTTTCTTGCTCTTTACCAAGTCGCACGATTGATGCACTTATTAGAATGTATGGGGGCAGCTCCTTTGCATGTGTGTTTAAACATGTTATTTTCACCATTTATACACTTCAAGTCACCACCAAAAAATACCAGTTTATTGTTTTCAGCCTACTATGATGTCTTGACTGAGAAAAACTTTCAGTTTTTATGTGAGACACGCAACGATTGCTGTGGCATATTGTTTTATTGCCCAACACTGGATAGAGTAGCCAGCCGTTATTACAACTCAGACGATATTAATACCACAATGCATATGATCAGGCACATAGTATCTCATTGCGCTTTCTTAATTCACACTTCTTTTTTAATTCCACAAAAGCTACTGCACTGAAATAATATACTAGTACATACATAAAAGCATCATTTTATACTACAATAATAATCAATCAACCAAATGTATGTTATATACAGTGCCCAGGAACAGCTATTGAGCGCTTGTACTCGTGCATTTAAAGAGCAATATGTGCGACAATATGTGCGACATGAAAACAAAACAATGCGAGGTAGAGAAACAAATAGAGAAAACAACAAGGAAGGGTAATAGGAAGTTAATCATACATGATTACCTACAGATACACAAAACACTGGAAATGAAGTCTGAGGTATGTCAATAAAGCACAATTCTTATAACATGTTTTTTTGGAGTCGAGTTATATATAGCACAGTCTTTAATGCAGCAAGGCCAGGCGAAGAATGCGGAATCCAGCCTGGTAAACTGCTGTGGCACGAACAATTGCATGTGACCAAGACGCTTTGTGATATGTATAGTGCCATGGACTACCTTTTACATGAACGAAAGGTCTGATTAATTAAGTATTTATTTATTTATTTATTTATTTATTTATTTATTTATTTATTTATTTCATACATACTGCTAGCCTCCATTTGGAGGCTGTTGCAGGACATGGGAAAATACATTGTATCAAAATAATGATGACAAACTTATACACTTGTTACTGTTGTAGTTTACAAGAAGACCTAGTTGAGCGATACAATAAAAGGGTGTGACCTTCCTGAGTCAGCCCTTAAAGGTTAATGAACAGAAATAAAGAAGCATAAGATAAACAACCAAAAAGTACATCAAAACCAATTAGAGACAAAATTGAGTCCAGAGGTGCGAGTTGAGGTATATTTGACAAGGCTAAAATGGTCACCAGAATGGCCAAAGTGGTGGTTGAAGATAGGTATCAGTTTATTCAGTGGAGCATCCCGAAGGGTGTATGAAAATCGCACATGGTGTACACTCTGCACATAACTTAATGTCATAGTATTTGAAGCATTCAAGAGTACCTTATTGTTTCTGCACCAGTTTGAGAGTTATGTCTTTTTAGAGGTCGATGCAGTGGCGACCACTGTTGACAGTCTGAAATAGGCGCACAAAGCCATGATATATATATATATATATATATGTATATATAGGCTGGCAGTTAGTAACTGGTCGTGTAGCACCCGATTTCTGCACGGGTAATGTCCATGCTACCGTCCGAGCGCCAGGAAATGTACTAGGCTTTAGGGAACTATTCAGAATGCTTGTGTGAACAGGGAAGAAATATGCTTCCATACGTCTTAGTCACTGCGGAAGGAATACCATTAGCACCACGAGAAAGGGATGGTTTGAGGTGCTTCATACACTTGAAAACAAGGTCTTCATTGACTGATAACGCACACACCGTGCGAGACTTAGAAGGAAGGTTACTTGAAGCATCTTTACACCATATACAGAACAGAAATGTTCTGCAAAGTCATCAGCAGTGTTCGAGACAACTTGAACATTTTCATCAAGAAGACGTACATCTTTGTCGCCCTTTTTAGAAGAGTAACAGTGCACGAACCTCCAGAAATATTTTCAATTACGTTTCACGCTCACTTCAACACATTAAATGTGGTCGTAGGGATGATTCTAACAATAATGATAATAATAATCATCATCATAGCGGTAACTTGGCGCTCTAGACAGCTCGCAAGACTGAAAAAGAAAGGCTGATGCCTGTACGCTAGAGCGTCTGATAGCCAGCCATCTAGAGCAGGAATTTGTAGGGTGCAGAAGACATCCCCCCCTCCATGTGCACACACGCGCATACTTGCTCAATCGCAGAACACGGCACATACGCAAACAGTCAACGGGTACACGACACACAGGAGCGCCAGTTCAGTCGAGCCGCATGCAAGGGGAGTCAGAATGGGCGCGGGGGTGGAGAGAAAGCTCTGCATGCCAGAGATATAAGCATGGAGTTGCGGTGTCGGACCCGACAAGCGTGATGGGGCTCAGGCTGTGCTGACCACTTGTTCAGACATACTAACGAAGAAAGATGAGCGCTGTCCATAGTGCCGTCAAGCACCCTGCAGAATTGAGAGACTAGTGCAATGTGGCGCTGGTAATGCAGGGTGAGAGAATGCCTGAATGCTACACCCAGAATGGGAATGGCCCGAACAGACTTCATAGGGCTGCCTCCAATTACTAACTTATTAACTTGTTAATCAAAGACATTCTGCGAAGATGCGTTAGGAACTTGGTTTTGAGTTGTTCTTTTTCCTGAATACAGTTTGTAGTATCGCAGCGGGAAACATTTTAGTGAAAGCAGAAGATATTTGGGCAATTTAAGCATACCGACTGCAACACAGCACTGATGACACCTTTTCATCTTCCGGCAGTGCACCCACACCATCTCCTCTTTCCGTAAGCAAAGAAAGAGATCAAAAGCCAATTACAGTTTTATTGACGGAGTACGTGCTGCTTCTCAAGCAAGCATCGAAGCAATTCTTTGTACGCTGCTGCATGCATAGGTCTTGTATTAAGCAGGTCCTCCTGTGTACTGCACATGGTGCGCACGTTGCAAACCGATGATTTTCTTTTGCAGTTCTCAAGTATAAGGACATACTGACTCAAACATAACTGCGCTGTGCCATTTTCCTTCGGTGATTCAGCGTTCTTGAGTGCTGCACGAGCGTGTTATCCCCAACCGGCACATATAATGCATGCACTTGAAGAAAGTGAGTGAAGGACTACTGTGAACTTTTACTGAACTGGATTCACATGCCGAATAGAATAGCGCACTGCCAGCTGAAACGGACGGCACGGCTGATGACGTACGTAATCACCATTGTTCGACTGCTAGTGCCTTCCACTTTGAAGGTATCTTTGTCACAGGAAATACCGCAGAGCTTGCCTGTTAAACTTCAGTCACCTGAGAGCGCACAAATTACGCCGCGGTTCACCACCCGAAGTTCCGCACGGTTCATTCACCACATCACACACCACACGAAGTCATGAGTGCCATATTTTAAACCCCTGCGTGCCAAACCGAACTGGAAATTCATTTCATTCGACAAAGTTTCTCATCTGGGCTACTTCACTCTCCAGTTATGAACTCGATAGACGCGCTAGGCCTACGCGTAACGTAAACAAGATCGGCGGTATGCGATTGCTGATTATCCAGACTTCCAAGTTCGGAAGCATGTTTCCGTTAGTTTCAAGCACAACAAAATACACATACATCAAGCACAAAAGTCGCGGAAATCCTGACTCGACTGGATGCTTTAGCAGACGATCGCATTGAGACAGGCGGAACCCAGTGGGCAGGTTGGATTTGTCGGCGTCGTTCGAAGTCAGTCCGGATCCACGTCCCACTGTCACAACCTGGGATCATCGGTCGTATTGTTGTCAGGTTACTATCACAACACTGTATTTCAGGAACACTGTCGCGCGCATCGCGTGTCCAGAGAACTCGGATGATCCTTGGTGTCGGCGTCTTCGCATCGGCGCCCATCATAGGCATATATCAGCCGGAGGCCTCGCAGCCTCCGATTGGCTGACGCCGGCGACGCATCGCAGCCTCTGAGTGGTGCACGCCGGCGAAGCGTCGCCACGCGTTGCCGAACTTCCGGCATCAGCAGTCGTCGACAAAATCTCTGCGCGTCGCCGCTCTGCAGCCTGTTCGCCGACCGACGCTTTTGACGCACGGGTGCGTGCCGAAGCTTGCCGTCGTGTTCTAGGGTCTGGGCCTTAAGAGCTGCGTTCTAAAATGAGAAAAAGAGCTTCGTTGAGCAACGTATTGCCCCATTTTAAAGGCGACGCTCATAGCATCCATCAATCTATGCCACTTCAGATCGTTGGGACATAGTTTATATTGTATAGTTTAGGTTGTTCTCGTCATTTATATATATATATATATATATATATATATATATATATATATATATATATATATATATATATATATATATATATATATATATATATATATATAAGTTATCGCGAAGCACTTTGGGCAGTAAGCATTCGTGACTGGAACGATAGCGCAGCAAGAGGTAGTACAGCCGATCGACCGCCTAAACAAGGTTTTTCTCTCTCGTCGTCGTTGTCTCTCTCATAGCCACAGCTCCACTGCTCCTTATTTTACAGTTCAATATATGTATGCCTCTGTATATCACTGAGTATATCGGGACCTCACTTAATCATCCTATATGATTTTATGAGCTGCTGCTGTTCGTTGTGATAGTAGATGATTCTGATAGAATATGAGAAGTTTCGCCCCAGGAACACTAGCCAACGAACGCCATGGACGCCCTACTGCATGCAAAAGAAAGAATCTCTATTAACAGGACAAAAATGCAAACCTGACGGGAGACGTATACATAACCGTATTATAACTAACACATGCTGTCCTGCGGCTCGTAGCTACGATGCCTCTCTTATCATTAGTCCCGTCAAGCGTTCCTTTGCGCGGAGTTCGTTGACGCGTCGAGGCCGATGTTGGCCCCGAATGGTCGGCTAGCGTTTGGACGACCTCACCATGTGCCTACCCACGGCGTCACTGTACACGCAGCCGCACCAGCAGCGACTGTGACTACAGCCATGGTAGCCGACGTAGCTGCGATAGCCGCGCAGTAGCCGGCAGCAAGGCTGGTCGTCGCAGTGCCCCGAGAAAGCGGCCACCTCGCCTGGCTCCCTGGACTGCTTTCCCAGCAGGAACACTGGTCCTCGGCGTTCTAGAAGGGCGTATTGCTGGAACTGGGTTCTCTGGACCGGGCGTCCACCGAGAACCGGCTGGACTTGAACGCCAGGCCGCACGGAACACAGGCACGGACCACGCGCCACGCGAGCTCAACACTTCGTTGGCGCCCGGGCGCGGCGAACACGGCATTGCATTTGTTTTTGCGCGCGCATCTGTACATATCTTCACATTTATGAGCTATGCGACGATTAATTGGCCGTGCGATGTTAACGCTAGTTATTATAGTACTTAAAAATACGCAATGAGCATCAGTACTACAGTATTGAAGCAGGCACAGGCGAGATGTGCACTGAAACGCAATGGTTAGATCTTTTCCTGCGGTTAAGCGAATAATATAATTCTCTGCAGTTCTTACCAACTTCTTATTGACCTATTTACTACCAGGTACAATTACATTTACCCTGTGGTAAACGAGAACAAAGGGGGTTAACCGAGGGGTCCGATTTTTATTAGTCATATTATAAGAAGCCAATGAACACTGACACCAAGGACAACATAGAAGACATTAATTGTGTTAATTAAATTAAATAAAGAAACAAACGATGAATTAATGGAAATGAAAGTGGACGAAAAAACAACTTGCCGCAGGTGGAGAGCGATTCCGACATGCATAGGTTGTGGGATCGTTCCCCAGCTGCAGCAAGTTGGTTTTTCATCCGCTTTCACTTCCATTAACGTATCGCTTCTTTATTTCACTTATTAGGCAGAAGTAATTTCCCCTACGTTGTCCTTGGTGTCAGTGTCCGCTAGATTGTTATTATATTTACCCTGTGTTAACAAGAATAGCCGACTTGGAGGTCTGTTCAGCTTTGCCCATATCAAGTCTGTTTCCTCTCTTTTTCTTCATCTTCAACGAACGATTGGAAATCGTCATTGGTATACATCGCAAATAGGACTGCACAGTTTGAAATGTTTAAGAGATTTTACGTGAGCAGTCAAAATATTATTATCTGCGAACATTGGAATTTTCCTTATTAGATTTAATGCTAGACATATTAAGACACATATTGTATTAGCAAAGTGAAGCCTATAGGTTGTTACTTTTTTCGGCTTAGTAGAAAACTTCAGAAAGAGCGACATACTTTATTTGCTTGAAACGAAACCTCTTACAATTGCCATGTTCTGAGATAACTGTTGAGAAAGCTACTCAACAACTAAAGTGAAAGTGAAAGTTTATTTTCTTTTCAACGAAAAGAGGGTGCCAAGACAAAAGGCGAGAGCCTGACAAGGTCCCGGTCACCCGTAGAACAGCTGGAATTGTGCACGAGCACTTCACAACAAATTCACAACGAATTTCTCAAGCGTTGTAAAAAGCATGTCGCAGTAAGTTAACATGCATCAAATTTGTACTAGAAAAGAATAAATGGAAAACACAACTTATCGTATGAGCGGTATAAAGATACATAACTTTTTTACCAACATAAAAATGTCAGTCCTATAACATAGAAACCATATCAAGAGCTTACAACATGTGCGCTATACAAAAAACATTTGACAGGTAGTAAAATAAATACGAATAAATGCATAGTCTGTCGACGAAATATGTCATTCCGTTTTTTCCAATAGGTATTCTTAATTGTAGATTTGAAACGTTTTTGTGGAAGATAACGTTCAGTTTCAAAAGGAAATCGGTTTATTACCGAGGGAATTTGGTATCTTAGTGTTTGCTTGCCATAATTGGTGCGTGTGATTGGAACAAGCTTACGTTTCGTCTGAAAAGCATAAAGGCTGCTGGAATTATCTGGACAAGAAAAGAGCAATTTACGATGATGGATGTGTTAAAGTGGACAGAAATTATATACTTCTTTTACTTTAGGGATGTCATGTTTCTGAAATAGCGGTGATGTAGGTAAATCTGAAGGTCAGCCAGGAAACCCCTGAATAGCTCGCAAAGCGCGTTTCTGAATTGAAATTAGTTTAATGTAATTGCTGGATGTCGTAGTTCCCCAAACAAGGATACAGTATGATAACCTTGAGTACGGAAGTGCGTAATGCATGGATATCTTTAACCAGGGGGCCAACAAATGAGATATCTTATACAAACAACCGACTGTTTTACTTAAGTAAGACATTAATTTGGTGAAAATTCCAAGAATGATTCTCATTGAACCAAACACCGAGAAGTTTCTGGTTTGAAACACGCGTTAATTCGGTATGCTCGTAGAAAACTTTCAGAGTGATACTTTCTACTGTATTAATAGGATGAAAAATAATGTAGTTTGTCTTTTTAAATTAAGGCTTATTCTATTGGTCCATAGTCAGTTATGTAGCTTTCTTAAATATGCATTTGCCGTAGCCTCCATTTTGGACAAGGAGTGCGATGAAAAAAATATGCTCGTATCGTCAGCGTACATGACCAGATTAGGCGATTCGGATATGCTAGCGACATCATTTTTGTATACTAAAATAATAACGGTCCTAATATTGATCCTTGAGGAACATCATGCTCTGAGGGTGTGCCATTAACTTGAACATACTGCAATCTGTTATTTAAATAGTTCTTTAGCAAGTCAGATGCAATACCACGTTCTCCATAACTGTTAACCTTGCGGAACAGGGTGTTGTGATGAACGCAATGGAATGCCTTTCGGAAATCCAAGAAAAGACCAAGAGTGTACTGTTTCATTTCGCTATTCTTAATAATTTTTTTCTGTTACTATTAAAAGCGCCTGCTCTGTTGATTTGTCTTTCAGAAATACATAGTGCGAGAAAGTAATAACATTGAACTTATGGAAAAAAATTTCGAGACGTGTATTAATGACACCTTCAACGATTTTTGATAAAACGGGTAGAACCGAAATGGGTCTAAATTAGATATGTCATTCTTTCCCCCACTTTTGTAAACTTGATATACACGTGCTATCTTTAGCTGATCTTGGTACACTCCGCTTTCTAACATATATTTTGAGATGTGACGCAAGACGTCACATATTAAAGACGATACATGCTTCAAAAGTACTGTTAGTATACCATCATGCCCTGGTAAAACATGATTTTTACCTTATGTATTAATGAAGCTATTTCAGGAGTAGTAGTTGGCATTAGCGCAATAGAATTTTGTAAGGGAGTGATTGGATTAGAAAATGCGTCTGTCACTGATGTGGTCACCGACGTGCATATAGAATCTGCTACATTATTGAGAAACATCATCGAAAGTGGTTGCGAGATCAGAGCCTGTCAGTTCACCATTGACTGTCATAATAGTAAGGGGCTGGTCTGGATTCCATTTATTAGGTAAAAAGGTAATTTCACGTCAAACTTTTCTCCTGTTGGAATGTATTTTGATAAACCGATCAATATAGTAAGTAGATTTAGCAATTTTAACATCCTGGTTAAGTTTATTCCTGTATTTTTAAATTTAATGAGGGTGTTGGCTTCACGGCTCTTGTTAAGCTTGTAATACAAATGGTTTTTCGTTTTAATTCTTCTGTATAGTTCCTGAGTCATCCAAGGCTTTTTAAACTTGTTGCAAGTTTTAGTTTCCTTTAGTGGAAAGGCATGGTTGTAGCACCAAAGAACCTGTTTAATAAATGCATTATCCTGTGAAATGTGAACTTTCGACTAATTTTCTGAACATACTCATCGTGTTAGCATTAATTACTCTGTATAACCGTGGGACCTTCACATGTATGTCGTTCATGACAGGCAGGAAGCAAAAGATTGGCAAATGATCGCTGATGTCATGGGACAGGACACCAGAGAGAATGTTATTAGACACCAGATTTGTAATACACACGTCTAGTAGACAACTTGTTTCAACAGTTACCCTTGTGGGTAACGATATGCAATTCAAGCAGCCAAAGGATGTAACGGCATTATTGCATTGCGTTGCACATTAATCGTTCGACAACAAGTTAATATTTATGTCACTCATAATTATAAATACGCATCCGGTAGAACTCAGATACACCAGAAAATATTCAAGGAAGTCGAAGCGCAGTTTGTTACGGGTGGGAGGTCTGTATATTGCGACGACCACTACATTTCCAGTAGATACAGTAATGCATTCCACGTTAGAATCTATTACGCAAAATTCATCTATAACAGAACGTTTTTACAATGCATTTGCATACACAGCGAGACGACCACCCTTGCAGTGAAGCCTTAATAATCCATTTCATATAAGTATAGTTGTCAAAGTGGGAATGATCCTCATGGGATGTTAGCCATGTTTCTGTAAACACGAAAAAATCAAATTTACGCTTTATGGACGAAAAAAAAAACAAGTTCAGATGGTCACCCTTGTGTTTGATGCTTCCAGCATTAAATTAACACCACTGAGCCCTTTCTCTAGAGAACCGAGCTTCGTTCTGAGACCTTCAACATTATAGCCAGCACAAGTTGGCTCGCAATCCATGGCGGTGCAACAGTCCATCTTAGGAAACGGACCTTACCTAGTCATTTTTTCCAGATCACCATGACCGGTGATCCTCAGAGCGTCAGTCAGCTCACTTTAACGTGCGAACACCTTACCCCCTATAGTCCAGACATATTTCCATGACACTAATTTCTTACTTGCAATGGCGGCACCTAACAAATGCTTATTAAACTGAGATAGATGCTCATTAACATAGACAGCCCCTCCATCTGAAAAACCAAGCATACTGTTATTAAGTCTCTGTTTCCTTGCCTTAGAAAGGAACGTGTTCCTTTTTTCTCGTCGAACAAAACGAACTATAATGTTCGTCTCGTCCAAGTGCGAATGCGGTGACATGTATCGATGTCTAATTCACTGACTGGTTCGCCAACAACTTCGCCAATTTGTTTTATGACATCAACAGGCTCTGCATTCCCCGTGATACCCTTTACTTCCAAATTGTCGAGCCTCATGTACTGCTGTAGCTCTCCAGCTTGTCGTGTCAACCGCTTGTTCTCGCTCCTCAAACCTTCATTACACTTAACAAGTTCGCTGACTTCCTTTCTCAGTGCCCTAACCTCAGAGGTGAGCTTCGTCTCATTGCAAGTGTCGCTGCATAATTTCATGCTCTCTTTCACAGAACGAAGTTCTAATCTCATTTCACGCATAAAATCGTCGAAAGCTTTTGCAAAATCCTTAGTCATATTAGAAACAGAAGAATGACAAATTGAAGAATAAAAAGTGGGAGCTGTAAGAAGTGTGGCAGCAGTGCGCAGCTCACAAAAGGAACGAAAAATTGCTCCCAGCAGGTGCTTACCTGCAAAAGCAGATACATTTAATGGATGAACGCGCGGCCTACGCCCTGCTGCCAACTACGAGGACAGATGAGGGTGCGTCCGCTTTTAAATACCCAGGACGACAGCTGGACCACGCCGATGAATATAACAGCTTGGTCTGGTGTAAAAGAATTCTTTACTGCACACCTGCAGGCTTCATGTCATGTATGATATTGGTATGCACAGGTTATCATTCGCTCTAAGAGGAGGATGCAAATTTATATGCCTACGCTTAGAGACAATTCGAATAAAGCAGCATTTACATATGTGCTATGCGTGATAAATATTGAGAAATCTGGATTGGAGGGTTTGAAATGAAGTTGCGTGGACTAGAGAAAATAACTTGAAGAAGCTGAATAAATAAATAATAATAAAAATTACATATTATGGGGTTTAATGCGCCAAAACCACGATTTGATTATGAGGCACGCGTAGTAGGCGACTCCGGAATAATTTGGACCACCTGGGGTTCTTTAACGTGCGCCTAAACCTAAGCACACTGTTGTTTTCGCATTTCAGCCCCATCGAAATATGGCCGCCGTGGCCGAGATTCAAACCCACGACCTCATGCTTAGCGTCGAGGTGCTTAGCAGCGCGGCACCATAGCCACCAAGCCACCCAGGGCGGGTATCTGAATAAATAAAATCGTTGGAAAAACTCAGTGAGCTACTTGCAGCAAACGCGTATCCGCGAAGCTGTGTATCCTGTACAAGCAAGAGAATAAATATTCACTTAATACTTGTAAAAAAATGGAGCGTTTAAAGCTTCGCGTCACAATACCGAGGGCCTACGTTAATCGACTGTAGCGCAGTCAGTCTCTAGAACTCAACTTCAACAGTAGGATCAGCAAACCTAAAATGGGCTGATTTGTTCAAATGCCAAACAAATAAGATTTCACGTTTCAAGTTCATTTCAATCCGAAGCATCCTAGGGGAAGCCTCGTCTTGACTCGTTGGTTCGCTTCGCTCGAAGCAAAATGGCCGCTGCGACGAGTAAGAGAAGCACGGTCAGTGCTCTGCAGGAACGCCAGTAGCTTGGGACGGGGCCACGCAGCAAGGCCTGCAAATCAATACAAATTGCTTTCGCCCGCTATCGTCGCGTACGGAGCCTCGCAGGTGCGACCAGAGTTTGCCGGTTCATTCCCGAGCGCGCCGTCGTTCGCGTGCTGCTAACAAGATTGACGCACCTCGGGCACGCGACGCTTTTGTTTGACGCTGAGCAAACAGCGCTTGCGCGCCTGCGACGTCACGAGGTGGACCCGGAGCTACTACGTTTCTGCTGGAATGGTCAAAGAGAAAAGTTTTCGCAAGGACGGGCCTAACTTATTTACGGCACGATTCGGTGGGCAGAGTGAGAGCCCGGAGAACGTGAGCGGACATAGCTCTAGAAGCGACTTATTTGAACGACCTGTTCAGTGCTTGTTTTAATCCCTGCTTGAATGGGTTTTTTTTTTTGTCTGTTATGGGTTATCTTAGGGAATAGTTAAAGGGAAGCTGAAGAGTCTGTCGAATTCAATAAGACGCTCACATACGGATGCGGGAACCTTATAAACCATGTAGGTAAAATTTGGGGGTTTTTTTTTCAATTAGGAGCGACGTAATCGTCGGTTGAAATTGCGCTGTAGCTCCGCCCCCCTTTGAATGAGCGAGCGGAGCGGAGACCGGAAACCGCGGTGTTGTGACGTCAACTCTGCTTCGTTCCTTCGCAGCGTCCGCGACCGTGCCTGACCGCGCTTGTTTCTGCGTGCGTGCCATCGTAATCTGCTTCGATCAACCCTGCATTCCTTTGTTGGTGCGTCTGCGTGTATGTAGAGTGGTAGTCAACGTGCGTGGTAGTCAACGTGAGTGGTAATTAACGTGAGTGGTAGTCAACGTGAGTGGTAGTCAACAGATGAAGGTCACTACACGTACTGCATGAACCGGGAAGCTTTTCACGCGTTTAAACCGTCTTTGTAGATTGCCGACAGGTTTGGACAGCGCACAAATGCCGACGATCGCATTCCCACTTACGTTCCACGAGGAGGCATGCAGGAACACAACACTACAGTTGTTTGACCGGAAACGAGCTCACTAGATCGGCGAAAGATCGGCGAGATCACTAGATCACTTTGCAAAAAACATACTCACCAACGAGCATTTCCAACACGAGGAGATCCCAAGACTTTGCTTTCGTTCGCGTCGAAAGTACTGCTCGCACCAGCATCGTTTGCTTCTTCGAGAGGCCGGCTCTTCGCAGTCAGCTCGTACATGTAGGGAGTAACGCCGAACTCCTCAGAAAAACGCAGTCTCTCTAAATTTTCCATTACCGTCTCAGAAAAACAGCACCAAACTACCTGGCACCGCGCTTCATGTGTAGCGGCAGCGGTCGGCAGCGGCAGAGTTGACGTCACGAGGCGCACCGACCAATCACAGGCGGAAACGAGACGCGCGAGCTGGGCGTGTCCGCTGCTGCACTTTTCGTCGAAATAAAATATATTTGCGCTTTCTTTCGCTCAATTTCGATACGATATTCGAATTCGGAGGGTTGAAAACCATAATGTACAGATGTTCACTCATTTTTTCTGGAAAACCTTTCAGCTTCCCTTTAAGTGACAACAAAGGTGGTGTTTGGGAGGTGACTTTCTGAACGTGCTTTAATACGCTGACTTTAATAATGTTTGAATGTTTTTCTGTGCTGAATAAAAACGAATTGTACGTGAATAATTTAAGTGAATAAAAAAGACCGTGCATAAATTTTAAGGACTTTCTGAATTGTTGGTTTAAGTTATCGTTAAGTGCCTTTCTTTTTGTGCGAATACAAGAAAATAAGGGAAAAGTTAACGCAACAAAAGCGGCGACATTCTGGTTTGGGTTTCTTCAGGTCTTACCAGTGCAACGCAACCGTAGACACTCGACACTGTGCGCAAAAAATAAGAAATCTTTCATTCCTTTACTCTTCCGGCGTGCAGCGACTACAGCCACTCATCCGCTGGCTATTTCATTGAATTAAATGTTTGTAAATGTTGTATTAGCAATATTTATATTTGTAGTACTTATAAAGCTCTCCACGGCTGCTACGAAATCTTCTGCTAAACTCTTTCACGAACATGAGTAAGCTTTTATTCTCCCAACCAAGGAACACGAATGAATTTGTTCAAACAATAGAATGTTTAAACAGCGTGACAAGGGACAAACAAAAAAGGCGTACAGTGCACAGCGCATTGTCAGAGACGCCTTGGTGATGGGCTTGCAAATCAATTTGCCCAGTTGGGCTTCCTCAACATGAACACAAAGTTTAATTTACGCACGTCTTTGCATTGAGCCGCTACTGGAATGCGACTGCGGAGGCCAATAATGGAACTTTCTGCCTCGTACTCAGCTGCACAGCGGTATCGTAACGGTGTCACCCGTGTGACTTTGACTAGAACTTTAGTTGTGCGATGTCTGCAGCATGCCCGCTAAATGCTACATGCCAAGTCACTGGGCCAGTGTCTGTGAACGTAGCAAAAGGCGTCAGCGGTCGTTCAACCGTCTATTCAGTTCTTACTGCGCTACAATAACGGTTTATGTTTATTTTTATAATTCTTTATAAATGTTCTAAATATCTACACGTAAGACATGGCGTTAAGGCATCTGTAACTGCGCGCCAAGAAGGCAGATTGCTGTACTGTAAATCGCGCCAGTTAAACCATCTCGAGCGGACAGATGTGATATATCAATTGACAGCTTACGTGATATTGTTACAATGTTTCCAAGAATTTACCAAATGTGCCAGTTGCACATTAGTTGTAGAAGTCAGAGTGCTCTAAAATACATCAATTTTCTCCGATTTTATTTTTCAGTATGTGTAGTTTACAGAATTGTAAGATCACTTTCATTGCTGAAGAATAGCGTATTAATCCTCATGCTTGAGCTTCTTTTCTATATAAGTTACCAGGTGTCGAGGATTTCTTAATTGGATAAATTGGAAATCATCTTTCTAGAAATACTAGATTCGGTGGCATTTTTAGGTGCTGCAAACCTAATCTAAATCAGTGCAGTGGTAACCGGGAAAAATTATTTCTTAGCTCCCATGTGTTATTGCGATAGCAATTATATGGACACTTCAGTTGAATTTTCGCCGTCGTCGTTGCCGTCGCCGTGAGGTTACGCATAAAATCGAAGTGCGATAGCATCCTATCGTGCTCCGCGCGTCGCACTATGTGGGCACGACGGGAAGCTGCTAGGTTGAGCCAAAAAGGATGGTGACTTGATGCGCGCCCGAAGTGGTTTAGGTCACTTGATAAAACGCGCTCAATGCGGGTCGGTATGAGGCAGGTGCATGGTGCCGTGATCAAGAGCGCGATGCGGGAGGCAGGTGAGCGCGTCTCCTGCTCCAGCCCGACCCTGCGCCACACGTGCCTTAACTCGGAGTCAACCTCAGGCGGGTGCAAAGCTTAGGCGAGCCGAGATGGCTCGTCGCTTCTTGTGCTCGGTCTCTCGGTGTGCCTTGGGCTCTAGGTCGCGTAATCTCAAGTCTCGGAGGCACGCTAAAGCGAGAGGCAGCACAAGCGTTGGCGCCCCTCTGTTTTCGTTCTTCATCACGCCAGCGTTGTGACAGTATGTGTTCGCGGTCATCTAGTGAGATATTTTCATGTTTGCCTGTGCGCGCTTGATACCACGCTTGCTAATTCATGTAGCAAGCGAGTGTTTACTGCAATTTAGGCGGCCAATAAATCTATGAACCCTACCTCGTGTAGCTGTTTATTACTTTGCAATAGATATGAGTGCTTCGTCTTACTGGCGAAACTGTCACTTTGTTTTTCATTGATAGAGACCGATAAACAATAAAAGGAAACAAATGAAAATCTATCGACGACTCTCTACTTTGCTGCCCTGCACAAGGAGTGCGGGAAAACAGGAAAGTAGATGAGGAGACGTTGCATGTTCATTGCGCCCACGCGTAAAGATGCGCAACAGCAGTACGGATGGCGTAACAACTATTTGTTCTTGCCATGCAAAGAATACCGCTCGGATATAGGGTGTCACAAGGGACGGCATCTCCTGTGAACCGAGCTGCTCCTCCAAAAAGCAATTTCATATTTGTTTTCGTGTCTATTCAACGTCTCATATTCTTGTGCTCCACTAAAGAGTGGAGTTTCCTACCCTTGTCATCTCAACGAGAAGTAGGAAAGCGATAGAAAGTCTTGAGGATTTTTATTATTATGTTGTATTTGGCCGCATTCGTTCTGTCTCTGTTACTGTTCTCGTACTCAAAAATTTTCTTGTTCTTCTGATGCGGCACATACGGGGTCTGCAGTATTTTTGTAAATAAGCAGCTAAAAATAAGAATTTTGGGAACAGAAAATAACTAAGTGACCTCGGCCCCGATCAAATCGGAGAACCCTGAATTTTAAGTCCGCAGTTGTGGTATTCGTTCCTGACAGGATCGCCATGAGACCAGCAGGCGACTACAAGGGTACAGCATGAGAGACCTCCTGATGCACATTATTCATGAGCGTTGCCTGTCGAATGCACAGTCGAGGTCTAGGGCAAGGCATTTTGCGAGGATATATTGCTGCGCATTTATTCACTTCAGAATAATGGGCCTGAATCCATAGGGAAAAGGAAATAATTCTTTTCAGTCGTATGGACGTACAGCCATTTTTCTTCTGAACGTTCTGCGGTTTTCCATGGGCGAAAGGGGCAGGCTGTTCCAAGCATGTAGGGACATTTGCTGGTCATCACACCGGCTTTAGCTTTGTCCATCACAAATGCGATAGCGCGGAGTTACTGGGCTTCTTAGAACACCTTGCACTGCTCTTATTTATGCGTTCAAGAAAGCGAGATAGGAAGAAGGCAAAGAGAGAAGTCTAGAAAACTTCAAACTGAACGAACACATAGGTTGGATGGAGCCCTACAGAAATCATAAGGCGGGAATGAATGAAAAGCAGTAAAGAGGGAGGTAGTGAATGTTGTCTGCACACTGGATGAATATCCCGACTGTCAGTCAGGCATGGTGTGCATTTCAAAAAACGTAGAGGACGCTTAAGCTTCGCCTTTAAGAGCGGAACGCAATAGCATTCAAAGATCCCTAGCTGCGTGTCACGCTTCCCAGCAACCGTGGCGTTGTTGAGGATACGCGAAGCGAACGCCATCTGGATGGTGTTGATACAAGGAACCGAGCAAGATGCGCCGCTACGAACGCTGGAAAAGCGGTATATGTTGGAGTTTCCGCGATACAGAAATATGATTTCTAGTATATTCAAATTACAATACGCCGCAATCATGTCTGTACGTTGTGTTTAGGTCGTAGTTTACGATTTTTCTGACGTGTCTTACTTTGAGGAACTGAATTAGTCCACTAGCGCCTCTGCGCCACGCTGAGGGACTGCGTGGTTCTGGTTTGGAATTATATTTTTTTGTAGAACGACGTCCGACGCCAATACCGGAATTTTAGCGCGAATGCACTACTTGGCTCATTGGGCGATTTGCCGGTGTCCGGCGGTGGCAGTACACATAATGTTAGGAATGCTGAAATGTAAGTATGGTATGTATGGGATCGATGTTAAGCATAGAAAAAGGTCATAATGTGTGGAAAGTAATTATGTAGACCCCCCCATATCCAGGTAAAGTTAACTAAGATATTTGAAAAGAACATATAGAATGCGTTTGCACATAGGTGGATTCGAAGCCAGCCCACCCCGAGGACGCTTTAGAGTGAGAGCCAGAGGCGTTACCTCTACTACACACCACCAGGTATTATCGGAGAGACGAGGAGAGACCTCGAGTGGCGCGCCCAGCGGTTCGTGACGTCACGGGAGAGGTGGGCACAGCACGCGTAGCGGTTTGTGACGTCACGTGAGAGGGCTCGCCACTTGCGTATAAAAGCACACGCGCGTCGGCTTGTCTCCAATGCGTGTTGCAAGATGGATGCAGGAGCACCTACCTCGTCGGCGCCTGCGAAGCCACGTGGTTGACCGCGAAAGTGCGCCTCGGAAGAAGCACGGGCGTAGAGCAATGTGGCTCAGCGTGCAATGCAATTGTAACCCAATTTCTAAAGTATGCATCTACGCACTTTGCGGAACAAAAGATAATTATTGTTGCCGTTCAACCCAGCAAGGACACTGTCACCTCACTTGTCAATGGAGCCAAAAGGGAAGGAATTGTGATGGCTATACGTGTGTGTGTTCCCATTAAAAATTGGGGAGCCGGCAACACTTCCAGGGGCTACTGCGAAAGTATCAAAGGGGGACTACTTGGGAAAACTACATTAGGGAACAAGAGTGAATCCTAATATTTTCCCTATGCTTCCTGCAAGATATTCCGCGTGCGGCAACGCAGCACTTAGAGTGGCTACATTCTTGGCTCCACCAGCGTCGACCTACACTCCACGTGTCGCCCGCGGGCAGCCTGTGTTTAGTCACGTCTTTCTGGGGCGCGACTCTATCAAGCCATCAATGACTCCTTCCTTTGAAGATCCCTTTTGTGTGGTTTCGCGTTCAGTGTCGTGCGACCGCGCGAAACCAGCCTATCTTGAACATTAAGAATAAAATTAGGAAGCCCGCGATCACGCGCAAAGTACCTCGAGTGGCTAGTCGCACGGAAACTTTGCGTGCATTGGCGGGCTGCTTTCACGCTCGGAAAAATCGGAAAAAGCGCTGACAGCGCTTGTCTTCGTCGTTCTTTTAGTCCTTTCTCTATGTATGCGCTGTAAGTGGTGTTTGCAACAATGGAATACCAAATAGCCCGTACCCAAACCTTACGTTTATGTAGCATGTATTCAACAGCTGAAAGTTCTATCGAGAGTCTTGCATGTCGCTCTACAATTTTCTCATTGCCACGTTTCATCTAATTATAGTATTTGAGAAGTGGTACAAATTATTAAGACTAGCTATATAATTAGGCGTAATGGAAAAAAATACCCTCAGTTTCTCCAAGCGACGGCAAATAAGACAACCATTGTTCCGTCCAGCTACATAGCATTTGCATATTTTTAAGCTCTGGCTAAATTTAGCAGGGATACCGTGTACATATGTATACATATGAGCGCGTATATATATATATATATATATATATATATATATATATATATATATATATATATATATATATATATGTATGTATATATATATATATGTGTGTGTGTGTGTGTGTGTGTGTGTGTGTGTGTGTGTGGTGTCTGTGTGTGTCGCCGTACGAACGAGCACCGCCGAAATTAGTAAGTGTCGAGGCTACATACAACGATGCTTCGAATGTTTGCATTGTGAATTGCCGAGAGGTCAAAAAAATATATAAAGAAGCCCCAATTCCTTACCTTTACGTTCAAAGTACCGTAACACAAATTCCTTTTGTTAAAACAGCGCGAAGTGAGTCGACCATTCTATGCCGTAATTTTGCTCAGATGAGTTTGAAAAGTTTTAAGGAATGTTAAAAAAAGATAGGCATTTTAAATACACTTCTCATAGCCTTTACAATATACTAGCTGAATGGTTCATGGACAGTAATTTGACTTATGATTTCGGCTTCCGTTTATTACAGCCGTTACCCTCGCAATCAGCATTTTACTCTGGAACAGTTTGGACATGTGCTTTATACGCAGCGCTAGTATAGTCATTAGCAGATTTACACAAACAACTTGGACGCCTAACGTGTCAGCCACTTCACTACTATTCCTTACCATAAAGGTCCCGATAACGTTAATTTACGAAATTAGGCGCCGAACACACTTGCCTTCAATTCGCCGACATACAATAAAGACTAATTGAATCGATTAGTTCACGGTGCTAAATTCCATCATTCACTATATCTATGTATAATTAAGGGAAATACTATTATGGCTTTAGTGCTTCTAAAATATTCTGGTATGGCATTCGACGTGCATAAAGAATACAAAGTACTTGGGATCTCCTCTTAAGTGCTCGCAGTTGTTCAGGACACTTAAAGAGTATGGAGTTTGGTCTGGGCGACGGTATACAATTCTGCCGCTGGGTGGGGTTGGAGCGTGCAACACCTGTGCAATTGCATATCTGTTGCAGAAATCATCGTTTAGCTGGAAAAATACATGGGATGATCATGATGATCATGATCATGAATATGATAATATTTTTTTCGGGAATTCTGTAGAAATGTCACTCCGTAGCGTGCAGCAATAAAGTATGCCGGCTGATTTTCATCCCTACGCGGTCCAATTCAGTGAATCATCTTATAGCATCAAGTTTCTTTTGCAGTGTGACTGCAGTGCACTGACTACTCATAATACAGATAAATTACTGTTGAAATGGCACCAGTTTTTCCGCTTATCTATTTGTAATGCTTACCACCATACATTAAACATGATTGAAAAGTTCGCACATTTAAAATATCAAACTTTTCTAACTTATCGAACTATTAAATTCACATTTTCCTTTTTCAAGCATAGTTCATTGCTTATGGTTTTCGTATTTATTGTCTATTACCGTATTACTATTCCTGCTTTATACAGATAATTTTAGCACCACCTTAACGCTAGCTTTCTTTAGAGCAATTTTGATAAGTTACTGTCAGTTTACCGTATCGGGTATGTCTCTATCTAATCTTTTTTTCTAGACTCTTTCTTTATCAGATCCGGAAGTTAGTGCAATCTAAAAATTTGGCAAAGCTGATAGTCGTGACTCATGTTGATGACGATGATGATGAATCATGCAATTTGTTGTGAGAACCGCACTGATGAAACCTTGATAATGGTGATCATGATGAATGCGATGATGATAGCTGGAACGACGACAGTAATATTGATATGCTGATGATGATAACTGACGATAAAAACTCCGAAGGTGAAGTGCCCTCTAGATGACGTCTATCAAACGTTTTCGCTTAAGTGTCGCTGTTGCCATAAATTACGCACTTGCAACAACGCATTCTCACTCCCAACTCGCCAAGGAAGACACTGTCTTTCCGTGACTTCAACTAGCGATTGAATCGGCTTCCAACTTTTTTTAATGACTCTTTGTCACCTTTCAGAAGATGTCTTCTTGTAGACTGTTTCCATATGGTAGGCTACCGTAAGTTGTCGCGATAATACTCGGTGACAAGGCAAAACACCACCACACCATAATCTGGTGCCCAGGCCACGAGAATACTTCGGGTAATGAGCAGGTGCACTCTTTAGTTCGTGATTTAACAAACCGAGAAAAGAACAATTGGGATCAACAATACGAACCATGCAGTGCTCGCGATGTACTGAAACATCAACGCAAGACAAGACAGCGGTATGTTCTACCGCATAAATTACTGAAAGTGGAAGATGCACGTAGCCTTACGCAACTGCAGGTGAATACCTAACCACAGGTGGGTAGGTGGCATCTCATAAATCCGAATGCATATTCAAACCAATTTCCGTGGTGTGAGTCGAGAGGGATGCTACAGCACGTAATATGAGAATGCCAGAACAAGCCATTGGAGGCACGGTCACCTCTGATACTCACGATGTTGGGGCATCCTTGGGACGTCCTCGCCCGCGCTGACATGGAGACCCAAATGGGTCTCCTGGATCAAGCTGGGAGAGCAGCTGCGGTCGCTGGAGTCCTGGAATGGGGAACCCAAACATTGACATTTCCTTTCCTAATATTTGTTGAATTCGATAAACGTTTATCTATTTATCCCATGCAGCCTAGTACTCTCTGACATCTCTCTCTTGATCTATGTTGCTTTTTACTACGAACCTGACTCGGAGCTTGATTATGATCCATTCCGGTGTTTCTACATTTCCAGGTGTGTTTGGCCGTGGACCTGAGGTACGAGCCAGCGACCGGCGAGCCCGTGCCCGAGTTGGGCACCCAGCTGAGCAGCGCGCTGGTGCGCCTCCCCACCAACACCGAGGGCGCCATACCGCGCCTTTGGGAAGTGCGACAGGCCATGGACGAGCTGAAGAACTCGCCGGACCCCGTGGTGCTGTACGGGGCAGCAAACATCCTGTTCACGCTGCTGCCCTGCCGGCTGGCACACTGGTCCGTACTCTCGCTTTATCGTTCGTCACATAGCCGAATACACTAGCACGTCACTTGAGAACAACCACGTAGAGCAAGGAACTAGAAAGGAAGGACACGACGAACGCGTTCCTGTCTTTGCTTTCTCGTCTGTTGGTTGTCTGCGTGGATCCTAGGATACATACTGAATCCACTCGCCAACAACCAGACAATTGTGTGTATATATATTAGGTTTGATATTGATGCTGATATGAAGCAGGAAATGCCTTTTTTTTCTATTACAGTTTAGGCAATGTATTGGCACTTGTTAAGCAATCAGGCACTACTTCCTACTGGAGAACCTAAAGGCTAAACTTACGTTGTTTTCTTAATGTCCTGCTAAAACCGCTTGCTATGAAGTCGGTGTGACATCAGGCACATGTCAAGAATTTAGCTGGCTCTTACTTTTTGCGTGTGTGCTGAGGAAGCTATTGCACAGAAAAAGTCTAGACTTATCAGAAAGCATGCTTGGCCTAACATCTTACATAGCATGAAAACAGAACAACGGACCACGGGACAAAGAGTTCATACTACAAAACAGACCAATGTATTCCTCTGGCAGTGTCAGTTTCTTAAACCCCTTCCCCTGTGTAAAGTAGCAAATCGGACGTGCGTCTGGTTGACCTCCTTACCCTTCCTTCCTTCCTTTTCATCATTTTCCTCTTCCTCCTCAGTTATCTGGTAAACGTAACCCTTTGCACTTTGTTTTGGGAACGGTTGGAGCAGTGGTCTTTCCTCAATATAATGAGAAAAAAATCGATCGAGAAATTTAAGACTGCTTACGTGCGGGAATGCGAAAGCATTGTAGTCGCTTTCGTGAAATGTTTCTTTCTGCGCGTTCCTTTCCCGCGAATGCTCACGCCTGCGCTTGAACTGCGCCTCGGTAAGGCCAAATGAAAACGTGCCAAGCGTCTCAACGCGCCCGCTTACCGGCGAGGACTTCATAATTCGAAGGACCGCGCAGCGGCATTCAGTTGCACAGCAATGCTTTTTATTATGTACACTCGTTTTATACACCAATGACGTGGCGCCACCTCTCACCCTTGGTCTGCGCCATCACGTGCCCAAGGAACACGATCTCTAGGCCACACGTTTAGTCAGCCAGATGGCTGAGGCGTGACGTACGCAATGAGACACGCACTAGGCACACATTCATTCAGCCAACACCGTGGAGCCGCCGTGGCGTCGGTGACGTGTGCTCGTCTCGCACCCCGTAGGCCCGGGTTCGATTCCCACTCAGGCCGAAATTTGCTTAATGTTCTAGAATTTCGAACACATTGATTTGCTTTGTTTACAGGAACCTTCCTGAGAAATTCGATGTCAATTCGTGTACTTTCTTATGTACTTTTAGTCCTTGCCGTCCGCCATCTTAAGCACCATCATTCGGACGCGCCGCCGACTATAGCGCCGGATTTTTGCGTAATGCTTTAATGCTTTCGCGTTAGAAATAGAAGCGAAGAATGAGAGGGTGGACAACATAAGCCTAACGTTTGACGTAATAGTTCTGCGGAAACCCGCAAGGGGGGAAGAAGTAATTTACGAAGTGAAAATGAGTCATCCACCCAAATGTAGCTAAGTGCCACGAAGGAAACCGAGCCAAAGGAAAACGAATGGGTTTCCTTTGTAGCAGTTAGCTACGTTTGCGTGGATGTCTCATTATCCCTTTAACATAAGACTGAGTGTCGGCGCTGTCACAGTCTGTCAAGACGCCAGAAAGCCACACAGTGTCACGTACAGAGACATACTGCGCCACACAGTGAACAGTGGCGCGCAACCACAATTTGCTGAGAAATCAAGTCTCCTTTAGGTAACGCCGCAGCGCTGCTATAGCAGCTTGCGCCGACGTCTGTATAGGCTAGTGTCCAAGAATTTTGTTGTCTGTGAGTTTTGTGCAGCACCAGAGGACGCATAGTAGCTTCCACTCTAGTGCGGAATAATGTAAAAAAAAAAAGACTGCGGTATGCTAATTTTCGGAAAGTGTCGTGCACTCCCGACTCTCTGCACTCAGCCATTTCTGGCACTTAAATCAATCTAATTAATACACATAAGAGGTCGCTTTAGCTCGGGCCCAACTCCGACGCCGCCTATTCAAACACATGTAAAACATAAAAACCTTATTTTGAGATAACCCCAGGGCTGATTTTAATGAAATCTGTTGGAATTGAAAGAGAAAGTTAAATTCTAGTGACTGTTGGAAGCAGAATTTCGATTTAGGGCCTGAATTTTGTTAAATAGATTTTCAAAAATTCGAAAGTTTGAAAATCATAGAAGCACCAAGTTTAGAAATTAATAGCTCTGCATCAAGGACAGATATCACGGTTCTGTAAATGTCATCCATTAGATCACGCAAAGCGGAAAAATTGTATTTGTCAATTTATATCTTACGTGAATTTATTACGTTGTGTACAGGCGTTCTGCAAAAGCTGTATTTACATAATACTGACCTTCTTCTGGATTCATGTGTAAGATATTAATTTTGTCCGCTTTAAATATGCCATCAGATACAATTCACAGAACTGTGGTAACATTTTTTTCTTCCTGAGTTACAGTGTTGTAAACTTCATAGTTTCGTTTACTGAAAATTTTCGATTTTTGCCAATTTCGAATAGAAAAAATGACGACCTAAATAAAAAATTCGAAGCCAACAGTCACTACATCTTAAGCTCTTCTTTAATATGCAACAAACCTCGTCACATTTAGTGCAGTGGTTGCCGAGAAAAACGAATTCTCATTTTACATGTATTTAGATAGGAGTACCCGCGCTAAAGCTTCCTCTTAAGTTGCTCATTACTTACAGTATTTCGATTTGCTGCGTCAGCTTACCTGAGTAGAAGTAGTTGCTGGGCGAGTTGGTTGGCATCTAATGAATACATTGTTGCGCCATAAAGGAAAATAATAAAACTTGAGCTGAATAAGACTTGACTCCAGTCTTCATTCTCCTTTTTGGCGCAACAACGTTTCACTAGTCTGCTTACCTGTTGACTTCTATGGCATTTTCGGGCTCGCTCACTTCCACAAACTATCACACTTGTACAGGAAGTGCGGCCCGCGTTTTATTCAAGCCACGGGGCCGTCCTTATAGTTCACAGTGTCACGCCAAGCTTGGTCCAAGCACGGAGCTTTTGTGTTCCATTGCGAGTCTCCTCGCAGGTTCATGGGCATGTGGCACCGCAAACCGTCGGCGGTGTTCTGCAACATGCCGGGCCCCGAGGAGCACGTCGTTCTGGGGATGAGCCGCGTCAAGACCGCGGTCGCCTGGGCGGGATGGACGCCCGAGGTTCCGCTGGCCGTCACCATCACCTCGTACGCCGGCGCCTTCAACGTGGCCGTGTCGTCCCAGATGGACATCGTTCCCGACCCCGACGAGATTATCAGGGAGTTCGCCAATCAGGTACACAGCGAGGCGGAAGTAATTGGAACTCTAGCGCTGATTGATTCGCCAAGAAAAAACGAAATGAAACGCACTTGTAGGAGGCAATTGTTGCCCTTAATAATAATAATATTTGGGTTTTTACGTGCCAAAACCACTTTCTGATTATGAGGCACGCCGTAGTGGAGGACTCCGGAAATTTTGACCACCTGGGGTTCTTTAACGTGCACTTAAATCTAAGCACACGGGTGTTTTCGCATTTCGCCCTCATCGAAATGCGGCCGCCGTGGCCGGGATTTGATCCCGCGACCTCGTGCTCAGCAGCCCAACAATTATTGCCCTTGGGCGGGTATTTCCTTCCGACCCACTCGCTGCATTTCGCGGTGAATTTGTGAAAAGGATTGCAACAACGGTTGTCGTGCGGCAGCGATGAAGAACTGCCAACAACGTAGCCTGCGCCCTAGCCCGAATTTACGTTGCAACATAATTACCAAGAGTTGTAAAATGCACAGAATACTGGTTAGGGTGATTTTTTCTGCCGTGGAAAACCAGACCCTTATAGAACTTTGCAATAGTGGGAGCGCGCTCCCTTTTACAATGTCGATGTATCGGGTGTATGAGTAGCTCGGACATTGGCATACGTCTGCGAAGTTTTCTTTTTCTGAAAACATTGCTTGCGAATGCTTGTTTTTCGTTTCCTTCTAATTGCGTTGAAAAAAAAATGATGACCACGAACGAGGAACGATAATATCGCAGTCTGGACTCACCATCTTGCCTACCAATCGCCTGCAGCTTTATGTATAGGTGTTTCTCAGGGGCTATCCATGCTATTGCTCCTGATTAAGATGAGCGTCGTTCAGCCTATCGCGAGGTCCACGATGCTGTCGTGATAAACTTGAAATAAGTGCCTAATTTTGTGGAATTTCAAAGCACCTGCCGAGTACCGAGACTACTATTGGCTGGGGCAAAGTGCTTGCGAGGTATTCACGTAGAACCTATTGTAGTTAAAAGTTAAACAGCGCGAGACACACAGGCGCAAAGTTGAATATCGTCAAATGATGAAAAAAAAAACATTGGGGCAAATATTTCAACTCCCGAAGACGTTGTTTATGTAAAAGTGCGCGAAAGTTAGTTCAGCGGTAAAATGTGTACTCTCATTCTCACAAAGAAATATCTAAATAAATTGACAGAACACAATACCGAAACGAAAGACGCAAGCGCTGTCAATTGTCCTAGTTTTCAGTCATAACTGTTTTTTTTTATTCCATTCGCATTGCTTTAAACAAGCATTCGATGAAACGCGTAGGTGTCGTATATTGTCGCGCGATCGTGTTTTATGCCTGATTTGGTTGTGTTCCTTGCCATCGTTCCTCTTCGGAGGAGCCCTTTCGTTATGGCTCTATGGAGCACTATTGAAGTTATATATCCAGGCGTATCATTTGTTTTTGTTTCTTTCGCGCGCCATCTAAAATGATATGCAATGTTGCAGTTCCCTTCACTACGCACCATTCGGACATAACTAGAACGCCTCCGCTACTTTCTCAACGTGCGCAATGGTATGCGAAAGACGTAGTATGGTTTGACACTTCATGGTCGGGCGACGCGTCGCACGACGTCGGGCGCATACCGACCGAGCTACACACACGCAATTACGTCGCGCGTACAGAATTCCATCGCGTCGTCCGCTTCGTTCTCAGGTACGGAGTGCCAGCCAGTGGCCGCTCGCACCCTCTTTCTATTAGCAGCATATTTCAAGCACGTTTTCTGTGTGTACAGCATATAACGCGCGCGTTACTTTGGTTTCTTTGAATGCGTGTTACGCTTCTTCAATTAGAGCAAAGCTTCTAATGTAAGCTGCTCTTTGATACGTTTTTGTTTGTGAGCTGCCTGTTCCAATCGCAGTACCACGGTAGTGCGGTTGTAGTGACGCATTATGCAGCACATCTCTGGATGGATCGTAAGAGGATGAATTCGAAACTATCACTGCTCAATGATGGTGCACGAAAATTTAAACGGGGATCTTTTTTCGTCATTGTGCAGCGGCACATTCCCCAGTGGCACATTCCCAGGGGCCGTGCCTTGTTACCCATGTTGGCTATATGGATATAATCTAAATTAAATTACAACAGCGTGCAGCAGGTCTCTATTTTCCTTGGCAGCGACATAATTTTGCTTTCTGGTGGATAGCCTGGGCCATGAACTGCGGCATGCAAATGCGTTTGCTATAGAATAGACAATGTCCGCAGGGTGCGTCGGCCCTGTCGTTGCTCGAACAATTTCAGTCTTCCATTTTTCCTGCTGAAAAACAGCGCACCCACACTCAAGTTTCATCTAACGGAAGCCTTTCAAGCCGTGCTCGTAACTCGCGCACGGGATGGCTTGCTTGACACATTAAATAACGGAAGCATCGAATAGGAATTGCGTGCATAGCGCGCTACACGTTGGTGACAGGAAAACGAATAAAATGCAACCAGCCGGCGCTGAATACGCGCCATTGGTACTACCGCCGCATCGGCTTGCGTAGTGCAATTTTTGAAAATGCAAACGTGTCAAAATGATATTTCACATGCGCTGCGAAAAAAAAAGAGCGCTAATTCAAACGAGAAAGTGTTGTGCATCTTTTAAGGCCGTGCACCATGTGTAGGAACACTTGTTTGTGAGATATGCTCCTTGGTTTGAGAGATTACTGAGCATGTTGCAACGGCAATGGACCTCAACTACAGAATGTGCGTTTCATTTTTTTTATTTAGAAGTAATGAATGATAGGCGAGTCGGTATTCCATCAGTATCATCAACATCATCAGCCTCTTTCTTATGTCCACTGCAGGAACGAAGGGGTCCCCCTGCCTCTGCAATCACTCCTGTCTTGCGCTAGCTAATTTCAACTTGCGCCTGCAGGGCTCCTCACTTAATCACCCCACCTTTCTTCCTCCCGCGTCCTCGACTGTGCTTCCTTTCTCTTGGCACCCATTCTATAAGCTTACTGATCTACGGATTATCTACCCTACGCATTCATAACCTGCCCAGCTAAATCTTGTTCTCGCGGAAAACTAGAATATTGCCTATCCCCGTTTGCTGTCGAATCCACACTGCTCTCTTCCTGTATCGTAACGTTACACCTAACGATTCTCGTTCAATAGCTCCTTGCGTGATCCTTAACTTGTTCTGGAGATTCTTTGTTGACCTCCAATTTTCTGGTATTCACTACTGACGAAGGATAGCCCGACAAGTGAGGTGCGATAAAGAAACAAAAATTAGTTCTAGAGGCACAAGTAGAAGATAATGCGGGGGTTGCTGGAGCGTTCTTTATTCACAAGTCCTGTGACATACGCGTTGCGAGCCCGCCGTGATGCTGCAAAGGTAAAGGGATTGATTATTCAGCCGCTAATTTTTAAGCCTTTAACGTGATAGCGTTAAGGTGCCCGTCTCGCAGAAGATCTGGTGTCGGCGTCGGACGTTGTTTCGACGGAAATATTTTCGAACCACCGATACCCAGGCCTTCATGTGACGCAAGAAATTTACTGAAATAATTGAATTTCTCAAGCTAAAATACCAGGAAAAATTGTTAACTATGAATTACACGAAACTTGCAGGTATGATAGTCCTGGGATTGTAATTTGGCTATACGAGAAGACATAATTTTGTTACGCGAGAACTCAAATAAACCCTTTTTCCAGCGTTACTGCCATTCACAAACCAGCAGCGGCGTCCGCCATTTGCGCGCGCTGTCGCGCGGGTGTCTCTGGGGCAACGAAGCGGCGCGCCCGGTTCCTTGCGATACCTACAGCTGGCGCTCGCCTTCCTCACATAGCATACCACACAAGATGCCGCGTTTGTACCAGAAAGCCCGCCTTCAGGCATAGAGTTTACGGCCAGTGTTGCCGTGCAAACATTACGGTTACATACGCTCCAGTTGCTGGGAAGTTTGAGAAGCAGTCAGATAGATATCTTTTAAAGCGAACGCTTTACTGCCCGCGAACTTGCGATTTCGTCGTGTAGGTGCTTCGAGGAGGCACATGACGTCACAACGCGCTCCTCGCCGCGGATATTTCTCTCTCTCTCTCTCGCTCCCTAGTCACTACTGCGCATGCGCCACTAGTAGCACCGAGCCACAGGTGTCCCGCCACCGCCGTTTGGTATGGCGTCACACAGCGTTCCTCGTCGTTGCGCTCGCGTCCGCTCGCTTCGCCAGCTGCGTCACGTGCCTGATAACATGTCGGAGGATTGAAAAGGAGAGCTCGCGTGCGCCGCTACCACAGTTGAGGCGGCAGTATGGACGGCGGCAATTCTGATAAGCAGGAGGAGGCCTGGAATCGACATCGGAATGAGATGAAGAGGAAACGAATCGCCCAGGAAACACACGAACAGGGCGCCGAACGACTGGCTAAACGCCGCAACATAGCTAGACAACCAGACTAACCTGAACTTGCAATCAAGATTAACCAAGGGCAGCCATGCTATGCCTTAGCGCTCGCTACGTATATCCTGGCATTGCCGAGCTAAGCCACTGCCAATTTTTTTTATGCTATCGCGTTCCACTCATAGAGGCGAAGCTTAAGCGTCCTCCAAATTTTTTTACACACGTTTATTTCATGTTATACATTTGTGTTTCTGGCAATAAACTACAGTTCCTAATCTGCGGGCGTGTCTTGTTTCTTTCTCATGCCTTGTTTATCGCGATATTCTTGGTCAGTATGCAATGATGGTAATTCACAAAAGCGCAACTTCCATCGACGCAGCGTGCAAGGCAACGGTCAATAAGGAAACGGCGCAGATGTGCTTACCTTTCGTGTTTTCTTACGTCTTGTGAGTAGCACTTTAGTAGATGTGCGCACGACGTGGTGCGAACTGCGGCCAAACCGTAGTTGCCTACATTTGTGACGTCGCTCGTTTATCATTGCTTTCCTTGTATATAAAGCCTGCTGTGGGAGGTTGAGGTAGCACGTATCATTGTTCGTTTCATCCAGCTCCACGGGGTAAAATGCAGTAAAAAAAACACTTGTACTGTTGTTCTCAGTCGTGCGAATGAAATCGCAATTAATAATAATAAGCGTGTGACTGAACAAAATGAGCGAAGTGGCTATCTCTGTGACTGGATAACTCAAGCACGGCTGATATTATTATTTTTATTTTCTTTGACATGAAAAACAATCAGATGTTGGCACCAAGAGCTCGTCGTGTTCACGTGAGACACGTAGCAATACATAACGTGTCACACATCGCAAAATAAAAGCAGCACAATATATGCGGAAATTAGGATGAGTCCTCAAATACGCACTGTCACTATCAAATTACAATTTCAGATGTCAGGCTTACTGTAGGTAGCGTGAGTTAGGGAGGTAGCAGCAGTAGCAGTAGAGGCAAACAAAGCTTCGCTAAAAAAAAACTAGCACGAAACGCTGTTCCAAAACTAAAGTACACGAAACGTCATGTATACATCTGTTGCGTACACATACAACCTGATTTTCACCGCCAAGGTGCACGTATCCATTCGCGCTCCCGGCCATCTTCTCACAGCTGGACCACCTGTCGGACTTGCTGTCCAGGCGGAGAATCCCCGGAGAGCACAGGCGCCGCTCCAGCTACACTGCTGAGCGCCGGAACCAGGAGATCGTCAGGCCTCCCTTGCACGAGGTGAGCCGAGGGTCTACATGCACCAAACTGCACCTAGACTTCGTGCGGGTCCTTCTTGTGCTGGTCGATAAAGACACCTCACGATCGCACGCTTCGCACATTCATGCGCCCTCAGTGTTGTAACACGGGGCTGCTGCCTCTAACGAGCAGATTATAGCACGTCTATCTGCAGACGCACATAGTGTCAACCGCCATTTATGTGGGACAGTGCTAGTAGCGGTCGACGAGAGACCTCCAAAAGAGCGTAAGACATTCGCAACAAATTCTATGCTTTCGGTGTTTATTGTAAGCGCCTTGTGCGTGACAACCTCCACGTAAAGATAAATATTACCACACATTATCGGTATTTCGCGTGCTGTGTCTTCACTCGTGTTGCCTACGAACAAATTCATGTGCACTTTCACAGCTTGAATGTAGCCTACCATAAAGTAACGATCACGGAGCAGGCGAACTCCATACGAGGATATTAGCCGTTAATGATTCCAACCATAAACAGAAAGCCTACCCGCCATAACAAGATCGAAACAATCGCCTGCACAGAAATTGCAGTCAGTGATCCTCGGGCCTTTCTATGCGAACGTTTCTTTTAACTACTCCGTATCTTTGTCCATGTAGTTGCAATGATTTATAGACACGAGCAGGATCAGAGATAACATACGCCAGATGGTCCTTGCGACCCTGTGCCTTCCTGCTCACTGCTTGTTCGCAGTGAAATCGGACTTGCGGGACGTAGTGCAAGTTTCAGACGACCGTCGTATGCATTTGACTGGAAACAACCTTGTACTGAATTGTGAGTCAGAAGCAAAGCTACTTCATGTGGCCAGTGTCCCCGATGCCGCGTATGATTAACTGAATGTGGCTAGTGCCTCCACCTACTCTATTTATCTCGGGCAGTTCACGAGTTTGCGGACACTGTGTGAGCTGCAAAAATGAACGTTTAGCTCACGTTAAGCTAACCTCTATGCTACGCGCCTGCCGGTGTATTCTCACGGAATAAGTGCTGAAATATCATGTCCAGTTTGCTTTTATAGAATATCGCAACGGAAAAGATACTCAGGATAACAGGAAAACGCGCAATCAAGAATTTTTTCTTTCGCATCCTGCTTTTTTTTCCTGACTGCCTATACCAAGTTATAGTTTTTTAAAAAAGCGAAAAGGGGAAGCGTTATTCAAGGGCGTAAAGGGAACTTCGTTGGACTAGATCATACTTCAAGTTACGCATGGCTGTAAGGAGAAAACTAAGTTTAGGTCGGAGACGAGTCTGATGGAAAGGGTGTTACAGAAGTGCTGAAAAAAGTACGTGAGGGCACGCGACTTGCAAGGGAAGTTCTTTTCAGTAGGTTTTCTTGATCCACTAACAAGTCCTTGCTGCCTTCCAAGCATTAATATTTAGTGATGGCCTAAACAATTCCATGTATAGCATTATGCGAGTAATCGATGAACTAGCCACAGACGAGCCAAAATAATCTAGCAGCCTTACGAATACGGAAGGTTCCTGGTTCATCACGGCTTCATGGATATCGCCAACAGCGATACATCTCCTGTGCACGTCTTCAAAGTTGCGATTTTCTGGTAACGGTAACACGTACACGTCAAGCTTCTAACAGAAAAACAGTTTTGGAAGCTCTCGTTGTTATTCGGAGCCATGTGATCCGGGAAAAAAGTTCGGGACCATGTTGCTGCATCCTTGTAACACGTGAATCCGTAATCCTGCTGCACACTTGGTAATGCATTAAGTTATACGATAGCAGTGGTCCGACTTCTTGCAAGACATAACGAGCCGCAGTGCGAAGTACACGTGTGGCGCTTTAGGTCGAGGAGGAGGAGGAGACAAAGGAGAGGAAAGACAGGGAGGTTAGCCAGTGTAAGTACCGGCTGGCTACCCTGTGCTGGGGAAAGGGGTAAAGGGAATAAAAGGAGAAAGAAGAAGAGGGAAAAAATGCAAAAAAAAAGAGAAAATTCACACAGTAACGCGAAACTACGCGCTACAACGTTCAAAGGCGGTCGCACAATTCGCAGTTCCTTAAAAACTTCAACAAAGCCCTTAAGGCCTTGAGTGCCGAAGCCCGTCTGGACCAATGTCCTAGAGCTTTTTCCTCTGTAAAGGGGCGATTGTCCAGTTTTGCGAGAGTGGTCACGAGCACTTTTCTTCGCACTGCGTAACGGGGACAGTCACATAGGAGGTGTTGAATTGTCTCCTCGCAGCCGCAGGTGTCACAAGTAGGGCTGTCGGCCATGCCAATGCGGAATGAACATGAGTTCGTGAATGCCACGCCGAGCCACAGGCGGCACAGAAGTGTTGCTTCCGCTCGTGGCAACCCTGGTGGTAGGCGGAGTTGCAGACGTGGATCCAATTTGTGGAGACGTGCGTTCGTGAAATCACTGGTGTTCCACAGATTCTGCGTAAGCTCGCGGGCGAGGGAGCGAAGACTTGTGGCTGCATCTGTTCTTGACAGCGGTATGGGTATAATCTGGGCACCATCATGAGCCGACCGGGCAGCGTCATCCGCACTGTCATTTCCTTAAATTCCACAGTGTCCCGGTATCCACTGGTAGATGATGTTGTGTCCCTTGTTGATTGCGTGATGGTGGAGCAGTCGGATGTCTGCGACTAGTTGCTCATTTGGTCCATGGTTGAAAGGAGACATCAGACACTGAAGAGCTGCCTTTGAGTCACATAAGATGGACCATGAATGTGATGATTTGTGAACCATAAACTCCAGAGCAGCACGGATAGCTGCGAGTTCTGCAGCCGTCGATGACGTAATGTGAGATGTCTTGAACTTGAGGGTGACGCATTCTGCGGGAATCACCACTGCTCCAGCTGAACTATTAGAGGATACAGAACCGTCTGTGTAAACATGGATGCGTCCTCTGTGCTGTTCATGTAGCACTGAAAGCACGGTTTGTTTGAGGGCGAAAGTGGACATCTCCGTTTTCCTTTTGATACCGGGAATAGCAAGAAGAGCCTGGAGTGGATGGAGGCACCACAGCGGTTGAGGTGGTCGTGCTGCAGGCGTGAAGTTTGACGGTAAAGTTCCATGGTTGGCGGCAATAATCTTGCTAAACGCTGAACGAGGTCGAGCGGCAGGAAGGGAGGCGAGATGATGCGATGGAAGGAGGGCGAAGTGCCTAATATGCATCCTTAAAGTGTCGACTTGAAGATACGTGTTGATGGGGTGGTCATGCGCGATGGCTATTGTTGCTGCCGTGGACGCACATCTGGGAAGACCAAGGCAAATTCGCAAAGCTTGCCCTTGTACAGATTGGAGGGCACGGAGGTTGGTCTTGCCGGTCCCACCCAGTACAGGTAAGCTATAGCGCAGGAGACCGAGGAACAGTGCGTTATACAGTTGGAGCATCGCACTCACAGACGCACCCCATGACTTTCCCGCAAGAAATCTGAGCACGTGGGTTATCATGACTAATTTCCTTTTTAGGTAGGATATTTGAGGACTCCAGGAAAGGTCTCGATCTATTATCACTCCTAGAAACCGGTGCGTCTTCTCGTAGGCAATTGGCTGTCCATTAATTCTGATAATGTACGGTTTCATTGCTTTACGCGTGAAAGCGACTATAGAGCACTTCTCGCAGGACAGCTCCAGACCTCGTGCTCGAAGATAACCTGATGTTAGTGTGGCCGCTTTTTGAAGTCTGGCGCGCACCTGAGGACGCGTCGCTCCTGATGACCAAAGGCATATATCTTCTGCATAGATCGACACATGGACGGATTCCGGAAGGGTATGGACCAGGTCGATGAGCACCAGGTTAAATAGAGTGGGGCTCAAAACTCCGCCTTGTGGTACGCCTCGGTAGGTTGACGCACCGTCCTCTGTTTGCACAAAGAATGACCTGTCCTTCAAGAAGCTGGATATCCACCGAAAAACAAGGCCGCCTAGGCCGACCTCACCCAAGGCGTCCAGGATGGCTTGATGGGTTACGTTGTCATATGCGCCTTTGACATCCAGGAACATCGCCGCTGACAGTCTCCTGAGGCTTTTTTCGTGCTGAACAGACGAGACAAGATCTATAACGTTGTTTATAGAAGAGCGTCCGCGTCGAAAGCCTGCCATAGCGTCAGGATATAACCGGTAGTGTTCTAGATGCCACTCTAGACGCGTCAGCACCATCCTCTCCATCACCTTTCCTAGACAACTGGCCAGAGCAATGGGACGATAAGACGCCACATCTAGGGGTGATTTACCTGGCTTGAGCAAAGGCACAAGGCGGCTGGACTTCCATGCAGCTGGAACTTCTCCATCACGCCATGAATTATTGTACACGTCTAGAAGTGCATGCCGGGCTGTGTGACCGAGGTTTCAAAGAGCTGCGTATGTCACCCCGTCAGGCCCAGGCGATGAGGAACGTCTGCACGCTGCCAACGCCGCCTGCAACTCCTCGATGGAAAACAGATTGTCCATACGAGAATCCCGCGAGATTGGAACACCACGGGAATCACGTATAGCGAACGATGGCGGTAAACCAGCAACTTTGAAACAGAAGTCCTCCGCTACGTCGATCTCTCTGCGACCTTGGTAGAGAGCCAGGCATTTGAAGGGGTGGCGTTGTTGCGGTGATGTTCGAAGACCACGCACTGTTCTCCATATATGTGACAGGGGTTTATGTGGATCAAGGGTATCACAGAAGGTCTTCCATCTTAGAGACTGCAGGGAGTTGATCCGACGCTGGATCTTCTTCTGTATGCGTCTCGCCTCCCTTAGGTCGTAGATGGACTTGGTGCACCTGTACCTTCTTTCCGCGCGACGGCGGATTGCTCGAAGCCGCTCTAATTCTGCTTCGAATTCAGAAAATTTAGGAATAGGCCTGAAAGATCTTGTGGCTTCTTGAGCAGCAGCGTTAATTAGCTTCTCGATGTTGCCAGGCAGACAGTCCTGGATCTCTTGGCAATTGTTCTCCATGAGCAATGTGTATTTAGGCCAGTCGATGTGATGAAGAACTGTAGTAGAGGGTGACTTGCGTATGCCGTCAATTTTGACATATGTTGGAACGTGGTCACTACCATGCGTTTCGTTGTCCGTCAACCATTTCACACTGGCACTGAGGCATCTTGAAACAAATGTCAAGTCCAGGCAGCTGCTGTATGTCAATCCCCGCAGAAAAGTGGGACTGCCATCATTTAGGCAGCAGAGCTCATGGTCCGACGCGAAGGATAGTACACGTCTGCCTCGACAGTCCATCTTTAAGCTTCCCCATAGCGGATGATGCGCATTGAAGTCGCCGGTAATAATCCATGGTCCAGGTGTCGCTGTTAAAATTGCACCTAGTCGTGCGTTGTCAAATCGACTATTAGGTGAAATGTAGGCACCTATGAGCGTGAGTGCGACGTTCTTGCATTTTATAGTCAAACACACATACTGTTTGTCGTCATCAGGTGCCACTGGGTGTAAAACATATGTGAAATCGCATCTGATATAAACGATGACTTTGCTGCGGTCGGTACAGGTGGCAGACATGAAAGCTTCATATCCTGATAGGCGGATGGCGCTCTCAACGTTGGGTTCACAAATGACGATGATCGGAAATTTGTTCTTAAAAACAAACGGACGAAAGTGCATCATGCTTATCGCCAGTAAATGTTACAAATGTTCAGCGCAAGCCGAACACAGTCAAGTGGCATCCTCTCAGTAGGGGAAAGGAGCACTCTCGGTCGGACGCCTTGCTTCCACCGCTTCGCACGCAGCATCTGGTTTCTCGCGTTGCCAGCATCCTCGGCCGTAGCGTACTTCCGACGCCTACCGCGCAATCCGCTAGGCCCTGGGCGAGTATCCGTCATCGTTCTATCTCTCGATCTCCGCAGTCGAGTGTCGCCACAACCGCCGCCGCCCCCGCGTGACGTCACCGACGCAACCCCTATGTTCTCTCAACGTGCGCCGTCCGCTCCTTTCTCCACCCACCTCTCGCTCGGACAAAGTCACGTGTTTTTTTTTTACCACTCGACTAGACGCCGTGTTTTTTTTTTGTTTCTTGTCAACGCGATCGCACAACGAGCCACTGAAGGCTTTCTTTCGCCTTAAAAATGTGACAGTGTCAAATAAATTCTGTGCATAACACATACATATTTGGAGAAGTCCTGGTTCGTATTTTTCTGACTGAGCATATCTTCTTTTTGTTTCTTGTTAACCTTGGGGTACAAATTGGGCGCCGCATTCTTTTATTCTACAACTAATGCTTGTCAGTTTATTGTACTTTTCGCCGCCATTCATTATTGATTCTGATGACAACGTTACTTTAGGCATAGGACACCTCTTCAGCAGAGGACGAAACAAGAACAATCGAAATAAACAGATAAATTGTACAAAATACAGCCTACATCATAGTATATCACTCATTCATCGCTATTAATGTCACAGAAAACTCCGTTACTGAACGTGGACAACACCTTCAACTTCGTACTTTCAAGAACACTGCCCACTCAACTTACCTCATTTTACAAGGTAACACTGTTTCCAAGGCCACGTTCGTGCTTCATCACGCTTGCTATCTTCTGCACAAGAATCTGCTTGCACTCATGAATTTGCGAGCCGTCTAGAGCACGTTCTCAGTTGCACCACTCACTTACGCTCGTCGTAGAGGCACGTGTGGAACACTGAACATGTATTCCTGCACCATTACACTCTGCAGTACCTCGCATGTGCCTACTTGATTTGATATCCCAAGCACATTCAGCGTTGAAGAGGTGCAAGCGCTCTGTCCATTGCGTTCGCTACCTAGTAGTATATGCGTGGCGACTAGCAGCACTGGCATTGCGATAGCTATAATAGCGCTTACATGACCAAGTCGCGATAGATGCGTCCGTTTACAATGTTCGCTCAAGTGCGAGTGTGCCCGTGAAAGAGTCTGGTACCTAATACGCGTTTGATACCGTTTTGATACCGGCTAATTCGTCTGTTTCGTCAGTGGGACATGCTCAGATTGCATTGCGGTTCACGGCAACGATTTATTTCATTCTCAGTCCTCATGAAGAAATATCACTCCCACTAACTGTCAAGCTGAACATCACTACTCAATACAGGTACCTCAAAGATCCCTAGTTTTCGCCTGTGCTAGAATAACACTGAAGCGGAGTTAATAAGACTTTAGCAAGGGGAATAATGGGTGCCTCAGGCAGCTAGGTATGGATGCGCAAAATAGCGCCATAAAGAACTTTCACCACAGATGTAGCAAAAAAGCTCATCTTCGGCCCTTTAATGGTGCGGCGGCGACTCTTTCCCTAATATCCTCCACTCTGGCAGGACCTTGCGATCGAAGGAAATGCCCAATTACGGTCGTATTTTCTTTTGCAAGGGAACGGCGTAATTGCCTGCTCTTTCAGTCTCACCCACTTGGTTCGACCTCTGCTCATTGCTTTGAGGGCTGGCAATGAATCAATACCCAACTCCTGAACTGTAACAGTGATTGCAAACTTTTTCAAGCTACCTCTTATCGGTCGTAGAACAAAAGCTCAAGGTGAAATCAATGAACTCCGTAGGCATTCGCAGTAACCAAGTCACGAGTATTTTGCTGCAGAGAATACGTCGGTCTCTTCGATGTTTGAGTCAATAGATGTGGACTCATTGAATTACCGCAGTTTCAGCAGTTACACATCGACTAATAATGTCGTATTAGGGGGCGCACAGAAGGTGTATAATCGCATTCAGAGCCTAAATAGCGGCATAATGAAGGAGAAAACGGACATTTGCGCGAAAGTGCGGTGATGTGTTCATTTCAGCTAGGTCGTTTACTTGGGAAGGGAGTTATATTGCACAGCGCCTTAATGCGAGGTATGCGCGGTGTTTAAGGACACAATAACGACTTCAGAATGGGTATCGATGTTCCATGCGTGATTCGGAATACTCGCTGCAAATCTTCATCTCTGTTTCTTGTGCTGCTTTTCTTTTAAGTCCATGAAATAAAACCATCTTTAGCCTGAATTACTGACTTGATTCGGCTTCGATCATTTTTATACACTCGGATCGGATAGTCTGTTGATCTTAGGCACTGCTTCACAATAGTTCTTATCATTGTGTGACTGTTTGCTAGTCTTTCTCTCACTGACGGCCGGCATAGATAGCGGCAGTCAGGTTGAGATATTCAGAATTAGCAGGCCTTATTGACGCTTACCTGGTAGCTGAAGTTCACAACCAGATGTTCTTCGCTGACGCAGGCATTGTGGGCGCACGCCAATCCATAACTTAGTAGTGACACCAGACGAAATCGTGTGCAGGAAGCATGATGTCTATTTTTTTTTTTTTTACTCTGCCACCTGATGCTGATCATCCCTAGTCGCCATGCAAGGCGACTGCTTCATCTCCAGTCTCAGATTGAACGATCATACCCTGGAATAAACGTGCTAGATAGGTGACAGAGGGGTAAGTGCGACTCATGTTAAGTGCCTAGACAGGTAGAACGAGTATCCTATTGTCTGTGGCGATTCAAAGCTGTGTCCTCAAATGCCACTCGCACGCGATGCTGTCATGTTGTAGTGACGGTAAAGAATCAAGCACTGCAAAGTGTGTCAGTTACGACTTTAACACGTTATGCGTGTATTTGAGCGCAGAAGGCAAACAACATTAAAACTACAACGATAGTGGAGATCGCGGTCTTCAGTCCCTGTAATCAACTAACGGCTCAACTCCGTCCTTAATTTCTACATCTAGCGCTATTCTAGTACAATCACACTTGTTCATCCATGTTCTAGAATGCGCAGCTTGGTTCGCCTTGCGCGCTTAATTGGGTTAGGCCTGCACTTTGGCTAGAGAATCAGCTGCACCATTAAAAAAAATGTCGGATACATTGGTCGCATCGTGCGCCGAGCTATGAACTGATAATCTGAACTAATAATCCGGCAAAGGATCTTTGCCAGTAAAAAGTTAAGGTTTCACGATACGATCTTTCTTATATAGGATGTATATTTTTAGCGACAGCAAATAAAATAATAAATCCTATGGTTTTACGTGCTAAATTAACAATATTGTCACGTAGTAGTGACGGTGAAAACAGCAGAAAAACTGTAAATGATGAAACTAGCGTTTTATTAGGCTAACTTGTGCCCTCAAAAAACAAGATACACTCGAAGAATAAGGATACGGCGAACACCGTCAGCGATCGTCAACAATCTGATCTGCTGGTCAAGCGCGTCAGCTTTTCCAATGGCTTTTCCAAGTCAGCGAAATTTCGAATGGAATCGCTGGTGCCCGCGTATCTTCAAGATAGTACTACACAATTCGTGTAGTGAATACAATCAGATTACACCAACTTCGGTGGCAACACACAACGCCGCATAGAACCGTCAGTAGCATTCCAGTCAGTCGCAATCGTACAGGCGCCTCTTGCGTTGAGTGATAACCTTAAGTTGTTAGCAGGGTAAAAAAAATTACCGACGATTACGTTACTTCCTAATGCGAAATTTGAGCGCAGCAAATAAGCTGTTTCACCTTTTCGATAGACTGAGGCAAAGAAATCGAGCAACACATGTATGCGCTATCACAGAATTTTTTTTTATTTTTCACACGTATTCCTTTAACAAAGACTCCACTAACAGTTCTTGACAGTCATGAAGGAAGCTTTGTGGTCGGAGAAATAGACTGATATATGTTCGACTTGGTACACCAATGCTTGATTCTCAAAGACGAGATCTATACAAGTGCCTCGCGAGGTTGTCACAGCCGTGGGACGCGTTACGAGCGAGAGGAACGGGATGTTCTCCCGCATAAGTGTTAGGAAATTGCTGTTTGTCTTTATGTCAAGCCGCCACCGATCTGGCTCTCTGATTGCCACCGCACAGGGCGAACGGCAGCGGCAATTTCGGCTCGGGCGGTGCACATATACAGATCCGCCGCCACCGATCTGGCTCTCTGATTGCCACCGCACAGGGGTTGCATTGGAGGAGGAGCGAAGAAAGGAATTAAGTTCGAGCCGGCGCTTTGACAACCGGAGACTCGCAGGAAGAGGGGGGAGGGGGGCGGCGTGTACACCCAGCGGCAAACGATGGGGGCAGAAGCGCGCGCAGCAAGCGGACAACACGATAAAGGGAGGAGGGAAGAGATAGCAGGGACTGACTGATGCAACTGAAGAGCACCCTATCCGCCACACAAGAACAGGGGGGGGGGGGACCCTTTCCTCCTCTTTCTGCATGGCGGCGACGGTGTTCTATGCAGTCACGTTATCTTGACTCTCTAGCGGCGACAGCGGCATCCAGCGGTATCAGTCGGTCGCTGCTAGCGCTGGGGGGATGAAAGGGGGGCGGAGCTGGTTACGAGGCCGACGACAACGCCGACGACGACGCGAAACCCAGGAACGGACGCCAAAGAGCTGCGCTCTAAAACAGTCACCGGGAAAGGGATAAATAACAACACTGGTCAGTTCCCCCGCGGCTCTTAAAAGCATCGTATCAATGCTACAAACACGAGCGCAAGAAACTAAAGCACATTCAGTGAAGATAAATAACAAACAAACAAAGTGCCAGAGTTAGCCTTAGAAGTGCTTAGGGCGAACAGCATGGACTATTTCAGGCCGTGAGCGCGCTGGCCTTTGAGAATGCCAAATGCTCTTTGGCAAGACCTTCTAGCCCAGTGCGCCAACACGTCGGATGATCTTGTAGGGTCCGAAATAGCGTCTCAAAAGCTTCTCGCTGAGTGCTTGTCGACTTATTTGGGTCCAAAGCCAAACACGGTCGCACGACGTAGTTTTTTCGCACGACAGGTTTCGTACGGCAGGACGGTTTCCCACGTCTTATGTTCGACGTCGACGTACATCGCGAACGTGTTGGCGAGCGTCTCGTTGAGACGTTCCGTTAATCCATTCGTCTGCAAGTGGTAGGTAGTGGGTCCCCGGTGACTGGTCTGGCTTTGCTGCAGGATGGCTTCAGTAAGCTCAGCTGTAAAAGCCACTCTGTCAGTAATGAGGACTTCTGGGACGCTATGTCGCAGCAGGATGTTTTCGACGAAAAATTCGGCTACTTGCGCTGCACAACCTTTGGGCAGGGCTTTCATTTCGCTGTAGCGGGTACAGTTTGCCACTTGTTGTCCACTTGTTTCCAGGTGTTGACGTCGGAAAGGGTCCCAGCAAGTCCGTCCAGATCTTCTGAAGCGGTTGGAAAGGACGCTCGATCGGCTGTAGTAAACACTCTGGCCTTTTCTGTGGTGCCTTGCGCTGCTGGCAGTCACGGCAAGGTTTGACGTAGTGGGCAACCTCGGCGGTCAGGCACGCCCAATAGTAATTCCTTACAATCTTGCGAGCGTACAGGAAACCTCCATGTGCTCGGCTGTGTGATTGTTGAGTAGGGCGTGCAAGACATCTGACCGTGCACTGAACTTCTGGTTCAGTGCTGCTGGCAGAGCGAGAAGGCAGTTTCCGTGGACGGGGGAGAAGTTCTCTTCTACGACGACGTTGTTGCGCAAGAAAAACTAGGACAATCCACGCTGAAATGCCCTAGGGACAACCTTGGTCTTGCCTTCTAGGCACTCCACAAAGTTTCGTAACTCTGTGTCCACTCGTTCCTGTTCGGCAGTGTCGCCTGCAGTTATTGCAGTATTGGACGTCCTGTGACTTCAGGCCGTCCAGTTCGTCTTGCGGTGGTGGGTCAATAGGGGCGCGCCACAGGCAGTCGGCATTGTAATTCTTGGTCCCGGACTTACACACTGTGGTGATGTCGAATTCTTGAAGTGTGAGACTCCATCGGGCTAGACGACCTGAAGAACCCTGTAATTTTGCCAGCCAACAGTACCTGCTCTGTATCTTAGGCCGAAATTTCCCCATACCCCAAATGATTGCAAGGCACTCTTTCTCCGTCGCAGAATAATTCGCTTCCGCTTTTGACAGTGACCGGCTAGCAAAAGCTATGACGCTTTCAACGCCTTCCTTCCTTTAAGGTAGCGCGGCACCGAGGTGTACGCTAATTGCGTCGGTGTGGATTTCCGTCTCGGCGTCGTCGTCGAAGTGTGAAAGGAGCGGTGGTGGCTGCAGCCGTCGTTTCAGCTCCTCAAATGCGTCGTCCTATCGTGTTTCCCATTTAAAGTGGCTTTCCTGAGGTGAGTTAGCGGTTCTGAAATTATGGAAAAGGCTTTCTGAAAGCGCGCGTAATAGACATACAATGCGAGGAATCTGCATACTTCCTTGTTGTCTTTGCGCCACGGCAAGTTAGCGATGACAGTTGTCTTCTGTGTGTCCGGACTGCCTCCAGACTTAGTAATGACGCGGCCTAGGAACAGAAGTTCTTCGTAAGCGAAACGACACTTTCTTGGCTACAAGGTGAGTCCAGATGACTTGAACGCCTCTAGTACTGTCTGAAGCCGCCTCATGTGATCTTCGAAATTCCTGGCAAAGACTACAACATCATCCAAATAGACGAGACAAGTTTGCCACTTCAGTGCTGTCAAGACTGTCCATCACGACCTGGAACGTTGCAGGGGCAGAGCAAAGTCCCAATGCATCACCTTGAACTCGAAGAGGCCGTCTGGCGTGGTAAGCGCGGTCTTCTGTCGATCCTTTTCGTCGACTTAATTTGCGAATAATCAGTGTTGAGGTTCATCGACGAAAAGTACTTAGCATTGCAGGGTCGGTCTAATGCGTCGTCTGTCCGTGAGAAAGGTATACGACTTTTTTGGTGATTTTGTTCAAGCGGCGATAACCGACGCAGAAGCGCAGTACCCTTCTTTTTCACTAAGACCACAGGAGACGCTCACGGGCTCTTTTACGGTTGGAGTATGTCGTCGCGCAGCATTTCGTCGACTCGGTGCCTTATAGCTTCTCGTTCTCGCGTCGACAGTCAGTAAGGGCTCTCGTTCTGTGATCGAGTGTATTCTTCGCTTAATATGCGATGCTTTGCAACTGGTGTTGGCCGAATCTTCGATGACGTCGAAAAGCAGTCTTTGTATCTTCGGAGATGACTTTCGAGCTGCTGTTGCTTACTCATGGGGTGGCTTAGATTTATTTCGAAGACTGGTTCGGGATATATGGTCGTCGAAGTAGATGCGACAGAATCGGAGAGGACAAACGCATTGCTTCTTTCCTCAATTTCCTCGAGTTCTGTCATTTTCATGCCTTTGTTGACGTGCTTGAACTCCTGGCTGAATTTGGCCAGCATCACTTTCGCTTTCCCCCCATGCAGTCGAGCGATCCCTCTTGCGACGCAAGTTTCACGATCGAACAGTAGACGTTGATCGCCCTCGTCGATGACGCCTTCTATGTCTGGGGGTGTTTCAATGCCTGCGGAAATTGAAACGTCGAAGTGAGCCGGGACGCTTACTTGCTCTTCGAGCACACTCAAGGCGTGGCGACTACGAGAGCTCTCTGGCGGTATCGCTTGATGTTCAGACAGCGTTATCAACTTCGACTGAGGTCGGTTACTGCGCCCTGTTGGTTCGAGAAGTCCATGACGAGAACGACGTGGAAGATAACGAAGGTGGCAGGATAAGTCCGGTCATAAACGGTGATTCTTGCCGTGCAGCTTCCAGTCGGCGTTATGAGGTGTCCTCGAGCGGTCCGAAATTGCTTTCCCATGCAGTCTCAACTTTCTTCAACTTGGCGGCGATGGGTCCACTCATGGCTCAGTAGTTGCTCCTGTGTCCACTAACGCAGTAACTGTGTAGCAGTCGAGGTGGACGTCGAGGTCGATGGTTCTTTGTCTTGCGCTGTGATTAGGTCTTGGCATCGGATTACGGCTGCGTCGTGTTGACCTGTGGCTGACACCTCGCGTCGTCCGGTCTTTTGTCGGCGTATTCTTCGCTTCCAGGCTTCGTCAACATGGCGGCATCTCGTTATGAATTCCGGATAGTCGTTTCGGCGTCTTCGTCGGTGGCAGAGGATCTTCGCCAGTTCGACGAACAGCAACTGTAACTCCATCGGTTGCTGCTTTTAGTTTTCCGAATACTGGTTTGCAAACCGGACCCGGGCTGGGCCAGTGTATATCGTCGGCGTTGACGGCGAACACGACGGTCGTCGAGGACTCCATTGAGCGGCGGCGAAGTATTCAGCGATGTCACGTGTCACGTTGACCTTGTGATTTGCGCGGTGCGTTGATATCGAGCACTCGCAATCCCATCGCTGCGCAGAAGCAGGCGTGACGCGCATCTGCGCAGTGGTAGCGGAGTGGGTGTTGGTCAGGAGCGCGCTAGACGTCTGTCTTCCTTGAGTGTTTGCCCTAGGGGACGAGTGGGTGAGCTGATGGCGGCGGAGGCGGATGATGAAAATGCAGCACTACGGCGCCCTAGCGCGGTCGCGCAAAGGTATTTTGACGGTAGGTGACGGTGGCGTAGGTCGTCGCTTCAGGGTGAGGCTGTCGGGATCCCGGCTTAACTTCGTGAACTCCCAATGACCGCTGGATTTATCTCGGACTACGTCAGCAATCGAATTGGGACTGCGACGCTGGGAACATCTTCCGCAGTTCTTCGCGCACAACTTGTCTGATTTTCACTCGCCTGTCGCTGGGGCAAAGGTCTTCGACTTTTCCAGTGTGGCATTGAGCGGCAATTGAAGTGCATGGTGCGCGCTTCTAAAGTCTTCTCAGTTGTCATGGCTTCGGACAAAAGGTCTGCTACGATGGAGGGCGGGTTGCCGATCAGTCCTGCGTAGAATTCTTGTTTTATACCACTCATGAGAAAACGTACTTTCTTCTACTCATACATTTCCGGGTTGGCATGACCGAAAAGACGAGTCATCTTTTCCGTGAATTACCGCGACGTCGTCGTTAGGTAGCTGCACTCGGGCTTGTAGCAGAATTTCAGCCCTTTCTCTTCTGATGACGCTTGTGAAAGTCCTCAGGAACTCGCTGCAGAACAGGCGCCATGTCAACGACGACTCTCGATTTTCGAACCAAGTCCTTGCAGTGAGAAATATACGTGGCGCAACTTGTCTGCAGGCTTCCGCTTGTTGTTGGTTGGCAACTCTGGAATGTCGCGAACCAGGTCTCCGAGTCTGCCGATGAACCTCCGCGGAAGGCTCCCTGGGTTGCTGAAGCACTATCGTGGATGGCGACGCTGTTGTTGTGATCGTTGCTGCCTACTTGGTGTTGATCCAGCTGTGCTCGGGGAGAAGACCCTGCTCCGGAGGAAGTTTTGTAGTATACGGCTTACTCGATGGTCCGGGGCGTGGTTGGCTATGTCTTTCGGGTTCGGGCTTGGATCATGGCTTTTCGGGGGTGGTGTTCCGTGCATTAACGTACCCAGTACTTCCATCAGGTGTCACCAGACGGTGAAGAAAGCAGCAAAACTGAATTTCAAAATTATCATATTATTCGGCGAACCTGTGCCCACAAAAACAGGCAACACTTAAAACACAACAATATCGGCGAACACAGTCGGTGATCACCGAAAGTCTGATGCTCCGGTCGAGCGCGTTGGCTTTTATACGTGAGTCATCGAAGTTTCCAGAGTAATCGCTGGTGCCCGCGTGCCTTTTAGAATGTTCTACACAATGCGCGCCGCGTGTGCAATCAGACTACGCAAGCTGCGGTGACAACAGACAACTCATAAAACCATCCGTAACATTCCAGAGGGTTCCAGCCATGCAGGCACCTCTTGCGCTGATAACATTAAGTTATTAGCGGGTGAACTGCAGTCCGCGAGATAAGGACAAATAAGTAGACGTGTCAACATGATTATGACGCATGCCGTAGTGGGGTCTTCGTAATAGTTTTGACCACACAAGTTTCTTAAACGTACACGTAAACGCCCTTTTCGAAATGCCGTCGCCGTGGCCTGGATGGAACCCGCTGCCTCAGTAGCGCGACACCGTAGCCACTGCGCTAATACGATGAGTTGTCAGTACAATGTTCCAATACTAAGAGATGAACTACAGTTAAGGTTTTTCTACTGTTGTGCGACGCTTAATACCACGTTTTGTATGACAATCGTCAGAATTAACCCAGAAAATGAAGCCACATTCCTAGCGCCTTAACTTTTTCGAGCATGGGCCATAAAAACCAAGCATCAATTACGTTAGAAACAAGACGCACTAAACTTGGGCCTTTCAATCGCAACCACAAATACCTAGCATGCTCCACAGATGTAGCAAGGGCCCAACTCTGATGCCGCCTATGCCAATACATGTAAAACGCAGAAACGCCTTTCTGAGATGACCAGTAGGCTTATTCTAATGAAATTTATTGCCTTTGAGAGAGATAGTTAAATTCTTGTGACTGCTGGAAGCGGGATATTGATTTTTGGCCTGAAAATTTAATGGAATTTTAAAAATTCGGGCGTGTGAAAAAAAACGGAAGCTTGAAGTTTGCGAATTCGTAGCTATGCACTAAACCAGATGACGCAGTTCTGTAAACTGCATTCGTTAAAGCATCCAAAGCGGCCGAATTTGACTTATCAATTCACATTTTGCATAAATTTGTTACATAGTTTGCAACGTTTTGGCAAAAGTCCTGCTCACATATTAGTGATCTTCTTAGGAGCCATGTATAACACATCAGTTTTTCCCCGCTCTAGATGTACTATTAGATACATTTACAGAATTGTGATATCATTTTCCATTGCTAAGTTACAGGGTAGTAAATTTCATAGCTTCGTTTTTTGATAATTCGTGATTTTCAACAATTTATGGAAAACAATTGACGGCATAAGTCGAGATTTCGCTATAAACAGTCACTAAATTTTATCTTTTTTCTTTGAAATGCAAGAAACTTTATCAGTGTTGCTGCAATAGTTGCCTAGAAAGACGACATCTCATTTCTCATGTATTTAGATAGGAGCCCCGAGCTACATCTTCCTCCTAACGCTTGTTGGGGTCAAGCTTAACATTGACATTGCATATTACATGGGGGAAAAATTATGCCGAGAAGGACAGTGGCAACACCAGGCTTGTGTTACGCTTGCAAGTAATGCAGTGCTTCCAAATAAACAGGAACGTTAACATTCTTATGTTCTAAGACACACTGTGCAATATAGTACCTGACTCTGTGTGTGAGTACCAGCCGCCCCAGCACGATGCTGTTTGAAATCTCAATTAAGTCGTTCCTTAATTTCTGTCTCAGCTTCCTCAGAATTCGCAATCATATTCATAGAAAAATAATAAAGCACACCATTTTAACGTTAAACCCACTTCATTTTATGTCAGCTTTCGCATGTCGTACAGGAGTGCTTTGAAACACGAAAACGCCCTCGTATCCGAAAACGCACAGCCATCCGAGCTTGCGGGATCGCCCATGCAAGTGATTGAAATTCTTGGTTCAGTGTGGTACCGAGACATTGCGCGGGGGTAGGCGTCAGGCCACAGACTTGGCTCGTCTAAACTGGAACATAATTAATCGCATTGTTGTGGCGGTTCCCAAGTCAGTTTTTCCTTGTGACACTGCTGCTCACTGAGTGTGTATGTAAGGTCAGTTGCCTTTTTGACCGTTGTGAGGTGCTCTTCGGAACGCAGAAGGGCTCATGTGTTGTCACGGTAGCTATACCTGCGATGCTTCATGCACGGTTGAAACAAATTAAAGTGAAACGGGAGTAGTGTAAGCCGGCGCCGGTACTCGCCGACACACGGTGACACATTAACGAGAAATTCGCAAGTTCCTCTCTGCCACCAAATCGATACTCTAGAGATCCGACACAGGCAACTTACGAGAATAAATTGGATATGCAAATAAGATAATGTACGCCTTAAAAAACGATAATTCGGAACGGTGTAGGCGGTGCTCTTCGCGGACAGTGTTCGCTTATGTTCTCGTTCTCGCTCGTGGCTTCTCCGGCTTTCGCTTCAGGTGTCCTGGCGTGGTGAATTTTTCGCCCGCTATGCTCGGCCATCTAATTCCCTATTGGAGGGCTTTTGATGTGAGAGCCGCGTAATTACGCCACAGAGGTCGGTGCGAATTGCCCTCGGGAGCGGTGAACAAAAGGCTAGCGCCGAGGGGTGCCTCGCGGAACGACATTCCTTTGTCGTCTGCTGTACGAACGCTGGCTTTTGCCCCCCCTATTCATTATGCATTGCCGTAGTAGTGCTGCTTGCCTAGTAGATGCACGTCTTAGTTAGATTCCTTTCTTTCTTCCATTCCCTCTCTTTCCCCTCTCTTGCCACTCCAACGCACACACCGCACACTCTACCTTTTCTGCCTTCTTTCCCTATTTTTTTATCACCTCTCTGTTATTCCGGCTCGGCTGCCTGCGCTCCTTCCTTCCTTTCCTTTTTTTTCTTGCCGTCTGCTACCGCACCATGGCCGCCATCAGCGGAATCGCCAGTTCTACGATGCAGACGACGTTCTGCTATTCAAAGCCGAGGTGCAGAGAGTGTGACCACTGGAAGGGGCTTAATTCCAACGCATCGCATCGTCGCGACAGCGCGCAAACGAGGGACCAAAGGTATTGTTCACGACTGTTGCCTCTATGAGTGAAATGGCGAACATAAAACAAGAAAACAGTGAGCGCTGAAAAAAACAAGCTTAACGAAAGAAAGCAAGACCATCGTTCTGACACAGACGTGTGCATGGCATCAGACGGCTGAGAATTTTAGTTTCACTGCATTATCGTGCCCTCCAATTAGCAAGTGTGTTTATACGAGTAGGTCTAAAGGTTCAATAAGTAAGTAAAGTGCTCTAGCGCGGCATGTGTTCACAAATTACGTGTCACGAATTATGTGCGTCAAGTTTTTTCTTCGTCCACGAAACTGCTTTCTCTGAAAGCCTTCAGGAACAGTGGTACGGCTTACCATTTTATTGCCGGTTCCTGGCAGGGCCTAAAGATGGCGCAAGGTAACACAATCAGACGCTGCCTAGTAGTAGATAGTATGTGTTATTTCTGTGCAGCTAATTTTGCGATAACTGCTGCTTCGGCACTTTCCGATTGTTACTCACATTTAATAATTTTCTTTTTAAATCAAGGGCCAACGTTGGGTGAAATGCGCTGAAAGGCGCAGGAATCGTTAGCTGCTTAGAGTACGGACGAACCTGTTGACTGCATGTAAATGGATAGGTAATATTTCGAACAATTATCACATGAAAGCTGCGAAGGATATTGAATACTACTCAAAGTGCCACTGAAGCTTCCACTGAAGCTGCTACTGTGAGGCTTAGTCATTGTACTCATTGCTGCATTAATAAGAGCGCGAGCTATACGTGACTCTGCCTTTTAAACCGTTTGCGGATTTCCGCTCAAACTTTGCTACGTTGCATCTCGAGTGAGCTTAAAATTTGATCACGTTTTCTGCCATTACTTACTAGTTTCGTCAGCAGTAAACTTGAAGTCGATGTCGTCTCCGGCAATGCCGATCAAAAAGCTTCGATTCCGCTCGAAAGAAACGATGGTGCTCAGCTACGGCGAATGCATGGTGCTCACCGTAGCTGTGACAGGTTGCGCCATCATTTCATTGCAGTGAGAGCGACATTTTTGATGACTATCGTCGCAGATGACAATCACTTTTAATTTATTGTGCACAGAACTGGGGAGGAGTGCGGGCGTATTTACCAAAAGGGTGCTATGAAAAAAAAAATTCGCCGCAGATTTATATCTCAGGGGGAAACTTGAGCCCATGTCATCCAGCGGATTACCTGAAAGTGTCGAATACACCTGACGCTCCTATTTATACTGCAGAAAGTGCATATATTGCAAGTCCCAGTAGTCGACCTACGTACGGCAAGTCCTAGCTACGCCAGCACCATTCCTTCGGCTCGTGTTCAAACCGCCTGAGTAATTTTTTCAATCTATATTGGATAACGGCAGTATCAGAAACCTGGTGGACAATCGCGACTGAACGACCCCAAACCTGGATGATGGAGGTGATTTAGTTTGGCGGTGTCATGCGACGCCGCGATCCCAACGTTGATTCTTTAAGTCTTTGTCTTCCTGAGACTGCAGAAACGGTAGCGCAATTTACACAGCTACTGATAATAACAGCTAATCCCGCCAAGTTCGTTGGTGTCGCCTCTGTAGCTCTCCTTTCCATGCTAACGACAGTTCCTCGTGTTGTTACATTGAGGGCCTGTGTCAATTACCGAATCACCTGCTACGGCATGTTAGCCTACATCAGGACATATGCAGAACAAATATATAGTCTTCTCATTGGCCAAAAAATGATTTCATGCTTCCCTAAAAAATATTGGTGCAAGGAGGGTAATACGTATGCTGCTATACTCTGCGATGCAAGTGCAGTCACATGCGGCCTAATGACAGTGCATTTCATTATCTGTTTCGAGACACCTGCGACGTTATCTATTGTATGAGCGTTTACTGATGAGAAATGTACCACTAGTATGAGCTTACTTTTGCAGCCGCGTCAGATTAAGTGAGAAGCTATCCTGGCATATGGATATTCGAGAACTCTTGGTATTATACTGCGTTTCTTTAGTTATATTCTTCACACTAGTGCGCTACATTAGCAGAGTCTTTAATATAATACTATTATTTGGGTTAGCTCATTCATATTGATTTCCTTCTAATGGCGTCAGTCGTCATCTTTCGAACAACGGAGGAGCTCGAACGTAAAGAGGGCCTTGCTTTGAAAGCAACCACTAATGCAATATTGTTTCGGCACGCAATTTCGCAGGCATAACTTCAAACAGGGCATTGCATATGGAGTTTGAATACTTCTTTATTGAAGCGTAGCTACTTTTTTCTTATTTTGTTTGCGGACCTTTAGTATCTCGCTGACCGGGACTGCTGATGCTGCCCAAAAGCTGAGCAAATGACAACGCACCTTTATTAACAAGTCGGCGTATAGGCATAGCCGTGTGTACTACCCCTGTAGATATGCCAGGCACAGGCTTTATTCTCTACAATATCACGCAGTAAAACAACAAGCACTGCGTAAATACCCTCCACAGCAACAAATAACGAAGAACGCCTTCGAGCGCATCATTTCGTTGATAAACTGAGGCTCTCTCTGCAGTTGTCTAGATTAGAAGAGTGCTTGACATCAATCGCACTCAGACTTCTGCCCACGCCAGCTAGCTCTGGCAAGCACACATGCTTTGGCTCGAGAGCTTTGTCGTATGCGAAAGCTTTGAAGCAAATCAGGTAATTTCGCTTTGTAAAAGGCAGGCTTCGTGAGGAAATGTTGTGTGTAGCGCCAATGCATTCTTGCGCAAGGTTCAAAAGATGTCAGCACTCGGGTTAGCTCCGCAGTTTCTGCCAAGCGGGCACAATTTGTACCCTGAGCTGCCTGAATTTCACAATTGCAATGCATACCTCGAAGTGTTCACTTCAGATATTACTAAAAATTGCTAATTGATGGCTGGTGCATCAGCACTTATCGCGCTTTTTCTGATTTCCACTGCTATGAGCTAATGTATCAGTGAAAAAGGAAACATTGTGGTTTCCACTCAGCTGTTTTATACGCAATTTGATCTTTCCAATCGGAAAATATCACCTATTGCCTAGCTTACGCTGACAGGCTGCGATAAGTACCGCGTAAAGACGTCACGGCGCTTTAGTCAACACAATGCCAACCGAAACGGCAAATATACATATATTTGTTATCCGTCAAACGGCAGCATGTTCTAGCGTTTTACTTCTCTTTGTTGTCAAAACTATTTATCAAAGGCTACAAATAAGCAGACTTTCGTGCTGCACACTCCTTGTTTTGGGGAACATCAATGTTTCCTAAGCCTTTGAATGAACGCGTTCCTGACGTACCAACGTGTTTGCCATATTGTAGACATTTCTTTGCTTTTTGTGTATCTCTGTGAAATCTCGTCGCATCCGTGGTTGAAAGATCTACTGGGATTATAGCGCCCGCCTTTCTTTCTCGTTCTTTGTTGGGCTATATACCTTCAAATTTTAGTACCAAGTCACCCTTACAGCAAGCGACAGATTTTGGCATCGTAGGAGCAACAGTGAACGTGCGTGGCTTTGTGTCTTAGCACGAAAGCAAAAGGCCAGATCACCGCAGTTTTCTCATATTGACCCAGCTGGGTTACTCATCAAAGCATGTTGTTTAGTTCATTACATACTGCGCGCCATTACATACGATGCAGTTGACAATGTCGAAGCTGTCTGCGTGGTGACCAGTTGCGCAATGTTCTCAATATAAACGAACAGGGACCCCCAATGCCCCCATAATTCGCCTTTTTAAATAATAATTTCATAAGCAAATTGGGCGCTCATGTACTTAGAGTTTAAAGATGTGCTCGGTTGATTTGGATGAACTTGCAAATGTTGGCAACTATTGTATCACGACCTCCTCCACAAGATAAGTTATTGAAGGATCAAAGGACGTAAGCACAAGGTAGTATGAAAAACGTTTCGGAAACGAAGCACTTTTTGCAGGTGTGCTTGAAGAGTCGTTATAGAAGCACAACAAGAAAAAAAGCATGTCCTACAGGTTTTGCGATCAGTCACTAAGACAATCAATCAAGTCAATCCAATCACATAACATAAGTATAAACAATAGATCAGTTAATAAGCATAAGAAATGAGTATAGACAACAAGAGCATGCTATTTTTATCCTTAGATGCAATACCAGTTTCAATCAGGAAGTTCATTAATATTTAGCGTGGATCGCTATAATTACGCGTTAATCTAGCTTTCCTACGCTGAGAAAACGATCTTCAAGGCAATTCAGTGCGGGCTTCAAAGCACATCTTTGCTGCTCAAACTTCGGACGGCTAGTGAAATATCGTTCTGCCCTTTCCCACGAATGGTCGCTCTAGCAACAATTGGTAGTTTAAAAACGTGTACCACGTTGAAATCTGCCTGTACGCGCCACTTCCAGCCTGAGACGACGTACCTTGACGTGTGCACTTCGCAATAATTATGCGCGAAGGGAAGCCATGTGCACTTTGCCTCTTTCTCTATCGACAGTTACAACAGAAACTGCAGAGCGTCCAGGACGAACTGCATCGGGTCCGGCACGCGCTGGACGAACTGCGCGCCCGAAGCCTCGGGACACCCACAGACGGCGACAGCGTCACGGCAGTCGCTCCTTTCGGGGAACCGCTTCTCACGCCGGAACCGGAAGAAGGCACGCGGGGGCCACAGCGGCCTCAGTCGCGCTCACCGGCGCCGGCGGTGACGACACCGGAAGAAGAGGAGCGAGAGCGACTGGAGACGCGCCTCGGCGAGCTCCAGGAGGAGTTCTCCGAGCTTCTCATCGGACTGCGCAGGCGCAAGTCGGTCGCCGACAACGTGCTTCTGGACGCCGACGTTGAGGTAACGTTGCGCATGCGTTCACGGCCGCCGTACTGCTCTCGAGCGCGCCCTGTCGTGCGTGTTAGCTTCGGCGACAACTGGCGACTTTGCGACAGGTCGGGAGACGTCATAACTGAGAAAACGCGAACATAACCTAGTCTGCTTCGTCACACTGACGTGTGCTCAAATGTATCGGCTATTGGTGGCCTTAGAGATATTTTTTTTCACCTGTAGCCAAGGTTCCGAGACGTTAAATCGTATAAACCGAATAGATTGCGATATGTAGAAAACCTGGTAAACACTTAAGCAATTTGTGTTTCTTAGTGAGATAGATGAGTCAGTTGTTAGTGCTGTAAATAAGGTCCTGTCCCGCGCTGACAAGTAAACGCCAGCCCTTGCGGCACTGGGCTCCATGAGAATACTGTACACAGAGGACTCTAGTGGTGCGTGAGAACATCAAGAGTATCCTTAGTGATATTTCAATTTTCTAGTTCTTGTTGGTTTATAGTTTCAAGGTTGCCGTCAGTTCTTGGGACCTTTATAGCAGAATTGCTCAACGTTAATCGGACCATTAGGTGGCGCTTTACCATGGAGTTAAGTATCCTTTAAACTTTTGCTTCATTTGCCTCATTACTTTAAGCAACATTTGTTATGTCCTGTTAATTTTCAACTCTCTTTTTGAGCTGTACATTCATGCTAATAAAGTCATCGGATTGCATTTAGTTTATAATTAAATTAACGAAAACGAACCACTTAGCCACAATCCAATTTTCAGCCTGTGAGACAAACACTGGTACACGTGTAGGCATTTGTCTGGCAGAACACACGAGCTCTACAGAAGCCTCTTACTTCGGTACGTGCACGTAGGCCGCTCCATACTATGGCCGAAACTTTTCTAAGAACATTTGACAAAGCACACTGACAGGGAACTGAAAACATCGTGATGACGTATCCCTACGGTGCCGTCGCGAAAAGAATGCATGGGCTACACGGCAATATCACTTATATCAACAAAGTCTACTGATGCAACTTGTCCCCTACAATTGCAATTTCTAAAGACAACGGAGTAAAGTTCCTCGCAAAATAGCGGCCTAATGGGGCATACCTCGTAAGCAATATTCTTTAAATAAAACGTCTTCATTTTCAAATTTACTACCAAGAAGTGCCTCATTTCATAAAGAACATAGGCTTCAAATGATATGCCGAAACGAGCGGTTCAGAAATGGCGCTATACCATACTTAAGAAATGGGCGTGGCCACATGTCCACTTGATACCAGCTCTCTTAAAAAAAAAATGCTAAGCACTCGCAAGAAGCTGTTTCTTGCGTTTACGATTGTGGATATCGCTTAATGAACATTTTCAGCTCTTTAGCGTTTCAAATATCAACCATGTATGGTAATACTGATTCATGCAGGCAGTGCACCTGTTTTTATATTAGTGACTGTTTATCGTGCTCCAATGTTCAAAGTGTGAACACTACGAGCGTTTGCTTCTTCTTATGCTACCTTACTGGGACGCCTTAATTTCCGTCAGAATAATCAAAACAGAAAAAAAAGTTAATTCTTGGAAATCCTGTGACATTGTCATCCTGAGCTCAGGAGGGCAAGGCCCACTGAAGATCTGTGTGTGTGTCACGCTCAATTGCTACAAAGAAAACCAAACAAACCAAACGGAACAGTGGGAAGAAATTTCTGGAAGGCCTTCGCAGTTAAAAACCAGGTAAATGATTGTGGGAAATGTGCCCGTGGTTCACTATTAAACTTTATATTTCAAAATTACTCTTCTTCTTCTCAAGAAGGATTTTATCTCCTTAAGTGGCACACCTCACACCTTTTGCTGTAAGATTCTGTTGCCATGTTGTAATGTGCCTAGTCCTTCTACTGAACTAAAGCAAATGCGCTACCTCAAGAACATTCCGCTTAAATGAAAAAAAAATCCTTGCGTGCCAATATTTAAAAAGCGATATTGCTGCAAGTTGCAATCTCAATGCTATTTTATGGCGATAGGAAAATAGCAATTGTATGGACACCCCAGGAGCTTTTCTGCCATCGCCGTCGCGTTCGGTATAAAGTCAAAGCGCAATAACACCGCCGCCGCGCGCCGTATGCTCTATGTGCGAGTGAAAGCTTGCGAGGGTGGGCCGGCGATGGCGGCTCAATCTCGCGCGCGAAGGGAGTCAAGCGGGGAGGAAGCGCGCCGTCACCCGTCGCGCGCACGGCACCGTAGGGAGGGGTAAAGGACATTCTACTACGGCTCCTGCTACGTATGGCGCTGCGGTACGGGCTCTATCTTGAAAGGGATCTGCGATGGGGACAGAGAGTGCGCTGCGCTGTTTTTTCGCCGTTTCGTTCGCGTTGAAAAGAGAGGGAGCACGAAGGTGAATTCGCTCGCTGCTGCTGCCGCCCTTCCTGACTCCAGCGTTTTGACAGCGAGTTCCCGCGCTGTGTTCATGTGTTCTGATGTTCATGATGTGTTCATGTTTTCGTGTTCGTGCGTGACATCATGCTTGTTAGTTTACTTAGTCAATGCTTGCAAGTTTGTACGGCCAATAAAACTATTATCCTTACTCCGTATAGTCGTCTGCTAAGTTGCCATCGCAATCGTTGCTTCGCCTTACTTGCTAAACCAAAACTCTTTTTTTTAATTCGACCAAAACGCCACATTCTGCACACTACGTGACAGATACTTCATAATGCACGTTTTTCGTTACATATCGAAAAAAAAAATGCCACGGGAAGTGAGGAATGTTGAACTATTTATCTGCGAATATTTAGAATTTTTTTTCTTGAGATAAATTGGAGAAAATATCAAAAATATCTTGAAAGAGTGCAAGTTCGGGCATGTGGTATTCCATAACTTTTATGGTTTTAGCGCGCGAAAAGGGACGAGAGAGAGAAGTACGACGCTGACACAGCGCTTACTTCCAACAATTGGTTTTTTTTTATTCTTCGAAGCGGTACACATATATATGGAAAACTGACAGCAATGTACGCATGCGCATATGTACTGGTTTTGAACGAATAAGATAGCAACGAGACATGTGTAATCGAAAGTCAAGATGATATATAAGATGAAAAATGCGACTATGCATAGCTAAAAAAAAAATTCTGTAACTGTAAGTATAAAATGCTATCTGCATCAAGCCACCCTCTGTGTGACGTTTAAGAAATCGAATTCAGTTTTTGAAAGATAGATTGAAGGTGCGCTAACCCATGCGTCACCCAAACTAGCGATCTTCGCCGCTTCAAGGATGTCACGTGTTGTTTGTGTTGGGCTTCCTCCTATCACAGTGCACTGATTATAAACGGGACTGCACCCGTGCTTTCTGCAGGGAAAAGCCGGATGCCCCACTCCTCCAGTTCGCACATTATTAGCGCGTTCACGCAGCCTATCCTTTACGCACCTCCCCGTTTGGCCGATATATTTTTTGCCACATGACAGGGGTAGTTCATACTCGATATTGTTCTCGCAAGGAACATAGCCTTCCTTGTGATTTGTGCGGCAACTTTGTTTCTCAGAACCACAGTAGCTGGCCTTGCACAAGCTGGACAGCTTGATTGGCGCTGAAAAGATGACGCTTACATTTGTGTTATTGCCAATCTTCTTCGGTCTGTGTGAGATATCGTGGATGTACGGCATTATTGCGCGTTTTGGCTTCCCTCGCGCAATTTCTGGTGAAGTAGACTGTTCATCCTGTCGCCCGCGTTTTACGGTCTTAAGGAGACCTTCGGCCACAGCTGTGATGATATACTGCGGAAAACTGGCCTGTTTCATGCGATCCTCTTGCACAAGTAAACTGGGCAAACACTTGTGAGGACAGGAGTGGCGAAGCGCATTCATTAGGGTTGACTTTGCGATACACCACTTAACCAACTTAGAGTATCTCACATCATGTATGTGTATAGGATGCCACCAGAATGTGTGTGGTGCACAGCGTTCGCCAAATTTCAAGAAAAATAGGAATGTTATTAACGTCGAAGTGCGGAATGCTCTGTCTGCAAATTGCCAGTTATACTACTGTCGCACGAGCACTCAAAACCTCTTTTACCTAAGCAGTCTTTTGAAAGACTTTGAGCGACAAAGTTGAAAGACTGTTTAATGAAGACGTGTTACGCAGCAGACACACGGCACCGAAGATCTCATTTTAGGGTTTCCTTCTAGACACGCTACCGAAAGCGTGGCGGTAGAGTTCGAAGCAAAGTAGGCCGAAATAAAGTCACGTATCTCGAAATATCAAGTGAAAACTTATTGTACGACACGTTTTTCAAATAAATTGAACAACGCCAGATCAAGAAACGTCGGTGTAAAGATTTGTTGTAGTGACATCCGACACGACATCCGACGTGACATTCCCGACCCGTTCGACCTGCTTACGAGAGTACAGAAGAAAATGATTCTTACTGGGTTTACTACGCCCTTCTGGGAGACATAAAATTATTTTTTTATGATAAGCCTAGGAGACAGAGAAATACGCTGTCGCTTATGTTAATTTCATAAATGATAATTGCTGGCGCCCACTGGTTTCCAGGCTACTCCTTTTCGGCCGTAAAAGAGATCGAAGAATGGCGCTTCCAGAAAAAACTGCTTCTGAAAAAGAGATCGCTCCCTGTCGTATGTCTGCCGGCGAAGCTCCTTTTCGGGAGAAGTCTTTTTGCTCAAAAGACTTTCGAGTACCCATGTGAAAGATGTATTACTTTGTGAAACTGTATTTAACAACTACAATGAAATACGTTTTGGGGCGCGAAACCGCAATGTTAACTTTTTGCACTGTATCCAAGACTGGTGTCAGCAGACGCTCCGGTTGATAGCAATGAGAGGGAGCAACTTTATTACGTTTATGTTAGGAAAATTGTGACGGCTGACATCTTTTTAAACCAAAAGGGGTATCTTTAGTGTCTTTTAAGTGCTTGCACTTTTTTCGTGGTTGAACGGAAGGAAATGTTGCATGCCTTTCCGCGCATAATTGCGGATACTTCATATGCATGTACGTTCTCCGCCGACCTCACGAATTTTTTCATCGGCAATGCGCCTGCAGGAAGACGACGACTTGGATGGCGAACTACGGCGGCCTGCGAGGCGCCGCGCCCTCTCGGTCACGGTGCGGCGAGCCAGCCTGCAAGCAGTGGTGTCCACCACGCGGCCGCTCACCACCGGGTCGTCGCCCGTCTTCCGGTCGGCGGACCCGAGCCCCGGAGCTCCGGAGACGAGGACGTTTCTAGGGGTCACCATTAGGGACGACTGACTAAGGCCGCACCGCACGTAAGCAGGGGAATAGATGTGCAAACGGCACACCACCACACCGGTGGACTTGCCGAATAAATTATTGCTTAACTGATGTTATAGAGAACCTTCTTGGAGGTAAATCTGTGCAGAAAAAGACATCGCCATTATATATTCCCGAAAGATTCGCGTGATCATTGGCGTACACCTAAGCCCCATATAGCACGAGCCTTTTCTCGTGGTGAGACATATGCTTGGTGGTCATATTGCCAGAACTGCTGCCTTTCCAGAACGAGCGGAGTACAAAATATACATTAAGGACAGATGATGAAGGAAAAGATTTTTGGCGCCAAACTTAAGTTATTCAAACGAATGAAATCGCTAACCAACGCTGAAATGAAGTTGATAGTGACGAGCAGCTCAAAAAGTACACTAGGTGGATCATTTTCGCTAAGAACTACCTCGTGTGGATTCTATACGCGCGATGGTACATTCCAACTAATGCATGTGGTGTATATGTGCTGCACAATACTGCGAAGGTCGGCTCGCAAAAGCCGGGAAGGAAGCTCGCGATCAGCTTAACTTGTTTGCATTCAGTACACTTACGGCTTGAAATCTCAAGCTCGAGTAGTAGCCACACGGAAAACTGGAATTGCACCTTTCACTTTGTCGCTGAGTGCTTAAATTGCAAACAGATGCGGCCTGACTTGTCTCTGCGGATTCCGAAACGTTTTGTTAGGTACGGCGTAACACGTTTATTGAAAATATTCACGCTGGTACGTTGTACACCGTTGAAGCGCTCTTGGAGTGAATAGTGCCGCCAGTTTTCATGGTCTTTCTGGAGTGACTTGTTGGTTGCAGCACGGTATTTGCGTAAATTCTTGCACATGATGTTTCACAGGCACCGCGCGGCGTCACCTTATTCAATAGCTGTTAGGTGGCATTGCAAATGTGTACATTGAAGCTGCAGTAGATGAGAGCATATGCGGCCGTCAGGGTGACTAGCACAGGACCATTTGCATACAATGGGAACGTTTTCTCGACAATGCATGGACGCCATCATAACGAGCAATCTAGCTAGAGCTATTCGTTTCACATCTTCGATTAGCTTCTTTTCCACAACTGGATCGACAGGCCGAAGTAACTGGCTGTGAGCCATAAATAAAGTCAACTAGATGTGACGTTGCTTGTGTGTCCCTGTAGAGGTTTTCAACCTAGTCGATCGCTCTGAACCAGCTTGCCACCACCTTTGATGCAAATCAACCCGGTTTCTATCTTTGACGTTGTCTGCGGAACACTTTCACACAACACGTCCTGTCGCGTCTCATTTGCCTAAAGTCTGATTCACACTGCCGTAGACCTTCCCGTTCCGTCACCGTCATGGTATCCGCATCCGTCGGAAGAGAGCATTTCATGTTTGTTTTGTCTTCAAAAACGGTATGCAGGCAACGTTATGGACATGGGCCAATGCCGCCAGCATTCATTTTTAGGAGAAAGCACACACACCAAAAAAAAAATTATCACTCCTAACGTAGAAAAGTCCCTTAACAGCGACAGGACGGCGTGTTTGACTGCTGCGTGAATCTTGTATGCCAGCCATGGTATTTTCCGCCTCCAAGTTAAACCCAATTTAAAGCGTGAAACTGTGAATTGTATCTTAGGTTCCAATTGCAAAAAGTTTTGTTGGATGAAGAACCTCAAACCAGCATTGATTTAATTTCTCGCATGCCATGTATTAGAAAATGCCCCTGCAGGACCGTTGTTGCTTCTTGTCATGTAGGTAGGCACTCTCTGCACATTCCGTTTCATTCGCAGTTCACATTTCGTTCTCATCTCAGCACCAAGCTTTACTTATAGGTGAGTCCTAGCCATTCTAGCCTATATGTAGAAGAAGTCGAATGGAAGTCTGGTATTCAAGACTCCAATGCATAAATGATGCACTCCCTCATAGGCACAGCAGAAGTCGCAATTCCTTCCCTACGTGATCTCTCTGCAACAGTCCACTCCACTTCTTGCCGCTATCTGTCTCGCACTTGGGAACCATAACAAGAAACTCCTTCCAAATTGCACCTCGTGCTAAATTTGAAAACGTGTAGGTCTTGACTAGTCTGTATGAATGGACGCTAGCAAAATTGAAAGAAATTATATGCGAGAGGCATGTCTTCAAAAAGTCTTCTTAAAGGAATCGAAACAAAACGCATTTTATGGATAAACAACACATCATTAAGCATGCCTATATGAAAGGTAACACCGTACCAGTAAGGCACCAGAACGGCAAGCAATACGACCAGTTTATGAACGACAAAACGAAAGCTAGCAAAACAAGGAAACCGTAACGTGGCTTCAGCAAGGTATAGAGGGGGCCACTGTTAAAGGGAACACTTGAGCGTAGAGCTTGCCAGGATCTCGCTCTCTCGCTGGAGTAAAATCGCCTGGATTTACTGCACACAACTTGTGGTTGCTAGCTCTGACTCAGAACTTTCGATACACCTGTGCAGTGCACTGCCACTGCAACCGTAGCCACTTGCAGCTAGGGCGCCAGCAAAGAGAGAGGCACACGTATGGGTGTTCCCTTTAATAGTGGACCACACATTACATGCATCCGTAAACCATTTGCAGTTTCGACAGTGGTCGGAAACTGAGCGGCATTCAGTGTAAAGAGACGAGATGTCATAAACACAGGACAAGTTCAGTTGCTAGACCATTAAAAAGCAGAAGCGGTTATACGCGCTGTTGGAAAAATATAGCCCGAACCAATGAAAAGTGTTCAACTGATTTCACTCAACCTTTTATTCATTACTTTATTTAATAACACCTTACAGAGCCGAACTTGGGCATAGGGTAAGGGGGCAATGCATGGCAGGCATACATAGCGCTCAATGGCGAAAACACGTGATGTTAACGACGTAAATACTGTTCTCGTAGTATATTCAATTAATGTCGAAGCGAAGAATTACCGTTATACTATTAAAATTTGAAGTGCGAATAGTTATCATAAATACAAAATTCAATCTTTCCTATTCCTGAACACGTTTCAATGCAAAAGAAGCAACCAATGTTGTAAATTACCCAAAGCTATCACGTTCTTTGCTGTACTTTGCCATTCCTAACATTCCTGACACACTTGTGCGAACTTGGAGAATTACAATTCTTGTTCTATTGAAGCAGAGCTCGAGACAGGAAGACACTGCTCAATATGGCCGGACCGGAAGAGGTGTCTCTGATGGTTTGCATCTCCTACATCTCGTCAAATTTTCTTCGCAATAGCTATCAGGAAATTTTCATCAGCGTTTGTATAGCGGATGTTCGCAGAGGATCTTCTAGAGCCAATTTTTTCGCAATAATGGCTCGGGTTCAAAACGCCTCTATAATTCAGAGAATGGCTAATGACCTTGGTACTCCGGTTACATATGTCAGAAATGTTATGCGCCCTTTGCAGGCGTTCAAACCGGCCTCTGGTGGGCACATTATTAGCGTTGCAAGTGCGGACGATTCAACCTATTTGTTCCCATGCCTAACTTTCAAAGGTATTTTTGCACATATTTAGAATTTTCAGAATAATGTATTCTGCATCCGCCTTTTAGCTGTTTGCCCTTATCATTCAGTATCGTCACGAAACATTATCAGTGCTGCTGAGGCCACACTAAACGATGGCCAGGGTAAAGCTCCTATTTCTCGCTATATTGTTCTTGATATATCTTTATTTATTTCATTATATATATATATATATATATATATATATATATATATATATATATATGTGTGTGTGTGTGTGTGTGTGTGTGTGTGTGTGTACGCTGTCGGCTTTCAAGATTCGTATTGCACTTTGCTTGGCGATTCCTTGCGCGCGTGCAGTGTCGCTTTCCAAAGGGCGCTCGCCTACCTTCTCGTGGTATTTGATACTTTGTGTCACGTCATTCTGCTTTTCTTTCTACTTTTTTTGCTTGAAAGCGCGCTTGCCCTGCGCTGCAGTTTGTACATTCCCACGTGCACATTGTTTCTGGCATTGAGTTCACCGTGGCGACTGGAGTCACCTTGCAAAGGTGGCAGTCACCGGATCTCTCGGCTCTATATATAGCCGCACCGCCAGAGACAATGCCGTATATGTCGCTATAATAATATGTATACGCACAGGACAGAAAGCGATCTTCCTACGCGGGCTCCGTCGCACCGGCAGATGACGCCAAAGAAAGCGGAGACAAGCGCCATGACCACTTTAGTCATTCAAACATGAATCCACCACATGCTTTTTAGCATGTGGTGAAGTGTTGTTGAAGTAGTCTTTGAAGTTCATTTGAAGTAGTGAAGCAGTTTTTTGAAGTTATTTCCTCAATTCTTTGTTTTTTTTTTTCGTTCTCCGCCGAGTGGCACACAGGACGCTGCCTTGGACACTATCGGCGATTTGTGCACCATAGGCACACGCACAGTTTTACATAGTGGAAAACTCGAAATGCGTGGCGGCTCATGTTCGCGCCTACCAGCCGTGGTATCCCCGTGGCAATGTCGTGGCGTGGCTGAGCTCGCGGTTGCGGATCCGATCCCGGCCCCGCTGGCCGCATTTCGATGGGGTAAATTGCAAAAGACGCTTGTGTACTTAGATTTAGCCCAAAGAACCAGACGTGGTCAAAGTTCATTCAGAGTCCCCCCTACTAGGGCACGCCTCGTAATAAGGTTGTGATTCTGGCACGTAGAACCCAAGAATTTCACTTCAATTTTCACGCTTGCTGCCCATACGTGTTTCATGACTAGAACTGTGATAACTTAGAGTAACATCTTAGCACCGAGTGGTTCTCGCTTGGAACGTGAACTTTGAACCTGAGTGCGTGCTGTTCTGTGATTTCATTATAACGGCAAAGCCTACAGGATGTCGTCACAAAGGGAAGCAGACAGTACAAGCACTGCTGAACACACAATTAACGGTTGTTAATACAGCGCTAGTCCTACGCGCTCCTCTTCTCTTTGTCGCGGTCTCATTTTCAGTGCCGGTTTAATGGAGATGAACCAACTAGCCCAGCTTTACACTCTGCTGTCCTGTAATCTGCTATTGAGGATTATGCCGTCATCTAGTCCCAGTTTTTGCTCTGCAAGGCAACATCCGGAAGTTAACGCTATGCGTAGTGATGTGAATCCATGGCGATCATACGCTCTAGTCTGATCGGTGTGTGTTCAAACTACCGCAACACGTACAAGAAAAAGAAATTCTTTGTGGCACTTGTAAAGGCAAACAAAACACCGTTTATCCCATCGTCGTATCTCGTAGTCCTTTTTTAACACCGTAGCCCGTATTGCCGGCACACACCGTATTTCTGAAAATATCCTTTAACGTGCCCCAAAAGTTCGTTGCACTTCACATTTAATCATGAACCGCCGAGAAAAAGCAGGACACAGCGCCCTACTCTAGTCAGCCACATTCATACTTTTCAGGAAAGGGTAGATTGCAGCACCTTGATTGCGATGACGGTGGTGGCCTGCACTCCGCCCATTGCCAAGACGAGAAGATACAAAACGAAAAAAATATACAATCAAAATATAAAGTTTAAACATTTCTGAGATCGATTTCGCATTAGCGTCCCGAAGCCGTTCTTCTGCAAAAGTCTACAGTATGTTCTGAAACGTGTGTAATCTCTATAACCTAGCCATCATCTGACTGACATGACTTCCTTTTTTTTAGAGGTCCTCTACCTTCCATTATTTGACCTATGGGCGCTGATGTTTGCCTCTCTGACGACATCAATGTTCTATTTGAGTGGTACTTCACAAACATCGTCGCGTTGATTCTTTCTCTCCAGACCACCTTACAGTTACAGCGAACAGAGACTTTTTTTATTCGTGCTCAAAATGTAAGTACTACGGTGACATTGCGAACTCTGCCACGAAGCCTCCGTTGAAGTTGCACCCCATAGAAGCTCAACTGCGATTTTCGAATTATACTTCAGCGTTTGACAGTCGGTCTGATAAGGCTAACGAGGCACGCACATGGACTCACCTGCAACAAAAAGCCTTTTGCTTAGAGTATGGGGCAGCAAGAAGAAACGTCGATTCATACTCGCTGGCGGCAGGTTTAAATGCACGCCAATATTCTCAGTTTGACGTAATACAAGTAAAGTACTGGCTTAGGCAAGTTGGTGTTCGTGATTTATGACAGATTATTTTGGGCGCTATCTAGGGACAAAAAAGTGTGCGACGATTACGATGTTCTCTTGTGCGAAATTTCACCGCAGCTCGATACGTCTTCTCATGTCGCGATATATTGAGGCAAGGAATTTGAGAAAAAAAATCACCGCGCCGACTGGCAGTAGGCCAGTGTCGTCAGCGCCTTCGCAGGGGAAGGGGCGGTATGAGAACGCTGGCATGACGAGCAGCATCGGAGCAAGCTGTACAAGAAGACGACGAACTCGCGAGCAGTCACACGAGCCCGAGGGGCAGTATGGAAATGCTGGCACGAATGAGAGGCATCAGAGCCAGCTATACAAGAAGATGAGCGCGAGCACTCACAAGAGCGCAAGGGACAGCATCGGAATGCTGGCATGGTGAGCGTCATCACAGCCAGCTACACAAGAAGACAACTAACCTGCGACCAGTAGCACGAGCACGAGGAGCGGTATGGGAAAGCTGGCATGATGAGCGACATTGGAGCCAACTATAGAAGAAGATGAACGCGCCAGCAGTAGCCGGAACACAATGGGCGGTATGGAAAAGGTGGCATGATGAGCGGCATCGGAGCCAGCTGTAGGAGAAGAGGACGAACGCGCGAGCAGTGGCACGATCACGAGGGGCAGTATGGGAACGTTGGCATGATGAGCGGCATCGGAGCCAGGTGTAGAAGGAAACAGCGATGAACGCGCGAGCAGTAGCACGAACACGAGGGTAAGCATGGAAACGCTGCCATGATGAGTGACATCAGAATCTTCTGTAGAAGAAGACGAAGGCGCGAGAGGTGGCATGAGCACGATGGGCAGTATGGGAACGTTGGCATGATGAGCGGCATCGGAGCCAGGTATACAAGGAAACAGCGATGAACGCGCGAGCAGTAGCACGAACATGAGGGTAAGCATGGAAACGCTGCCATGATGAGTGACATCAGAATCTTCTGTAGAAGAAGACGAAGGCGCGAGAGGTGGCATGAGCACGATGGGCAGTATGGGAACATTGGCATGATGAGCGGCATCGGAGCCAGGTATAGAAGGAAACAGCGATGAACGCGCGAGCAGTAGCATGAACATGAGGGTAAGCATGGAAATGCTGCCATGATGAGTGACATCAGAATCTTCTGTAGAAGAAGACGAAGGCGCGAGAGGTGGCATGAGCACGATGGGCAGTATGGGAACGTTGGCATGATGAGCGGCATCGGAGCCAGGTATAGAAAGAAACAGCGATGAACGCGCGAGCAGTAGCACGAACATGAGGGTAAGCATGGAAACGCTGCCATGATGAGTGACATCAGAATCTTCTGTAGAAGAAGACGAAGGCGCGAGAGGTGGCATGAGCACGATGGGCAGTATGGGAACGTTGGCATGATGAGCGGCATCGGAGCCAGGTATAGAAAGAAACAGCGATGAACGCGCGAGCAGTAGCATGAACATGAGGGTAAGCATGGAAACGCTGCCATGATGAGCGACATCAGAATCTTCTGTAGAAGAATACGAAGGCGCGGGAGGTGGCATGAGCACGATGGGCAGTATGGGAACGTTGGCATGATGAGCGGCATCGGAGCCAGGTATAGAAAGAAACAGCGATGAACGCGCGAGCAGTAGCATGAACATGAGGGTAAGCATGGAAACGCTGCCATGATGAGCGACATCAGAATCTTCTGTAGAAGAATACGAAGGCGCGGGAGGTGGCATGAGCACGATGGGCAGTATGGGAACGCTGGTGTGATGAGCGGCATCGTAGCCAGCTATAAAAGATGACTACCCACGTGCGCGCAGTGGCACGAGCGCTAGGGGCAGGAGCGCATGGGGCACTATGGCAACGCTGGCATGTTGAGCGGCATCGGAGCTAGTTGTAGAAGACAGCGCTATTCTCCGAAGACTTCAAACAAACTCTATAGTGACTCCTCTTTTCCGTCACTATATTCAAGGCCTACCTGGGCCACCGAAATGCCCGAACTGCATGGAATATCCGTCCCTAGAGCATTGTCTATGGCATTGCCCTCACACTCAACCCAAACTGCAGTCAGCCCTCTCTAACATTCCCACTAACATCAAACCACGGCCGTGGACGGACTGGCTCTCTCCACCACCCCATGCTACTAACATTCTCCTGCCGGTGCTTATCCAGCACGTCAGCGACGTGTTGGGTGAGGACTGGTAGCTGACCGACCAGGGTTGAGCGCCGGACGCTGGCGTAGAAATAAAAGTTTTCTCTCTCTCTCTCTGTAGAAGAAGCAGAAGAACGCAAGAGTGGTGGCACAAGCACGATTATGGGAACGCTGGCATGAAGAGTGGTATCGGAGCCAGCTATAGCTTGTAGTCCCATAACTGTCAATTCGACGGTGATTGCTCGGATTCGAGCTGTTCTAGTTTTTTTAAAACTTCGTCTCAACGTGACAGCAACTCAGAGTTGGGAATTACTGGTGATTTAAGCTTCTGGCTAGCATGTTGAACAGGTTTCATGTTGGCAGGCCGACACACGCGCGAGTAAGAATAAGTTTACCAGAGTAAATTTATGGTGCTTCAGGAATGGGGGGAGTCACGCCCCACTAGGCCGCGGACTTAAACAGCAATAATGGGCTGTGGGAGTACAGCTTGACCGATAAGATAGTCGAATAGGGGCATGCGGCTCGCTTTGACTGATGACACTTCTGTTGACATGCGACTTGTGTCGACTGATAACACTTGCATTGATACGCCTTTACAGGCGAATTATGAACACACGTGTGAAAGACGGCAAAGAATGTCGTAATATGGACAAAAATATATGTTAATAATATTTGGGATTTTACGTGCCAAAACCGCTTTCTGATTATGAGGCACGCCGTAGTGGAGGACTCCGGAAATTTTGATCACCTGGGGTTCTTTAACGTGCACCTAAATCTAAGCACACGGGTGTTTTCGCATTTCGCCCCCATCGAAATGCGGCCGCCGTGGCCGGGATTCGATCCCGCGACCTCGTGCTCAGCAGCCCAACACCATAGCCACTGAGCAACCACGGCGGGTGAAAAAAAAAATATATATATATATGTTGTAAACTATTTCCTTGCTGGCAATAAAATTTTGTGTTGCCTCCGTGGATTGTTCTTGTAATAATAATAAAGATAAGGCTGATGACAAAGGGCGCTGCCGCTTCAGCAAAACTGAATATGTTTCCAAAATTGGACGTCTGATAGCGCTCATGAATTCCTGTCGCAAGGACTGGATTACAGCATTAAATCAGCATGTTGGAGAAAACAGTTATATCGTTGAGCCGGAATATCTTGCTACTGCGATGTTCCACAATGACAGGCGAGCCGATTTTTCATTATGCGACGTTTAGCATGGCCGTCACTCACGGTGCCTCTTCTGACTTCCACGTTTTGTACTTGTTGCTTTGGTTTGATAAAAACATTGAAAGGAAGTAGGCGCATGCAGTGACCTTTGTAGAAGAGTCCTGACGTGTATAGTTAAGAGTGACAAATCTGTTGCGATTCAAGCCAGCGACAAACCAGCAGCCCGGTCCTTGCGGACGTTGCAGCAGCAGTCACGAGTGAACTACAGCAGTCTCGTAGTTTGTATTTTACGAGCCACGCAAGTTTCTGAGATAGTTGCAATAAAGTTCTGTAGAGAACGTGCAGCGATATATATAGGCGCCAGTCTATCGCTATCTGTGCAAATAAGGGAGCAGTGGAAAAGCATTAATAATGTCGACATGCGTACATTTTTTCTTCATTCTGTAAATGATGTCAGTCTATAGAGTAGACAACGAAGCCAGTCACTACCAGGAGCATTTTTAAATCTTTAATGCACGCGTGATATATGGCTGGAGTTCGTGCAGAGTTGCCTGTGGTTACTGAGGATAAACGTCAATAGCACTTAAGATTAGAGGCTGATATCGACGACTTCAAAGTAGTTAGGAGTTGGAAGACAGCAGAGGCGTTCCTTTATGGCGAAGTCTTTTCTAGTGGCTTTTATTCATCGTCGTGACAGTTTGGGAACCGTTATCGCGACCACCATCGCCTCGCAGATTCAAAGCCATTTCGAGAATTTCTAAGGAAACGCTGACGTGATTGAACGTTAAGCGTGTAGTTAAGCTACCAATAGTCATGTACATTAAAAACGTCCTACTTTTAGTTGCTTCTTTGATTTCTGCCGTCACCGTATCTCCCCGTATTGTCTCCCGTGAATAGATTTTAGAAGGGTAATACTGATGGACTCCTCTAGTGAGTTTTTTTTTTTTAGAGTGATGCTAGCTTTCCATTGATTTTGTTGGAAACCTATTTTGGCTATATAAAGATATAGTGTCAGTTTTCGTCGTAAGAACAACTTGCAAGTATCGTTCTTCTAAGAATGTTAGTAACTGCGCACGGTAAGCGACCGACCTTACTGTCACATAGTTGTGTCCATATCTATCACGATATTAGACATAGGGGAAATGCTCCTGCCGCCTGCGCTCTCATTTTCCATTCGGCTGGTCTGCTTGCGGTCTCTACAGCAGCCGCGAGCCAATTCGTGTGGGGCAGCGGCGAGTTCTTTTAACCCTTTGTCGGTCATTGGGACATATATGTCCCACCCACAACAGCAAGAAAACTGCCTCGAGTGTTCAGAGGGACGTACGTAGACCCAGATAAACGAGTAGCGCCATCACGTAGAAGATTAGAGCAACTATAAATTTCAGATTTATTTGAATTGGTAGGCGTCACTAGTAGCTTGTATTGTTTCATTGTTGCCTTGTGTTTTTCGGTGCCGTGGCTCCTCAAGTGCCTGAGTCTGGTTCCATGTAAAGTATGTGTATCCAGCGAACATTTACGCAGTCATATAAAACGTGCGAAAGTACTCTGCGAGAAGAAAAGTCATGTGTATTTATGTTTATTATCAGCGTTCGGAGTTGTCCATCAGCAGCACACAGTGCTGTCGTTTCGTGTCTCCCCTTCCTTTTCGTTGCTTTCGCTGTAGTAATTATGAATCAACATAGATTACTTAAATACTGTAAATATTTCTATTTTCAGACCAGACTTTGAAACAATTTGTCGGCTACTCAGCAACGCATCGAATTTGCTTGTATACAATGAGCGGCTTCTCACAAAGTCTACTTCCCTCAGTTTCTTTTCTCCAAGGTAAACTTTTGTCGTTCACCAAACAATATTTCCTTGTCATAAACCACCCTCCAGCTTGAGGTTACCGCATAACCATTCCATAATGTTCCATTTTTTGTTGAGTTGAATAAAAAGCTGAGTCACTTTAGCCTGCTCTAAAGAGGATGAAGGCGAAAGCCTGGACGCCTACGAAACATACATTAGAACACTTGGCACTATCATTCTAATACGTTGTTTGTTCCTATTACTAGTTTTCGTCGTGGATTCTATTATCTTAATTAACTCTACCTTAAATAAATGCACATAATTAACATCGCCCTTATTAACACCAAAGGTCTCGGGTTTCATTCCTACCAAAGGCAGTGGGTTGTACTGCCTTAATTGCGTATATTTTATTTAACTGTGTCCTAAGTAATTTTGCCCTAATGAAAACCAAAGGTTGGCTTCGAGTCTCATCGTTCACGATGTCACTTAGAATCGAACTTGAAGATATGGCCGGTTCGCCCATATCCCCATGTTGGGTCGTGGGTTCTAGTGCCTTAATAAGCTAGACTCTATAGCTAGGACGGTATCTGGCCTGTTCCCTTGAACACGGCATCTGTCGAGGCATTCTGCACCGGAGTCAGTGAATCAACTAAAAGACGTGTTTTTTTGCCGCAGTTGAACACTCACAAAAGGAAGACACATAAAGACAACACGGGCGGCTGCTGAAAGACATGTTTTTTGCCGCAATTGAACACTCACAAAAGGAAGACACATAAAGACAACACGGGCGGTCTTCCTTTTTGAGTGTTTAATTGCGGCAAAAAACATGTCTTTTAACAAGCACCAACTAGGCCAACAAGCAGTTCTGTTGCAGAGAATCAACGTCGTAGTTTTCTGGGTCTTTGCTTTTTCGTCACTTTATTCCTTGTTTTGCTCACGTCTCCTGTCCTTCGAGAAATCTGCATAAACACGGACGGTTCGAGTGGGTACCTAAGCACGATTCTGCATTTCGTCAGTTCAAATTACTGCTGACCTTTCGACTTATCCTTCGCCACATCGATCCTACAGCGTCAAGAGAAATCCGCACAGATGATAGCGACGTTGGTCTGGGTGCCGTCCTGGTCCAACGCTGTGACTATTGCCAGCATGCGATTGTTTATGCAAGCCGCTCATTAAGCAAACCTGAACGCAATCGCACGGTGACAGAGCAAAAATGCCTCGCTGTAATCTTTGTGGTTCAGCGGTTTCGTTCTTGCGTATACTGACGCCCATTCGTAGTCTTCACAGACCACCATTTCCTGTGCTGGCTCGTGAACCTTCTGGACCAATTGTGCTTGCCTTGCGCGCTATGCTTTGAGGTTGCAGGAATATAACTGCACTGTTTGCTACAAGAGTGGCCGAAAGCATGCTGACGCAGACTGTCTTTCCCGTACGCCGCCTAACACGACGGACTGCGACGCAGACTATATTGATGATCTCGTTGCCTCTGTAGCATCCCATTTTCATGATATTCATTCATTCATTCATTCATTCATTCATTCATTCATTCATTCATTCATTCATTCAAATACTCTCAGGGCCACTAGGACCTTATAGAGTGGAGTGGTTACCACTTGAATAACAACGTACAAATGGCGGTCTTGAATGAAGACTCGTCGGGATTGATGGCAGTCGAGGCGGGGAGGTGTTTATTTATTTCACAATACTGTCAATCCCGATAGGGATTATTATCATGTCAATGTTATTATTGCGTTATTATGTTATTTATGTTATCTTATTATTATGTTATTATTATTACGTCAATGTTATTATTATTACGTTGTGTTATTATTATGTAAATCCCGATAGGGATAGGGATTAGTGTTACTGAGATGCAGTCTTCTGTATGAAGGATTTTGTGCACTGGTGTGTGCGGCAGCTGGGCACGTGGACTTTCAGATTTTTATCAATGCGGGTGGAAACATGTGAAGGGGCAGCGAGAAGTTCACATTGTAGCTCTGGAATACGAGAAAAGTTTTTATGAAAGATGCATAGTCGAGCACCTTTCCGCCTAATTGCTAGGTCAGGTAGTTCGAGAGAATGCTTAATTGCTGACACGATTGCGTTTCAGGCGTAGTTGAGTACAGTAAAACGGGCACGTTTATTTTGGATTGATTCAAGGGAAGAAGATAGGGTAGAACAGGAATTCCAAATACATGAGCCATATCCGAGTTTTGATGTCACATTAGTTTTGTAGAGAGCTAGATTTAAAGATCTCGTAGTAGAGAATAAATTACGGTGAATGAAACTACTAAGGCTACGATTAGTATTATTGAATACGTAGTCCATGCGCATTTTCCATCGCATACTATTCGTAATATGGATGCCAAAGTATTTGGGCGATTTAACTGAATCTAAGGACCAACGGTTACGCATATCAAGGTAAAGCTCCAAGCGGCAACCTGAACGCGATAATCTCATAGACTTGCGCTTACAACGATTGAGCGTCATCAGCCATTTAGAACATCAATACGAGACACTGTTAAAATTGTTTTGAAGGAAAACATCGTCTGGGTTGATTATCTTGAGGTAAATAGCACAGTCAGCGTGTAATCTGATAGTTGAGACTTCTGTAGTCAAATCATTTGTAAAAATAACAAATCGCAGTGGTCCCAGAACTGAGCCTGGTGGCACTCCGGTCCCGACCGAATAAACGAGCGAATTATAGTCATTCACAGACATAAATTGGGTGTGAGAGAATAGAAAACTTTCCACCCATTATTCCACATTTGAGTGGATATTAACTTATGTTAGCTTTAATAGAAGAAGGCGGTGCCGGACAGTACCGAAAGTGTTGCAGAAGTTAAGATAAATGCAGTCAATGGAAGAAAGCGAGTCCTTAGTATCGAGCACAAATTGTGTTTCACACTCGAAGTACTTCCTGATGCCGGGCTGAGACGCGGCAAAAAAAGCTATTGTCATCAAGAAATGAGGTAATACTGCAGCAAATTATGTGCTTCATGAGCTTACTTGGAATACTAATCAAAGTAATTGGTCTATAGCTGTCAGGATTGCTCTAAATACCTTTTGGCACAGTAACCACTTTCCGCGCCTTCCAGTCGCCGGGCAGCACTGAGCATTGTAATGACTGTGAAAAGGTTCTGAGGAGGTAAGAGATGAATAGGTGTTAGTGCTTTTCCAAAACTGAACAGGAATACCATCAACAACTGGAGAGGATACTTCTAGGTTCATAATGTGTGGGCACCTCAGTGGACACTTGTGTTCAAAGCCGATGTGTTCAACCGATGTGTTTAGAGCGGACTAACGAACAGACACCAAATTTGATCCACTCCACTTCCGCCCGTTCTGTTGTAACAAGCAGCTACTGCGTACGTGACGGGCTCCTTTACAAAAGGAACTACTCAAGCACGGGTGCACGCCTCCTTGTAGCGGTACCGAAGGGTCTCCGGCCGAAAACCCTTGGGGCTATGCACGATGGCTCTACCTTCGGTGACATAGGCACTGTGCGGACTCACCGCATTCAAGCACGCTTTCACTGGTCCCGAATGCGAACTTCGGCCGGGAACGTCCAGCCACTGCCACATCTGGTCTCCTTCAACGTGGGCCGCCCCCTAGCTTGCCCGTACAGCAAGTTAGAATTGATGTTTTAGGTCCTTTTTCTCTGTCATCCAGGGGGAAACGGTAGACAATTGTCCGTGCCGACAACGTCACGCGCTAGCGCGAGACTGCGGCCATACCACCAGCCACTGCCACCGAAGTGTCGCTCTTCCTACTTCATGATGTTGTTGAGCGACATGAACCGCCTCGTGTGATTATAAGCGACCGGGAACGTCAAGTCACAGCTAATATCCTGGAGGATCTTTTGAGTTTATGTACATCGCACCTTGAAAACTCGATGCCGTATCATCCACAAGCGAATGGCCACATTGAGCGCACTAATCGAACTAAATGCAATATGCTTTCCATGTATGTTGACTCCAATCAGAAAACTTGCTGTGAAGTTCCACCGTTTATTACTTACGGATACTGCACCGCCAGTCATGAGACAACCAGCTACAGCCTCTCTGTCCTTCTATATATGCTCGCCCGCCCTGATATACGCTTGACACGGTCCTGCCTTTTTACCACCACGGCAATCCTGCGGTCGCTTATACACTACGCATCGTTGAAGAGGCAGGGTGACTTGTGCGACTGTGGACTTTGGCCCTCCGCAGGAAAACTCCAAAGCACGCTACGACGCACCAAATCGGCCTGTTTTATCACCGTAGTGATCTCGTTTGACTTTGGGTTGCCACAAGGAAGCGCAGTTTGTGCCAGAAGCTGCTGGCAAACTGCGATAGACCGTGTGTTGTCATCGACAAAATCAGCGAAGTGAACTATACTCTCGCGCGTCTCACAAACACTGGTAGACGCTCTGCTAGGCGACGAGTCGTGCATGTCACCAGTTTGAAATCATAGACGGCATGAGAAGCCAGTTGACTCGCTGAGTGAGCTTTGTCTGTTAGGAGAGGTATGTTGCGTTCAAGTGCATAAAAGAGTCGTGGGAGATTGAAAGGGAAAAAAGGGGGAAAACGACGACTCTGCAGCGGCGATTCCTTCGGTTTCTAGCCTGCTGTTGCTGTCGTTAAAGGCCTAAATAAACTTTTTCCACCGCTCGTAAGAATATGATCTTCCTTCTGCCACCATGTTAGAGCTAGCTTCTACTCCTTCTACTCTACTCAACTTCTACTCCTGCGCAACTTCTACTCCTCCCATGCGTACGCGTCGGCTCTTTTCGCACGGTTATGTATAATCGAGGTGTTAGCTATGCACGTGTCTTGAGAGGAGTTGAAGATGCGCATGCATGGGAGGTTATGTGCGGCAATGTGAATTTCAATAAAGTACAGTTGAAAGTCCCGCGTCCGTCCGCGTCTAACGCCTTTTCGTTGTCTGCGCGCGCGTCCTTTGTGTTTCGCTGGAGCCCCCTTTTTTCAAGTGCATAATAGCTTGCCTGACCAATGTGTCATGGCGTAGAAAAAGCTGTCGACGGAGCACACCTACTTTGGAAGTGCCCTTGAACATAAGACGTAAAGGGGAAGAAAACACCGTCCTCGACCGCACGTCTCTCACAGGGATCTGGACGACCTCCTAGCGTTAGTGTATATTCCTCATCATAACACGCTCCTCTCCTACGTTCTGGAGTCTGCCCTGGATTCTAACTTGTAGGATACGAAGACAGAAGGAGACCCTGTGGTCAGTACGCGAATAAAGACGATTACACAGCCACCATTACGACAGGAGACAATAACTGCAAAGCAATGAGAATTGAATGGTCCGGACGCGCTGACTAGCACCGTTCTTTCCTCCTAACTTCAGTTAGTGTGCCAGTTGCGTCTATGCGTTTGCTGTCTAAAACACATCGCCGACTTTTTTCATTCTTAAAGTTACTTCTATTAGTGTTTCTTGGGGCGTTCGTCGCACAGTTCTTGACTTCTTCTAACGGTACATGTAACACAGTTAGTTATCCGAGAGTGTAACGGTTGTGCAGTTCGTTGTATGTTTCGAAGCGAACGTCCGTTTACTTCAAGTCGCACGCATACGCGATGTAATCAAGATATGACGTAGTAGTTCTGCGGAAACCCGCAAGGTGGAGAGAAGTAATGAATAAAGGGAAAATCAGACATCCACCCGTTCGCAGCAATTGCTACAAAGGAAACCCATACGGGTTCCTCGAAAGAAAAGCCTCATAGTTGAAGAAAAATTCGTCCTGGTCCAGGACTCGAACCCGGGACCACCGCCTTTCCGGGGCAGCCGCTCTACCATCTGAGCTAACCAGGCGGCTAGCAGATGGCAGGGCGAAGTCGAATTTCTCGACAACACGAAGCAAAGGCAAGAGTTTGACGTAGTAGTTCTGCGGAAATGCCTTGAAAAGGAAGTAAAAAAATGTCCATTTCCCCAAAGAAGAAAAGGTAATCTTACGCTACATAGACAGTGAATAAGAATCGATCTACCTGTTGTTATACTATAGAGAACTGTTAAAATTGCGGGTTGTTGATGTAATTATAGTATCTAAGCTAGGGAATCATAAGAGACGGACATTACTTGCATGATATATTGAAATGCGTATTCCTGTAATTAACAAAAATACGTAATTTAGATTTTTAATGAAATACTTGACTTCGTATATTATAATTATCGAATTTTAGCCGGCGAGTTCACAAGGTGTATCCACATGGAAGGAAGTTTCAGGATGACGTCAGTTGCGAGACATTCATCCCAATGTGTGCAAATAAATACACAGGCGTTCCAGTTATTTCTGTGCTTTATTGTATTAAACGGCCTTTTGTTAAAAAAGTAAGTAGAACAGTGCATTTTTGCCTCAGTTTTCATGGTGCATATTGCGAAGCAGATGTCATGCTCAGAAGTTCCATGTCAGTATGCCTTGGTTACTGACCGGCTCGATTTCGCAAATCGGGATATGTGCCCTACAGCAATTAGTTCGAAAAATAATTAGTGAATTTTCGCTCGGTTATTCGGTGAATAATTTCGATTTCTCGTTCAAGTAATCACCCTTCTTCGAGTAATCCAGGTCCAGGAGTGAAATTATCTTTCCTGCCGCAGGCGATTTTTCAAGATAACGCATAGTCCCAAAAAAAAAAAAAGCACCCCGTGCACGTTTCGTTTCTTCAGAAGAAGGGGTGCGCTATACAGTTTCAGGTGTTTGCGTTTGTAGAGTCCCTCGGGATTCTCTGGCGACAATGACGACAGCTGCTCGCTATCCTCGCAGGGGCCACCAAGCGACCAACGGCCGCTTTCCGAGGGAGACGTGCGCGAACCTGGAGCACGGAGTGCTGGGACACCTGTTCCTGCGGCAGATACCTCCGTACCGGCTCGTTCCGGACGTGGCGTCGGCGGTCTCCAACTTCCTCGCCACGCGACTCCGCCTCGGGGCGACGCCAGGTCGCGTCGCCGTCGGTGACCCGCGCAGTGACAGCAGCAAGCAGCAGTCGGAGGAAGGCGTCTTCATGCCCGCCGAGCCTCGCTACGGATACTTCTACTTTGCCGACGACGTTCTGTGCGTCGTGCCCGTACATTACGTGTCCCCGCCCAGGGGAGGCTTCTTTCTGCCGAGGAGCCTGCGCACCAACAAAGGAAGTGACGCTATCATTGGCCTATCGCCCGCCCTGCCGTGGACGGTCCACCGCTAGTCATCCCCGCTTCCCTACCCGACCATCCTCGCCCACTGCCGACGGACTATTGACCGCAGTGGTTAAAGAAGCGGTTAAAATGGAACTCCATAGAGAGGAAATTGAAACTTGACTTTGTGACAGTTTTTTTTCTTTTTTGTGAGGAACTCTGAAGTTTTTGCACCCTTCCGTGATTATCTTGTCTTCGTGCAGTATTCGTCAACTATATTGCCTGCATTTCCAAATTTTCCTAACTCTGTGCGCCGGAGGCATTCAGGGCAGGAATAGAAGCCCGCATCAGCGTGACACAACGTTATTAATAGGAATGTGACTAGCGCGACATTGCGACATTTGAAGACTGAAAATGCATGCAGGTGGGCGTATATTGTGCGAGGAGAAGGTGAGCCCTAAGAAAGTGTAAGAAGAAAGTTTGAGAATAGTTATAGTGTTTAGATCGAAAGTATGAACTTTCTTGCAGTAACACACTACGATCGATGCAGCAGCCGTTGGTCCCATATTAGCAAAACGTCTACCCACCTGCTTGTTGGCCAGAGTTACGGCACCCTATAACATCACAGCTATAGACGTGATACTGACAGGATTACCGTGGCTATGGGCAATCGCTAGTGCAACTTATGTAACAGACGTTTTGTCAGAACGGGATCTGTAGCTTTTGTGCAGTCAATTCGAAGCAAGTGCGTCGCTGTAATACGACGCTAGAAAGCAGGCACCTTACCTGAACTCAATATTTTAGGTTGTCGTTGGCGAAGTAATAGTCATTGTTGCAATATGACGCGAGTAATCGGGCAGTATCTCTGAAGGTTGCGCCAAGCGCTGTCTCACGTTTTGTAATTTTTAACTTCTACGCACCAGTGTTCTGCACCTCAATGTAATTTGTAACCACTTGTGGTCAACCGCATCTATCGCCAGCCATGATGCCATGACAAGCAGGACCACATTTGCTATTGATGACACTCCGACCGTGTCCACGTACGTTAGGAACCACTCGGGCTCATTACACAGCATTCGCGTCTTATTCAGTGATTCCCACCCCATATGAATAGACTTTTACCGAACTCGAACTACAGTTCAATCCAAACAAGTTGTGGAGGCACTGTTGTTGCATAGAGATGTTTCAAAGTCTTCTGTACTATCGCTGCATAGCTATGAAGATGCTGTATTTAGTTTGATCACATCCTCTTATTGTCAACTGCCGACATGATCGTGAACTCGTAACCCGCAGGCTCCATAGAACCTCACCAAAACTGCTATTACTGGCCCGACTGTATTACTTAAGTGTCAAGTCACCACGTGATGTCACCAACTGGAGATAGCGCCTTCCAAACAGGTCACACCAAACGAAGCAACCGTCACCATCCGATTTTCACTCGCGTCGGGTTGCGGTGCATTAACGCCCATCTTCCTTTATGTCCCGATGACGTCACGTAACACGAGTGTCGGTAATGCCTTTGACGCCCTCAAAATCAGTGTTCGCTCATATTTATGCCTTAAGTACAGCGGGAGAAGACACGCACCAACTTCCGGCATTGGACAATATCACAAAGGAGTAGTTCGACATCCAGCACCTTAGAAAACTTGGTTTGATGCGTGTTCTTTGTTGTTGCCATACCAACCTATCAAAGTTTCTGCCCCTGTGATGTATGCCACGCTCATTGCAAGGATTTCAGGTAGAAACAATTTCAACAGAGCAGTCACCACGAGTTAACCGAAAGAAAATAATCCTAACTTACTCAGGAATTCATGTAGCATTCTCAAGGGACATTAATTAGCAACTCTGAAGCAGATTGCAATTTTTTTTAATCAATTGGCAGAAAGAGGTTGATATGAACGAAATCTATTTTTCGATTCCGTGCCTGTACGACGGCATGAAACGTCACAGTGGACCTTAAGATAGTAGTTCTTTCTGTTCGGTCCGTCGTGACGCAGTACACGTTCTCGAGACCTGCTACATTTCGTGGTTGGTTCCTTGAATATGCACTCTGCTTTCTGGCCGAGAAACCGTTGACTAGATATCTCACTTTGCGCTGTCAAAGATGCTCACGCCACGAAGAGCTGCTTTAATCATTCGTTTCCTTACCCTCTTTTCACATTAAGAGTAGCCGTTTTGATATTTCGGGACCCCAAGTTACAAATACCCCCAGCTTAAGTAATCATTCATTTCCAGTGTCGTTTAATCTCAAGAGCCTTCAACCATGACCAATTGCGGAACTCTGTTTTTCTAAGTAGGGTCTAACTTAGTGCGGCGTTTCGACAATGTTCGAAAAACTAAGCTTCAGCTACAGACTTTCAATTACGTGCTCGCCTGAATTCGGACGTTGTAAGAAAATGCTGGGATGTGCTTATTTTCGCACGACGGATATTGGGTTGCCGTTGCAGCATCACATAAACAGTACCAAACACTTGGCATGTTTACAAAGATGTCGGATTTGCACAGTACAGGTAGGTGGTCGACACACCGCGATTCTATACTGACGCATGATCTCAAGTGGCAGTCTATATGTGCTTATTTTGCCGAATTATTTATTTGCTTCTATCCAGAAGTAGACATTGATGCCGCGCATTGAGACAGGGGGGGGGGGGGGGGCGTGGGAACCTTGCATCCATTTGAATTTAACCAGTGCTGCGTACAATGAATGATGGTTACACCCACCCAAGTTAACATGTTCCGAAATTTTTTTGGGCTGGCGTAACTATGCCGCCGCCTGGATCAAAGGTCACACAGCGAACCACAAATAATTGAGGCGCAATACGTCATCTTACAACTCGTACATGATGACGCTGCGCGTTAAATGTAAATTAACCTCGCGTGTTTTGTAACATCGATGCCAATTTCATACCTACCCTGACATAAACAAAATGTCCAAGCCTCCACGGCAGTTTCCGTCATTTATTCTGTAAGAGTACTGATAATCTACACTTGTTATTATTGAACTACTATGATATTGACCGCGTTTGCAGTGTAGTACCACCGTACAGACCAGGCTCACATAACACTGTCCATTGTAATGCTTTGAATGTACTCAAAAGGAAACTGCAGTATTCGCACCAGTGCTGCAGTCAAAGTCCAGTGATTCAGCACTTCGAAAACTATATTTCGTGGCATTCCTGACCGCTTAGAGATGCGCTAGCGTTGCACTTTTCTCAACTTTTCTACCGTGCACTCGGCAGAGTGCCGAAAGGTAACTGTGTAAGGTACCTCCGTTGTTCACGCTGTTCGCGCTCACATGTGATAAACACATCGAACACATGATAAACCATCGAACTCAAGTGCGCGTGCAGCTTTTGGCAGAATGTTTCAGTGATAATGAAATGGGGTTCCCAATACATGTTAACAGCAGCTTAAAATACTAAAACGCATAGTACTGCGGTCCAGGAAGGATGTCCCTAATGACAGAAATGAAATGCATATGCCAAACTGGGAGGGTTATCGATATAAAGGGAAGATTAAGGAATACATTGCAGGCAGCCCGGCAGGGCCCAACAGCGTTTAGGCTTCGAAGCGGGAGCTTACATATCGGAGCCTCTGTCATACAATATCAAGGCTCTCAAGTAAGTTTCTGTCGCGTGTGTCAAAATGACCACGCGTAGTATATTGGCGAGATTCTTCGATGTGATCTACTGATGCCTGGTTGACAGGAATATAGAAAGGAAGGGACTAGCAGTGGTCGAACAAGTGGTGTCGATAGAGCAAACTTTCGACAAGGTGCATTGTTTTCGTCAAACCTGATGAAGACAAGACCTTTTGTACAAACCTTGGCTTCGGAGACATCATGTTTCGGACTACTGCTGATGTTTCCTGTGTCATTTTTGGGTCATTTGTTGCTTGATGTTGTCTAATTACAGAAGACCATAGTTTATCGATTTTCAGCACGTCGCGTACGTTTAGATTTAGATTCTCCGACATTAGCAACATTTTTCAAATATGCAAGCGTGTAAAAAAAAGCAGTGTCAAAGAACCTGTCAGGTCAACGTGTATTTCAAGTCAAACCTTAGTTTTAAAGAGCAATAGGTATCTTGTAAAAACTACGTAGTGGCGTGGAGCTGAGCAGGTGGAAAATCCTTGCAGGCTTCCACTGACATTTCAAAGTGAAAATGCGCTTTATGACTCTTGTATGTTTATTTGAGGCCTCATGTTAGAATAGATGCTATTCTTGAAGAAGCCCTGAAATAGTGTATTTATCGTGCAAATTTTATATAAATCCTTGTCGCATCTTGCAGCAATACTGCGCTGAGCGGCCTGAAGGTTAAATGTCACTTTTTGTTGGTCGCCTCTCACAAGACTTAGCCGCTGCAAAATTTACCCAGCGATAAAAATTCATGAAAAGCGCGGTGAATTAAACATCATTCTCAATTTGGCGTGTTGCACTTGCTCAGTCTCCAAATATCCGTGTACTTTCGTCGTACCACGCGATGAAGAGAAAAGTCTTCAGACTTTAACTAAATGTGTTTCAGGGCTCGTTCAAAGGTCACTTAGAAAATGAGCAAGCACCCTGCCGCAACCTTCCATCCGGATACGCCATGACCGTTTGCCAACGCCACCAGCTGTCGAAACATGTCATCGTTCCTCACGTTGTCGATTGATGTTTGTACAACATACACGCAGTGGACGCATTTCGCGCTGTGTCTACAACAGTTCATCTGTCAACCGTTTCGTTGGAAGTGCAGACCCTTGTGGTTGCGACGGCGACGTCTTAGCGTCAAGTGAACGCTCGGAGAATACCGGATGTGAAGTTGAAACGTGACCGCCGTTCGAACAAAAGAAACCATAGACAACCCGAAGAGCATCATTACCCACCATTCCTAGTTCGACTGTAGTTAGTAGTATCTGAAAATGTTGATGTGTTGTCCCGGCGGTTGCATACGGAGCGAGGTGTGGTGAATGTGTTGGTCGTGTACTGGTGAACCGCGCACATTGTTCAGCGACGGAGTGGCAGCTCATCTCAAGGTAGTGCAGTTTTAATTGTGTTTCCTAAGACGTCCAACGATGACCTTTATGTTGACTGTCTGGCGTGCAAACGAAGAAAAAAAGAGACGACCGTCTCACTAACCGTCCTGCTGCCTCTGTTCATTCATTTGTTTCCTCTCGTTTGTCGTCACAGCATTTACTTCTTGGTTTGAAGCGTCGAAACCGCAGCTATCAGATAACACGTTGAACACTCACACCGCGCTTTCTTGTTTCAGCAGGTCTGAAGGAGCACAACCACCGATCTCTGCAGCGTTAATAAAAGCGTCAGCATTTCTATGCTTACGCTACGATAAAGCCGTCCTTCCGTCCGACACCTAAGAGGAGCGCTTCAGAGGTAACGCCCGCAGCTGCGAGCAGAACTCCCCGTTCCTGCTGCTTCTCGCATCAACGCCAACAAAGCGGCGAGAACACTGGGCTCACGGAGTCCGCGCGTCCATCATGGACGCGCGTCCATACGGGCCCGCGCGTCCATCTTGAACGCTATGTAAGCAGCGAGAACACAGAGCGTGAAGATATGAGCAGCGGACGCTGTTTCTCGGCATCGCTGATCTCTTTCAAGGTAAGGTCCGCGCAGCGGTGTCATACCAAACCGCCCCCTAAGTACGTTTGGCCACGGTTCATAATGGTTCCACGCGGATGGATAGGGCGCTAAAGAGCGATAAGGGCTTATGAGGATGGGAACGTCATCCGCGCACCTGGCGCCGCCACCTGCAGTATTTTAACGCGACAGCGTTATGGAGCTCGTGTCGCAGAAAAGCCGGTGTCGTCGGTGTCGGCGGCGTTGGCCGTGAGCGATAAATCCCAGCAGGCGCTTCATGAATAAAAATTGGAGGACGCTTAAGCTTCGCCTTCAAGAGTGGAACGCGACAGCGTTCCCGTCGACCCGCCAAGGGGTGTAAGACAATGGGCTACGGCGCAGCGACTACGCGCCCCGCATCGGACGCGGTGAGCGTCGAGCAACGCAGCGTTCGGCGCGACAACGAAATGTGCGCCTGAGCAAGCGACGCACGCCTGAGCCTTAGAAACAGCTCGTTTCTAAGGCAACACCGCGTTCACTAGAGGCGCTTTTGTACCGCTTTCAAGCATCGAACTCGTGGCTCAGTGGTAACGTCTCCGTCTCACACTCCGGAGACTCTGGTTCGATTCCCACCCAGCCCATCTTGCAAGTTGTTTTTTATTCATGAAGTGCCTGCTGGGATTTATTGCTCACGGCCAACGCCGCGGACGCCGACGACACCGGCTTTTCTGCGACACGAGCTCCTTAACGCTATCGCGTTAAAAAACAGCTTGCAAGATGGGCTGGGTGGGAATCGAACCAGGGTCTCCGGTGTGTGAGACGGAGACGTTATCACTGAGCCACGAGTTTTTTTTTCTTTATTACTGCGCCACGAGTTCAATGCTTCAAAGCGGTACAAAAGCGCCTCTAGTGAACGCGGTGCTGCCTTAGAAACGAGCTGTTTCTAAGGCTCAGGCGTGCGTCGCTTGCTCAGGCGCACATTTCGTTGTCGCGCCGAACGCTGCGTTGCTCGACGCTCACCGCGTCCGATGCGGGGCGCGTAGTCGATGCGCCGTAGCCAATTGTCTTACACCCCTTGGCGGGTCGACGGGAACGCTGTCGCGTTCCACTCTTGAAGGCGAAGCTTAAGCGTCCTCCAATTTTTTTCTTACGTTATCAATGCACCTTGCACCGCCGCCCGCACGAGTTCGTGTCGCCGCAGCGCTGTCGTTTTTACTGGCCGGATCAAGTTTCATAACATTGATAATGACACCAGGCTGCGTGGAGATGGCCAAGTGGCAGAGCACTTCACTTAATCATACTTAGACAACTCCCATGAATATTTTTACAATAATTTTTTGCTTCAATTGTCTTTCAGCTTTTGAGAAAGCGACGCTTCCTCAAAATTTATGTGACGAATTCATGTTATACTATCGTTATTTATATATTTGTAACAGTGCTACCCAAGCGCCTAACTTTGACGTCAATATGTAGAGGAAACAAGCCACTACATGAATGTTCATCGTGCGTGTTACGTGCGCAGATGTCGCCATTGTTTCACCAAACATGATGCAATGCGAGTTAAATTTGGCCTTTCGCTAGGCTTTCGGAGAAGCATCACTCGGCAGTATGTTTGTCAATCCGAGCGGCAGTGGGTCGTGTTTGAGAGACCACTCTGCCATAGTAGGTATGACGTGTTTATCAAATTCAGTCTGGGTCTCCTCAGTAGTTATAAGGCCTACAAGTATACGCAATCTATTGCAGAAATTTCAGGTTTGCTCGCCTATGGCGCACCTGCGGTCGTCACTTGACGTTCAGAAATAGAGTGAACAGATTTTGGTCGCAAGATACAGACAGAATACACAACAGACAAGATACTCAAGGCATTTCACCACAGCGTAGCGTGTCCGTCTCCACAGGGAGCGCATATGCAGGATATTTGGGCAAGCGCAAGAACCCAAACCATTTACAAGTGCGGCGGACCCGAGCAGTGAAGGGCTATTTCGGGCGCCACCAATAGGCGCGTCATTACTGTACTCTAGTGCCGAAGCCCTCTCTGCTAAACAACAGGGTTCTCTAATAGCGAGGGAGCACTATTGCAAAATCAGGCCGTTAGGCGCACTCTAGCTGTAACTTAAGTTCGGTATGTAAGCATTCTAATGCGTGACTAAACGTACCTTGCCATTTCGTTGGCGTCAATTCTGTACTATAGTGGGCATACACCCTCTGCAGCATACACGCGATGTTTGACTTGCCCACTGCAGCTGTGTCCCTGATACAGCCTAGCCGATTCAGCCTAGCTTAGGGGATGCTTGGGCGCCCGTTCTTGCGCCGAGCGTGGGCGTCCTACCTCGTAACCGAGCGAATAAGCACAGCGAATGATGAAAGCGAACACGGAGCGGAGCGGGAGATGAAAGACTGCGATAGCGAAAAGAGCGCGAGCGGGAAAGCGGAGGAGGAAGGTGCAGCGGAACCACGAGGCGGAAAGCAGAGCAGGAGGATGTGGCGAAAGCGCGAAAATAAAAGCGTAATATTGGTAGTACTGCGCAAACGGGCTGTGCGGCGACGATGGCCACGAGATGGCGCCAGAGCGGCGCGCGTCGTCTGAATGAAAACAGCGCTGCATGAGCGGAGGTCTGTCCGCGGCGGCTGCTGTGAACCACACCCACGCGTCACAGATGTGTTGCCTCTCGCGATCTCCCGAGTATCGAGGCAGTCGCGGCACACCTCGCTCAGCTTGCAACGTGCCGCACGAGAAAGATTGTCCGCGCCAGTCAATATATCGCAAAATGAGAACACTTATAGAGCTATGCTGAAATTTCGCATTAGGACGTATCGTAATCGTAGGTGAAATTTATCTTCCTTTTTCGGTAGCTGTACTCTCCATAATTACGGCACGGGAACTTAATTCCTTAGAAACGAGCAGAAAACAGTCGCAGTTTCGCCAGAAAAGCGAAGCACCGATTGCGATAGCAAAGTAGTAGGTAGATTTACGAAGTAAGGATAGTTGTTTTATCAGCCGTATACAGTTGTAAACATTTGCTTACTCACTAAATAACGATGATAGAATGCAAAATTGCGACTCAAGGAGGGCATTGAAAGAAACAGACATTCGATGGGGGTTAAACGCGAAAACACCCTTGTACTTAGGTTTAGGTGCACGTTAAAGAACCCCAGGCGGTCGAAATTTTCGGAGTCCTCCACGAAGGCGTGCCTCATAATCAGAAAGTGGTTTTGGCACGTAAAACCTCATAAAAAAAAAGAAACAGCCACACAAAGACAGCCCTTTGTGTTTCTATGTCCTCGTTCAGTCGTGCTTTCACATTGTATCATGACCATGTACCTACTAGCCCGCCAACGAGTTTTACTGAATTAACAAGCACTGTGTTAGGCGCGCACAGGTAAACCTGAATACCTCCCGCTCGATAAGCGCAGAAACTCGCTGTCAAAAAGCTCGAGTGAGGAATCGTGGCAGCTGCTGCGATCGATTGCCATTCCTGCTGCGACGCGAACGCAAAGTCGAAAGCCCAGCGCATACGAAGCTACCGGCACACTACGAGCACTCTGCAAACATCGCAGATCGCTTTGAAGATGAGGCCCGCGCGGGTGAGCACTTTCGCCACGTCGCAAGTCGCTTTCAAGATACAGCGGCCGCACGGCCGCGCCATAAGCAGCTGACGCCGGAAAAGAACGCCCCTCCCTCGCCTCAATTCCATGCCTCGAGCGCGACAGGAGACTCGTCACCCACGCACGCTTTCACTCGCAAATATGGCGCGGGGCGACAATTTTATCGCTCTTGAATTCTGTACAGAACATCACTGCGGCGGCGGCGACGGCACAAATGCGCACGGAGTGTCCTATAATTCTTGTCGCAATAATAATTAAGAATTCCTTTTTAGTCGATCAGTTCAATACACCCGCCAAGAGTAACGAGACATTGGGCGTGAGGCCGGAGACTATTCACGCCGCCGATACTGATGGTGGCAGTCACGCGGCATCACAGACTGAAGCGCGCGCTGCAGGGTTTGAATTCCTGCAATGACACTATAGCGGCAAGCTTTCTAATTTTGTAATTCCTCTGGATACTCAATTACTCGGCGGTCCAACCTGTGGCAGCGTGAGTTTTTCCGCACATATCAGCGGTACCTGGTAACAGGAGGCCGAAGCGTGAGGCTCGTGAATAGGCTTCTCTTTTACGTTCGAGCCGTGCTGAATATGGCTGACTTTTCGAGCTGGTTGCATTAAACATGTAAGGTATACATTCGGAAATTGGGGCTCCACGGCGCAATGAGTTGATCGACAGCTCTCCAATAACGAAGTGAAAACGCGCCAAGAATTTTCTTGCAGCATTCCTCTGAACGTTCGCTTGTTGCTTATCTGGTTTTCTTTCGTTTTCTTTTTGCGCAAGCTTCGCAGAACTGTTATTTTATTTCTCGTCCCCGTCATTTAATAAAACACTCGGTATATTTGTAGGCGCGTTTAAGCGCACATTTAGGTGCAGACAAGTGATGCAGGAAATCTGATTATGGGTCAGCATGATTTGTGCTGTGCGGAGACTTCCATCCAAACCATCCTCGCTGGTGTTCTCGTCCACAAGACAGTTGTGGCGTGGAGATGAACGAACTCATTGTTACACATGATATACAAAAACCTCAATAACAGCTCACCTACATTTGTCGGCAGAGGAAAGGAGCAATCCACTATCGACCTTGTGATATCAACAAGAGATGTGTGCCTGGCATCGACATGTGAAAGGGACCCATGGGGCTCAGAACACCTACCAATTTGGTTTGTTCCAGAAAATGCTCCTAGCTGCCAGACTGCCGCCTACGCTGTTACAAATTGGAAAAAGTTCCGTCAGCTGATTTCAAATGCGCCATCAAACGACAAGCGGTTCAAACAGGTTAGTGAGTGTCTACAACAAGCTACGGTACGACCACGGCGGCGCATAGATAAACCAAACCCTGATCTTAAGCTTTTGAGGCTTGAGGCCTGTCGACGCCGCTCTTACAGGAGTGCGCAGCGCTATAAACGAAGCTCTGATGCGACGGCATATAACCATAGAGTAATATAGTAAACGTAAAGAGTAGACACTCCCGTGGGCGCCTGCGGCGGACTTTGGTTCTCAGCGCACCTAGCGGAATCCGTGCTACGCACCAGCCTCGAAGATGGTGGCTGCACGCCGCTGAATCTCTGAGGCAATGATTTCAGTTTCGTTTATTTTATTATTATCTTTTGTGACCCATAACGTTGCATAAATCAAGAGATCTCATTCAGGCGCTTGTGCCGTTGTTTATATGTTGCGACGACGACGCGAGAAGGCGTTTGACTTTATGTTAGTTTTATTTAAATTCACATTTGCTGTTTCACGCTGTAACTTAGCACAACAATCATGCCAACTGTTGAGGAAATAGAACTTTATTGTTTGTTATATTGTACTTCTAGTAACTCACACCAAAAGGAGTATCGTAAATAAATGTGCCATGTTCCTTCAATATAAGTGGACCTGCTGCACAGCCAAGAACATGAAAATAGCACAAAACATTTTATTGCAAAAACGTTGTGAGAAAAGTGGCAGGCATGAAAACAGGAAGTACTGCAAATAATGGAGAATACTAGGAAATTAATGACGTCCATAAATGATAAGTCCAGGCTTTAAAAGCCTGGACTTATCATTTATGTTCGTCATACATTCGTAATACTCTCCCAATACCGGTACATACCAAGTTAACGAAGCGACCATGATAGAACCAATACGTAGGCGGCTCTTTCATGGCCCACATGACACCCACATCATGATATTCATGTCATAACAGATCATTTATGTCCGTTGTACACTCTTGTCATACTATGCCAATTTTGGTACCTACCAAGACGTAGGCGGCTGTTTCACGACCTACATGACACACGTGTCACGATATTCATGACATGACCGATCATTTATGTTCCTCGTACACTGTTGTCATAGTATGCCAGTTTTGGTACATACCAAGTTGACACCACTATGAGAGAACTAAGACGTAGGTGGCTCGATAGATAGATACTCTCCAAGTGGCAAATGTTCGCCAAGGAATGTTAGAATCTGAATCATCAAAGACAGCGAAGGCGTTCAAATTACTTATCACACGCTGTATTGCGCTGTATTGTGCCGATGTTCTTCGTAATGAGTCATCGTCGACGCCCTGGACATATGGCTGCTTCGGGACTCTATAATCCGTTCCTTGCATAGCAGTCGATGCTGTGGAAGCTACGCAAGATGTTCGCTCAAGAAAAGTTATCACTACGCCCATTCCGTCTATGCTTCGCTGGGCGTTCCGTCCATACTTTGATGCGCTCCAAGAGCGTTCGCTCGCGCAAGCATGGATGTGAGGCTCCTCGTGACGGGTTGCAAGTAAAAAACCCGAAAAAGAACAACAAAAATAAAAGTGATCTAAAACAACGCATTAGCAGCCGTATACCACACTATGTTTATTTGGCAGGATGAAAACTTCTTTCATTGAATACTGAGCCTATATAAACAATAGTGACACACACTTGAGTTCAAAAATTGGAGGACGCTTAAGCTTCGCCTCCAAGAGTGGAACGCGATAGCGTTATCGCACCCCGTTCGCACCGCCCGCCCATTCGCTCGGCATGCTCTTGAGTCACACAATGACCAAACGTGCGCCTGAGCAAGCGGAACAAACCAAAGAACTCGGTTTCCCTGTGGGAGAAACGATCTACGCGAGCCAAACGTCGTCATCGGCACGGACAGCCAGGCCGCGACATGAAGACGGACGCGATCATGGGGCTGACGCCTCGATGGGATCGCCCTCTATCTCGCTTGGGAGCACCACGCAGATGCATGACTTCTCGCCAGCAGCATCACACACATCGCAGGGGACGCTTTCCAACCAAACGCTACGGCGTAGCGATCACGTCAGAGGCGTCCCGCATCGGACGCTGCAGCTAGGAATCGCGCTGTGAGCGGAGAGAAGAGGCGCGTCGCCTAAACACGATGGTTCGAGAGACGCATGCTGGAAGTTGAAAGGGGACAGCGTGAAAACTTATTAAACGCAAGGGTATTGGGGCATCCTCGCACCGGTCTCCGCACGGCCCCAATGCGCTCAAACGAGACGAAGGGGAGAAGTGGGCGAATGGCGCGCCATCTGTCGGGGTGGCGCCGTACACTGCGAGGAGGGGGTCTTCTATGTTTGCCGCAAGATGGCTCTGCGTGTGAGCCAAGCGCAGAAGAAATGTAGCGGAAACGTACTTGGCTACTCGTTTAACTGCGACTTCGGTAATTTACATGCTAGTAATTAGCGATATACACCGCAGCATAACTTTCTACGGCACTTTTCTCAGACAACACCGCATTCACTAGAGGCACTCTTGTCGCTCTTTGAACAATCGAACTCAGGGCTGAGTGGTAGAGTCTCCGTCTCACACTCCGAAGACCCTGGTTCTATTGCCACCTAGCCCGTCTTGCCAGTCGTTTTTATTTATGAATTGCCTTCCAGGATTTTTCTCTCACGGCCAACGCCGCCGACGCCGACGACACCGGCTTTTCTGCGACACGAGTTCTTTAACAGTGTGGCGTTGAAAACATCGAACTATATCGAAATGCAAACGAAGTCACTGCAAGTAGTCTCTCTTGCCTCCACAGCGGGGACTACTTGGAACACCTTGGCAACGTTGGTTTACCACGCAAACAGATATCATTATTGCAACCGTACACACCTCTAGCTGACCACCAACTCGGAGCCGGGTAAACGCGAGCTGGGAGATGAGTGTAACGGATCGTTGGCTGAAAAACCGTGCCGCAAAGTTGCTGTCTAATCATGTGACGTTCACACGACGCAACATTTATGTTAAAATTTTTGAAAACCGCTTGAAAGCGTCAATTGCGCACCGTGAGGCAGGCTAACACCGAGCAAGCGACTACGCCGGCTTGCAATTTGTGTGTGTGTGTTTGCGTGTACTTGAACTAGCAAGCTAAAAAGGGTAGAGGCTAAGTGCATACACAGAAAAGCGATTTGCTACCCAGCGTCGTATCCTCCTTGGGTATGTTGAAGAACAAGTTGTTCAATTTAGTACAGCACACAAGCTCCAAGGTCACCAGCTTTCGATAATTCAAGAGAAATATGGTAATAATATTCATTTATTCACCCACCCATTTCATCAGCAGCTCTGGTATCACTCGGCGAACATTTGCATGCGCCATATGAACCCTGTGCAATCGAGAGACCAGCGCACCTGCGGGCTACACTGTTCCTTTTTTTTTTTAAGTCAGAGCGGTGTCAGTATACAGAGCTGGCGATCCAAGAATGGGTTCGCACGTTTGCCAAAGTGCGCAAATTGCGGTGACTTAGGTCACATACTTTATATGATCCTGCGGAGTGCCACGTCTTGCTTGATGCCGTGCGGAGACGAGGATTCTCACGCCAACCGCCTTTTTCATTTTCCTGTGCTGCCCTCTGCCGCACGCCCCTGAAAACGTTTTGCAAGGGTCCCGGGGCTTTCGGCGGTTGATTTGTGTGCCTGCGCCACTCCGTGGCCTGCGCCCACGTTGAGTGCCCGTCAGTTGTGCGTTTCGTTGATCGCGAATCATTATTAATGGCTTCTTCGGGACAGCATGTCGTTCCTGAAGCCATGTAGCACTCAATGGCTACTTGGTGAGCAGGCCTGAGTGCGCTGTTCTGCAAACAGTGCGGCCGATCAAGGCAGGCTGAGTTCCGTTTGGCGGCACGGCTGCCTTGGAATTTTTCACTGATTTCTGCACTTGGACATCACTTTTTGTATAATTTTTACAAATTATTTAGACGTTTCGCATATTCAAAAAGTCTTCGAGCGCAGCCTTCTGCGTCGGATTACATCGACATCTACAGCCGCAGGTCGTTGTTATCGCCAAATATTGTGGAAAAGTCCATCGCTGTTATTAAATAGTGTCAAAATGTAGCAAAACGTGCATATCTGCGTATATGTGCCATGTTGTTACACCCTAAGACGAGCCAATGTGAGCGGCCGAACCACTTGAACAACGGCAGCTGTGATCCAGATACATATATCGGGCTGTTAACTCATTCTCGCTTTTCTTTAACTCCATGAGACTTACAGTTTTAGCGTGACATAGATCATTATTAGAGAAAACTGTGCTCGCATAAGTGCCGCTTTGTAGGCCATGTTCTCTCACGAAAACGCGCGGATGCCATCGCTCACACGGCGTTCGTATAAATGAGCGAGGCGGTTTTTTATGCTGGTGTATACCGAATACACCCTCTCTAGTTTGCCGCTTGAGGCAGAGGTAAACAGTGCATCTCAGAAATTGAGAAATGTGTCGGCAAAGCAACACGTAGAGGCCCACCCATATACGTAGCAAATGCGGCCGACAGCCTACAGGTACGGTGACGTACAGACGTTGGCACAGCGCTGTGTCGCCGCTTACCGCTTGTTGTGTACGCGCCGTGCAAAGTGAAGTGTAGCTGATTTCAAATCGCTAAGGCCAGAATCGAACTATAAAAGCAGTTTCGTACGACCTCACTGCTTATATTTCAGTTCAGGTCCGCCGGTAGCGAGTGCACGAACTCGAAGGCACCAGGTCAACCTTCGCTCAACAGGATCGACATTGGCTCAAACTTCGTGGGCACGGCTTGAGAGGGTTAGGGTTTGTGCATTTCAACTTGGTAGGCGTGTATGACACATTTTGAGCACGACTAATCATATATACAAGCGAAGACGCTGTCGCTATTGCGTTGTCGGTTCGGCGGCCGATCGCACGGGGTTCGGTCGAACGATGGTCGGCACGCTGATTGTGCCGGTGCCTTCGACAAGAACGCCTGTCGCAGTACAAACCACGCTCGTCGTTTGCGTCGTTGTCGACCTGTTATGATAAAAAGGTTACAGTGGCGCGCAATAGTCGGTCAATCATTGGAGTAAGCGTCTTGTCGGCCCAGCATCGACCCAGTGTTCTTGCGCCCTACGAGTACGTGTAGTCAGGAACGCGCTGCCGCCACCAGCAAGTGAGGACCGACGCTGCAAAAAGACGTCAGCAGCGTGCTGTACTTAAGTGTCGCCCAAGTGTAACGCACGGGTTTTTAGTTAGCGAGCCATCCATGAAAGGCGGCAACTACCAGGCTCACGGTGTAGTCCCGACAACTCGGACGATGCCCTGGCCGCTTTCTCTCTTAAAGTGGAGTTGCGGTCTTACGCTACGCACGTTTTCGGCACCGCACCGACGTCCAGTAGAGTTTCAATGCGGTACACGGCCCGAGTGCTCGCAGCAGCGCGCGTCCGAGCACATTTTTTTTGCGGGGGACTTCCCGCGCGCGGCCACGTGCGCGACCCTTCCAAAACGTTTCGCAACTAATCCGCTAGGGCAGGGCGCATGCGCCGTCGCGCCATGAAAGAGGCGGATTGCGTACAACCTCCGATGTCTCTGGAAGGCCACCAGAACATGAAAATCTGACCTTCTACTTGGGATTCTTCGTCAATGTGGACTTGCAGACGTGTGGGGGATGCATTATATACCACGAGCGATGTGCAGCAGGATTATAAATTATCAGCCGAGAGTGCCAGAATAAATCTGCCTGCTCCAACGTCATCACTAAGTTAAGTTACCGGGTTTTACGTGTCAGAACCACTTTCTGATTATGAGGCACGCCGTAGTGGGGGGCTCCGGAAATTTCGATCCCCTGGGGTTCTTTAACGTGCACCTAAATCAAAGTACACGGGTGTTTTCGCATTTCGCGACCATCGAAATGTGGCCGCCGTGGCCGGGATCCGATCCCGCGACCTCGTGCTCAGCAGCCCAACACCATAGCCACTGGGCAACCACGGCGGGCAACGTCATCGCTGTTAACCACAATGAGCTCGTCCCTGGGAAGTTACCTTCGTGCATCGAAGTCTCCCAGTCTTCTTAAATCCACAATGCCAATCTCATATCAATGCTTTAAAAGTGTCTGCCTGAATGTGATCGCTCAGAAACATACCACAGAATCCACTTTTACTCAAACTTCTGTCTGTTTTCACAACTTTCCTTCCTCCATGGTTTTCACGGTATGCACGCCGACCAAAAATAAACCATTTTAATATCCCCTGGCTCTGTGGCACCACCTGGCGCACAATGACAGCGATTCATTCTCACCCTTGGCTGGCTCGCTCCAGAGGGCGCAGGAAGAACTCTTTTGAAAAGGAGCGATGGGCGGTAAGATTTCAAAGGGCAGAAAACGCAGCATCAGTAAGATTGCTTGCAATTAAATAGGAGCACTAAGTACTAGGAATGTGCAGATATTCGTAACCTAGGAATAACGAAATAGTATTCTATAATGTACTTTGCATTCGGTTTTGGAATTGAATATGCGCTATTGCCGAACACGTACATTTTTTTGGATAGTTTTTGAATATTCTCAATCACCAACTATTGCCGGTGAAACATCACATTGCACGCAAAGTTATATTGATATGATCCTAGCATGGTCGTCGTTAACAGAAAAACGCAGAAAGTAACGCAGTAAAGCACGCTAAGTCGCTCAGGCAGCCAGTCCATTCCGGTCAAATTATGAGCAATCACACGACCAGTCCTGAGTAAGGGCGAGCCATCAGTAACTTTAATGTGTACGCAATCCTTGGTGAGTATCACAGCCCCGTCGCGCGAAAATATGTAATGACTTGTACCTGCAGAAAAGTGGGTAATTTGTAAAATTAAGACATTTAATCGTTATAATTGTATGAATGCATAGTATGGTATAGTATAGTAATAGTATAATGTATTAATAGCTTTTTAAGCGACAAGGAAGAATTCAAAGAAAACATCATATAAAAATAAAATGAGGAAATCCATAGAGATACATAGCGCTCCTTAGAAAACGCATGGGGTTATTTGTGAAAAATTTAGAAAAATTTGTTAAATTTGTGCAAATCTGAGATTTGTGAGTGGGCCAACTGAAATTTGGGGGTATGCTTGCGCATACTTCACCAGTAAATTACCGTTCTATAACACCGAAAACATCACTGTTACAACGATAAGCCGTCTGCTAAGCCAGAAAAAGAGCAAGCACGAAATACGGGTGGCGACGCCTACTTGAGTTCCTGCACCTGGGGGCTCTGACGTCTTGGATTTTGATGGCATCTTCTAGGGCCTACTAATTATATATAGCGGTACAGATTGACTACATTGTGTTCTAAAGGAATCAAAAATTAAACATGGCAAGTTTCGGGAACACTTATTCAGCCAACGCGGCCCAAATGCAAAAACATACTTTGGAATGCCTGACGTCACGATGACGTTCCAGCGCTGGGGTTTCGGCGCGAAATTCAAATACTGATACTTGGACCTTCATTTTGTCATCTAATAATCAAACTATTTTATTAAATGACTGTCTGTAGGGTTCTCAAACAATGCTACATTAGTCTAAATTGATTTATCGTTTCGCTTTAGTGTCTCTTTAAACAACACCAGCGGAGTTTCTCTATTCTTTGTGAGGCCGAATCGAATATTGACACAAATTTAATAGTTCCAGAAGCCAATTCAATCAAATCGAATGCCTACTAGATTTCGAGTAGTTTTTGTATAATTAAAAGCCATTGTCACGAAACGATACTCACACCCTAGAATTCATAAATGTAGGGAGTATTTTTCATTACATTGCACGTTATGAAGCGTCCTTTATTAAAATCACATATCTAGCATAACGAACAAGTACACTGTTCGTTCACATACACAGGACTCTTAGGCTCCCTGAAAAATTCGGGTCCCTGAGTCTGGCTCCCTGAAAAACGTAGCCGCTACGTGAGACAAAAAGAGAGGGAGTAAATGATAAATGAAAGGTAGGGAGGTTAACCAGGACTGAGCCCGGTTGGCTACCCTACACTGGGGAAAGGGAAACGGGGACGGAAAGATAAAGAAAGAAGAGAAAGTCCACCGGGGATATCGTTCAGTCACTCAGTCCGGATCACAGACGCTGACTCAATCCTGTATCTTTCAAATATCGCAGCAGCGCTTTGTGGCCTTTTGTAGCTGCGATATGCGATGCCATGGTCCCAAGATCTTGTTCAAGGTGAACGGTTTTCTATCTAACTGGTTGAGAGCTGTGCAGAGATCTTGTCTTTCAATTTGAAATGATGGGCTTTAGCACAGTAGATGGTCTATAGTTTCTTCGACACCGCAGGCATTGCACTCGGCGCTATCAGCCATTCCAATTAAAAACGCATATGCATTCGTGATGCGACGCCCAAGCGTAAGCGGCACAGCATTGTTTCCTCATTACGCGGAAGCCCTGGTAACAACCGCAGTTGCATAGATGGATCCAGGGAATGCAATCGATGTTGAGTGAAATCAGGTGTGTGCCACTTCTCCAATGTCAACGTGAGACAAAGTTCTGCTGTTTTATGCGGGAAAGAAATGTGTGAAACATTTGCTCCATTTGTATGTTTCATTGAACAAAGATGATGCTTCTGAAATATTGTAAAGTTATTCGAAAAATATGCGTGTGCACAAATAGTGCCTCTTCGATTGGAAGACTGAATTAAATGAGACACTATTCAATTCGGAATACATTCTGGCCTCCGTCGCAGACCTCGAGCTGGGCCCTAGACTATATAACTACCTCCGCTCGTTCCTGATGGGGAGGAAAGCGAAGCTGCGGATCGGCGACTTTGTCTCCGACGAGGTGCTCCTGGACCCACGGGGCACGCCGCAAGGCTCGGTCATTTCGCCTGCTCGCTTCAACATCTGCTTGATCGGCCTCTCTAGGAATCTGGCCCAAGTTGAAGGTATCAAACACACCATCTACGTAGACGACATCACGACCTGGTGCACCGGCGGTAGCGAAGGGCAAGTGGAAAGCGCCATGCAAGAGGCGGTAGACGTCACGGAGCAGTACCTGCTCCCTACCGGACTCCGATGCTCCCCGACCAAATCTGAGCCTCTGCTTTATAGAAAAGAAAAGGGCCGCAGACCAAAGGGCTGGAAACCGGTCTCGGAAAGCGACATTCACCTCTTCACTCGGAGCAGTGACTCGATACCCAGGGTCGACACCATCAGAGCCCTGGGTATGTTCATCGAATCACGCGGCGGCAACGGCACTGCTTTACGCAAGATAATTGCGAAAATCGACAATGCTTTTCGCCTCGTCCGAAGGGTCACGAAAAAACATCGTGGCCTCAAGGAGGACAACGTGCTTCGGTTCATCAATGCCTTTGTGCTGTGTCACTTCACCTACATGGTGGCCATGTTTAACTGACTCAGAGCCGAGCGGGAAAGCTTAATGCCCTCATTAGAAAATTTGTCAGGAGAGCCCTCGGGCTGCCCGTCAGAACGCATACCGAGGACCTCCTTCGGCTCGGCATACACAATACAATCGAGGAGATAGCCGATGCTCAGGAACGGGCCCAGTTAACTCGGCTGTCCGCCACGCCGGCCGGCAGGCGTATCCTCGAGGATATCGGACTGGAACCCACCAAGAACTTGGCTGAAAACACCCAAATCCCCAGAGAAATACGGGAGAAGATTGTGGTCGCCCCTTTGCCCCGCAACGCTCATCCCGCTCACAACGCAGGTCGTCGCAAGGCAAGAGCATTAAATATACTAAAGCAAATAAACAATGACAAGAGCGAAGCAAGCTTCGCGGACGCAGCTGCATACTGAGACGGCAAGGCTTTTGCGGTTTGCGTCGTGGACACGCTGGGTAAAGTCATCAACTGTGCTTCCGTCCGGACGACGAACCCAGAGGTGGCCGAGCAAGTGGCCATTGCACTCGCCATGCAAGACGGTCGGAGAGACAGGGTGTATAGCGATTCGAAAGCCGCCATCAGGGCATTCCAGAATGGCCGGGTAGCCCGGCAGGTAGTTTAAATTCTGAAAGACGCCAAACAGGGCAACACCTCCATGCACTCGATCCTTTGGTTCCCTGCACACGTCGGGGCGATTGGGGGGGCTCCTCTGAACCTCAACGAGTCTGCCCACGAGGCTGCGCGTGGCTTTACCGATCGCGCTGCCCTTGGATCGGGCGACTCTCTCCCCGGACACAGGGAGGCTCCTATCACGCACAACGAAATCACTAAATTCTTTTACTTAGAGAGAAGGGTTTTCTCACCGCCTCACTGCAAGCTAAGCAGGTTGCAGGCGGTCACACTCAGACTCCTGCAAACGAACTCCTACCCAAATCCGGCATCTCTTAATAGCATATATCCCGAGATTTATCCAAATTGTTCTTGCGTCGCCTGTGGTGAGGTTGCTACTTTGCCTCAGATGCACTGGGAGTGCGGGTCGCTGGGCCCAAAGTTCACCAAGGAAGAGTGGGACGCGCTCCTGCGAAGTCCGGTCTTTGAGGACCAAATCCTGACCGTCCAGCCCACCCGCGATCGGGACGGCAGACTAGATCTGTCACTCCCGTCGTGGGATTAGCCGGGTGCGCGTTTTATCGCGTTTTTCTGGACCAAATAAAAGTTTATTCACTCACTCACTATTCAGTTCGCTCTCCGAAAGTTTCGAATATTCGCACACCCCTAGTTCTGAGTGTGCGACCAAACTGCTCATTTGTTCCGGATGCTTATTTGCGAACAATGATTTAAAACCTACAATATTATTACAGAAGCTTGTTACCTTTGTGAAAACTAGTATATGGACATTGTTTTACAATCCCGGTGAAAACGGCCACTGGTTATTTCAATACTATTGTAAGATTATTCGATGTCTGATTCGATTCTGGCACAATTTCATTCGTATTCGATTTGGTGTCCAAAATTGCCATTCACAAACCCCTGCCAAATACTCACACTGATTGACTCGCTGTGAATGACGGACGGCCCACTTCCGAAGCATAAGCTTTGTGCCTTTTCTTCTTTCGTACTTATTCCGGTACTTGTTCTATGCACCTTTTCAACGAGAACACTCTGGGCGCCGCCATAATTTTTTTGTGAGATGTGGTGGGATTGCACACCCCGCTACGCGTGCCGTCGCGCTCCCGCGCGGGAGTCCAGATAGGAGGGTCTCGCTCACCCCGATGAAAACGTCCATTCATGGCTCCGACATGAACATAAGATTAAGGTACCACAGTGGTTATGCAACAGTGAGCGTGTAGCGATCGCGCGCCATCTACACGAATAGCAGGAAAAGCCAGATCCTGTGACGAAGGCTCACAGGATGATCGGGCCATATAGAAAATGCTAGAGAAAATGGATATGGTGCGAGCTAGTTCCTCGTGTTCTTAAGCGTACTGTGGTTGCGGTTTGCTTAAGGAAAAGCGAAATTAATAGTTCTTTTGCTCAGGTTTGCACACTTTAAAAGGATTTCTGGGCCTGCATAGGACAGTATTCGCGTGAAGTCCCGTACACGACCTTGTTGCCCTATTGAGAGCTTCCACTGTGCTGTTGGAGATAAGTGGATTGAGATAAAGTGCAGCTCTTCGATGTGCGGGACGTAAAACAATATGGCGGCCACGGTACTGTCAGTACATACATGCAGAGCGTAGCGAATGGAATCGCTGATATTGTCGGAATCACTATACGCCTGCGTCATTGCGACTGTCATCTAGACACCACCTCAACTAAGCGTGTTCTGTTTGCTACGTGACGAGTGGATCACGGTGGCATTCACATTGGCTTCGACGCAACTGCCACGAACGCGCCTCGGCGGAGCAGAGTCGACCAAACGGAACACCTGCGCGCCACCTGTCGGTCGCGTAGGGGAAGCATTCATCGCCGCGACACTACGTCATCCTCGCTTTCGGAAGCCTGTGTTTGTGTTTCTTATTTAATTATCGGCTTTTACGTGCCAAATCGGCGATCTGATGATGAGGCACGCCGTAGTGGAGGACTCCGAAAATTTAGACCCCCTGGGGTTCTTTAACGTTCACCTAGATCTAAGTGCACGGGTGTTTTCGCATTTCGTCCCCTATCGAAATGCGGCCGCCATTGCGGGGATTCGATTCCTAGACTTCGTGCTTAGTAGCCCAACATCATAGCCACTAAGCAACCACGACGTGCCTGTGTCATCGGCGCGTTCCTTGTCCGCGCCAACGGTGGTCCGCGCAAGCTGTCGCCAGCGTTCTAACTACGCCTCGGTAAGGCCAAATAAAGACGCGCCAAGCTGCTGAATGCGCTCGCTTGCCCATTAGGAACTCGTAACTCGAACAACGGCTCAGCGGCGTTCAATCGGACATTAATGCTTTCGCACGCACAACCGATAAGATGTGCCTCGTTGTCCTCGAATTTATTTTTATTGCGATAGCAATTATATGGACACTCCAAGCGCGTTCCTGCCGTAAGCGTCGCCATCGCCATGAGGTTCTGTATAAAGTTCAAGTGTGATACAGTCGTCGCCGCGTGTCGTACGCTGTATATACAAGTGAAAGCGTTCGATCGTAAGTCGGCGCTCGCGGCTTAATTTCGTGCACGCAACGAAGGAAAGCGGAGAGGAAGCGTGCCGTCTTCCGTCGCGCGCTATGCTCTGAAAGCAGGGAAGGGAGGGGGCGGGTTCTGCTCTTGGTGGCCCGGGCGGCCGCGCACACCCGCCCGGGTCGCTATATCTCGAAAGCCATCTGCGACGGGGACACAACCCGCCATGCACTGTGTTTTCGCAGCTTTGTCGGCGTTGATGCGACACGCTGCACGAAGGTCGATTCGCTCGCTGCTACTGCCGCGCTTCCCGACTCCAGCGTTTTGACGAGTTTCCGCGCTCATCGAGTGAGGTCTGTTCACATTTGCTTGTGCGCGCGTGAACCCACGTTTGTCAGTTTAGTTACCATGCCTATGTTCAGACGCTTATACGGTCGATAAAACTACCATCCTTACTTCGTATAGCTGTCCACTAATTTGCTATCGAAATTGATATTTTCCTTTGCCGGCCAAACTTCGAATTTTTTGTCACTGTTGTGTTTCCCTGTATATCTGATTTTCTATGCACTCCCATTTCCCTCACCAGAGTGCACGGTAGGGAACCGGCAACTCCCATCTTGTTAACCTCCTTGCCTTTCGTTTTTCCTATATCTCTCATTGTGTAAGCGTTCTCACCGAGCTTTGTAAGAGCTAGCCACGTCGGACAAGGTCGATTGCTTCATTTCCGAAGACCGCTCAATCTGGCTGTGCAAGTGGCCGTCTATGGACTTTCGTTTCCCTTTCGTCGTCTTGTAATCCACGTGCAACACATAGAGCCGGAATAAAGCCGCTCAGTTCAGCGAAGGCTGATATTGCACAAGTTTCGCAAGTATTGCGATCGATTCTCAAGAAAGGGCGAACCTTGAGAGGAAGAGCCAACGTTCGCAATTCTAATCCCCCCGTCAGTGTAGGTCGTCTTCGAGTGTTCCAAGAACGCCCATAAACTTCTGCGATGCCTAAACCGGCGGTAGCTCCTACGCTTTCCATATGTCCCCTTTTTGGAGTGTGATGTAGGATTGTCCTATGTGCTTTTGCTTAACGCACGCCATTATTGCAGAAAGCTTTTAAGCACCTAGTCATGCCTATTGAGTAGTTCATGGCATTGCTGTAATTCCTCAGATTACTTGTACACGCGTTGAACGGAGATTGCCTTTTAAAACGGTCGTCCGTAGGCGAACGTAATAGATTTCCTTTTTACGTATGCTTTTTAACACACACCGCACGATTGCAGGGAGGTGGCCCTGGCAACATCAGTGCCAGTCCATGGCGGAATTTTGTTTTCATTTTGTTTTGCGTCTGTGGTTACTCGCTTTTTACGATAATCTGAGAAAATGTTGAACATATGTGTGTCATTACTCAATCTAATGACTTCATCTTGTCAGGAAACGAATGCCACAAGCTGATGCACAATGTTAGTTTTCTTTCTTTAAAGGGATCAAAATAGCACTTTGTACTTAAAAAAAATTAAGACACTATAGCATACGCCAAAGAAGGTGAAGGAGAAAACCTGCGCCCGGAAGGGACATTAATTAAATTACTTGATATTCCTATTCGAATGCGTTGTTACTTCTTATTACTTGTTTCCTCCCAGCCAAGGTCATGTGTTCGAGTCCCTTAATTGACCTACCTTGATTAACTTTGGCTTAATTAACAGTAGAGGTCGTGGGTCAGACTATCATCAGAGGCCGTGGGTGCGAGTGCCTTAATTACCTCTACATTAATTAACTGTGCATTAATCAACTTCACCCGCCGTGGTTGCTTTGTCGCTATGGTGTTGGGCTTCTAAGCACGAGATCCCGGGATTGAATCCCGGCCACTGGGGCTGCATTTCGAGCGGGGAAATGCGAAAACACCCATGTACTTAGATTAACGTGCACGCTAAAGAACCCCAAATGTTCAGAATTTCCGGAGTCCCCCACTATGGCGTGCCTCACAATCAGATCGTGATTTTGGGACGTTAAACCCCATAATTATTTTTTTAAATTAATTTCACCTTAACACCAAAGCTCGCGGGTTCTACTTCCACATAAGCTCGAGGGTTGTACTCCTACCGAAAGTCGTGTGTTCATGTGCCTGAATGAGGAGGAGGAGGAGGAGGGAGTAAACTTTATTGCTCTAGAAAGAGTAATACAGCGGTCGGGGCTGGATTTCTTCATCTTCTATTGGTTGATGACGATCTCCAGGCCGGAATGGTTGGCGCCCCTATTCCAGGAACTGTATCCTGATTATCTTTTCGTTTTTGACTCATGATGAGCGTCATCGGAGCCAGCTGTGGAAGAAGACGACGACCGAACGTGAGATCAGTGGCACGAGGGTATGTCGGCGTGTGGCGAGCTCGCATGAATGTCTGTACCGCACGCCGCGTTTTCAACACAATTGAGAGTATGTGCCACTTAATGCTTTCGCCTTAGAATTGAACATACGCGCTTTTTAATACAAGAGTCATCTCATGTACGAAGGGGACGATGTTTTGAGTTAATAGAACGCGGATGGCCTTGCAATCCTGCATTGGCTGCTCTGGATCGTGTGCAACGCTGTGTCTGATCCGCTGCTAAAGATGGTAAACTTGTTTTTTATGCGGCAACCTTCACGAAGAACATATCTTCCACGTCTGGAAAGCTTCTGGTCTGTGAAAAGAAGGTTATAACTTAAGGCTAAGGAAAGTGCCGCGGCTAGTGGAACATTGCCTCAGTGACAAAGTGCTTTGTGTGCGGCAGACTACAGATATTTCGAGCTAACCTTTTCTCATAATAGAGCATGTCGTCATTCTAAATAAACACTCGACGAAAGAAGAATATGTAAAGCCTTGGTGGTGTGCACAATGAACAACCGATTCAGATATGCCTCGCTGGCTCCACAATCACTTCAACGCGGACGGAACACTCAGGGCTAGTCAGTGACAGGGAGAGACCCTTGCGCACAAAAGAAGGGCGAAATAAACATTTCAGATCTCTTTAAAATATTTCAAAAGAATGTGTCATTGTCAAGTGTTGCGCGAATTATTTTCAATTTACTTTTAATGCGAATAGCATACTTTACCTACTTTAGCCGTTTTCAGTTTCTGTCTGTCTCTCTGTGTGTCTGTCTGTCTAATTTCTCTAGCGTCTTACGGCGACCCAGTAGCCCCAGTCGTCAGCCTGCTTGGGCTGCAAGGTATGGGATCCTCGTTGTGATGCCATCGTGGTCATTCCATTGTCGTTATTCCAGCCTCGTGATCTTACTCGCATCATGCTGTCGTCGTCACGCCTTCTACTCCGACCCAGTTGCCCAAGTTGTCTAATGGCTAGGGCCGGTAGTTATGGGCTCTTGGTCATCGTGGTCTTTGCATTGTCATATCGTCGTCGTCACGCTGTGGTTTATCATCGTCACTACTTCTGCAACGTAATATCATCGCCGTCAAACCGCCTTCGTTGTTCCATTGACGTGAATCTTAATTCGGCACTGTACTCTAATCATACACTCGCCATTCAATCGTGATCAGGGCGCCCTTGTCATGCAGTCACCGTCTGTCGCTATCATGCCATCACTGTGAGACCGTCGTCGTCATTGTGTCGTGATCGTGCCATCGTCGTCACTCCAGCTACGTCATCCGACTCTCGTCATGCCGTCGTCGTCGAGCCATTGTCGTCATACCGGTTGTGTGATGCAGTCACCATCATGTAGTTGTCAGCATACATTCGTCGTACTTCCATTGTACTTATGCCATTGTCTTGCAATCGTCGTCAATGCGTCGTCATACAGTAGTCGCTATGCATTCGTCGTCATACTGCTGCCGTATTGCCATCGTCGTCACGCTGTCGTTTCACCATCGTCAACCTTTCAGTATCGTCATCCTACCCAGATAATACAACAGAGATGCAGAACGTTTATACGAGACTATAAAAACTGCATAAAGAGGGCACGAGTAACACAAAACCGTTGTTCAAAGGTCATGTATGTTTGATAACGTGCTACTTAATTAATTTTCTGAGAAGATCTCCAACAGGTCTTCGAAACTTACTCAGAAAGCTGGTTTTCAAATAAGATTCGGAAAGACAAATGTTTCCTTTGCCTGGGCTATTCACTTAAGATTTCTCAAAGTTTTAAAAACTATATCGAAAGGCTGGTCCAGAGGTGGTCTGGAAAGGTTCGCAATAATCTGAAGCTCGTTTTCGTGGGTTCCAGATGAGTGGAGGCGTCGGTGCTTAGGGAAACACTTTCTGGCGGACTGCGAAACACTGTTGGCTATAGAGGCCGACGCATCCTCCACCAAGTCACATAAAATTGAGCATGCCCACGAAAATGGATCCCAGATACCGCCTTTGGTATAAAGCAACGATGTTTACAACCAAAATGGGCATGTATCCCGCTAAGAAAAAATGGGCGCGTGTTCACAGGCGCCTAGGCAGGGCGTTTGTGCCAAGAGCGCATGAAATTAGAACTTTATGGCAAAGCAACAATTTATTCAAAACGTAATACTTATGCAGGGTTTGCGCAAAATGTATGAGAAGTGCAAAATAACTCGAATTGAAGGTAGATCAACAATGACTAAACCCCGCAGAAACAATTCTCAATGAACTAGAAACTGATTAAGAATGACTGGAATATACAGAAATAAAATTTGGAAGTGTACATACAGTGATGAACAGCAAGTACAAGGAGTGTGCTAAAGTTTCTTTTTTGTTTAGCATAGTAAACAGCACATGCTATTATTGGATGAACTAAGTAGAATTATCTAGAAATAATTAATATTAAAGCTACTCCAAGAAGTAGACTAAAGAATGCGAGAGTGAATTGTATGATAGCGGCCCCAAGCAATGTTGCCAATAATGTAGAAGCTTCAAAGGAATGCAAAAACGCCGCATACCATCTAAACACAGTCCTGTCGTAGAAACCAATTAATGGGAACATGTTAAAATTGAAGATATTCCCTTTAGGATACATAAAAAATTGTAATGGTACGATAATTAAAAGAACCATAAAATCAAAAGCCACATTCAAGTGAAAATAGTATTTAATGCTGAAACCAGGACGTCAGTATAACAACAGAGCACCACTGTAATGCTGTGTATGATAAGACTGAGTAACGGTAAATAAATAAAATAATCTTAGCACTGTAGTTGAAATCAATGAATGTCTAAACCTCGTATTATAAACTCATATAAACATGGAAATTAACTGGAATGCACTGGAAGCTGCATTTGTGTAAGCCAGGAAGCAGTGCCCGTAATAAATACGAGTTGGTTTATCTAAAAGATCACCGCCCAAGCACTCTGTACAGATTGTTAAGCAGCGAAGCCGAAACGTGCGGCGCCAGTGTTTATGATTAGTTTAATCCCGACGGTCCATGAATCGACGGCATGGGAGACTGCCGGATCCTTGGTACGCAGTTGCTGCTTGCGCTCGGTTGCACGAGCCTGTTCTTGTGCCCGGGCTGCAGCGTCGTCACGGCGTAGACGAACTCGTTCCCGGTTCTCCTCGCGTTGTTGCGGATCAAAAGCTGCCTGCTCCTCAGGAGTAGGTATGACGCGTGGCCTAGCTATTACGTAGCCGGAGAGAAACTGCTGCGCGCGCTCGGCTGCGACGGAGAGCAACGGCTTCACTACTGGCGCAGGTAATCCAAAACCACCTAGATAGGACAAACGAGAAGACAGGGGAGTAACTGAGGGGCCCAAGATAGGACACGGCCTTTTCACTGCGATCCATGAATTCATGTTACCTGGCCCGACTGCCACAGAATTGAGTAGGAATGCTGCCGATTAGACAGCAGTGATTTTGACGTCACCGCTTTCATCACGTCACCCTTGTCAATGGAAATTTCGGGACATGTAGCGTGACGTCATGGATCGGAATAAAGAGGTCTTGTGCTCCCTAGGGGGTGTTCGCTAATCGCGCGCCTCCCTTTCTCTCTTTCTTGGCGCATGCGGATGCGGTTGCGCCGGGGGAGTTTTCGACGTACAAACGACCGACGGACGTAGGTTCGGACGGACGGAGGAATCGGCTAGCCATATCGAGCATCGCTGTAGAAGCATTGCAGAAGAAACACATATGCACCACTCTGGCATAAACGGGCGTAAGGTCGCAGTGAACCATTTGCAAACCAGTTAATATGTTCGTACACTGCCATGTTACACTTTGCACACAACTCCAGACTCCTAATGTAAGAAAAGAAGCACTCTGAATGACACAAAGGTTTCACAAACGCGGCCCCGAGCAAGTGCTTTCCCAGTTTCCATCCTCGCCTTTGCATCCAAACATATTTGACACACAGTCCAGGCACAGCTTCATTGATGAAAAGCTTGGGCGCACACCAATTAACATTCATCAGTCCCACTGGCAATGGAACTGCCGTGCATGCTGGCACTTGAAAAGCTTTCGATGTGGACACACTTGTGGCCCTGGACGGGTGTACCCAGATATTGGCGCTGGCGCCCCATTTTGTCCTAGTGAACAGGTATTCTTCACTACGCTGTTAGTCGAAATCTTTTGAATGCCCATGCTGGGGCTTCACCAGAAAGATTTGCCCACATGCCACCGCGGGCATATATATGCGCTTGCGTAAATATATGCACTTGCGTTAGCAGAGGCTCGGTAGCACTGAACTTTAAGTGTTCCCCGTAGGTGTGCTTCTTAGATGAGTGGGCAGGCCTACACATTCTTTCAAGTTGTTGCAGAGTGTAATGAAACGTGATGGCAAAATTAAGCTACAATGTGAAAGATACACAGAATTTGATTATCACATAAGAAAGTGCTATGTACACAATATTTGAAACCACAACACTGCGGCCGTATTCCGAAACGTTCGCCTTCCGCGATAGTCACGTTCAATAAATCAAGCGACTGCTTACCCGTGACGTCAGCGTACACTACGAACACGCGCTGTCGAACGCTTCACATCGCATGAGAGAGCGCACCGTGCGAGTGCAGAGAGGCTCGGGTGTCTTGTTATCGAGTGGAGTGGCCGCAGTACGGGTTCTGCGCACTGACTACGACTGGTTGCGGTCGCTTTAGGTAAAATAAATTGAATAAGGATGTGCGAAATGATTTACTTTAAATGAATCAACAAATATCGCCGCGAAACAACGCGTCTAAGACGCCACCAAAAAGACTACTATAAACTACCACCTATTTTATCTCCACTACGCTCCACCACCAACCGCACGCCAAAAGACGCCAGAAGACATGTTCGTTTATGCAATATACGTCGAGAGTACCCATCGACACGATGACGTTAAAATGACGTAGGTCTGAAATATTAGATGGCGCTGTTTATTTTCCGGTTTTGCTCAAACTGCCAATCAGCATGCGCCTTTGGCGGAGGCGTGGCCAAGGCGATAGTTTCGCGGAAGGCGAAAGTTTCAGAATACGACCCTGTACTAGATGATAAAAATAAACAAAATCAAGGCTACATAAAAAAATTAGTATAGCGGAAATTGTTTTGAAGAGGCTGTTTAATGAAATCAGCATACTTTGCACGCTTCCAAAGCCGCGCCCGATTTGAAATTCCCGAAAACAGCAGGCAGAAAATTAGTAAACGGGAAGAAGTGTTCCTTCCCGCCCACTCAACTTCCTTTCTTTGTAAGGAATAGTGATTGCCAATAAGATAAAATGCGAACAGCACGTGGGTGACGCGTGGGCGCGATTCACAGCAGCCGCCCCAAACAGACCTCTCATCATGCAGCGCTTTCTTCGGTGGACGCGCTCGCCGCACGCCCCACCGATGGCGTCATCTGTGAACAGACGACGCGCGCTATTCTGGCTCTATCCTGTAGCAATCGCCGCCCCAGAGTACTTCTTGCGCGATACCCTGCTTTCCACCTCACCCTTTAGCCATGCTCTCCTCCTCAGCTTTCCTCCTCGCGCTCTCAAGCTCTTGCCGTCTTTCAAGCCCCGCTGCCCTCCGAGTTCGCTCTTTCATCCCTCGCTCTGCTCGTTCGTTCAGTTACGCTGAGGGACGCTGACGCTTAACGCAGGAAAGGGCGCCTAAGAGCTACGCTCTCAAAGAAGCGTAAGACCTACGCCAAGTTTCAAGTGCAGAGACAATGAATGGTGTATGAATCCACATATGATTTCTTTGAATATAGAATAATAAACTTACTATATCTACGGAATATAGGTATCACAAAACTAACACATAAGTCTATATAGAGATACAGGATAAAATAAAAGCACACAAAGACTGGGTGGATGAGATAACGAAATGTTCTATGTAGAGCACCAGGTATACGTGAAAAACCGTTAACACGTATTCAGTGAAAGTGTTCCTTAAAACCAGGAAGGGGCAGCAATGTGCAAGTTGATATCTCGCGTGGTCTGCCGTCTATAGTTTGCGTTCGCGGCCGCCTTAAGGTGGATGGATGCTATAAGCGTGCCCTTTGAAAGGGAGTAGGGGCTTGCACCACCAAGCTCTTGTTCTTGTTTTGCCTCATGTCCTACCTGTCTTGAAAAATACACAAATTGCCAGGATGCAACGTTTTTAGCCACAATTCGTAATATTGTTTTTGTACGCCTCTCTGTCTCCCTACATACGGATGCACCTCCCGCCTGGGTTACCACGACGTGAACAGACCATGCTCTACAGTCTGTGGCTAGGCGTCAGCTTTACAAACTCATATGCTTTCCTCATTGGAATGGCCAACAGCCCCGCGTGCGACACATGCAACATCGACGAGACGCTCACACATATTATCTGTGTCTGCCCGCGATGTAGTGCTCAGAGACAAGTGATTTGCAGAGTACTGGACAAGTTGGACGAACGTTCACTATCAGAACTAAAAGCTTTAGGCCAATGCTCTGAAAGAACATCCTCGTTGAAGGCCTTACTCGCCTTATTAAGGTTCCTGCGGTCTACGGGGCTTCACGACAGACTCTAAGAATGCCGCCCCCTACTGCTCTGTAGTGTACGCGCTTTGTTCGTGCTTGTCTCTCTTTCTTTCTATCTCCCCCTTCCACTCTGTTTCTCTTTTTATCCCCCTTAACCCTTCTCCCTGTGCAGGGTAGCGAACCGGAACTACCTCTGGTTAGTCTCCCTGCCTTTCTCTGCATTATCTTATCTCTCTCTCTCTTGTACGGCTCTGTTGTTTGTGGTCTCCCTAATTTTCTGCCACCAAACCTCCAATTTTCTTCTACTAATCTCTTTTGCGGACATGCTTACTTTCTCCCTGCTATTCCCGAACCCAAGGACTTCAATGAGGCCATACGAGCCTAAACCGGAAGCTGGCGAGATGTCTTCACATTATAGTAAAAGATGCTCCGTCGTTTCCCTAGCTTGCCGCATCTAGCACATGATTGTTTTTCTTTTGTATACCTCGCTTTGTAACTACTCGTCCTAAGGCATCCTGATCTGGCTTCGAAAAACAGAGCGCTTCTTTTTGAGATATCATAAATTGTTGCTTTCCTGATTTCGTTTACCTATTAGGCAGTTACTGAAAGCGGGTTTCTGTCCCGTTGCCGCCACCCTGGAGACTGTCTGAGCCTCTCTGACTTTGCGTGTGACGTCCTATGTTGCTATGTTCCTTATTATACCAGTGGCATACTTTCTGGTAAGCGTCGTGGCTTTTTTCCTTCACTGTGAGTCAATATTCTTCCTGTAAAAATATCTGAACACTTTCTCAACCCATTTACTTTCTTCCGTATTTCTCAGTCGTTCTTCATGATCAATTTTACTCTGAGCCTCCCTCACTTCAAAATTTATCCATTACATACCACTCGGCACAGCTTCATTTGTAGTCTTCTTGTGAGCACCCAATGCGAGGCGTCCCACTGACCTTTGGTTGGCATCGAGTCCTGATTGTACCCCTGATTTCAAGCAACAAACCGCATATCCAAAAGTAAGTCCCGGAATCATTAGACCTTTTCACATACCCCGGAGCACCTCGTACCTATTGTATCCCCATAGCGCTCTGTGTTTCATTATGGCCGCATTTCGCTTCCCCTTTGTTGTTATTGTTTTATTTTTCTGTGTCTCCATATATCTATTGCCTTCGTTTATTCATATACCGAGGTATTTATATTCGTTTACCCGAGGTATTTTCTGGCCCTGTATTAACACTGTCTGTTCACTGTTTCCATTGAATACAGTAACACCGGAGTTTTGAACGCTATATTTCAGACCTAAATTCTCGCCTTCCTGTCCACGGATAAATGCCAGACGTTGCATATGACTTCGCTTGTTCGCTAACAACAAACTCTCGTCCGCATAAAATTAATGTAGAAGCTCCTGCTCTACTACACTACCCACCTGTTTGTATGAGAGATCATACACGGTCATCCCTTCCTTATAGCGCCCTCTCCGTCATCACCATGTACATCATAAAGAGCAGTAGGGAAAGAGGGCATCCCTGTCTAAGCCCCTTGTTAATATGAACTTGCTCCTCGCCCCTTATCCCTTCCCATTCAACTCAAACAGTATTTTCTCGTTGAATCTTCCTCAAAAACTGTGTGCAGTCGTCGCTGAAGCCTTCCCCATCCAGAATCTCGCACAAAATGCTGCGGTCCTCGTTGCCATACGCTCCGGTATTGTCTAGAAAAGTCGCATATAATACTCTTCTTTCTTCTATGAATATTTCAATACACTGAGTAAGAACAAATAAGTTATCGTCCAGACGCCTGTAGATTATGAAGACATTTTGAACTTCTCCCAATATGCCATATGTTCTGCCCATGCTTGCAGATTTAATTTAATCGCCTGCATAGCTGACATATATATTACTGATATATTGGTCAGTAGTCGAAATGAGTAACCTCTATTTTTCTCCGGCTTACCTTAATAAATTAGATTCAGTGTACTTTGTCGCCAACCATCTTGTATCGGCCTATCGCGTGAGCTTTCTTCTACTTCTCTCCACAGAGCTTCCTTTCTTTTTCTTCCTAGTCCCTTAATCAGCCTAACGGGAACCTCGTATAACTCTGTGGCTTTGCACTTAGGAATTTTCTATTCTGCCTTCTTCCAGTTGAAATTCCTCAGCGCCAGGTCTCTTTCCCATCTGTTCCTCGTACATTCTTTTTTTTTATCAGAAACCACAAAATTATTCGCCTGTTACGTTTCGGATATAATTTGTTACTATGTAATCTTCAAGTTAGTTTCAGTCTTTGGCTAGGGTTAGTTGTATTGTTCCCGACTTCTTGACTAAAAAGTTAACGTGGTTTCAAACACTTTATATGCGGCCTTCTTTTTCTCGCATATTTCTCACAACGAACGCTAAATTTCACATTTATTGTTTGCTTGAGCCAGTATTAGAACCAAAGATTGTTCTCCCGGTATCTTTGCCATTTACCGTCGACTTCATCCTGCGACATCCGAATTTCTTTTTGCCTGCCTACGCTCTCGTGATGCTTTCTTTCGTTCATCGATCGTTTCCCGTATCTGCCAGTTCCACCTGCTTTTCGGTTTCCTTTTTCCCTTTCCGAGAAACGTGTTGCTTCTCTATCCTTATTTCTCGCTATACCACGCTTAGAAACTCACTATTGTCACGTGGTCGTGACGTCAAAGAACACAGTAGCAATATTGTGAAAGGCAAAAGTAGCTTTTATTGGGCGAACCTCTGCCCACAAAACAGGCTACACTTAAAGCACAACGAGAGCGGCGAACACAGTTGGCGATCGTCGAAAATCTGATCAACGGGTCAAGCGTGTCGGCTTTTATACATCAATCGTCGAATGTTCCGATTAATCGCTGGCGCCCACGCGTCTTTCACAAAGTTCTACATTATTCGCGTCGCGCGCACTTGCAATCAGTTTACACAAGGTTCCGTTACAGACAGCGGATGGAACCATCGATAACATTCCAGAAACTTCGATACATGCAGGCGCGTCCTGCGCTGTGCGATAACATTTGTTAGGCGGTGAAACGTGTCACCCGATAAAGACAAGTACACTGTCAACACCCCCCTCTTAAGAAGCATCGACCCAATGCTGCAAACAAACGAAAGTAATAAAGAAAAGGACTCGTAGCAAAGAAAACAACAAAATAAGGAAGCTCGTCAGCGTGCGTAAAAGGGCTTCAGACTCACTACGTGGACCACTTCAGATCGTGTCCGGAGCCGCTGTGACTGCGATATGCCGTCTTGCACTACCTCATAGTGCAGTATAGGGTACCTAGAATAGGGTACGCGCAACAAAATTGATTCCTTTAAATTGTTTTGCTTCATAAAAGAGTCCCACAAGCGTTGTGTGCAGGCCAGTCGAAGCAAATGTTTTCGAGACTTATATTCGCAATCTTTTTCGTTCCTATAACTTGGGTTTGGCAGTTTACATTTTCTATAAGATCAAGCAGGTTTTCGATACTTTCAGTAATACTTATCGGTCGAGGGATATAACATATGACTTACATGGTGTCGCGTTGTCCGCCACTAGATCTAGAGCCTATTATGGAAAACAATGCTTCCATCACCAAATGGCAATCCTGTGTCATACGTACCAGATGATTGTGGAAATAGCTGTAGAAAGTACTAGGGTGTCGATGTTTAAGGAAAAAGTAAAGATGTCTTTTCCATCTGCATAATTTTGAATAATCACACAAACATATAGATTGGCGGGAATAGCTATGCTTTAGTCTTATTGATTTACTAATCCTCAGCGATTTCTGTTTTTCGTCTACGGCAAAATATTTTCCGCAGTTCTTTGTCTTAGTGTTGGTGTACGTTTTGTTGTCTTTTCTTGTGGTATTAATTTTACTCAGCAGCGTTCCTGATAATTATGTGCTTTACCTGTTCGCCACCGATGCCACGACTTGTAATCCGGGGACAAGGCGTTGTCAGGAGGCATGATTTATTTGCCTCCTTTAGCCTGTCCTCGGGGGCGGGGCATATTGTATAATCTGGCCGAAATAAAATACAACTAAATGAGGCCGGGGACTGAAGGCTCCACCCTCCGAGACTTCATTACAACGCAACAAGTAACGTTCTCTGCTACTACTACCACCACTACTACTACTATACTACTACGACTACTACTACTACTACTACTACTACTACTACTACTACTACTACTACTATTCCTGGAAATCAGTTTAGCACTTGTTTTCAGGAATTTCAGAATTTCTTAAACTTCCAGGCTGAATTATAAGGTGCTGTGGCCATGGTTTCTTCACTTTTAAGGCTCCTACTGCCACGTTATGCCTACTTTCTTCACAACACAAGACACGTTTGGCCCCTGATAGAGCTTTCTAACTGCACTCCACCTGAGAACGATTTCTTTAACTCTCTTTACGCACTTTCAGTTTGCGACAGTAATAATTGGAACTTACAGATGTAGAAGACAATGCTTCGCTCCACTTGGACCACGTGGACTTGGTTCTAACGGGAAATATTTTTGTTAACTCCGCGCTTCGCATAAAAGGAGTTTTCAAAGTCACTAGTTGCTGATTTCTTCCTCATTTTTTTTCCTTTTTCCTCAGCAACGCGCTTTCCCACCTTTCATGCTGAGCACCCTTGGGATCTCTACCTTGAAAATGCACTCTCTTCTGATGCGCCTTCATATTTTGGAAGAAGGTTGAATACAGAGCGGGTCGTGAGGCAGTCGCAAGCGTTTCTTTTTTAATTTATTTCCTGTGATACCCTTAAACAGAAAGTAGAAATGACAAAGTTTAAAGTCAGGGATGCCGCAGCACCTCTGCCTAAATGCGATTTTTCTTTACTTTTTAAACTGATCCTTAAATGTGATTAAAAGGAGCGCTCAAACAAGTCGGTAACAACGACACCCGTCGAGAGACCTAAACAACATCACCGAGTTTTACTTTTCTCTATATGTCTCTCTCTCTCTCACTCTCTTTGCCTCTTTTTTTTTTTTTTGCTGAGAGCCTGTTTTCAGCAGCTTATTAAGACATCCCGTGGGCGCGTCCCCGAGTCTCTAAAAGCCGCTTTCCACTCTTGGTGAAGCGAAAGTGATTGTGATGAATGCGGTCTTGAAGCTTAGTCTATTGTGAAGCACGCGCTTTTTTTTTTTTTTTTTGAAGAATAGGCTGAAAGCAGGAATTTCTCCACGTGTCCTTAGTTTGTTATTGTTGGTGCTTTAGTTCCCAGTACAATGAGCCCATCAAGAGAAGGATTCAACGAAGAAAAGTATAATTGAAGAGAGAAAAGAAAGCATAGCTCGTCTTTGGAAAGTCCTTGTAGGAATAAATGAAGACGTCGGTCGTTTGAAAGCGTACGATGAAAAGCCCGAGAAGATTTACAATTACCGTCTTTTACTGAAAGTATAGTCTTCATTGATGTCACTAAGATATTCAGAAATGTGCCTTGGAAACTTTTAGAAGGCTTCCAAAGACTTCTTGATTCATGTTACCAGCGCGAACGCAACGGAACACCGCCAAACCAGGCACCATATAGGCTCGAAACGACGAACGTTGTGTTTGTCTTGTCTCCCTGACTTATTCATTTAGCGCTGGTACTTATGAATTGAAAATGCAGCCCACCCATTGCCGCCCGTAAAATATGACTTCGCAAGTGTGACATTGCTTGCTCCGCTCTATCGTGCTGAATTTGACAGTTCATAGGTAAGTATAATCTGCTCCATAAAATTGGTTGCTCTATTCCTGTAAAAACTCTCTTAGAAGAGCGTTTTGATGTTTCAGTGGCGATAATTAAAGCTAATTAACACATCCCTTACATGGTAACGCATGCTCGGAAATGAGTGCGGTAAGGGCAGCAGAAAGAATGCTCTCGCTGCTCCTGAAATGCTTTTTTTCTTGAAAAATGAGGAAAATGCTGCAATGAGTGCGATAGCTTTCAAGGAATGCATTACGTGAATCATTTTGAGAAATAACCTTACAATAATGTACTTATGATGTGACGTTTACACTACTCATAATTTCTTGTCGCAGGCAATGTAAGCGCTCTGTAAAACCACCAGAACATGACCTAGTGAAATTGGCACTAAACATTTAGGCAAGATATTTTATTCAAGGAAAGTCAGAGACGACTGTTTTATCAAGTGAGCTCTAGCCTGCTACCCTTCACAGGGCCTATGAGTTATAGAAGGCACGAGTAATGAAGTATTGGGGATGTTATATGCACGACTTTGCATAACTGCTGACGCACCGCCACAGTTCGATGTTCTGGTACATCATTCAATGCAGACTTGTCTTTGAAGTTCTCGTTGAAAAAAAGGCATGTTTGAAAAGTTTACAAGTATGGCGACCACTTTCTTTTGTTCCTTTTTATTGTACCGAATGGCCAATCATCCACATCCGCAGCTAATAGGGCGTTCGAATTTTTTTCATTATTGTTCACTTTCATTGTCTTTTCCCTTTTAACGTTCCTGCCAATGGCGTGTTGCAGTTTTTAGAGCTTGCTTTGTGCTTTACATAGGGCAATCATGTTTTTTGGCAATATTTTTCACGCTATAAGAAAACTCTCTTACAGTATCACTGTTCATGCCTAAAGCTCGCCAGACGAGGGATAGCTTTGTCGCGTCTGAATTCGGCATTGAGAAAGCCTTGCTTGCACAAGGTAGAGCACAGCTTTAGAATGCACTGGTTAAAACAGACGATTGGGCGAGTTGGTAAGACATATTTGAAGCAGAACAGCGCGGTGTTCACGGGGACAAGCAGGGAGAAACGACACGAACGAGCGCTGACCATGCATATATTCACAATCATTCCTACACGCTGCACTGAACAGGGGAGATACCTGTAATCATCATATCCGCCCCAGTAAAAATGCTAGTTCTTTGGACGTAATGGATAAGGAGGGGCTACTGACGCATGCGTCTTTTGTCCAGGCGATGTGCGCTGCTTCGATGATTTCACGGGTTAGTTGGTTACTATGTTTACTTAAAATTTGTGTTCTAGCGAAGTCAGGGTGGCAGGCCCTAGTGTCGCAGTCTCTACAGTGGATGCCCAGATGACCTTTTACTGTATCATGCACATTGTTGTTGTCCTGCGTCAGGCATTTATTAAGGCATCTCCCCGTTTGACCGACATAAAACCTGCCACATGACAACGGATAGGCGTAGACAACTCCCTTTTACAAGAGGCGAATGGATTTTCATGTTTAATGTTGCACTCTCTTGGAACGAATACATTTTTAACCATTTTGCACATCTTCCCAAGCTTATCTGGCGCCGAGAAAACTACTTTGACACATGTTCTGTTAGCTATCTTTTTTGTTCTATGGGATACATGATGCAGGTGGGAAAAATGACATGATGTAATGCAGGTGTCACGTTTGGAAAGCTTGGGTTTCCCTTCCAGTCGTCAAGTCGCCGTGGGAGGTTCGCTTTTAAAGAAGCTCAAAGTGGGAACCTCCGCAGCCGCAAAGGAGAAACAGGAACAAAAAACAATATGTCGTGATGTCATACATACACGCCGTTTCGCAGAAACTGACGAAAGTCGGACGTAAGCATGGGGTGGGTGCAGTTTTCAGAGCCCCTTGAGAAGTCTAGAGGTTGTGCTCCCTAGTACGTGATCCGACAAAAATAAAGGTATTTTGCAAGATTCCGCTTTGCTGCGGTAAAATTTACGTTGGCCAAACAGATCGATGTATAAACGACCGACTAAGGGAGCACTCATCGTCTTTCAAGGATGTAGAGGGTGCTATGCACGTACCTGCGCACAGCAAATGTTGCGTTTCCACACCGCTCTTCAACAATGTAACGATTGTGAACAAGTCTAACGAAAGACTGGTGAGGGAAATTATTGAGGCTGGCCAGATATGCGCAAAATCAGCCACATCAATAAATCTCCCGTCAGTAGCTCTCACACATAAAAAAAGACGTGCTATCTTAATAGGCGTTAGTATCTTTTGGAAATTTTGCAAGTGAATATGTAAGAACAGTTCATCTGCCTTATGACTTCGCATGCGCGATCCCTCTACTTGTCAGTGTGCGTCTGCCTTGTCCACATTGTTTCTTCCCATCCTTATTCTGCTCAACGACATTACCTGATGCACCAACTGACCTAGTAGTCAACACGAGGGTAAATTGTTTTGATACGTAACTCCTTAATAGAGGATACACTACTGAAGGTGTCAGTGAATTAAAGAAGTTTGCCATGGTGTTACGTGGTTAAACCAAGTTTTTCGAACGACAACACGGTTTTCCTTGCTTTGGGAAAGGACACAGACTTTGCTTGGCGCCATCAGCAACTAGGGCATCTACGACTGCACCACAAGTAAGCACACTGATGCTGCGTGGCGAGGCAGTAACAGCCAGCGAATTGACCTTAATGCTGCGTCTCGCTTCAACGCGAACTAAGCGTCGAAAGCACGGCGCATACGAAGCTACCAGCACTCGGCGCAACTTGTATACATCGCAGACCGATTGATGAGGCCCGCGCCACCACGCACTTTGTCCACATTGCAGATTGCTTTCAAGATATGGGCGCCCACGGGTCTACGCAACAGCCGCCAGTAGTGGCAGGCTAAGTGCCAGTTTGACCTTGCGTGAGCTTGAATGTGAGATTTACGGAACCAGGCCTTGTCTAAATTTGTACCTGAAGTAGTAGAGCTATCGCTCTAAAGCAAACCCGGCACTTTAGGTGCCTTTTTGCCACGCCACAGTATTTGTTTAACACACCTATTTGTTTTCGAAACACTGTCTATAGCGGATTTTACATGTGGCGTCTAACGCAGATTTGCGTGAAATTGAACCCCTAACAATATATATTGCATTACACGATCTAACTGGAAGACGAAGTGATCTGTCGCATCTTGCCTTGCTGCCATAGTTTTGTCATAGTGGAGGCTTAATTGTGCTTTTTGAATTTTTGGACGCGAAACCATGCGAGGCGATGACAGACGGCACTTCATCACCAGCGTCGAGCACGCCTCTTCTCACTGCGTCTCACAGGGATAAAGTGTAAAGATTGCAACGTAGGCATGGAGACGTCCGGTTTCTGTTTCTCCAACAGCGAGCCAATGGACTCCGACGATGGCTACGCCGTCGTGGAGGCCAGGCGAATGAAGAGAAAATACCGCAAGGCAACCAACGACGTGAGTGAGCAGGGCCCCAGCGGACCGCCTACTCCGACTTACAGGATCGCTTTTGTGCCGCTCGATGTGTCTAAGAATTTAAATTCTGTAGACAGACAGATTCTTAACACTTACCTTGGTAATGTGGCTCAGAGAGGAATTAACGAAGTGCGTTTTAACACATAGAAAAACGTAGTTACAGAGGAAGTAACGACGCAGGCCGCACTAGCAAAATTGAAAACCGTGCGCATACTAGGACACATAGAAGTCTGGTCGTTCATCTTGCACTGCCGTCGCACTAGGACAGGTGTTATTTCCGATGCCGTGATTGACATCAACGACGAAGAGCTACGAAGGCTTCTGTCTTCAACAGTGAAGGCCATCGATTTTCACCGCTTCGGTCGATCGACGAGCGTCAAGCTTCTTTTCGAGGGAGACACGCTACCTGATCATGTCAAGGTGGGCTACGTGAGACACCCGGTGCGTCCTTATGTGTCCCGGCCACTGCAATGCCACAAGTGCCTTAAGCTAGGCCATGTCAACGCTGTATGCACAGGCCATACGACATGCCTGCGCTGTGCTGGCAGCCATGACGTATCTTCGTGCACGGTGAAAGAAATGAAGTGCTCGAATTGCGATGTACCCCGCGAGGCCAATTCCAAGGAGTGTCCTAAACAAAAAAAAAGGAGAAACAAGTACTGAGCAAAATGAGCAAGACAAGTTTGTCCCACAAGGAGGCGGTAGCATCAGTGCAACAGCGGAGGAGACCAACGCGTCATCGGCGTGGGCAAGCTGTAGGTCCAAACGAGAGCTCCCTAGCTCCAATTCCGCAGGTCCAGGAGAAGGTAGTTGAATTGGCATCGATAAATCTCTCTAAACCATTGCTTCAAGCCAGCTGCGCAAGCCCGGAATCGAATGTATGGCGACGCTTGCCGCCGCGTACACGGGCCTTAGACTGTCAGCGCGAGCAAGGACAGTGCAATCAGATGGCACCATCGGACTCTGTTATCAAAACCATGCTGCGACAAATAATCACCGCCCTGCAGCTGCTACTGTCCGCTTTAAATACGCCAGTGGCGCTAACAGCGGTTAAAATTATGAACGCTATCGACAGTCTCCTGGATACATTGCAGTAACTTCTAACTCTGCTCGCTAAGATGACTGTGCTGTGGTGTGAAGTGTACACGTACACAATGCACAGATACAGTGTTGTGCAGCCCTCATCGTATTTGCCGTACAACCACCCTCTTTTCTCTTCTCCTCCCACTTCTGTTATTCCCCAAACCACTTCCCCAGCGTGGAGTAGCGAGCTAGAGGCACTTCACTCAGGCCGACCTCTCCACCCTTCTGCCATTAAACATTATCTCTCTCTATATACACGATCAAACACGTAATATTGGAATGTAATTAGGCTATCAGATAGAAGTGGTTTATTAATGACACTGAATACTATAAACTTCGTTTTACTTACACCTATTTGTATTATTATTGGCATATCACCATTCTAATATATACTGTCGCCAGGAACTTGCAAAGTACGAAAGCAGCTAAGCCAGCAGAAGAAACCGAAATGCTCATGCCATCTGGACAAAGAACTATATCCGAAGTGTGGGGAACAGTAAGAATATCACTAATCAAAAAAAAAAAGAAAGGAAGCAGGGCCCAGAATTGATCACTGTGGAACATCGTACTTATTTGGCTGTAAATATGACTTCATGTCATCATTAGCCGCAAACTGCGCTTGATTAGACAGGTAGGTATAAATTAGACTGGCAGATATATCACGTGTTCCATATCGTGGTAGCTTAGCAAAAAGAATATCATGTTTATTACAATAGAATGCCTTCTTGAAGTCTAAAAATGTTTCTAGATATATAAATTATTTCATATGTTATCATTTTTTCCTTAATATAAAGTAACACACGTTGAGTTATTTGCCTTTTCGGAATCAGTACTGATGTTGCGGTTGCAAGTTAGTGATTAAGTTATATTGCAAGTCTCCAGGTAATTTACAAATCTTGAATGGATCACCTTTTCCACTATGGCCTCGCTCCCTTGTCTATTCGTTCGTTTGGACTATTCACTTACGCCGATAATCACAGTCCATGGTTTCTCCGTAATTTTTGTTTCCGTGGCTGCTGTGCCCATGTTCGCAATTTTTGGGCTTAGATAATAGAGCTCAAGATATAACTTATTTGCAAGTGCCGAGTAACAGTCTATATGATCACAGCGCACATACGACCGACACAAGCAACCGGTATTTGGCCACTATGCCTAACAATGGTTGTGTTGAGGCCGTCGGTTCACGTGGTGACTCGGTCGGCAGAGTGCCTTCGTAGTACAGTTTTGCTATTTGTTTTTGTTTTATGTTTGACGTTGCTTTGATTCGCACGGCACCTTTCACCGCTATCAAGGGAGGTCTTGACGTGTCGTCATAGCTTTGTTGTTTTTCGTGCGCGCGCTCAAGTGTCGAATTGTACATTTACAAGCGCTCTGCGTGGCAATAACCAATTGCAGTCAGCGCTTTGTGCTCTTTACTCTGTCTGTCCCTGTCAATTTTTTATGCACTGTGATGAAACAGACAAGCAGAGCCAACTAGCCAACCAGCTCGTCCTCAGCAAACTATATATGGAAGGCTCTGTTATTTGGGCAAGCCAACTTTGAAAATGATGTCCATATTCTCTTGTTCTATTTTTCTTTCAGTTTGATAGCATGTGGTGTAACCACGTATTTTAGCAGTGAGCCCAGTATATCCTCTCCATAATTGTAAAGCTAGCTTTCCTGCGAGGCAATCCGCCCAACTAATCGCAGCGTAGTCGCATCAGCAAACGGCATCTACAACCAGAGATTCCTTGTATTGCGACAAGTAAAATGCATATCTGGCTCTCGTCATGAAACCACGCGCAAGAGACCAGCCCCATGATATGCAATCAGCACTCCACCTTCATTTGAACACTTACCAATGCCGCTATAAAGCTACACAAATCTGCAGTGCAGAGAAGCACACTTGCAGATGAGAAAAGATGCCCATAAGCATGCTAGATAAAAGGATTAGTCGGCACCACCTGTAGATCCGAACAATTTTTTAGGTACAGCTCATAAAGAAAAGGATTCCGCGAACTGATCCCGAGTACCGCGTAATGGGCCCGCCTTTAATTGCCATATCTGGACGTGTGCGAGTTCGGTTGGAAATCACAAACGCTGGGCCTCTACTACTGCGTAGAACGTCTGCACTTACTTTCCCGTTCCTCGGCGAGATGGTCCTGATCGCAACCAACCACGACGTTCGAAGCGAGGCACGCTTTTCGACCAAGAGTGCTAATAAGCCATGGACGAAGCTCAAATATTTCCCGCGCGGCAGCCTCATTAAAGAGCACAAATATCCCCCCTTAGTTGCGCCATGGTTGCGGGAACATTGGTCCCGCCGCTTCGACCGTACGGAGAAACGGGGAAAGTCTCTTGCGTAATTATGCAATATCGAATTGCGTAACGTGCAAACGGAACTTTAGGCACTTTGCATACCGCACGGACAGCGGTGGAGCGCACAAGTCGTAAGCACTAGGCGGAGAGCTGATACGCGAATGAAAGTGCAGCATACAGCTTGCTTCGCTAATAAGGCCGCTATTGAGCTTGGAGTGACAGCGTACCCTTGTGTTGCGAATCTCTGTGAACTTTGAATACGAGGAGATGAAGCCGCTCACTACGTATTACATTAAGCGATTTGTCTGCACTAGCCGTTGGCCACTGAGTTGCGCATTTAAATATTTGCTTTTTACTGACCTCAGAAAATGTCTGTCTGCACATTTGCACTGTCCGACCATCCCTAAAGATGCAATCTCTGAAAAAGCCTATTCTTTTGGTTACACTGATATTCAGCGTTGATAGTAAAAGTAATTTTTCAACACGTGCTTCCATGTGTTGCTGCTTGCCACATAACCCTGCCTAAAGAAATTTTGTACAATAAGTTGCAAACAGCGAAGCAGAAGTGCTACATTTGATGAGACGAAAAAATTAACCTACAAATACGTAAAACCAACAGCTGAAGCTCTGCGCAACCACTGCACGTGAACGGAATGTCTGTTCATTTCCCCCGTGCCTCAAGTTTGGCGGAAGAGCGGTGCTTTAATCAGTACCCATTGTTCTAACAAAGCAACTGCACATCGGATGTCGAAACCTGCCCCCTTGCGTTCTGCAATCTACGTGCTCAAACAATGGCAGCTCGTTAACCAGGTTTGAATCCGCCGCCTGCACACTGATCTCCTCCACGTCCCACGCACTTTAAGTGTCCAAGTCTCTTGAAGCGGCGCTGCCTAATTAACGGCCTCGAGCCGGACCTCTAGTGATGTCGAGAGGTGGCTAATACCGAAAAAACAAAACAATACGACACAACCTGTCTCTAAAGTAGGGCAAGTTTCTAAATTTTGAGCAGCGCGAACAACTGGCTCTCATGCCACACAAAAAGTTGGAGCTCAATTACATCACTGATCACACCTTACGAATATTAGGAAGTTCATGTAGTGCAAAAAGAAACGAATATGTGGAGCGGATGAAACAGCGAATGAAGGCAGTATCCGTAGGCATATATGTAAAGCCCAGAGCTTAGCATTAAAACCTTGTTGAATGAGCCGGTAGGCTTTTCTGTTGACAGCGATATCCTTGACTACGTATGCGACCTAAGAATCATGTGCGTCACTCAAAAAGAACGCAGAACAAGAAGACACGAGGCCGCATATAACTTGTAACAGACGATAACCCATGAAACAAAGCTGTGCTTCAAATAAATTATACATACCTTGCTCTGAAACACTTCAACGTCATCGCATTTCTCAATGAGTTGGCTGTGTTAAAAATCGGGCACAACTCGCTACGTAGAGTATGAAAATATTTTCAGACAACTCTGGTCCCACTATTTGTATTTGTCATTTCCTTAATGTTATAGCTGTCTAAACACAGTGTACACCAATATATCTAAATATCAACCTTACGAAACAGACGTGTTTTCTGGTAAGTCTCTGTTTTTATGGCATGAATGACCTGTTCATTGCTTTCAGAACAAAGACACAGTACAACAAAAAAAAAATGGGTCTGGAGTATCAGCATCATAATCACATACTTAGGAAGTTCATTTTAACATGCATCATAAAAATAGAAAGTTACTCTAAGTAGGCACAAAAATAAACGTGGCATATTGAGAAATTTACCTTTGTGAACAAGAACCATTTTACCGCATCTACAAAGTTAAAAGACAAGTTAGCACCAAGTAGTGTAAGCTGCTTCAAGTATTGTCTCTTCATCGTGACTTCCTGGAGACTGAGGTGATCTCTGTGACCAACGACGGGCTGCCGAAAAAGATAACCGGAAGGCTTTGAAGCAGCCATTTCAATATCTTGTGCATAAAGTGCTGGGAACACGTCCACTACGAATTTCCTGTACAGTTTTATTTTCCCGATCAACAAGCTCCCTACTGCATAGAAGTACAAAACCGTCCTTCAGGCCACCGTCCCCCTTCTGACGTCGATGCTGGGCCGCAAGATAAGGCAAAGGTACGCTAACGGTTCCAAACTGTGGATAGCGCCGGTCGTGAAGTCTAACACGGTTGTTCATTTAACGCACAAGTGTTTCGATAGAAATGTAAGTTGTCATAGCACACCTATTTTGTTCATACTGAAGTCACATGGAGGACAAGATCACAACTTCTAAAGACACAACGTACATTTGTTCGGCGAAGTGCTATTTTTCCAGCTGTTCCAGATAGCCCGCTCACGATATCGACGACGGGCCCTGCAGTCTCGGTATTACATTTCTGGTTACGGGACTTCTGACATAGCCGCTTCGAGCAATGCATGGCCTGTAGAAGTGGTGTGACCTTTTCAGAGCAGCAGCCGTTATGCTCAGTGGCGGTTGTTTTGGTTGTGTAGTCTTCGATGTATAGCTGCTGCGTAACCGCTTATGTTTCTGTTTGTTTCTGTGACCTCCCTGACTGCGTACACGTCTACTGGCTACGTTGTATTTTACTCGGCTGTGCTTAATTACGCCAAGCACTCGATTGCCATTGTGGACGAGCAGCAGCGTTCGTGATCGTAGCACCCCTAACGCCTTATGTAGTCGATGCCACAAATAGAAGCTTTTCGAACATCACAATCGTCGTGCGAACATAACATTAGACAGTTTCAGCAGCGCGTTACGGCGCGCTTCGCTCAGACCGATACATTGTAATATAACTTGCGAGCATCCGCTCACAAGAACGCTAGCGGGAACACTAATGCTTATGCCTGCAGCGGAATGAATAACTCTGCCCGTATTTCTGTTACGAAGCCCATTGAGCGCAGAGTTAGAGTGTGTCAACTTGGTTTCTTTGTCGTTTTACAGCCAGCCTGAAAGGGCGTCGCTGGCGTCTCTGGGAGACGCACTTGTTATGTAGGCGAAATCAACTAAGTTCATGCAGCCACCGGTGAGTGCTAAGGGCGAGCGGATCGCAGCGCAAGCAACGCTCTGCGAAAACTGTCTATTACTCGTGAGCCACATATGTCGTGGACCTCATCAGTAAATCGAATGGCGGCATCTCAAACTCGGATATCAATCTGAAGAAGGTGTAAACCCAGTTATCCATACTCGAGGGAGGAGTCATCGGTACGGCTCTCAGGAGGTTCATATTGATAGTGCGCTGCCTCGGTGCCTCTCTCACAGTATTCGCGTAGTGCGCCGCCTATAGAGGCGCCATTGATGGCCAGCAAGTGGGCGATCGCGTAAGCGCGATTGGGAGCAGTAGCAGACGACAAGCCTTTGCCGCAAGGATGGCTCAACTTCGCGGCTACGACTTCTCCTTTGTTTCGGATGCCAGACTGCCGGAAAGTGACAACTGCCGGAAATGCGCGTACCTCTATGTGAGCGGACATCTACATTATGTTACCGGAGTTTGGAGCAACCCAGCTTGCATACGTGCCAGATGCGTGAGGCAGGCAAGCGTATACGAAGCCCAATTACAAAGTCAGCTTGTGTTATGTTGCAGTTTTGTTTTGTTTGCTATTGGGATGTCTTGATCGATTCTTTTAAATTGTGCCCTTGATGCATTAGTGCCTCCATATCTCAATAATTAACACAGGCCATTGGTGCAGACCTATATCTCAAACGACTTCGCACGCCTTGATGCCGGCAGATGTTGTAGTAATCTTGCTACCGGTGCATATACATGACGTCGCCGAATAAGTACCCTGAAAGTCGCCTCAAGATGAGTAATTGCGAATGGGTAATGGGAAAGCGTACACTAGTCAACGAAGTCGCCAAACGCACGGGTGCATAATGATGCTGCGCTATTCATGAAATTGCGCACCAACTGCCGCTCCCGCTTGTGTTTTGTCAATTTGAAATTCTATTAGTGAGCTGCTTGGAAACGCGCGAACCTTAAGTCTTACGAAAGTTTTAGTATTTGCTTTTTTTAATGCAACTAAAGATAGAAACTATCACATATTTAAAGGAGGAGGAACGCAGCCTTGACACCAAGGGTGGGTTTAGTCCTTTGCGGCGCCGCAAAATATATTAAAGAAGAATGTTTAATTATTACAAAATGCACACAGGAAAGAGACTCCTTGTGAAACAAAGCACTCAGCATAGCAAGTCTGCTCAGACAGCAGCATGCGTTAATATCGTCACAAACATGACGTGAATTCTTTTTAGCAAACAGTCGTGCCATACGCAGCAGCTCAAAGAAATCCTCGCTCTGAACTGCCTCTTTTCTAAACAATAATCCGAGTGCCACAACATCGAAGATATCCCAGGGAGAAAAGAATCAACATATTGGAAATGCTTCACTGTAATCATTCCATTAAAATAAGCGGAGTTTAGCCCAACTACAAGTGAGACGGGTCGAAAACGTCGTAAAAAGAGCTGTTCCGCGTGAAGCAACTAGCAAAAGTTCAATATTCGCCAGGGCAGGCGTAAAATAGACAAAAAAAGATATCACCGACGATTATGATACTCCCTAATGGGAAATCTGGGCGCAGCAGCATGCGTGTTTTCATTTCGGGATATATTGGGACATCCCACCGATCACCTTACCGACTGGCAGAGCCACCATGGTATATACGGAGCCACGACGCGCCGCGCTGTAAACAGGCCGGCCACAGAGTTGCCGCTTCCCGGCAACATCCTGGCAACAGCCGCTTATGCAACCGTAATATTCGCCTTACGGCAAACACTATGCGCGAAGGCCAGCTTTCTGGTTCTTTTCTTTTTCTTTGACTCGCAGGGCCGGCGCCGCCCCGGCCGAGAATGCACGGACGTTAGCGCCATCTGGTGGTCCTTCAAGGTGGCTTCCTCCGCTTTCCTCCTAATGCTTCCGCTGCACCCTTCTCCTCCGCTTTCGTCCTCGCGCTCTCTTCTCTCCTGCCGTATTTCATCCGCCGCAGCACTGCGCGTTCGCTCTTTCATCTTTCGCTGTGCTCGTTCGCTTGGTTACATCGCCGACGCACGCCAACGCTCAACGCAGGAGCGGGCGCCTAAGAGCAGCGCTGTAGAAACTGCACGACAGCTGGTGCGTGAATTTATCGGGCCGCGTAATACCAACAATATCAGTGCTTGCTAACCACAAACGCCTAAACGCACAACACGATGCACGCATGCAGTCGGTCCACCTTAGCTCCAGCAACACGGTAAAGAAGTGGCAAACGGTCGAAGCGGCAAAAGGCATTCGGAACCAAAGCGAGTTGCCTTTAACCCGTATGCTGCACGGTGAACGATCCGAACCAATACATGGGTGCTTCGTGGTGAACTTCGTCATTACCCGTGGAAACATCGTCGAGTGCTACAAATACCGAGACGACTAAAAAAAAAGCATGGGAACAATAAGTTTTTTGCGAACGGCGGCAATGCATTGGTGCCGTCACTCCCGCACAAGTGGCCTCGCGAGGAATGAGTATAACCGTGTCACCGGCGGTTTTTACAGGGTAGGCCGTTATGGAGCTCATTCCAATAGCCGTTTCCGTTGGCGTTGTCGTCCACCGCTGCCGCTGGTATCCATTGTACCTATCGCCAGGAATGAAAAAAACCAAAAACCTAGTTCCCACCATGAACCCGGGCCCGCTCCGCATGTGTCAGCTACTGTATCTTTGAGCCACGCCCGCGTTCGCATGCTTGCGCCGGAAAAAATGACCTATAAACTCGTCTTAGCGTGCTAGGCGTCACGCGATGTGACGCCTAGCACGTAGCGTCGACGTAGCGACGTAGCGACGTAGCATCGACGGTACATGACGTAGCGTCGATGCGTGCACACTTCGCGTTGCAGTTTCATATTATTCCACCAAGTTGCACGCCATGTAACAGTTGCATAGGTAGCGGTACAAGTTAGATAGAGAAGGTTTGAGGAAGAAAAAGCAGATTCAAGAGATGTATGCAAGAATGCAAAAATCTAAAAAAAAATCAAGGTCATTCCGTTCTGCGAAGGTGGACAACCAACGAAGCTCTAAGCATCGTGGTCACAAAACATGTTGTAAATACATTATTGTAAACACTCATTGTCACTTAGCAACGACGCTCACGATGGCTTTGTGGTTGGTATAATATACACTGGTAAGCACACTTGCAACTGCAAATTCCTTCTTTAATAATGTCAAATTGATGTATCTACGCCGCTGGATGATCGGCTGGGCTGGATCGGTGTGGCATCACGACCGATATGTCTGCAACACGAAACGCGTAAACCATTCTCTTTTCGGTCCCAACACATGCGCATTGAAATCACTGACAACGACCACAGGGGTAGCGTCATCGCAAGTAACCCACGCAAAGTGAGTAGCCATGAACCTTTCGGGGCTATGAGCAATTGCATTTTTTGCTTGCTTAAGAGGGTATGAGCCACTGATGATGTCACTTCTCGACATGCTGTTCTGTATGTTGTATGCGTGATTAGAAAGAGTGTAAAAACTTTTCGCTTCACTTTGCTGAGTTCTTATAGCCACTGCCTTCGGTGCTATGAGCCGTTGCATTTTTTGTTCGCTTGCGGGAGTATGAGCGCTTACGGGGGTATGAGCAAGTGATGATGATATTTTTTGTGTGCGGACAAGAAAATTCTGTGGTACCCTAGCCATATACAGCTCCGCTGTGAACGAGTCTTATATACCTGTATAAATCAAGCTGGCTAGGTGACTGTGTATCACCGCCCCCTTTCAAAGGGGATGCCAATAAATCATCGTCATCATAATTAGCATCATATTGTCCCATTTACATTGCGATGTCAGATGCGCGCCGCGTCTCGTCTATATGTCCGCCCGTTGCATTAGACAGAGAGCTAGATAGAGAAGTCTTCATGAACAAAAATAAAATTATAACATTATATACATGAAAAACATCCGTGGCATACGTGAATAAATCAAGCGGGCTAGGTGACTACCACCGCTCCGTTTGAAAGCAGATACCAATAAATCCTTATCTTCTTCATTAGAATCGTGTCGTGCCACTTGCGATGTGAGATGCGCGTCGCTTAGCACCGATACGTGTGCACTTTGTATTGCAGTTGCATATGATCACACCAGGTGACACACCAAGTCATGCCAACATCATAGTCATCACACCAAGTCATGCCAACATGCATAGGTACATGGTAGACAGAGAAGGCGTAAGGAAGAGAAAGATTAAGAGGATGTACACAAAAATGCTATATTGAAAAACATGTATAGCATAGCTGAATAAATCAAGCAGGCTAGGTGTCTGTTTGTCACCGTCCCGTTTCAAAGGGAACGCCAATAAATCATCATCATCATCATCATCATCACAAGCACCGTATCGTGCCATTTGTCACGTAATGGGACATGCGCGCCGCGTAGCGTCGATACGGGCAACCTTTGCGTTGCAGTAGCGTTGCATTCCAGCAAGCCTTACAGCAGGACGCCGGGCTGGCAGTTGAAATCATTCTCGCGAAAACGAAGCGAAGAGACGTCGCCGTTAAGGCCCTCTAGTGAGTGCTTTCAAAAATGGAGCGCGTATGAGCCGCTCCTCCAGCTTGCGCTGTGACAGTGCTGCGTGTGCCGTCCGGTCCTGTAACTTTCTTGCATCAGTTGCTACTTTTCCGAGACCTTGACAGTCCCGTTTACTATCGAGGCTCTGATTTTTCACCTCTGTCAAGTTCTACCGGTGCCGCTACATTTCTTTCTTGGAATCATCAAGGAAATCACTAAGAAATTAAAAAAATAAAATTATTGGGTGTTACTTGCCAAAACAACAACTTTATTATGATCCACGGTGTAGTAGCGGACACCAGAATAATTTGGACCACCAGGGTATATTTAGAGTGCGCCTAAATCTAAGTACACGGGTGTTTTCGCATTTCGCCCCCATCGAAATGCGGCCGCCTTGGCCGACAATGGATCCCGCGTCCTCGTGCTTATCAGCCCAACATCATATCCTCTAAGCAACCAGGGCGGATTACTAAGAGATCACACCAGCTGGTGAATGATCGACAAGTCAGCGTTCGTGGCAGGGTTCAGTGATCGCGAACAATTCGGACATCATTATTTAGCTCCAGCATAGCGCAAAAAATAATTTAATAATGTTTGCGATTTCACGTGCTCGAACCCCGATTTCATTATGAGGCACGCCTTCGGGAGGGCCTCCGGATTAACATTGAACAACTGAGGTTGCTTAAGGTGCACCCAATGCAAAGGTACGCGGGCGTTTTTGGATTTCCACCACATCGAATTGCGGTCGCCGCAGCCGGGATTCGATCCCGCGTCCTCGGGCTAAGTAGCACAACTCGTAAGCCACTACGTCACCACAGAAGGTAAGCGTAGCGCCAATAAACCTTGTGGCCATTCTGGTGACGGCGTTACTCGGTGCCTCGAGTTAAATAGGTGCCCTGTCACCCAAACCATTAGAAAATGTATTCAAAACTTTCATTGTCAGTTGTCATCAACGCATTTACACAACAGAATAACAGCGCAATCTATGTATGAGCAGAGGTGTAATCTTTGAATAGTTATAGCGAAATTGACAGCGCTTGAAGCAATAAAGCAAGCATGTAAAAAAAATTGAACGCCCTTCCAGTACTGCGGAGAGGCGCAAACGAAGCTCGCGATCTGCGTCTCTTCCTTGCCGTAATGCCTCGGCGTCGTGCTCCCTCACGGCGAAGTCGGCACATCAACGACAAGCCCTTTCTCGAGTGAGTTCCCGGCGGTGTTCATGAAACGCCGCCTGTTTGTTTGGTGAAACGCACGACGCGCGGCCCACTCCCGTTCCTTGAACGCAGCCTGCTCTTCGGCAGGACGAACCTAATGCGGCCTCCCCGTCTGAGTGCCGGACCGGAACTGGTGGTAAATGGCGGGTGCGAGGCAAGCGAGCACGGTGTAATTCTTCGCCGTCACACCAGCGGGACAGTATAACAAACCCCCGGAAGGCAAGTGTTAGTTTCGGTTTCAAGGAACATGCGCGCTCCTAGCGGCGGCCGGACATCCTAAGATCTCGTGGAACGGATTAAAGTGTATGTGGATGCTCACATTTCTTGTCCTTCTCAAGTTTTTAGAAGTAAAGACATTTGAGTGAAAGGCAAACAACACTACTTCTTGTTTAGTTTTTTTCTTTTGGGGGGAATTTTAAATCGGGCGAAGCGCTGGAAGTGGTTGACTTCGTGCATCCGTCGAGATTGCCTCTACTCACACTTGTCACTCGCTCAGCGACATCGCAAATCGCATAATGCTCGGTCACCAGCTTCGGCTATCGGGCCAACTATGAACTTGGGAAAGATAAGCCAGCACTCTTAGCAGGCGTGCAAGAGACGGAACACGCAAGAAACGAGATCAACCAACGCTAAAACGAAGGCGGCTAAATCGGGGCATCGCATATCTTGTGCGACTCTGCATTGTTCTAAGAGCGGGATTTCTGGTACTGCGAAGTTTTCCAGGTTTCCTAATGACAACAGGTTAGCACAAGTATCTAACTATTTTCTGATGAGGTACATATTTTCCATGAGTAAACTAGTTGCGTCCAAGCCTGAATGGACTGCTCGACTCATTCGTCATCATGGCAGCCAGCCCATCTGCTGTCGGTGAAATCAATGTAATGAAGTGGTTGAGTGCGTGTTTCTTGGGTTATACATTTTGTTCACTCCTTCTCGACATGAACAGCCAATTCTAAAGTAAAAAAAATAGATGTGATGTTCATCAAATTTCAAGAGCAATAACAGCGAAACGATGCACGAACCTCACACCATGTTGCGTTTTGATGCAGCTCTCATCGTACAGAAAAAGGTTTAAGCTGTCTTCTCGTAACTTTTCCTGCAGAGTAACACTTTCGCGCTGCGTGGATATCCCTCTTTTTCCAATACGAAATGTGTGAATAAAACCAAAAACGTTAAGCTATTGCTCGTGTTGAGTTTTGGCTGGATGACAAATCGTCCAGTTGATTCACTACACAATACACGAACAATATTAACGAATGATGGTGCCAGAACGGTATTTCCTCTATGCAAGCCCCCCACTATATCTTTGGACTAGTTGAACTGTAGCCTTAAACTTAACCATGAGTTAGGAATTTCAAAGCGACTGCTTTCAGGAAATGAGGTGTAACAATTTAACAGCATATGTTGAAAGTTAACGATACGTTGCTATATAAATATATCTCACTATAATTGCTTGGCGCTTCTGTGCACGAGCGGTGTCTCAGTGCTTTAAATCGTGGACAAAAGCGTGAAAGGTAAACGCGGCAGAAAAAAAGGCGCTTCGTGCCTTTTTTTTCCTCCTCCCTGCTTCGCGCCCTCTCCCTCTGCCTTCTTATCTCACCATTGACGTCACAACGCCGCTGTTTTCTTTGTGAATTATTTCCAGTTGGATATATCTGGCAGCCGCTAGTGGTCGGAGCCGCGCTGCCGTCGGATATCGGCTGTATCGGCTAAAACGCTTTGAAAACTTGAACGTAGCGGACGCTCTCCTCCCCACAGCGGTTTCCTCCTCGATTCTATTTGCGCGCTAGCTGCGCGCTTTGCGCACGGCACGCTTTCTCCTCGGCACCCTCGGACGGGCCGCAGTATTCGACGGAGGCGCATGATTTCGGGACACTTGCGTGCCCCACTGGTGAAGAAAATTTAGAAAACTGGTGATAACAGCGTCGAGAATAACAGCTGAAGGCAACATTCATGAGGAGGTTGGTCTCTTCTTAAAGCCGCATGAATGGGGAATACTGACGTAAACGCAGTTCTGAGGCGAGTTCCATACTCCAGCAATTTTTTTTTTCTGCCAGCTAATAAGATGATTTACTTTGTGGATCTGATCTAGTATTACTTGTGGCACATCCCTCTGTGTCTTTTTTTCTTACCTGCGCGAACATGTGCACGGCAGGTACTATATTTATGGTGCTTGCTTATAGTGAATCAGTCGCGAGTGCATCGTCCGTCCATATATTTGTCTTCTCAATGTAAACGTAGATTTTGCGTTGTGGCCTCTAAACTGAATAGGACGGTTGCGCAATTTCAGTGCGAGCAAGCGTGGGCGATCACGTGAACACCGACTGAACAATGCCTGTATCCGCGCGAAAACCAAATAATCGTCGTGACGCACACGTGTGTGCGTGGCAGCCCCATTCAAAGGAAATTCATAAACTGAAAAAATAATGCAAAAGCTCTACTAAAGTTGTCGAAGTATTCGTGAGCATACAACCAAACTTCAGCTCACCCACCCCAAGATTTCAAGTTGGCCCACCTCCTAGCTTCTGTTGGGCGACCCCAAATTAAATTGGACCACGTCCAAATTTCAAGTCCGACCGCTAGATTTCAACTTGGCTTATACCTGAATTTCAGTCGGCCCACATCCAAACTTCAATTTGACGAAGCCCCAAATTTAAGTTGGCCCACTCCCAGATTTCAACATGGCATATCCCTTGGTTTACGTTGGCCAACCGCCAAACATCGTTTGGCCCACCCGAAATTTCAGCTTCGGCCACGCCCAAATTTAAGTTGGACTGCGTCCCAGTTTCAAGTTAGCCCATCACCAGATTTTAATTTTGCTTATCCCTGAAGTTAAGTTGGCCCACCCTCAAATTTCAAGTTGACCCACCCACAAATTTCAGTTGGCCTACCCCTACTCAAAGCTCCCACACGCATATTCTAAGGATCTCCAGGTATTTATATCGGTATTCTCTCGTTTTTCTTTGGGGGGGGGGAGGCGATGAAGTTGTTCCTTATCGCTTATAAAGCTAACAATCATCCACCTTTGCCCTATTATAGCGAACAAATGTCTTAAGTTTCCAAATCACGCATTTTCGTGCGTGATTTGGAAATCGGAAAAGGCACTTTTCGCGTGACGGGGCTGGGGTACTCGCCCAAGAATGCTTACGCAATAAAAACGCATTCTAGCATAGCTAGCGCTCCTCACCCGCAATGCCACGCGCATACTTGGAATTATTTTTTCACGGCCTCCATTCATTGTATCTAAGTAAGCTGGAAAAAAAGCTCCTCTGCCAGCCACGATGTCGATTTTCAGTGAAACAAGGAGGAGATCCTAACAATCAAGAGAAGTGAAATCAAGAGGCCGTATCTTAGCACATAATTAGCGGAACGCAGAATCTCTAGTGCTGCATTTTCGACTGAATAACAGTTGACGACATGAGAGGGGATGAGTCGCAGTAGAATGTTGAACATACCGAATATTTTTATTCCACGTAAAAATTGTCGCAGCGAAAACGCTGATGAGCACGACGGAATAATTTAAGAAAAATGAACCATGAGGGAATGCTTTGACACGAGCAATAAGAAAGGAGGCTTACCTCTCAAACAACACTGTACTTTGTCGGAACAAAGTTTTTTTTGGACAATGTTGTGCAGCCACTGGTTCTTGCGCAAGCCGTCACGCATTTTTTGTGGCATGGAACTCCTCGCCTCAGAACTGCGTTCACATCAGTACGCCCCATTCATAAGGCGTTAAGAAGAGACCAAGCTGCTCATAAGCGTTACCTTCAGCTGCTATTCTCGAGGCTGTTATCACCATATTTCTCAATTTTATTCACAAATGGGGCGCGCAAGTGGCCCAAAATCATGCACCTCCATCAAATACAGCGGCCCGTCCGAGGGTGCCGTGCGCAGCTGGCGCCCCCAAAGAATCTCAGAGGAGGAAAGCACTGTGGGGAGGAGAGCGTCGCTACTTTCAAATTATCAAGGCGTTTTAGCCGATACGCGATGTGTACGCGTATACGAGCTACCCTACAGGCATGTCACATGGCAAGTGGCCCGATACGTTTCTAATGAAGATGACGATGATGATTTATGGCATCCGCTTTCAAACGGAGCGGTGATAGTCCCCTAGCCTGCTTGATTTATTCACGTATGCCACGCATGCTTTTCATTGTAGCAATTTTTGTACGTCTCTGTAATCGCCTTTTTGGTCATCAAGACTTCTCTATTTTGTACAGCTACCTATTCAACGGCTACAGGGCGTGCTCCATGGTGTAATATTATGCAACTGCAATGCAATCAGCGGCCGTATAGACGAGACGCGGCGCGCACCTGGCATCGCAATACAAGTGGGATAACACGATGGTAATGATGGTGAGGAGGATTTATTGGCATCCGCTTTCAAACACAGCGGTGATAGTCGCCACACCCGCCGCGGTTGCTCAGTGGCTATGGTGTTGGGCTGCTGAGCACGAGGTCGCGGGATCGAATCCCGGCCACGGCGGCCGCATTTCGATGGGGGCGAAATGTGAAAACACCCGCGTGCTTAGATTTAGGTGCACGTTAAAGAACCCCAGGTGGTCAAAATTTCCCGAGTCCTCCATTACGACGTGCCTCATAATCAGGAAGTGCTTTTGGCACGCAAAACCCCAAATATTATTATTATTATAGTCACCACGCCTGCTTGATTTATTCAAGTATGCCGGGCATGTTTGTCATTATAGCAATTTTTGTACGTCTCTAGGATCGTATTTTTGTTCATCAATAAACCAGTTGGAAGCCAGTGCTCTGTTCCTTAATCTGGCCGGCTTGGCTTGTTTCTTCCTCTCTACGTTATGCTGTACCTGTTCTAGAGGAAGTGTTTAGAAACATACCTTGGGAGGATTCATGCTCAGTGGTGGCCCATTCACGGTTGTCTTGTAGGTCCAGAGACAATAGAGTCCAAAGAGGCGAACAAGTATGAGCAGCGTCTTGGAGGCTGTAGTAGAAAAAAAAAGAACCTCATTTACGATGCTAGAAGTGTGGATGAGTTTGTGATTCAGGTACGACTAAGAACAGCGCACAAATCGCTCCATGACAGAAAAGCGCACATACACAACACTGTTTTGAGTGTGCATTTCTATCAATGGTGTTCTTGTGTGTGCTTTGAAGCCTCGATTAGTTTAGATCAAAATGTTTGCCAGATACCAGGTAATAAACACAACAATATTGTTATGTGCCAAATACGATTAATCCGACTATCACGGGAACTACATTTGCACTAACGCGCAGTGAATTTATCGCGGAGTATCATTTATGTAGAAACAAGCAAAACAATTTATAATTTATACTGCACTGCGTGTTCGGAATTTTAGCAGCGTGGTAAAATAACAAGAGCTTTGTTTGAATTGTGAAGAGCAATAAGTCTATAGTTATTATTTTCCACTTTTACGAAATGACTACAGCAATCTGTTTTATCCGCCTCGGAGGCAACGAAATTCAATGTTAAAAATACGTAGCAATGTTTTTTTTACTCACCGGTACACAAGCTCATAGCATGCAAGGTTAATCCGAATTCGTGGATAGTCTCTAAGCAGACCGCACTTGGTTCCAGCGATGAATTATCGCGCTAGCTAGCACACTTTTATTTCAAGCCACATGTGATTAGGGGCCAAACGCGGCAGATCACTAACGACGGAAGCAGGGCATGCAGCCTTTACGCAACGGAAACGTGCCTCCCCCCCCCCCCCCCCCATTTGATGAAGTTCACCGTCTTTACACAGGTTCGCTTGGTGGCAGCTATCGAATGTCGGACATATTACATGGCTGAAATATCATTGTTATTAATATGAACCTGCGTGATGCTGCTCAAAGAAAACGACCACTTCGTTCGCAAACATTACCACCCTACAATGTGAATCGATAAACGGCACCTAGTGCAATCGATACCAGTAGGCTGCTGCACATCAGACGTCAGTGAGGTATCAAAACCTTTATTAATGCAATGAATCACAGACATTAATAATAACTGTCCACTAAAAATAACTGTCTACTTATATTGTAACAAAAAGACATGTCAAGTATATTTGTCGGTTACTATATGTACATTTATAGGTCGAACATTTAGCTGTGTTGAGCAGCCCTGACCGAGAAAATACAAATGAATGTAACTTCACTTGCGCGCTTCATGCTAGAATGCGACGCGGTTTATTTTTCGCTCGCTGTGGCGATCGCCGGAACTTCAGAGTGTGTGGGACCTGGGAAGACGGCATGGTATTTTTTGAAGTTTTAACTCCTCCCTGCTTCGCTGCTCTCTCGTGTTTGCGATAGAAGATCCACGCATCATTTTTCTACAAGGCCGCTCGAGGAGTTTGAGCAAATTCGAAATGTTCCAGTCGATGTGTACTCCTACGGCTCGCAGCGATCCGAAAAACAGCGTGGCGTCGCGAACGGCGTGCGGTTGGAGCCGAATTATAGTTGTGAACCCATCCATGTTCTGGAATACAACCCCATTAATAACCTCTAAGACCTTTGTGAGTTCCTGACGAATATTGAATGAATATCTGACCGACAAAAAGCAACAACGAGCCTTTTTAAGCACGTCCGCCAGTAACAACAGTTTGTTAATTGAGCATGCGTAGAGCACAGCATACAAATGGCGACAATGCGATTTGTTAGGTCATATTTTCGAATAAAGCGCAGTTGAGAGAGTGCTTTGAACTGAAGCGTAAACCCCATGGAAGCTACCTGGGGCGCGACGGCGACAAGCGACGCAATGGAGGTCGCGTTCGCTCGTCGCCTACAAGTCGTACCCCACGCTAGCGACGACTTTGAGCTACGTCTCCCCGGTGTTGCCTTTATCAGGGCAGCGAATATGCACGGAAACTGTCGTGACGCGTGCTTTATTAATCTAAGTAGAGGTGCTTTGCTGTAAACAGCAGCATAAGTTGTTTCTGACGGTATTTCAGTAGGTTCTTAACCTTGCTTGTGTCAAAATTTAGTCGTTTGCTTGTTCCGTGCGACAATCGGTATTACTTGACTGATTAACATACATCCAGTTCCGGCCTCGCGCTATTAGCTAGTCGCTCATAGAACTTCTGGTCTAAGAGCGACCAATCCTAGATTCCCAAAACCGAGAGATCGTGGGACGGGAACGCAAGATCTGTTCGCGTGACGGACGTTTCGTCACTCGAAGCCGTCGCTCCTTGCTGTCGCGCACAAAGTCGCTCTCATGAGAATTGGGCTTTAATGGACTGGTAGCGCATATACAGTGGCATGGAATAATAGAAAGTGTGCCGCCCCTGGGTGAAGAGTGGGCTTTCTCCGCAATGACGCCACCAGGAGGCACTGTATTCTCCAGGCTTGCTCACAATGGCACCCTTGCATTGCCCGGGTGGCGCTGCGAAAATCGTGCTAAAAGCGCCCTCTGAGGGGAACTGGGTAGTACCAAGCTTGGTCGTCTGCTTCGGAAAGCACGTTTACAATATGGACCCGCCACTTTCGGTTTTGTTGTACCATGGCTTGCAGCGAATATCGGGCGCCGAAGATTTCTCCAGAGGTGGCACGCTGCGTAAAGGCAATGAATTATGCAGCGCCGAATACGTGTACGCCGTTCAAGAAATAAGCGGCGAAACATTAGCGCGGTGTCAATCGCAAGTGAAGCGAGTCGCGTACAAAGTTGAACTTCCGGTAAGCTTTGCACGCTGCTAGATTCAGGCGCACAAACGCGAGGAAATGCTTGCTATAAATGAATTCACAGCAGCGATATGCAGACATCATGTGTGCGGAACTGCTCGTGGGCACGTTCGTACGAGCCGCGACGGCAGCAGTCTTTCAACCTGCCGCGAAACGGCAGGCCTCCTGCAATCTTTGTTGACTGCATGCCGCTTGACAAGTAGTTATGCCTGCACTGTAGTAGCGGCCATCTCTCCCTTTAGCAATTGATAAATAACGGATGCAATGCATATGGGCTCGCAGTAATGTACGTGCGAGTCGCGCTGCGGCGCGAGCTCGTGCGCTGCTCGCTTGATGTCGCTTTTAATGACAGCGCTCGAACATCGATGTACTGCAATCAATACTACGTTGCTGCGGTGCCTCAACGTGCTGGCTTGAGGTCAAGGATGAGCACATTTAACTCTCTAACCTGTGCTGCTCGTAGTGGAGTAGTGAATTGTCACCGAATCAGCCCGACCATTTGTGCTGATTTGCACACACCTGGTCACTTCACCCCTTCGCACCGGTCGAATTGTTAATTGTCGCTGTGGCCGGGTCTCGAATCGAGAATCACCAGCCATGCCTGCTGCTATGTAGGTCTGTCGTTGGTACTGTAGGTGAAAAAGACCTAATTTTAGAACGCCGATAATCAAGCAAGCTTCAAGACACACGAAGCAGTCAGCATGGCGCGAAGTTTCGCTTACCGAGCGCGACGAACTGAAGCTATCCAGCGCGTCCGACGCTCCGCTTCGTGAGGCCTTGAAGGAAAACAGTAGAATCTTATGTTGAAATTCAGGCCTTCTTGTTCACGGCAGCCCACCACACAGAAGTAACGACGGTGACGCTTTTTCGAGGCTGAGCTATAGGTCTCTCCGGATCGGCGTCGCCGATTCCTTCTGCTTCCAGCATTACGTCTTCTATAGCATTACGTTAAACCATAGGCTGCGGCTAGCTCGCGGCCGGGTGGGCGTGGTCTGTGAGAAGTGACGAGCCTTTTCGCACTCGAAACAGGGTAGAAAAATTGGAGGACGCTTAAGCTTCGCCTTCAAGAGTGGAACGCGACAGCGTTCCCATCGACCCGCCAAGGGGTGTAAGACAAAGCGCTACGGCGCAGGGATCACTTACGAGGCGCCCCGCATCGGACTTTGCGTCCACCTATCACACGGAAAGCGTCGAGCAACGCAGCGTTCTGCGCAGCAACGAAACGTGCGCCTGTGCAAACGGAACGAACCAAAGAACTCGGTGTCTCGGAGGGGGAAACGATCTACGCCAGCCAAACGTCGTGATTGGCACGGGCAGAGAGATAGACAGATAGTAATCTAAAGAAAGGAACGGCGCTTGATTCTGCAACCCGCGTGGGAGCACGGCGAAGCGTCGCCAGGGGAGAGGGAGTCGGGGCCGCAACGCGCCTGACACCGGTCCGCGCACAGCACAGCCCCAATGCGCGCATGGCGCGCCACCTGTCGGGGCAGCGCCGTACATTGAGAGGAGGGGTCTTCTGTGTTTGCCGCAAGATGGCTGTGCGTGTGTGGTAAGCGCAGAAGAAATGTAGCGGAAACGTACTTCGCTATTCGTGTAAATGCGACTTCTGTAAGTTACGTGCTCATAATTACCAATATACACCGCAGTATAACATTCTACGGCACGTTTTTAAGGCAACACCGCGTTCACTAAAAGCGCGTTTGTACCGATTTCAAGCATCGAACTCGTGGCTGAGTGGTAGCGTCTCCGTCTCACACTCCGGAGACCCTGGTTCGATTCCCACCCAGCCCATCCGGGAAGTTGCTTTTTATTTATGAAGTGCCTGCCGTGATTTATCGCTCACGGCCAACGCCGCTGACGCCGACGCCGACACCCGACACCGACGCCGACGACACCGGCTTTCTGCGACACGAGCTCCTTAACGCTATCGCGTTAAAAAGCGCGCATCGACGCAAACCTCGGACTGGAAACGTGCTTCGCCACAGCGAGTGCTCAACACTACCGAAGCTGGTACAACCCAGATAACGTTTCGCGCACCGCCACAAGGTGCCACTACTATACCTCAAACTCCAGCGCAAGACGCCTATACGTCGTCGACAACAAACAGCGTGCACGTTACCGTGCCGAGCGCCGCGATTCAAGTTCAAGTTTGACTGGGACATGGGGACATCTCATTTCTATAGCATTTCCCACAATTCAACATTTGCTTGATGATTTGTGGGTTATTCGCTCTGCATGTGCTTGCGTACACTCCAGCAGCTCACGTTTTGCAAGCGCATTAAAGCGCATAAGCCACACGCAGAAGCTGGGCTTGTCCCCCGGGGAGGAGACGCCGGGTCGGTGACGGGAACGGTCGCATACCGCGTCGGCTCCGTGACAGATCGCAATCAATTGCGATACACCAACTTTTCCCCCTGCAAGCCTGGTATCATCGTCTCCAGGAACCTCAGCGGTACCCGTCTATACCACGTTTGTTAAGGTGGGGCCAATTTCTGACCACTTTTCGGTCATTTGAAGCTTTCGTCACGCCGCGGTGGTGCTAAGCCTAACGGCGCCGGGGCCTGCGATGGCCCCGGTCGGGGATCCCTCGGCTCTGGCGGCTCCAAATCAAGTCACCGGATACGACCCGCAGTCCTTGCAGATCGTAAGAATGGATAACCATCAATCCGAGGAAACGACTCAAGGCGAGGATCCTCTACCAACCGAGGACGATTACCTCCAAGATATGGTCCGCGTCTGGCGCGGAAAGAAGAACGCGGCGGCGGCATCGAGGGACGCTGGTGCTGGTGCCACCCAGCAACAGGCGCCGGCTAGCTCTGCGCATACGCAGGGCGGGAGTGCGCTGAACGCAGCCTCGACGAGCTCCAAGCAACTCCGGTGGCGGCCGCAGAACACGCCGCGCATTGAAAAAGATGACATCGTCGTGGTGCTGAAACCAAGAAACACGGTCGACCTCAAGGCAACTTTTGGTCCTGGACGAGCCGGCGCTGCAGTCCGCACCATCCTCGGGGACGACGCAAATGCTGGACTTCAGGTGTGGCCCGTTTGGGACCAAAACGTCCTTGTATGTGCACTGAAATCTGTCGACGCCGCGGAGAAGCTACTCCGGGATATTGTGCTGCCGGTAGGGGAACGCGAGCTACCGTTCCGGGGACACCCTAAACTCTCCGGAGCGTTCTGTCGAGGCGTCGTGACTGTTTCGCCAGACGAAACGTCTGAAAGCGTTAAACGAAAACTCAGTGCGGAACAAAATGTGGTGTCTGTGCGCAAGCTAGGGGGAACCCCGGTTGCGGTGATCACCTTCGCGGGGACCAAGGTGCCACGGACGGTGTTGTACAGCTACGAACGGCTCCCTGTTCGCCTGTACAAGAAAACAGTGCCAGCATGCCACCGCTGTGGCACAGTGGGCCATCGGGCCGATGCGTGCCCGCGACCGCAGCCGGGACGCTGCAAACGCTGCGGAGTCCAGGTTCCCGATGCCACTCCTGACGGCCCGGCAGAACATGATTGTGTTCCGAGCTGCCTCATCTGCGGAGGCGGCCACCCTACCGGAGCTCCTGGCTGTGCCGGGCGGTTCCGGAAAGCCATCAAACCGAGCTCCCCATCCGGATCCAAACCGAAGAAAAAGACGGGGCCCAAGCAGGCTCCTCCGCCCAAGGCCAAGAAGGCGCCAGCCGATCAGGAAACCAAGGCCAAACCCGGCACATCGAAACCTGTCAGGTCCGCGACCCAGGCGGTGCCCCCGGTCCTCAACGCCAGGGACTTCCCGCCCTTGGCACCCGTCCAACCACAGGTGAGCAGTTGGAGTAGGGCAGTCTCCGGGCCCCCTACCCGTCCCTCCCCTACCGAAACCGCCCTACAGCAGCAGGTAGAGGAGCTCAGGCGCCAAAACCAAATTCTAGCGCGCAAAATTCAAGAATTAAAGGCCAAACAGGCCGGGTCATCCGAACCAATGCAAGAAGCTGAGCCAGATGGCGAGGATGACGGATCATCCGTAACATCTTGCCTCACTAGCGTCTCGCGGCAGTGCGGGGACACGGTAGTTGGATCTGCTGGTAGCGTCGCCGGCCTAGAGGCACTGCAGCGCCAAACCGAGCAACTGGAGGAGCAGGTGGCGGCCCTCCCGAATCAAATCATGTCAGCAGTCCGCGAGTCCTTCCAGGACATGTTCAAGGCAGCTTTAACGCAAGCACTTCCCGACCTTATGGCCCAGGTCACTGACTCGGTCCTTAAAGCCGTGCAGCCCTGGGTCAGCACCCAAATTAAGAACGCCACTAGCTGCGAATCCCCTCACCTCAAACGTAAGACAGCCTCCCGCCAGGCAGCGGAGGAACATGGTTCAGGCTCTGCAGCTGGTGGGTCGGTGCGGCCCCTCGCTGGGGTTGCGCTGGCTCCCGGCCAGAGCTAGTCCGCTCGCCCGTAAATAAATAGAACAAGATGGCTAGCGGATCTAATAGGAATGATAACAACCTTGAAAAATTCCAGATCATCCAATGGAACTGCAGGGGTTTCAGAGCTTGGAAAAAACGGTCACACCTCCAGCTCTACCTGCAGTCCCTAGGAGACATGCCGGCACTCATTGCCCTGCAGGAGCCCGGCATAGACGCTAAATTATCAGGCTACAGCACCTTTCAGGGGGGCGCCTCTACGTGCATCTTGGTGAATAAAGCTTACACCGTGGTTCAGGTCGACTTAGACTTGAGTACCGAGCAAGAATATACCATGGTCCGAGTACGGCCTCTCAGACGCCGCGACCCGTCAATACATATCCTCAACATATACTGCCCTCCGCATAAGCCGCGCGTAACGTTTAATGAAATCTTCCTTCGCGCGATAAAAATGGCAGCCAAAGAGCCTCTAGTGATCGTTGGAGACTTCAATGCTCCCAGCCTTCATTGGGGCTACCACTTCGAACAGGCAAGAGGACGTAAGCTGGCGGAGCTCATCTCGACCCTCAGCCTCACGTTGCTCACGGACCCGGCGTATCCCACCCGAGTGGGGAATTCGGTAACCCGCGACACGTGTCCCGACCTTTCTCTCGTTAAAAATGCTAGAGCGGCTGCTTGGGAGAACTTGGGAGATTCTCTAGGCAGCGATCACCTCCTTCTCCGGATTACACTCATGGCGAAGCCAGCGCGCAAAAAATGGGGTCAGGCCAAGCTGACCGATTGGCACAAATTCCGAAATCACACTATCCCTCCCGTACTATTTTCCGGCGGATACGCGGAGTGGGCTAACCACATATACAACATTCAGAAACAAGACGTCACAACACTACAAACCACCGAAGAGATCCCCGCAGTGGACACCCACCTCCTGCATTTGTGGGAGGCGCGCCGGAGCTTAACTAAACGGTGGAAAAAGCAGAAAACTAATCGCAAATTACGCGACCGCATAGCCAAACTCACAGAGCAGGCTGCAGCGTATGCTGCCGAACTCTCAGATTCAAATTGGATAGCACGCTGCGACGCCGCAGCTCATCAGATGAGCTCGAAGGGGACGTGGCGTCTCTTTCGCAGTCTAATCGACCCCTCCCAAACGAGAGGGGAGACGCAAAAGCAGCTCCGGTGGGCTCTGCAAGGGTATCAAGGTACGACGGCGCAACTTGCGGACACTCTGTGCGACAGATATCTCTGTCGTACGGAGGACCCGCCTGGGCCTGAGTACATATACTCTGGCAGGCCTAATGAAACACTTGATGCCCCTTTTGAGTTGCACGACGTTAAGGCGGCCTTAGCAAAAATGCGCCGGGGTACGGCTCCGGGACGGGATCACATAACAGTGAACCTATTGGCGAACCTACCGGACCCAGCCTACCTCCATTTATTAGAATACATCAACCAGATCTGGGACGGGCGTCCACTCCCTCCCGAGTGGAAAACGTCACTTGTAACGTTTATCCCTAAAACAGGTAAGGCCGTGAATACGGACAACCTGAGGCCCATATCATTGACCTCATGTGCGGGCAAGCTTATGGAGACGATGGTTCGGGATCGCCTCTCTCCATACCTGGAGAGTAAGGGCTTCTTTGCAGTCACCCTGTTCGGGTTTCGCCCCCACATGTCTGCACAGGATGTCCTTCTCCAGCTGCACAGGGATGTAATACGACCCACAACTATGCAACACAATGACAAAGCCATCCTCGCCCTTGATGTGAAAGGGGCTTTCTACAATGTTAAACACGGAAGCATCCTGGCCAACTTGAGTTCTACCGATTGTGGGGCTAGGGCCTACGCGTATGTAAGAGATTTCTTGACTAATCGCCAGGCCTTCCTTCGGATTGAGGGCGAGGAATACGGCCCTTACATGATGGGAACACGGGGTACCCCTCAGGGAGCGGTGTTATCACCGCTCCTGTTCAACATAGCTATGATGCGCCTCCCAAGCCAACTGGCCCGGGTGGAAGGCATTCAACACGCGTTATATGCAGATGACATTACAATTTGGACCACTGAGGGGAGCGTGGGGGACATGGAGGCCCGCCTTCAGCAGGCCGCTTCCATAGTCGATGCGTATGCTATGGACTGTGGGCTCCAATGTTCTCCAGCGAAATCAGAGCTTCTGCATGTCAGAGCGAACCCAAAGGATAGGACAGCAATTCACATCTCTCTGTCAGGAGGTCCTATTAGAGAGGTGGAGGAGCTCCGTATTCTGGGCCTTTTCATTCACCACAGACTCAGACCGGACTCCACCATTGTGAAACTCAAGAGAGTAGGCGAACAGGTAGGGCGTATGATCCGCCGCATTTCCAACAAGCGGGGCGGTCTGCGGGGCAGGGACGCGCTTCGGCTCGTCTATGCCTTCGTGACTAGCCGGATCCTCTACGCCGTGCCATATCTCCGCACTACTAAGCAAGACGAGGCGCGAACAGACGCCATCATCCGCAAGGCAACTAAGCGAGCCCTGGATCTCCCGGTGGCTACCTCTAATGCCAAACTGAAGGCATTGGGGGTGCTAAACTCCTACCAGGAGCTGCGGGAGGCCCACCTCGTGAACCAATACACGCGGCTCATGCAGACGGCCCCTGGGCGCCGCCTGCTAAACCGCTTACACATCCAACACGACTGCATTCCAGAGGAGACGGAGCGTATCCCAGTACGGTGGCGCCATATGCTCTGTGTCTCCCCACTCCCCCGTAACATGGACACCGACATGCACGAAAACAGACGACAAGCGCGGGCTCGGGCTCTTGAGAGACAACACGGCTCCCGACCCGGTGTATATTATGTAGACGTAGCAAGGCCGTCGCCCACGGGATTTTACACGGCCGCTGTTGCTCACCAGGAAATGCACGTCGATGGACTCTCTTTTCGAGCCCCGAATTCAATGCGAGCCGAGGAAGTAGCGATAGCGCTTGCTGCCGCCCACGCCAATTCGAAAATCATCATTACGGACTCCCGAAAAGCGATGTCCCGGACTAGGGACGCCGACCATGTAGTGGGGCCGCTCTGTGGCTCCCAAACTCTCTTGCAGCAATTAAAAGTTTTCACCACCACCACCACCCCCGGGAACAGGCAGCAGCGCCGTGGCAGCTACTAGGGGTGTCGACACGAAGGCATGGTGAAGTGAGATGCACCCGATAAGGTGTCTGGCGTGAAGAGTTCGAAGCGACGGCGGCGAATGGCTACGAAGCGTGCGTGCGGCGGAGCGCCGTATGCTCCATTTTTTTCTGCCACGTAATAAGATGCTTTACTTTGTGGTTCTGATCTAGTATTGCTCGTGGCACATCCCTCTGCTTTTTGTTTTTTCTTACCTCTGCGGGAACGTGCACCGCAGATACTATATTTATGGTGCTTCCTTATAAAGAATTAGTCGCGAGTGCATCGTCCTTCCGTACGTTTGTCTTCTGAATGCGAAAGTAGATTTTGCGTTGTGGACTCCAAACTGAATAGGACGCTTTCGCAATTTTCAGTGTGAGCAAGCGTGGGCGATCATGTGAACACCGCGAAAACCAAATAATCATCCCCACGCACTCATGTGTGCATGGCCGCCCAATTCAAAGGAAATTCAAAAACTGAAAAATAATGCAAAAACTCTACTAAAGTTGTCTAAGTATGCGTGAGCATACACCCAAACTTCAGCTCACTCAACCCTTAACTTTAAGTTGGCCCATCTCCAAACTTCTGCTGGCCGACCCCAAATTAAATTGGACCACGTCCAAATTTCCAGTCCAAACACTAGATTTCAACTTGGCTTATACCTGAATTTCAGTCGGCCCACATCCAAGTTTCAATTTGACCAAGCCCGAAGCTTAAGTTGGCCCACCCCGAGATTTCAGCTTGGCATATCCCCTAGTTTATGTTGGCCAACCCTCGAACATCAGTTGGCGCATCCGAAGTTTTAGCTACGACCATGCCCAAATTATAGTTGGACCGCGTCCCAATTACAAGTTTGCCCATCATCAAATTTAAATTTTGCTTATCCCTAAAGTTAAGTTGCCCCCACCCAAATTTACAAGTTGAGCCACCCACAAATTTCAGTTCCCCCTCCTCTACTATAAGCTTCCCCACCAATTTTCTAAGGAGCCCTATGTATCTATGTCGGTATTCTCTCATTTAACTTATTTGGGGCGGGGGGGGGGGGGAAGAAATTAAATTGTTCCTTATCGCTTATAAAGCTACATATCATCCACCTTTGCCCTATTATAGCGAATATATGTCTTAAGTTTCCAAATCAGGCATTTTCGTGGGTGATTTGGAAATTGGAAAAGGCATTGCACTTGTCGCGTGACGGTGCCGGGGTACTCGCTAATCAAGGCATTGTAGAATAGCTAGCGCTCATGATTCGCAATGCCACGCGAATATTTAACATTAATTTTTTGAGGGCTTGCATTCACTGTATGTAAGTAAGCTGAAAAAAAAAGCTCCTCTCCAAGCCGCTGTGTCGATTTTCAGTAAAACAGGGAATGGATCCTAACAATCACGAGAAGTGCGATCGAGAGGCCGTACTTTAGTACATAATTGTTCATAGCCGAAAACACAACCTATAGTGCTTCATTTTCGACTGAATAACAGCTCACGACATTAGACGGGATGAATCCGAGCGGAATATTTAGCATACTGAAGACACCCACTTGTAGAAATTGACACCCCCATTCAATGTAGAAATTGTCGCAGCAAAAATGCTGATCAGTAGGCCGGAATAATCTTAAAAAATGAACCTCTAGGGAATGCTGTGAAACGAGCAATAAGAAAGGCGGCTTACCTCGGAAACAACACTGTTCTTTGTCGGAACAAAGTTGTTTTGGACAACGCTGTGCTGCCACTGTTCTTGCGCAAGCCGTCACGCTTTCCTTGTGGTATCATACAAACTTCCTAAACACTTTCACGCTTCTTCCTGCGGAACGTCATAGCGCTAGCCAACGTTGCAGGAATCTGTGATGGCCAATATGGTGAGCCACCCGAGCTGAGGAGAAAAATGGCGCCAAAAGAAAAAGCAAGGCACAAGCAGAATGCGAGATCCGCTGGCAAGGATACCAATCGCAGTGCAGAAAAACGGGTGCAACACCGGTTCCCAGGAGGGGGTCGGGAAGCGCAAGCGATTAGGTAGAGGCGAGGAGGTCGCACCCAGGCGGAAGAGTTCATAGTCGCGCAGTACTTTCAAATTATCAAGGGACGTCGGTATCGGCATGTGGCCGTGTGTCCCAAGAGACATCTAGGGAGTTTGGGCACCCTGGTATAACGCTTTCGATCTTTTCTAGCCGCACTAACAGATTTGCAGTAAAAACAGAGAGCATGCGTGAAGATTTGAGACGCTGAATACGCAAATGGCGCGACCGTGCCACCGACTACGGCGCTCCGCCGCGCGCGCACTTTGTAGCCAATCGCCACCATCTCTTCGAAGTCTTCACTCCAGACACCTTATCGCTTGCAGCTCGCTTCATCATGCCTGCGTTGCGACACCACTGGTAGCTGCCACGGCGCTGCTGCCTGTTCCGCGGGAACAATCCCAACTCCAGCGTGTGGCCTATGCGCTTTCCTGCGATTGCAAAATGTGACCTGTTAGAGTGTACGCACGCACATGCAGAGCGAATAACCCACATAGCATCAAGCAAACGTTGAATAGTAGGAAATGCTATAGAAATGTGATGTCCCCATCTCCCAGTCAAACTTGAACGTGAATCGCTGCGCTTGGCACGTCAACGCACACGCTGTTTGTTGTCGACGACGTATTATGAGCACGCCTGGAGAGCACAGTGCCTCCTGGTGGCGTTATCGCGGAGAAAGCCAGCTTTCACCAAGGCGCGGTACACTTTCTATTATTTTATGGCACTGTATATGAGCTACAAGTCGACTGAAGCCCAAACCTCACGAGAGCGATTTCGCGCGCGACAGCAACGAGCGACGGCTTCGAGCGACGAAATGGCCGTTGCGAGAACAGACTCTACGTTCTCATCTCTCGACCACTCAGTTTTTGGAATGTAGGATTGGTCGCTATTAGTCCGGAAGTTGTGTGAGCGACTATCTAATAGCGCGAAGCCGGAACTGGATGTATGTAAATTAGTCAAGTAACACCGATTGTTGGTATACCTAGCATGAAGTTTATGCTTCAGTTCAGAGCACTCTCTGAACTGCGCTTCATTCGCAAATATGACCTATAAGATGACATCGTCTTCTGTTACACGCTGCGCTGTACACATATTCAACTAAAAGGCTGTTGTTGCTGGCGGACGCGCTTAAAAACGCTGGCTCTTGTTCTGTGTCGGCCGTACACTCATTAAACATTCGTCAGGACCTCACCAAGTTTGCCAAGGTTATTGCTGTGGTTGTATTCGAGAATGTGGATTGTATTGCAACTAGCAAGCGGCTCCAATCGCAGTGTAGCGTCGCCCCTCTTGCTGTAAGGCCTAGCCGTAGACATCGATTGAGACATTTCGAACTTAGTCGAACTGTTATGCCGTCTTCCCAGGGCCCGCACACTCTCAAGTGCCACCGACCGCTACAGCGGGCGAGAAATCAACCGCGGCGCGTGCCAGCATGAAGCGCGCAACTCGAGCTACTTTGCATTTTTTCTGCTAGGGCGGCCGCTCAACACGGCCAAATGTTTTATCTATAAATGTACACATAATAACCGCCAAACATAGTGAAAAGACAGTTTGCTACAAAATAACTAGACGGTAGTTTTTAGTGGACATTTGTTGTTAAAGTCTGTGTTTTGTTGCTTTAATAAAGATATTGAGACCTCACTGACGTCTGATCTGCAGCAGCCCACTGGTATCGATTGCAATACCTGCGGTTTATCGATTCAAATTGTAGGGCGGTAATGTTTCCGAACGGAGTGGTCGTTTTCTTTGAGCCCCATCACGCAGGTTCGTTTTATTTAAATAACAATAACTTTTCAGCCAGTTTAAAGACGGTGGACTTCATCACCTGCGGCGTTTCACTGGTATAACGGCTGCATGGCTTCCGTCGTTAGGGATCTGCAGGGTTTTGCTGCGTAATGACCTGTTGCTTAAAACAAAAATTGTGCCACCTAGCGCGAAAATTCATCGATAAAACTAAGTACAGTCTGCTTGGAGTCTACCCACAAATGCGAATTAACCTTGCAGCCTCTGAGCTTCTGTACCAGGGAGTAAAAAAAGCATTGCTTCACACACTAAACTTTGAATTTCTTTGGATGCGAGGCGGATAAAACAGACTCCTGTAGCCATTTCGTAAAAGTAGAAAATAATAATTATGAATTTATTGCTCTTCAAAGTGAACTCAAACAAAGCTCTTGTTATTTAGCCACGTTTCTAAAGTTCCCAACACGGAATACAGCATAAAAAAATTTTTGGGCTGTTTCTACATAAATAATAAGCTGCGATAAATTCACTGCACATTAGTGCAAATGTAGGTCCTGTGATAGTTGGATTAACTGCATTTGGTACAGAAGGAAATAACTGTGTTTACTACCAAGAAATTTCATCTAATCGAGGCTTCACTCACCGCAGCTCACACAAGTAGACGATTCAAAGAAATGCACATTCAAAACAGTGTTGTGTGCGTGTGTGCTTTTCTGTCATGGAGCGTTTTATGCGATGTTCTCACTCATACATGAATAAAAACTCACAAACTCACCCACACTTCCGCCATAGTAATTGACGCTCTTTTTTTTTTCTTTCTGCTACAGCTTCCAAAACGCTACCCATATTTGTTCACCCGTTTGGACTACAAGGAAACAGTGAATGTATCACCACTGGGTCAGAATTCTCGCAAGGTATGTTTCTGAACACTTCTCCTAGAACCATGATTTCTCCATTTATTTAATTAACCTTTTCTTCACCATTGCTTGCACGTTTCTCATGGTTTCATCATTTCACTTTTCAGGAAGACAGACGAAAGAGAAATTATTGGTCTGCGAGCTGCCCACGATATGACATAAGAAGCTCAACAGTCACCGTAAAGACAACAGGTCCTCTTGAACTACGTGCCTCACCATGAAATGTTTACAAGTTTACCAGATAGAGGGGCGTGAGCATCAGGAAAGCAGCAGTGTATAGTTTTCTATCGCACCGAGGGGCAATAGTAAAACTTTACATACAAGTTTTCTTGCATTTAAGGGCGTTTTATGACAACCGAAGAACTAACATGTTGTTTGCCAACTTATTTGTTTTCATATCGTTATAACCATGACGACCACAAGAAAAACAACGTAGCAAGCTCCTACTTGAAATTCACAAACAATGTCATCTGCTCTTTGCAAATCAGCTTGACAGGTATTACCACAAAGTATCACATTTTCCCTCACAACGTTAATTTGTTACATGAAAATGTAGATAATTTTCAAACCATCATAAACGCTCAATGCAATTTTGAGGAAATTATGCTGACTGAAAGCCTTGCAGTCCCTCTTCAGTATGTTATTGTAACTTTTGTTTAAGGTGCCCGCAAGGCCACATGACATTAAAACGGAGAGTGGCTGCGAAGTAGTAGAGTAAAGCAAACAAACAAGTGCATTGAGTTCTGGTAACGTAATGATTCTCCTGATCGCGCAATGTTAGCTAATGTTTCGCGAAATTGTTTGCCATTGGTGATGGCTACCATACTCGAGGGAAGATGGTTACATTCCTGAGATGTACGGAGGATGAAATAGCGATAGAAAGACTTCGTGTAACATGAATAAATTCCTACCTTACTGCGGTGATCAACGCAGTGTAAAATGTACTGAGGTCGCGGTATGAATGCGTGATAACGTGTGATGTGATGGAAACATTTATGAAATAGTGAAATACTGGCGGCTTTGCGTCGGTTAGCTAATGGAATCAGTGCTAGGTAAGTTTTCATTGGGGTACTCGGGGTACGGTTATAATGATAAAGAGTGAAATGAGTAGAGCGAAGTAATAAAATTAACGCTACTAGGATGTTATACTGCAGATGCGTATTCAAGTTTCAGGGGTGTTAGAGTCTTCTTAAGCTGTAGTTTTGAAATAGAGCGTGGTTTCGAAAAGTTGCGCCATCAGTACCCGAGCATCTGATTAGGAATTTTAATGACGCATCTAATCATAAAGAAAATTTTTGTGCGCAAACAAAGAAGGACAAAGAAGAGGAGCAACGCAAGGTCAAGCTCCTTCTAACAACTGGTTTTATTTTCGAAGAAATTCCTGCTTAAATACTCACAGGTCTACGCGTTCTAGTCAAACAGAGCACACCTTTAGCGCAAACAACACTTGAGAAAAAATGCCGTGGATCAAAGCCACCCGGTCAACATAAAATCATCAAGGCGCATGTAACAAGCACTTACGATGAAGATATGTCAACGACTTGATGACAACAGCGAATTTTCTTTATCCAGCAGTAAACAGAAGGAAGGCTGATGAATTTTTCCGTTTCTTTTTAAATCCACTGCGCTTCCGCAATTTCTCTCGTGGTTTGATTCCTATGCTTATACAAAATTTCGGTGCTACTAAGACACGGTGAGCAATCGTGTTCTTGACAATGCATAGCCAAATGCGTACCAGGGCGACCTTTCAGACCAGATAAGTGTTCCCTTAGTCATCGTGTTGATGCAGCCCGAAGTCTGCACTACGTATACATGACCACACGTCATGGGAATCTGATAACGTTTTTCACGCAATCAACAAATTGTTTCTTACGTGAATGTCTAACGCTACATTCATTCTTTGCATCATCCTTTCTTTCGAACTTATTTTTTACCATAGAACACACGCTACCTATTTTGTATTTTGCTCAAAACAGTTTTAATTTGTAACTCCCAGCCACCTTTTTAGGTCAACTTGAAAGGCCGTGAACATAGGGAATCTTTGTAACCTTAGAAGCCAAATCCTTCTCCCTTTGATTCTTTCGGCATGGTTCTTTATTCTGTTTAAGATTTTTTCATTAGTCTATCGCATGACGCCTGCATCACAGCGAGCGGGTACCCAGACTTTGTCAACCTATCAACTTGCTCAAGAAATGCAAAGTTGAAAGTGTGGTGACATGAATTCATAAACGCTGACTGGAAACTTGAAATGACTGTCCCATTCTCCAGAAGCCTGGAATGGTTTGATGCATAGTTCGTTAGCGGTTTTCCAGCTCGGGGCGAGAATGACGAACACACATGTTCCGGTAGATATTCTAACTTAACATTAAGAAACTGTAGCTTTTTATCTACCGGTACTTCCGAAGTAAATGTCAAACCCTGCCCAAAGGATTAAAGGCTTCTACTACCCTATTCCTGAAAGCACCCTTGTCTACATGACAGCGTAAAATCAAGCAGTCAACGATATACCTGTACACCTTATATACTACACCTTTTAAATCTTTTGCCAGGTCTCTGTCTATGCTTCCCAAAAAAATGCTACTAAGGATGGGACTAGAGGGCGCAGCAATGGAAGAACGGCATCAAGAGGTACTCAAGCTGGGGCCAAAATTCTTCGTAGAGCCAAGGATCGGCATCGTCGACAGGTTAGCACTTCCAAGAAACAATGCCAGGAATGTACCAGAGAAAGAAAAAGAACGATGTGTGGTGGAATGTGCAGACGTGGTGGCCAAAGCTTCGGTAAGCGATAGATACAGGCCTAATGTTGATAGGACTGCTAAGTATTTAGTTGAGAAAGATCATCGTGTGGATCAAGCAATTAGCGAAGGTTTTCTTGTTGTTGTACCGAATGATTGTTATTTAGAAAAGGCTTTCCTAGCGGTGAATAAGTGCTTTAGGAAATTTGATGGGAATGTAGAAAGCGTAAAAAAGCAGGCGGTGGAGCTATTGAAAAAATTCGACCAAGAAAAGCTTGCTTCACATGTAAAGAACTCAAAAGGAATGAAATTGGAAATATTTTTTTACGGCAAAGACACACAAGCAAGGAATTCCACTTAGCCCAATTGTGTCCGAGCGAGGGTGTTGGCAGGTTCTGGTCACAGGGTTCCTGAATAAAATGTTGAGTTCCTTAGAAGTACAGGATCGGCACTTGTTGAAAAACTCTGACAGCCGAGTGAATTCTGTGGCATCGGATAGTATAAGTAGCAGGTGGCGGATTGAGCATAGGTGTTCAAGGTCTCTGCAATTCCTTACCGCATGGGCCCCTGATGTGCACTGTAAAAGATTGCATAACAAACGAGAATGACGAGGTGTCATTGCGCAACACGTGCGACATGGCTAGTGAAACCTTTCTTCAATTATGCATTTTTATTTAGCGAATACACGTGTAGGATTCTGTGGTGAAACATATCTACAGGCAAGGGGTGTGTGCATCGGGTCAAAGGTAGCTCCCATCCTTAGTGCCATTTTTTTTCGGAAGCATAGACAGAGAACTGACCAAAGATTTAGAAGGTGTAGTATATAACGTATGCAGATACATCGATGACTACTTGATTTTAGGCTGTGACGTAGACAAGGGTGCTTTCAGGAATAGGGTAGTAGAAGCCTTTAATTCTTTGGGCAAGGCTTTGACATTTACTTCGGAAGTATCTGTAGATAATAAGCTACAGTTTCTTGATGTTAATTTATAATTTCTACCGGAACATGTGTGTTGGTCATTGTCGCCCCGAGCTGCAAATCCGCTAATGAACTATGCTTCAAACCATTCCAGGCTTGTGAAAAATGGCATAGTCATATCATGTTTCGGATCAGCGGTGATGAAGTAATTTCACCATACTGTAAACTTTGCATTTCTTGAGCAAGTTGATAGGTTGAGAAAGGCTGGGTACCCACTCGCTGTGATGCTGGCGTCATGTGATAGACTAATGAAAAAATCTTAAACAGGATAAAGAACAATGCCCAAAAAATCAAAGGCAGAACGATTTGGCTTCGAAGGTTACAGAGATTCCGTATGTTCACGGCCTTTCACATAGACTTAAAAAGGTGGCTGGGAGTTATGAAGTAAAAGTGGTGCATTGGGCAAAAACCAAAATAGGTAGTGCGTGTTCTAAGTTCAAAAATAAGTTCTAAAGAAAGGAAGATGCAAAGAATGAATGTAGCGTTGGACATCCGCGTAAGAACCAAGTTGTTGGTTGCGTGAAAAACGTTATCAAATTACTATGACGTGTGGTCATGTATACGTAGGGCAGACTTCGGGATGCATCAACACGAGACTAATGGACACACTTATCTAGTCTGAAAGGTCGCCCTGGTACGCCTTTTGCTATGCATTGTCAAGAACACGATTGCTCACCGTGTCTTAGTAGCACCGAAATTTTGTATAAGCATAGGAATCAAACCACGAGAAAAATTGCGGAAGCGCAGTGGATGTAAAAACAAAGGGAAAAATGCATCAGCCATCCTTCTGTTTCACTGCTGGATAAGGAAAATTCGCTGTTGTCATCACATCTTTAACGTATTTTCTTCATAAGTGCTTGTTACATGCGCCTCAATGTTGTTATGTTCACCGGGTGGCTTTGGTCTACGGCATTTTAACTCAAGGGTTGTATGCGCTATAGGCGTGCTCTGTTTGACTAGATCGCGCATATCTATGGGTATTTAAGCTGGAAGTTCTTCGAAATTAAACCAGTTCTTAGAAAGCGCACATCCTTGCGTTGATCCTGTTCTTTGTCCCTGTTAGTTTGCACACAAAAATTTTGAAATGATGAATCTGTTCCAACTAGGCCGACTCGCAGTTGTGCTTTAATAATAATGGTCACAGTTAAGTTATTTGTAATCTGTACGCCCAGATATTTAAATCACATGATGAAATCTAACAGAACGTTGTTCAGAGGGTAGGTGCTAGGATTAGAATTATATCTGTATACGTGCCAGAATTTACATTGGTTTACTACAGAAGGCTCATGTAGTGTTTGCATGAAATCAATAACTACGCTAGCCTGCACCGTACGAGATAGCTGTAGAAGGAAAATGCACACAACCGGCCTACTCCACACTTCTCAAACATCAGAAATCACTAAAAATTATTTTTCTTTCTCTTGAAACAGCTGGGGACGAACCTGATCAGCGTGTTCCCAAAAAATTTTTCAAATATACTCGGAGTAAGTTTGTCATAAAATTCAGCAAATCAACAGTGGACGAGCAAGATAAGCCTCCCAGTGGGAACTATTCTTCGTTAAGTCCTTCACTGACATGTTTGTTTGTTGAAACGTTGCCTCCAGGCCGAGGCTTCCCTTGCTCACCTCTGTCATTCAATTGATAGCTTCATCTCCTTGCAACCTCACTGACTTGTTTTGAATACAAAAACGAAGACGTTTTTTTCAACGTGAAAATGTAAATTGCCTTTTAAAAGGATCCCGGAGCATTATATGCTTATTTAGTGTCCTTGTTATTCACACAATATTCGCAAAGGTCCTTGTATCCACAACGTTCCTCGCCTTCCTACGAGTACTCCGCTTGTGTCGAACGAAGCCTTTCCTGCCGCATCTGAACACTTAATGTGCAGCAGAAATATCAAGAGCAGCCAACGTGTGCTTTCAAATTTAGCATAACGTTTTCTTACCCCTACACTTCGTGCCTCTCGCCAATTTGTTATGGAAACACTGGGACATTGCAGCTGGACCTTACTTGCGCAAAGCACGTCTTTGCCGAGCACTCTTTATGTTTCTCTTTTTAATATAGCTGAAATCGTTGAACGCAGAAAATGTACTATGAGACCCGTCCAGCAGCACTACACACAATACGAGGGTAGCCCAGCATAAATATCGTTGTGTGAAGCTTCGTCCTCCTTGCTTTGGCCCAACACAATGGGAAAACTCAATTTCAGCTTGAAATGCAGTAAATTGATTGTTATCTGCGTTTCTGTATGTCGTAATCTCAGTGACTGACATCATTTACTCTGCAAGATGTACGAAAATTGTGGCATGCAGTGCTTCATTCACCAAAACGATAAACGATACGAGTTGACATGTTTGAAGTGTTCTTTTGCTAGTTGAGGGCTCGCGGTCACCTCGCGGTATAATAAAGACATCAGTAATTATGATAGAGTGCCATTCAAACGAATACCGCCCGGAAAGCGGTAACAAAGTCCCCAAAACCGAGCGAGCGAGCTGCGCAACGAGTCCCACCAGCCGCTACCCAGAGAGGCCATATTGCTCACTGCGTAGTAAAGATGATATTAGTTTCGATTTTGCTAGCGCCACCTCTCGGTCGCAATACCAAATTTACAACGGCACCGCTACTCTTATCTTCGTTGCACTGTGGAAGGTACAGTTTCCCTTCTCTGAGTTTATATAGGTGTTTTGTGGTCTTCCTCTGTGGGCGCTTTCGGTTGAGACAGCGCGCCATTAGAGGCTTCCGCCGTAACAGAAGCAATTTGTAGGGACGCCATCTGCGTCGGTGTCGTGTGCCAGACGCATGTGCCTTAGCTCCGATGCATGCTAGTTCCGACGCCGTGTACCTGGTAGCCTCTTGAAATCCGCCGAAGCGAACGCGCGGATTCTTATGCTTCTTATCGGAGAGCAGTGAGGTCACACTACCTGTGTCCCTGCCTCGCCGCTCATTCTTTCCCTCTATGCTTCATCCTCCCTCAGCGCGTCGCTATGCTGCAGAATACTATATCTATACTCTGCTTTCACTCTTTCTCAGCTTTCTATCCCCCGGCTAGGCGAATTTTTTTCCACCGCGAGAAAGAAGACCGCCGAAACTCGCACGCGGGTTTTTATCGAAGAGCGTTGGAGTCTCACCACCACCACCGCACCGCTTCTTCACCCCCGCTAAGCTCCATCCACCCTCGGCACTGTGCTGTGCTGCGCGAGCTCAGTGAAGCTGCGAACGTCAAGAGAAACCCTGGGATGTTGTAACTGCTCCACTGAAAAAAATCGCACGACATCTAAGCACTTCTTACGAGATGCGAATAAGAATTGATGTACAAGTGAACAACGCTGAGCGGTGCTTCTATACTCCGTTTCGCAAGATCTTTGCAGTGGTGTGTACGGTAGTGCTCGATTAGCCATTCATGCTGGACCGCATCAGATAATTGTGTTCCTACGCGCCTGTCGCCTCGTGATATTAATGACAGGTGACTCCGTCTACGTTAAACAAAGCAAACGAATATTTAGCTTGTTTATTTTTGCAGCAGGTGGTGGTAATGTCTTTTCGATCTTTTTTTTCTTTTCTTTTGTGACGGGCACCGCCTTTCCCAAAAAAACTGGCCCCGTTTCTTTTTCCACACAGAAGCACCGAAAACTAATCCGGCGAGAGAAATTAAGCAGCGAGAATTAATCGTGCGGTTGATCACAAAAGCAGGACCTTGTTGAGGAGCATCGTTTATTGTGTGGTACAGTTTTCACATCTCACCTTCCTGACTGAGCACATGCTCCACATAGTTCTTCCACTTGTCAGCAGTCCCTTGCGCAATGCCTTGCCAAACCAGAGGCTCCAAGTATTGAAGCTTAGATGTCTTATTTTTACTCGCCACGAAGCCACTGACGTCGCCCCAAAACAAGCTCTATATGGTTCAGTTGAGAATGATAGGGTGGCAGGCGCAGAACGAGGTGACCAGCAGCTTCAGCGATGCAGTCCACACGGTATGGGTCCCCGCCTGTGCTTAAGCAGTCGAAACGCTTAATGAGCTCCACTTTCACCATGTCGCTACTCCACGCAGCACCTTTTCCCGACAGCCATGGCTGTATGGCCTTTTTGAGGCTGTTGATGTCCGGCACTTTATCCTGCTTCACAGAATGATATGACGGGTTACCCATGACGATAACACTACCTGGTGGTAGTTGTGGAAGAAGCTTTTGTGAGAGCCACTTTTCGTAGGGGTTTCCGTACATTTCGTCGTGGTAGTCGCCTGAGCTCCTCTTAGGTCGCAAGACTTCCGCAGCGCCTTCGACAAAACCGCGTTCTTTGCCGCAATACGTCAGTCTGCCGCCTTTGCCACTGAAGACCAATCGAGAGTCCGGATCGAAGTGCTTCGTGCGCAGACAAGATGGTACCGTCAATCGGCACCCGACTACGCGTGTGGCCGGCGTTGACCCATGTTTCATCGGTGAAAAAAAATTGGCCTACCCTGCCATCGCAGCACCGCTATCAGGCGCAGGTACCGGCGGCTACACTGCATGATGTGCGTCGCTTCGATCAGCAGTGCATTCCGAGACCGCTCCTTCTGTCAGAAGCCGAGCATCTTCAGCATCCTTTTCAGCGCTGCTGTGGACGCAGTTGGTAACGTGTCGTCCTCTTTGAAACGCTGCACCACCTTGGCGAGAGTCGGAATCTCCCCTCTCTTGAACACGTTGTGCGCCACCCTTCCAACAAGCTCAGGTTAAAATCGTCCAGCTTTCTTGTCCACTCACAGGCTTTTTCACCACAATGCTTTTTCGGTGACAATACCTTGCCCGCCTTCTCCGTCTCCGTTGTCCACTCGTACAGTGTTCGCTCACTCACCTGGGTGAGTTTTGCAGTCCTCTTGATAAGCGATTTCAAGCTCGAACTGCCTCCGCACTCGGCGCGACACCCATCAAGAACGTTTAAAGCAATCTGCTTCGCCAGCTTGCGGAAACAGCGCACCTTCGACGGACGGCTCACAGAGCACACAGCCAAATCGGGTGACGCCATGTTGTCGAAAGACGATGCATCTTCAACTTGTAACATGCCACCGAGGAGCAGTGTTCATGCGGTTTATTTCTACTAGTTTCGCGATTGATTGACAGTGCTTTTTATACTTTAAAATTGTCACTCCAAACGCATTAAAATTTTAGGTGGCCCCAGGCCCGGCCCTCCCAATCGCCGGATTCCAAATACAGTTATCACATCACATGTTTTAAATCAAGTTGTAAACTGCTCAAATATTTGACGGACTACTTGCTGTGCTCCTCCAACCCTGATTGGCTGAGGAGCCCGTGCCTTCCACAGCGTTGCAAACAGCTTGTGAAACGAAGTATAGATGCGAACTACTCGCGGGGCAAGCGAGCGAGTCTTGACGATTGGTGCGTTTTTGTTTGGCCTTACCTAGGCTCACTTAGAACGCAGGCGCGATCCTACGCGGACAAGGGACGCGCGGATAACTCGGGCTTCAGACAGTGAAACCGCGAGTGCCGTTGTCTTCCGCCCATGACCTCTCCTCTCACGCAAGACCTGGCGGGCTGGTGGCCCCTTTCGCCCGCACTGCTCTGTCGAGGCGCGCTCGTGAAGTTGGGATGTAGCCAAGGGGAATGTGTCTGTAGGTTCGCTGATGTAGACATTAGACGTCGGCCTTTTCGCTGAATGGGCCATTTGACGATTTCGCAGCAAAGTAAAGGTTACAGAGGCATTTAAATCTGCTTACGTACATTGAACGCGAAAGCAGTGTCACTCTTCCGAGCGAAATTTTTCGCTTAGACATGTGCTCGAATAGAACAAAGCCAATTTTAAGTGGGGGTTACACAAATTTTTCGATCGGCGAAGTCGACATTACGAGGGGGAAAGGTCGGTTTCCAACGTGGGTCGACGCAGTTTTGAAATTCGGCAAAATCAATTTTTGCAGTGTGGGCCATGGCGTCCGTCCGACGACGTGGCTGTTTACCGTGGGATTTTGCAGTGCGAGCCGCAGCAGCTCCAGCTCCGGGAATTTGACGTCATCACTTGTTCACGTGTGTTTTGCTACACCATCTCATTTCGCATTTTAACGCCGGCCACCGGGTTTTCCACAATAGGGGGCCAGGCGCGCAGGTAGAATTCTTTTCGCGAGAGGGGGGGGGGGGCTCTAGGGTTCCATTATTCTCAGTTAAGTTTCCCACGCCTGGTGCACAATAACACAGCTATTACCTTGAGCAGGCCGTTGGTCTGCCATTACGCGTGCAACGTGTTCTCATTGTCTAGGGCGGGAGTTCGAAGGATATGCACGTTTGTTCATCGCCGATGTGTCATGCGTAAAATTCTTCCGGGCGCCGGCCGGGACCATTTCGGCTGATCGGAAGCTCCGTCAGCCCTTCCCTGGCAATGCCACAGCACGGGGAATATAATGTGGGGTGTTCGCGGGCTGTCGAATGAGACAAGCGTTGAGAAGGCTGCGCAGTACTTTACTGGGCGGCCGCTAGAATGCTGTCTCGCAGCGCTCACGAAGGCGCCCGCTATTTGTAGAGCTTCTGCTGACGTCACCTAGCGCGTCATTTATCACGGTGGTAAGAAACTGCGGCGTATCGCATCACTTCCTCCACCCCAAATTGGGGGGTCAGCATGGCTGGTATCGGTCAAGTGGCTTTCTAACTTGTTGCGGGTACTACCTCGTAGTGCTGTTTCCGTCGAGCATGGGTGCAGGTCTAGTTTCAGAGAGAGGGGTTGATGCTGACGGACGAACTGCAAAGGCTGGATCACGAACTTCGGACTCCTCCTCCACCGCAAATGGGGATGCCGCTGTCGCAGCAGAGGCTCGTAGAATATGGTACTTGTGTCGCCTCCACGTACAGGGTTCGTTGGGTACCTGCACATTGACCTCGTACCACATTAGCTCCGTACGCAGTGGCGGCGTGCATGTTTACATCGATGGCCCAGTCATAGGTACAAGTTCAGTTGCCGCTGCGGTGACACCAGCGAGATCCCTCAAAATACAGCTAAAAACGTCACATGTGTCATCAAAGACATCTGCTGATATGGTAGCCTTGCGTGCGGCTCTTCGTTTCATTCAGGGGGTACCACCCCATGCATGGTCAATTTTCTGTGATTTCAAGGCAGCCCTACAGAATTTACTATCAGCACTGCAGCATGGATCACGTGAGCAGCTCGTCGCAGAGATCAGACAAGTCCACCATCACATAGTTGACGACGGACGCGATAGGATACATCAGTGGTTGTGTAGTCACTGTGGCGTATCGAGTGGACACAGTTACACGATCTACCCATGATGGCGTCAACTGCGCCTCCTTCCAAACTTGCGCGTGACCTAACATTACCTCATTGGAATTCATACGAATACACAAGTGCGCGACTTCACACCCTGGACCCTAATTTACAGTTCCCTATTCCGCCCGACCTTCCATGGCGTAACTGCATCCTTCTAGCCACCGTGGTTGATCAGGGGCTATTGTGTTCAAATGCTGAGCACGAGGTCGCGGGATCGAATTCCGGCCACGGCCGCCGCATTTCGATGGGGGAGAAAACACCCGTGTACTTAGATTCAGGTGCCCGTTAACGAACCCCAGGTGGTCAAAATTTCCGGAGTCGTCCACTAGGGCGTGCCTCATAATCAGAAAGTGGTTTTGGCACGTTAAACCCCATAACATAACAACATGCATCCTTCTAGTCCGTCTATGTTTTGGAGTAGCATATTCAAATCCGTACTCTTTGCATATCGGGATGGCCAACAGCCCACTTTGCGACTTCTGCAGGCGCAACGAAGCAAACGCGCAACTCCTTTGTGTGTGCCCTCGTTTAAACCCGCGAATTGCAGCCTTATCAAACACCCTACACCAACTGGACAAGGGTCCAACAACGGAAAGCAACATACTTAGAAGCTGGCCTACGCGAACATCAGCATGATCCGCTATGAAGGAGCTTATGCGTTGCTAAAAAAACACGGGACTTTGTGACAAATTGCGGCTGTACACAGTGTGACGTAGCATTGGACGGTGACACTGCGTAACACTAGGAAGGCCTTCGCAGACTGCGTGACAGTGCCTACAGAGACAGTTCTGCATAGTGCGTGTGTGTGCGTGTGCGTGTGTGTGTGTTATTTTTCTCTCCCACACCTCTTGCATCTATTTGCTTCCTCTCCCGGTACAAGGTAGCCAACCGAAGATAATCTCTGGTTAATCTCCCTGTCTTTCCTTTGCCTTTCTCTCTCTCTCTCTCTTTGCGGCAACTGCGCTGCAGCAGGCATAACATGCACTGTCTTAATTGGTTGTCGACATCTTTTTCCACGGATGACCACCTCACGTAGCTTCGGGCGAGTTCCTTGCTCTACACAATCCCTAGGTGTCCCTGGTGTATCCCCTCCAAGACTAGATGTTGCAGCTTTCTTGACACGACCACTCACATTCTATGCATCAGCCATCCTTCGTGGATTGTCAGTTCACTGTATCTCGCGAAGTAGGGTTTCAACACTATCTCATCTACAATGCGAAGGGCACCGCTTCTTCGTCAAGTCCAAGACAAGGCTGAGAACAGGATCATGGACTGTGTCGCACGCGATCTCTGCTTGTGGCAGGAAGAGATGCTAAGGGAAGCGTAATAAATGTCTCACTCGAACTTTTCTCTCCCTCACTTGTCGCTAGCAGCAGTGGCGAAAGGTAGTTCGCGTCCGCGTGGTCGGCTGGCTTTCAGTAGACAAGGTCGTGCGTATAAGCTGAAGGGGTTACACTCCACGGCTGAAGCCTTGTGGCAACGATGGCTGGGAAGCCGCTCTTCTGCCCACAAATGGCTTCTGCCGAAGAATGGTAAGTGATTCACATAAATTATCGCCCATAAATATTAAAATTAAATTATTTGATGCCAAAGATGAAGGCAAGCGCCTCCTTTTCAATCTGGCTATACTCTTCTTCTACCTTTGATAGTGTCCGAGAAGCGGAAGGAATCGGTCTTACGCTGCCTTCTTCCATAACGCGCGATAACACGCCACCGAGACCGTACGCAGACGCATAGCACGACAGCAGCAGGGGGAGGCCCAGGTGGTATTGCGCAACTACTTCGGTTGATGACAGCACTGCTTTGATAGCTTGAAATACGCCCCCGCATTTTTGGCCCAGGACCAGGAGACGTCCTTCTGTAACAATCTGTAGAAGGTTTTAGCAATCATTGCCAATTGCGCAGTAAACGTGCCATAAAATTTAATGACTCAAAGTAGCGAACGCAGCTGTGCTATGTTAGTAGGCGTTAGGTATTTCAGAAGAGTTTAAACTTTTCCGTTAGTTCGTTTGGCTCCCGCCTTACTGATAAGATGCCCAAGATACTGAAGGTTTTCCTTGAAAAACTCGCATTTTTCACTCCTAACTCGGACACCCTTTTCACGCCGGCGTTTCAAACACTTCTTCAGGATTCTCGGCGTGCTCTTCAGCAGTAGCTCCTCTCAAAAGAATATCGTCCAGATAATATATCATTCCTGGTAGACCTTTCAAGATGTTATCCAGAATGCGCTGGAACAACCCAGGTGCCGAGACGACTCTGAAGGGCACTTTGTTTAGAGCGAACAGTACTTTATTCGTTTTGAATGTGAGCAGCTTTTTAGATTCTTCGACATTTCCACCTGTTAGTATGCCCCGTTTAGATAGCGCTTCGAAAAGTACCTCCCTACGGCAAGCGCAGCTAATATCTCATTCAGACTAGGTAGAGGACGCTGCTCTGAGTGTAGAACAGTGTTCAACGTTGTCTTCTAATCTCCGCATACACTTACTGTCCGGCCCTCTTGCAGCGAAGAAGTTAAGGACAACTTTCACACACGATCGTTTCCGTGTGTTAACACAAATCTTAACATCATCGGATTGTCTCCAGCGTCCTCTTCTTCCACAGATGGCTCGTTGGCGCCCCTCGGCGTCACCGCGCGAAGGCTCTTGTTGCAGTGCTCCCGCGTTAGTCGTTGTCATTAAGTAACTAAATGTTTCTACAAAAAGAAAGTAACAGAAAGAAAATTCACAAGAAGAATTTCTAACTACACTTGAGCACTTCCAGAACACAGCAAGTGTCGTCTGCTTGTGTTACAACGTGGTCCATTTTGACGAGAGCTCCGCATTCAGAGTCGTTCTAAGTCTTTTCACAAGCACTATGATTCGATATTGTTGCGTTGTGTACTGCAAACGTACCGACTGGCAATATGTGAAGCTGGGACATCGTGTCCCTGTGCAAGGAAACAGATGAGTGGACTGGCTGCAGCGCATCAGACTACCGCTATCCGATCGGCGCCAGGATTTGCGCGTTTGCGGCAGTCAATTTACACCGAAGATTACTAACGCAATAGCGTTTCGCGGGTCTGGTATTAGGGTAACCGCAAGCACAAGGGAACAAACAGGGCTTGGCCCTTTCACTGTGTCGTTCATGGCATGAGCAGAAGCGCAAATGTGAATGGTCTGCACGGTGCAGCCACCTGGTAGGCCAGAGCTCAACCATACACAGTAGCAGTAACGAAACGTATTCTTCTTTGCTGCTGGTGTAAATTTTTCGCAGGAGTGTAATCGTTTACACGTTGTTTTGCAAATGTTTAAAATATTTTACACTTGGTTAGATCAATATTATCTCTTTGTTTGGCTGGCTAAGCTTTGCGCCAACTGGTGCCTGGACCGTGGAGGCGGATCAGGAGCTCAGGTACGTCAACGGTCAAGCTCCTTCATCAGCTTGAGTTTATGCCTCCACCGTTCCTTCGAAATATCCAGCTCGCCTGTGGTTACCGGAATACCAGACACCTTCGGTGCTGCGACAGAATTCTCGAAACGCACGCTGCATCGATAGCTCTCCCTTGGGGTCGACTGCCAGCAGGTGGCGGAGAGGTTGCAAAGGCTGCGCGGGCTCGCTCCTAGAGAACCGGAAGTCGACGACACGACGTGCCATGATGACGCAGGGCCAGTGAAGGCGGAGCTTAGCCCCAACCACTCCGCAAACGAGTTGAGGAGAAAATGCGTGACTATGAGGGAGGTTAACTTGTAATCGTCCGTAGCTCTTGTAATATGAGACGTTTCACGCCAATTGTGGTGCGAATGATTAAATTTAGCTGTACCCTGTGCGTCTACAAAATTTGTCCAAGCCGTTTCAGGGGCCCTCTACATGTGAGGCTTGGCGTCCGAAGCTATCCTGCATTAAGGTGCTCGTATGAATTCTTCAGGGCTTCACTGAAACACATATTTGCTATTCCCCTCTTCATAAGATTCGTATTCGCAGAATGAAGTGTAAACGTTGTTTACTTGACCTAGGTTCGTAACACCAGCAGATTTTGTTGTCGGCAAGCACATATTTGATGTTAACGAATCTAATCCTCCCGTCGCATGGCATTTCGAATTTAACATTAATCGGGGACGAAACTGTGTGTAACTGGCTATCTTACGAAGAACGCCTGATTTCTGGAATACCCCAAGTTCCGGAATACCACAATGTGCAGGGTTTGTTAAACATAAATAGGCCGAAGTCTCACAGCCTGTTGCAGTCCCTGACCGCAGCAGATAAGGCGTCGGAAAAGACGTTGAAGCAACCAAGAGAAGTGATTCGCAATCACTTCACTTCGAGAGTGTCTGCAATCGGAGAGCGAGCAACATTTCAAAGAATACATTGGCGGCAACATAAAGGTATCAATCGTTAGGTAGCCGAGCTCAGAAAACTCCCTGAAACATGTAGAATAGACACCTTTTTGGAAGAATTGCTTCGAGACAGGTTTGTGTGCGCTTTATACAATGCCGACTTTCAGCGACACTTCGTTGCAGAAGATCAAAAGTTCACAATCCCAAATACCCTTAAGCGCGCACTTGCTCTGGATGAATATAAGAAAAACGGTAAGGAAACGCACGTGAAAGAAGGTGGCGAGGAATTTCACAAAATTAGCAGCGAAGAAAAAAACCAAGAGGAAGCGCTATTGCTAATGTTAACGCTACAGCTCGGACAATCAATTTCCCCGCGCATATCAGCATATCGCTGATAAGTGCACGAACTGCGGCAAGAAAGGCCACATTCCGCGTGCCTGTCGAGGACCTAAGCAGAACCCGGCGAGTCACGGGAAGCGAATGCGCACACTTCAAAGCGAAGACACGGGTAATGTACAGATGCTGTCTCAGAAAAACAGGCATCCCATCAACGTCGAAGTCCAAATTCAAGGTGTACATTTGCGTATGGAATTAAAAACAGATGCTATGGTGTCTGCGATATCACAGCAACAGTTCAAGAAGCTTAGAACACCTTTGAAACTAACACAACACAACTACGACTGAAAGCATACGGAGGAAAAGTTGTCCAGTGTCGCGCTCTCAAGGGTAGCGTACCCCACCGCTGCCGATCAGTTGCGACGCCTGTTTCTCTAAGCTCGACGGACGTTGCTGTTGGGTAGCGTGGTGTTGCCGGCTGGATGCAGGCATCCCGTAGACCATGGCGACCAGGCAAGGGCGAGACGATTCCTAGCGCGAAACTTGCACGGTTTATTCAATGGTTGGTGAAAGATGAGAAGAGAATGAAGTTAAAATGCATATTGCGAGGCCCTTTATGTAGGCCCACTAAAATCGTAGGCGGGATCTTGCGCACGTCAACGTCATGTGACGTACACTGTGTTCCACGGTGCTTGGCGGCGGCACACACTCACCCGGCGACCTTTCACGAGTCCGCCACCGCAGGTGGCAAACAGCAGGTCCGCGAGCGCAGGCGCTTATCCTTTCTCCTAGGCGACGTTGGTGCGCGGAAGTTCTCCTATAGAGCTCGACAGTTCGCGGAAAGGGCGTCAGGTTGTGGATCGGCGGCTCACCCATTGTCCCAGCTGACCTCTTCACAAGCGTGCCTCCGCTGGCGGCAGCCCGGTGGTCCTATCTGGTTCGCGGAAAGGGCTTTCAGGCACACACACAAAAGGGCCTGTGAACACTGCGGGGCGTCCGCCAGACCGGCATCCACTCGATACAACCATAGCGAATCAGGAATCCATTCTTCGTTTCGCTAAGACATGCACACACACGAAGGGGCCTGTGAGCACGGCGGCGCACTGCCAGACCGGTCATCCACTCGAGACAACCATGGCAAAATAGGAATCCACCCTTCGTTTCGATGAGTCTTGGTGGTAGAGCATCCGTTTTGCCCGGGGTGTTACACGCCAACCGTAACACCAGTATTACGGCGTCTTCGAAGCGGTTTTACGGTACAAAAACTAAGTCGGTGACCTTCCATTGTACGTCCTAGACTACGGCGGACCAGCTCTACTAGGTACGAATGGCTCGAAGCTTTTATTTTGCACTGGGGCGAAATTTGCGGTTGACACAAGCTATGCAACGATTCGCACCCTCACGAAAGGCAAGTGGAGCACAGAAAGCATCTGAATTTACTGATCTACAATTGCAGCACCATTATGACGACACCCTTGCCGAGATAGATGGCGAATAAGCTAGCTTGTTTCTTAAGGAAAACCGTCAAGAGTTTCTCAAAGCTCTAAACGTGCCCTACGCATTACGTTCAGCAGTGGAGGAAGAGCTGCGACAGTTAGAGGAGATGGGCGTCATTAATAAAATATACATTAGTCAGTTTGCCGCACCGATTGTTCCGGTTGTTGACAACTTAGTGTCCTTCCACTCTGTGACGAAGGATGTCCAGCGAAACTGTGTATATGGGCACCTTGAAAGCGAACTGCACCTCCGCAGCGGATCGGCACGGCATTCCACTATCTTCGCGATCGGCCAACGTATGGTAAATGCTTAACACCTGCCTCGCCTCCGCCGCGGCTCGTCCCGGCAGTGTACTTCCCATACGTGAGCTGATCTTGGGATGCGTCTAAACACGGACACACGGTTTTGTGTAGATCCCTCGAAGACACATGAAGACCATGCTGTTACAAATAGCCCTTAACTGCTTCACAGAAGAATTGGTTGCCTCTGTATGATTATTAAGTACCAAATAATCATAAATTAACACTCCAACTATTACGAACACAATTTCTTCACCATAACAGTGGAAAACTTATCGATGACGCCCACTCGACAGTCAATCGGATAGCTCGCCATTCTGACGTCAATTGGGTGATTCACGTCATTGATTAGGGGCCTCTGAAAATTCCGGCGAACAGTGTGCTGCGAGCGGCAGCTAAGTGCATTTTTAAAACCTTATAATAACTTACACTCTTTATGCGGAGCACTTCGATGCGTCAATTCATGATCTGAAGGACCTGCGCTAAAGACTCAGTACGTTTGTACAAAATCGGCAAAATCGTTACAGCTTCCCTTTAAGCAGCGCTCGTTACCCGAGCCACGTGTAGTAGAATCGCAGAAGGATTGCTTAAAAGGCACAGGAAAGCAGTTCGGAGCAGACGACTGGTACAAGCACATACAAAAGGAAAAGAAAGGCTACTGTCATTTCTCACATAGATAGGTTCATGTGCCGAACAGCGCCGCCAATGCAGCCAACGAAGCCCGGACCACGAATACAACACCAACGTCGCCCAAGAGCAGCGAGTTAGCCACTGACTGCAAGGACTGCCCCCGGACAACGGACTTCTGCCAGCACGACCAGGAAGACAGTGGCCAGCTAAACAACCAAATGGTAGCCCCAGGGTCTCCCATCGTTCTTTAAGAACCCAGACAGCCCCCTACCTTCCATGTAGCTTCATCTGAGGATCCGGAAACCTGGCTCGAAACCTTCGAAAGAACTTCAACCTTCAACAACTAGACCTCTGAGGATAAGCTACGCCATGAGTACTTCTTCTTGGAAGACGCCGCTAGGACTTGTTTCGAGAAGCGGGAGTCCACATCATAAGGTTGGACCTGTCCCGCGGGCGCATTTTTTGGCCAATGACCGCCGTCGCTTCGAACTCTTCACTCCAGACACCTTATCGGTTGCAGATCGCTTCATCAGCCTGCGTTGCGACACCCCTGGTAGCTGCCACGGCGCTGCTGCCTGTTCCGGGGGGACAAGCCCAGCTTCTGCGTCTGGCTTATGTGCTTTCCTGCGGTTGCATAGCGTGAGCTGCTAGAGTCTACGCAAGCACATGCACAGTGAATAACCCACTAAGTATCAAGCAAATGTTGAATAGTAGGAAATGCTATAGAAATATGATGTCCCCATCTCCCAGTCAAACTTGAACTTGAATTGCTGCGCTCGGCGGGTTAACGCGCATGCTGTTTGTTGTCGACGACGTATTCTGAGCACGCCTGGAGAGTACGGTGCCTCCAGGTGGCGTCATCGGGGAGAAAGCCCTGTCTTTACCCAGGGGTGACACACTTTCTATTATTCTATGGCACTGTATATGCGCTACAAGTCGAGTAAAGCCCAAACCTCATGAGAGCGACTTTGTGCGCGACAGCAACGAGCGACGGCTCCGAGCGACGAAACGTCCGTCGCGCGAACAGATCTTGCGTTCCCGTCGCTCGCTCGCTCGGTTTTGGGAATCTAGGATTGGTCGCTCTTAGACCAGAAGTTCTATGAGCGACTAGCTAAAAGCGCGAGGCCGGAACTGGACGTACGTTAATCAGTCAAGTAATACCGATTGTCGCACGGAACAAGCAAACGACTAAATTTTGGTACTAGCAAGGATTAGAAGCTACAGAAATACCTACAGAAATAACCTATGCTGCTGTTTACACCCAAGCCCATCTACTTAAATTTATAAAGCACGTGTCACGACAGTTTCCGTGCGTATTCGCTTCCCTGATAGCGGCAACACCGGGGAGACGTCGCTCAAAGTCGTCGCCAGCGTCGGGTACGACTTGTAGGTGACGAGCAGCCGCGACCGCCATCGCGTCGCCTGTCTCCTTCGCGCTCAAGGTAGCTTGCATGGGATTCATGTTTCAGTTGAAAGCACTCTCCGAGCTGCGCTTCATTCGAAAATATTGTCACGAAGGAGTGACGGTTAAGAAGGCAGCATAACTGTGATTAACGAAACGGGCGTTTCATTGGGCGAACTTGCGGCCTCCTAAAAAAGGCTACACTCAAAGAACAACGGTAGCGGCGAACACACTCGGTCATCGTCAAAAATCTGATCAGCGTGTCAAGCGCGTCGGCTTTTACACAGCAGTCGTGGAATGTTCTAGTCTAATCGTTTGAATCCGCGACGAAGACAATCCTCGCTTAAATGCCCTAGGGCCAACGTCGGTGTGCCCTTCCAAATACTTGACGAGGTTTTCGAACACCGGGTCTGCTCGCCGCTGTTCAGCGAAGTCTTCCGCGCTAGAAATGCCAAGGAAAGCGTCACCTTCGTCATCTTGCGGCGGCGAGTCAATGGGTGCGCGTGATAGGCAATCGGCGTCAAAGCCTTTTCGTCCGGACTTATAGGTTACAGTGATATCATATTCTTGCAGTTTTAGGCTCCACCGCGCCAGCCGTTCTTAAGGATGCTTTAATTTCGCTAGCCAACACAAGGCGTGATGGTCGCTGACGACATTGGATGGCCTGCAATATAGGTAAGGGCGAAATTTCACTTTAGCCCAAACGATGGCGAGCCATTCCTTTTCGGCTGTAGAATAATTGCCTTCCGCTTTTGACAACAACCGGCTAGCGTATGCTATCACGTGTTCATGTCCATCTTTTCTCTGGACTAGGACGGCACCAAGACCTAGGCTACTGGCGTCACTGTGGATTTCGGTATCCGCGTCCTCGTCGAAGTGCGCAAGTACGGGCGGCGACTGCATGCGTCGTTTGAGTTCTTGAAATGCGTCGGCCTGCGACGGACCCACTTGAACTCGACGTCACATTTAGTTAGCTGTGTCAGCGGCTCAGCGATGCGTGAAACGTCCTTGACAAAGCGCCTATAGTAGGCACACATGCCAAGGAATCTACGCACTGCCTTCTTGTCGATTCGCTGCGGTAACTTTGCGGTGGCAGCTGTCTTCTGCGGGTCGGGGCGGACTCCAGACTTGCTGATGACGTCGCCTAGGAACAGAAGTTCATCGTAAGCGAAGCGGCACTTTTCTGGCTTCAGAGTGAGCCCTGATGACTTGATGGCCTCTAGTACTGTCGCTAGCCGCCTAAGGTGATCGCCAATATTTCCGGCGAAGACGACCACTTCGTCCAAGTAAACAAGACAGGTATGCCACTTCAATCCTGCTAACACCGTGTCCATGACGCGCTGGAACGCTGCAGGCGCCGAGCACAGTCCTAGTGGCATGACCTTGAGCTCGTAGAGGCCATCGGGCGTTATGAAGGCGGTGTTTTCGCGATCTCTCTCGTCGACTTCTATTTGCCAGTAGCCAGACTTGAGATTCATCGACGAGAAGTATGTTGCGTCGCAGAGCCGATCTAATGCGTCGTCTACCCGTGGTAGGGGGTACACATCTTCCTTTGTGATCTTGTTCAGTCGACGATAATTGACGCAGAAACGTAAGGTTCCGTCCTTTTTCTTCATCAAGACAACAGGGGATGCCCACGGGCTTTTCGACCACTGGATGATGTCGTCGCGGAGCATTTCGTCGACTTGTTCTCTTATAGCTTCACGTTCTCGCGGCAAAGCTCGGTAAGGGCTCTGGCGGAGTGGTCGAGCGCAGTCCTCGGTGATTATGCCATGCTTTGCGACTAGTGTCTGTCGAATCCTTCATGACGTCGTGAAGCAGCCTTTGTACCGTCGGAGCAGACTTCTGAGCTGGGTCAACAAAGAAGATCGTGGTCAAAACAATCACTGGCCACGGACGATCAGCGCGAGACCATCAGGGCCATGGTGCGCGAAGAACTGCGCAAGGTCTGGCCTTCGTCGCAGCTTCAAGTGGCCTCGATCGCCGACATTGTGAAAAAAAGAGGTGCGCCGATCGCTTCGAGTTCCTGAGGTGCAACCAGAATCACCCCAGCCCCAGCCGGAAGCGATGACCTACGGTGCCGTCGCCCGCCGTCAAGGCCCCCCTGCACGACCGTGCCAGGGCCCTTTAACGCCATAATTACGCCGTCCACCGCCGCTGCCATCAGCACGCCCGCCCGTCGCCCAGCGCCGCTACGCCAGGAAGACGGACATCTGGCGCGCTCCTGACCACCGCCGGCTCTGCTACCACTGCGGAGAAGCCGGCCACGTGCACCGCCGATGCCCATACCGGGAAATGGGACTGCGAGGGCTGGCCGTTAACGCGCCGCGACCACAGCTTGGCAGCGACCTCGCGATATCGCCGACTAGCTCGCCGCCACTCAGTGGAGCGCTCGACGACCGTCCCGTTCGTCGTCACCAGGCTGCTACCTGTCGCCGCAGCGCCGACCTTTCACTGGCTAGCCCGGGGATGGTCACCGAGCCCGTTATCCGGAAAACTAAACGCAGCAACCGATGGAGGTGCGGTTGCTGTTCGTCGAAATGGCGAAGATCATCCGCCACCGAGGAAGACGCCGAAGAATCTGCCTCCATGACATCACGACACGCCGCCGTCCCGACAAAGTGTGGAAGCAAAGAATAAGACGACGAAAGAAGACCTCACGAGGTCACATATAAGCCACATGTCAACGACGCAGCCGTGTTCCAGTGTAATGCAAGACAAAGAACAACGGTAGCGGCGAACACACTCGGCGATCGTCGAAAATCTCATCAGCGGGTCAAGCGCGTCGGCTTTTATACAGCAGTCGTCGAACGTTCCAGACTAATCGTTGGGACCCGCGTGCCTTCCACAAAGTTCTACCCCATTCGCGTCAGGCGATGAAATCAGATAACACAAGGTGAGACGACAACAGACAGCGGATAGCAGCATCGATAACTTTCCAGAAACTTCGGATACATGCAGCCGCGTCCCGCGCCGTGCGATAACATTTGTTAGGCGGCGAAACGTGGTCGCCCGATAAAGATAAGTACACATGTCAATATGACCGTTAAAATCGCGTTGTCGTGCTTTGTATGTTGTGCTCTACACATACTCAACTAAAAGGCTTATGTTGCTCGCGGACCTGCTGAAAAACTATGGTTCTCGTTTTGTGACGACCAGATACTCATTAAACATTCGTCAGGACCTCACAAAGTGTTTTAAGGTTATTTATGTGGTTGTGTTCCAGAACATGGCTCGTTTCGCAACTAAAATTCGGCTCCAATCGCATCTATGGCCAATGCCACTGCTGTTTTTCGGATCACTCGAAGGCATAGCCGCATACATTGATTGAAACATTTCGAATTTACTCGAGCTACGGGATGGCATTGTAGAAAAAGATGCCTGGATCTTTATAGTAAACATCAGAGAGCAGCGGAGCAGGGAGAAGTTAACGCTTCGGAAAAATCCATGCCCTCTTTCTAGGCCCCACACACTCTCAAGTTCCAGCGATCGCCACAGAGGGCGAAAAATCAACCGCGTCGCATTCCAGCATGAAGCGCCCAAGTGGACTTACCTTAATTTGTATTTTCTCCGCCAGGGCTTCTCCACACAGTCGGTCTATAAAGTTTGGTCTATAAATGTACATACAATAACCGACAAACATAGTTAACATGTCTTTTTGTTACCATATAAGTAGACATTTATATTTAGAGGACAGTTATTATTATTGTCTGTTTTATTCCTTTAAGAAAGGCTTTGATACCTCACTGACGTCTGATGTGGAGCAGCCCTCTGGTATCAATTGCGGTACGTGCCTTTTATAGATTAAAATTGTAGGGCGGTAATGTTTGCAAACGGGGTGGTCGTTTTCTTTGAGCAGCTTCACGCAGGTTCAGTTTGATAAGAATAATATATCAGCCAGTTAATGTGCCGAACATTCGATAGCCGCCAGCAAGCGAACCTGTTTAAAGACGGTGAAGTTCATCAGCAGCGACGTTTCACATGCATAACGGCTGCACGCCCGGCTTCCGTCGTCAGTGATGTGCCGCGTTCGGCCCCGTAATGACGTGTGGCTGAAAAAGAAGGTGTGCTAGCTAGCGTGAAAGTTCGTCGCTGGAACCAAGTACAGTCTGCTTGGAGATTACCCCCGAATTCGGATTAACCTTGCATGCACTGAGCTTGTGTAACGGTGAGTAAAAAAACACTGCTTCGCATTCTTTGAATTTCCTTGCGTGCGAGGCGGATAAAACAGATCCCTGTAGTCATTTCGTAAAAGTGGAAAATATTAACTATAGAGTTATTGCTCTTCAATGTGAACTCAAACAAAGCTCTTGTTATTTTAGTACGCTGCTATAATTTCTAACACGGAGTACAGCATAAATAATAAATTGTTTTGCGTGAGTCTACGTAAATGATACGCTGCGATAAATTCGATGCACATTAGTGCAAATCTAGTTCCCGTTAGAGTTGGAATAGTTGTTTTTGGCCCATAACAACATTACTGCATTCATTACCTAGTATCTGGCAAACATTTGTCTAATCGAAGCATCACTAAGCAGAGCACACACAAGAACGTCATTGAAAGAAATACACGCTCGAAACAGATTTGTGTATGTGCGCTTTTCTGTCATGGAGCGATTTGAGAGCTGTTCTTAGTCATACATGAATCACAAACTCACCCACATGTCTGCCATAGTAAATGAGGCTCTTTTTTCTTTCTACTACAGCCTCCAAGATGATTCCAGTATATGTTCGCCCATTTGGACTATATTGTGTCTGGACCTACAAAGCAACAGTGAATGTGTCACCACTGGGCCAGAATCCTCCCAAGCTATGTTTATGAACACTTCCCCTAGAACCGTGATTTGCCTTCTAAAACAGGTAAAACGTAACGTAGAAAGGAAGCAGCAAGCCGAGCCGGCCAGATAAAGGAACAGGGCACTGTCCTGCAACTGGTTTATTGATGAACAGAAAGACCATTATAGAGACGCGCCAAAATTGCTTTAATGAAAAACATGCGTGGCATACGTGACTAAATCAAGCAGGCTAGGTGACTATTACTGCTCCGTTTGAAAGCGGATGCCAATAAATCCTCATCATGATCATTAGCATCGTATCGTCCCCCTTCTATTGCGATGCCAGATGCGCGTTGCGTCTCGTCTATACGGCCGTTCGTTGCATTGCAGTTGCATGTTATTACAACAGGGAGCACGGTCTTTAGCAGTTCCATAGGTAGGTATACAAGATAGAGAAGTCTTGATGAACGAAAAGACTATTATAGAGGCGCACAGAAATGAAAAACATGCGTGGCATGCTTGAATAAACCAAATAGGCTTAGTGACTATCAACGCTCCGTTTGAAAACGGATGCCAATAAATCCGCCTCATTGTCATTGGCATTATGTCATCGCACTTGTATTGCGATGCCGGATGCATGCCGCGTGTCGTCTATACGGCCACTCGTTGCATTGCAGTTGCATAATATTACACCATGTAGCACGCGGTCTAGCAGGTTGTATAGGTAGCTGTACAAAATATAGATGTCTTGATGAACAAAAAGACCACTATAGAGACGTAAACAATTGCTATAATGAAAAACATGCGTGGCATACAGGAATAAATCAAACAGGCTAGGGGACTATCACCGCTCCATTTGAAATCGGATGCCATAAATCATCATCATCATCTTCTTCATTAGAAACGTATCGGGCCACTTGCCATGTGACATGCGCGTCGGGTAGCTCCGATACGTGTACACATCGCGTATCGGTTAAAATCCCTTGATAATTTGAAAGTAGCGACGCTCTCCTCCCCACAGTGCTTTCCTCCTCTATTCTTTGGGGGCGCCAGCTGCGCACGGCACTCTCGGACGGGCCGCTGTATTCGATGGAGGCGCATAATTTCGGGCCACTTGCGCGCCATATTTGTGAATAAAATTGAGAAATATGGCTATAACAGCGTCGATAATAATTGCTGAAGGTAACTTTTATGAGCCCAGTTTCGTGTCTTCTTAACGCCTTATAAATGGGGCGTACTGATGTGGACGCAGTTCCGAGGCGTGTTCCATACTCCAACATTTTTTCTGCCACGTAATAAGATGCTTTACTTTGTGGTTCTGATGTAGTATTGCTCGTGGCACATCCCTCTGCGTTTTGTTTTTTCTTACCTCTACGGGAATGTGCACCGCAGATACTATATTTATGGTGCTTCCTTTTAATGAATTAGTCGCGAGTGCATCGTCCTTCCGTTTGTTTGTCTTCTCAATGCGGAAGTAGATTTTGCGTTGTGGTCTCTGAACTGAATAGGACGCTTTCGCAATTTTCAGTGGGAGCAAGCTTGGGCGATCATGTGAACACCGACTGAATAACGCCTGTATCCGCGTGGAAAGCACATAATCATCGTTACGCACTCGTGTGTGCGTGGCAGCCCAACTCGAAGGAAATTCAAAAACTGAAAAATAATGCAAAAACTCGGCTGAAGTTGTCTAAGTATACGTGAGCATACACCCAAACTTCAGCTCACTCACCCCTAAATTTCAAGTTGGCCCATCTCCAAACTTCTGTTGGCCGACCCTAAATGAAATTGGACCACGTCCAATTTTCAAGTCCAACCACTAGATTTCAACTTGGCTTATACCTGAATTTCAGTCGGCCCACATCCAAATTTCAATTTTACCAAGCCCGAAACTTAGGTTGTCCCACTCCTAGATTTCAGCTTGGCATATCCCCTAGATTATGTTGGCCAACCCTCGAATATAGTTGGCCCATCCGAATCTTTAGCTTCGCCCACGCGCAAGCTTAAGTTGGACCGCGTCCCAATTTCAAGCCAGCCGATCACCAGATTTTAATTTTGCTTATCCCTAAAGTTAAGTTGCCCACACCCAAGTTTTCAAGTTGAGCCACCCACAAATTTCCAGTGCGCCCTCCTCTACTGTAAGCTTGCCCACCCATTTTCTAAGGAGCCCTATGTATCTATGTCGTTATTCTCTCATTTAACTTATTTGGGGCGGAGGAGGGGAGGGAATTAAATTGTTCCTTATCGGTTATGAAGCTACCAATCATCTAACTTTGTGCTATTATAGCGAATAAATGTATTAAGTTCCCAAATCACGCATTTTTGTGCAGATACAAGGCAGTGCACTTTCCGCGCGACGGGGCAGGGGTACTCGCAAAATAAGGCAATTATAGAATGGCTAGTACTCATAATCCGCAATGCCACGCGTATACTTGGCATTAAATTTTTGAGGGCCTGCATTCACTGTACGTAAGTAAGCTGACCAAAAAAAAAGCTCCTCTGCAAGCCGCTATGTCAATTTTCAGTAAAACAGGGAACGGATCCTAATCATCCCGAAAAGTGCGATCGAGAGGCCGTATCGTAGTACATAATTGTTCATAGCCGAAAGCATAACCTATAGTGCTGCATTTTCCACTGAATGGCCGTTGACGACGTTAGAGGGGATGACTCCGAGCAGAATATTCCGCATACTTAAGACAGCGCCATTTTTATTCAAGGTAGAAATTGTCGCAGCAAAAACGCTGATGAGTAGGCCGGAATAATTTTAAAAAAAATGAACCATTGCTTTGATAAGAGCAATAAAGAAAGGCAGCTTACCTCGCCTACAACACTGTTCTTTGTCGGAACAAAGTTGTTTTGTACAATGCTGTGCAGCCACTGTTCTTACGCAACCCGTCACGCATTCCTTGTGGTACCACACAACCTTCCTAAACACTTTCAGGCTTCTTCCTGCAGAACTACATAGCGCTAGCACAACATCGCAGGAATCTGTGATGTTCGATACGGCGAGCCACCCGAGCTAAGGAGAAAAATGGCGCCAACAAAAAGCAAAACATAAGCAGAACGCGAGATCCGTTCATTTCCAAGGGCAATGGTAAGGATACCAATCGCGTTGCAGAAAAACGGGTGCAACGCTTTTTCCCAGGAAGGGGGGGGGGGAGCGATGAGGTGGAGGCCAGGAGGTCGCACCCAGGCGGCAGAGTTCATAGTCGCGCAGTACTTTCAAATTATCAAGGGACGTCTGTATCGGCATGTAGCCGACTGTACCCAGAGATATCTAGGAAGTTTCGGCACCGAGGTATAACGATTTCGACCTTTTCTAGCCGCACTCACCGATTCGTCGTAAAAACAGAGACCGTGCGTGAAGATTCGAGAGGGTGCATTCGCAAATGGCGTGACCGTGCCGCCAGCTACGGCGCTCCTCCATGCGCCCGCTTCGTAACGAATCGCCGACATAGCTTTAATCTCCTCACTCCAGACACCCTATCAGTTGCAGCTGGCTTCATCATGCCTGCGTTGAGACACCCCTGGTAGCTGCTAAGGCGCGTTCGCCTGTTCCCAGGGCGCAAGCCCAGATTCAAGAAAATCTTCAATACTAGAAAATTCTACAGAAAAGTTATGTCCCCGTCTCCCATTGAAACTTGAATTTCAATAGCTGCGCGCGGCATGTGTACGCCAGCGCTGCTGTCGACGAAGTATTCTCAGCACGCCTGGAGAGCACGGTGCCTCCTGGCGGCGTTATCGCGGAGAAAGCCCGCTATCACCCTGGGGCGGTACACTTTCTATTAATCTATGGCACTGTACATGCGCTACAAGTCGACTGAAGCCCAAACCTCACGAGAGCGATTTCGTGTGCGACAGCAACGACCGACGGCTTCGAGCGACAAAATGGCCGTTGCGCGAACAGATTCTACGTTCTCATCCCTCGACCACTCAATTTTTGGAATGTAGGATTGGTCGCGATTAGTCCGGAGGTTCCGTGAGCGACCAGCTAATAACGCGAAGCCGGAAAGCATTTATATAAATTAGTCAAGTAACACCGATTGATGGCATACCTAGCATGAAGTTTATGCTTCAGTTCAGAGCACTCTATGAACTGCGCTTCATTCGAAAATATGACCTATAAGATCGCGTTGTCTGCTGTTGTACGCTGTGCTGTACACATACTCAACTAAAATGCTGTTGTTGCTGGCGGACCGTCTTAAAAACGCTGGCTCTTGTTCTGTGTCGGCCATACACTCATTAAACATTCGTCAGCACCTCACAAAGTTTGCTAAGGTCATTGATGTGGTTGTATTCGAGAATATGGATTCTATTGCAACTATAACTCGGCTCCAGTCGCAGTTTACTGCCGAGCTGCCCGCCAAGGCATCGTAGACTGCCCGTAGACATCGATTGAAACATTTCGAACTTAGTCAAACTCCTCGGATGGCATTGTACAAAAAAAATGTTATGCGTGCATCTTCTACCGGAAGTCCATGCCGTCTTCCCAGGCCTCGCACACTCTCAAGTGCCACCGACCGCAACAGCGGGCGAGAAATCAACCGCGGCGCGTGCCAGCATGAAGCGCGCAAGTGGAGCTAGTTTGTATTTTTTCTGCTAGGCCGGCCGCTCAACACGGCCTAATGTTTGATATTTAAATGTACACATAATAACCGGCAAACATAGTGAACAAGACAGTTTGTGACAAAATAAGTAGACGGTAGTTTTTAGCGGACATTTGTTATTAGAGCCTGTGTTTTGCTACTTTAATGAAATTAATGAGACCTCTCTGACGTCTGATCTGCAGCAGCCCACTGGTATCGATTGCAATTCGTGCCGTTTATCGATTCAATTATTAGGGCGATAATGTTTTCCAACGGAGTGGTCGTTTTCCTTGAGCAGCATCACGCAGGTTCGTTTTATTTAAATAACAATAGCATTTAAGCCAGTTTAAAGACGGTGGACTTCATCACCTTCGGCGTTTCACTGGTATAACGGCTGCATGGCTTCCGTCGTAAGGGATCTGCCGGGCTTTGCTGCGTAATGACCTGTTGCTTTGAAAAGAACTTGTGCTACCTAGCGCGAAAATTCATCGATGGAACCAAGTACAGTTTGCTTGGAGTCTACCCACGAATGCGAATTAACCTTGCAGCCTCTGAGCTTCTGTACCAGTGAGTAAAAAAACCATTGCTTCACACACTAAACTTTGAATTTCTTTGGATGCAAGGCGGATAAAACAGACTCCTGTAGTCATTTCGTAAAAGTAGAAAATAGTAATTATGAATTTATTGCTCTTCAAAGTGAACTCAAACAAAGCTCTTGTTATTTAGCCACTTTTCTAAAGTTTCCAACACGGAATACAGCATAAAAAAATTTTTGGGCTCTTTCTACATAAATAATAGGCTGCGATAAATTCACTGCACATTAGTGCAAATGTAGGTCCTGTGATAGTTGAATTAACTGCATGTGGTACAGAAGAAAATTACTGTGTTTATTACCAAGAAATTTCATCTAATCGAGGCTTCACTCAGCGCAGCTCACACAAGAAGACGATTGAAAGAAATGCACATTCAAAACAGTGTTGTGTGCGTGCGTGCTTTTCTGTCATGGAGCGTTTTATGCGATGTTCTCAGTCATATATGAATCAAAAACTCACAAACTCACCCACACTTCCGCCATAGTAATTGAGGCTCTTTCTTTTTCTTTCTGCTACAGCCTCCAAAACGCTACTCATATTTCTTCACCCCTTTAGACTACAAGGAAACAGCGAATGTATCACCACTGGGTCAGAATTCTCCCAAGCTATGTTTCTGAAGACTTCTTCTAGAACCGTGATTTCTCCATTTATTTAATTACCTTTTTCTTCACCATTGCTTGCACGTTTCTCATGGTTTCATCATTACACTTTTCAGGAAGACAGACAAAAGAGAGATTATTGCTCTGCAAGCTGCCCACGATATGACATAAGAAGCTCAACAGTCAACATTAAGACAACAGGTCCTCTTGAACTACGTGCCTCACCATGAAATGTTTACAAGTTTACCAGATAGAGGGGCGTTAGGATCAGGAAAGCAGCAGACTATCGCACCAAGTGGCAAAAGTAAAATTTTACATACAAGTTTTCTTGCATTTAAGAGCGTTTTATGACAACCGAAGAATGAACATGTTGTGTGCCAACTTATTTGTTTTCATATCGTTATAACCATGACGACCACAAGAAAAAAAAACGTAGCAAGCTCCTACTTGAAATTCACAAACAATGCCATCTGCTCTTTGCAAATCAGCATGACGTGTAATACCACCAAGTATCACATGTTCCCTCACAACGTTAATCTGTTACATGAAAATGTAGATGATATTAAAACCTTCATAAACGCTCAATGTAATTTTGAGGAAATTATGCTGACTGAAACCCTTGCAGTCCCTCTTCACTATTTTATTGTACCTTTTGTTTAATGTACCCGCAAGGCCACATGAGATAAAAACGGAGAGTGGTTACGAAGCAGTAGAGTAATGCAAACAAACAAGTGCATTGATTTCTAGTAATGTAATGATCCTCCTGAGCATGCAATCTTAGCTAATGTTTCGCGAAATTGTTTGCCATTGGTGATGGCTACCATACCCCAGGGAAGGTGGTTCGATCCCTGAGATGTACGCAGGATGAAATGGCGATAGAAAGACATCGTGTAACATGAAAAAATTGCTACCTTACTGCGATGATCAACGCAGTTTAAAATGTACTGAGGTCGCAGTATGAATTCGTGATGACGTGTGATGTGATGGGAACATTGACGAAATAGTAAAATACTGGCGGCTTTGCGGCGGTTAGCTAATGGAATGAGTGCTAGGTTAGTTTTCATTGGGGTACTCGGGGTACGGTTATTATGATAAAGAGTGAAATGAGTACAGCGAAGTAATAAAGTTAATGCTACTAGGATGTTATACTGCAGATGCATATTCAAGTTTCAAGCGCGTTAGAGTCTTCTTAAGCTGTAGTTTTGAAATAGAGCCTGCTTTCGTAAAGTTGCGCCATCAGTACCCGAGCATCTGGTTAGGAATTTTAATGACGCATCTAATCATAAATAAAATTTCTGTGCGCAAACAAAGAAGGACAAAGAAGAGGAGCAACGCAAGGTCGAGCTCCTTCTAACAACTGGTTTTATTTTCGAAGAAATTCCTGCTATAGCTATAGCGCAAACAACACTTGAGAAAAAATGCCGTGGATCAAAGCCACCCGGTCAACATAAAATCATCAAGGCGCATGTAACAAGCACTTACGATGAAGATAAGTCAACGACTTGATGACAACGGCGAATTTTCTTTATTCAGCAATGAAACAGAAGGATGGCTGATGCATTTTTCCCTTTGTTTTTAAATCCACTGCGCTTCCGAAATTTCTCTCGTGGTTTCATTCCTATGCTTATACAAAATTTCGGTGCTACTAAGACACGGTGAGCATTCATGTTCTTGACAATACATAGCCAAATGCGTACCAGGCCGACCTTTCAGACTAGATAAGTGTTCCCTTAGCCTCGTGTTGATGCAGCCCGAAGTCTGCCCTACGTATACATGACCACACGTCATGGGAATCTGATAACGTTTTTCACGCAATCAAGAATTTCTTACGTGGGCGTCTAACGCTACATTCATTCTTTGCATCATCCTTTCTTTCGAACTTATTTTTGACCTTAGAACACACACTACCTATTTTGTTTTTTGCTCAAAACACCACTTTTAATTCGTAACTCCCCGCCACCTTCTTAAGTCAATTTGAAAGTCCGTGAACATGCGGAATCTTTGTAACCTTCGAAGCCAAATCTTTCTCCCTTTGATTCTTTGGGCATTGTTCTTTATCCTGTTTAAGATTTTTTCATAAGTCTATCGCATGACGCCAGCATCACAGCGAGTGGGTACCCAGTCTTTCTCAACCTATCAACTTGCTCAAGAAATGCAAAGTTTACAGTGTGGTGACATGACTTCATAAACGCTGACCGGAAACTTGAAATGACTATCCCATTCTTCACTACCCTGGTATGGTTTGAAGCATAGTTCAACAGCGGATTTCCAGCTCGGGGCGAAAAAGGTCAACACACATGTTCCCGTAGAAATACGAACTTAACATCAAGAAAATGTAGCTTTTTATCTACCGGTACTTCGGAAGTAAATTTCAAACCCAGCCCAAAGAATTAAAGGCTTCTAGTACCCTATTCCTGAAAGCAAATTCAGCAAATCAACAGTGGACGAGGAAGATAAGCCTCCCAGTGGGAACTCTTCTTCGTCAAGGCCTTCACAGATATGTTTGTTTGTTGAAACGTTGCCTCCAGGCTGAGGCTTCCCTTGCTCACCTCTGTTATTCAATTGATACCTTCGTCTCCTTGCAACCTCACTGACTTGTTTGAATACAGAAACGCAGACGTTTTTTTCAACGTGAAACTGTAAATTGCCTTTTAAAAGGATTCCGGAGCATTATATGCTTATTTAGTGTCCTTGTTATTCACACAATATTCGCAAAGGTCCTTGTAAGCACTGTTGTATCCACAACGTTCCTCGCCCTCCTACGAGTACTCCGCTTGTGTCGAACGAAGCCTTTCCTGCCGCATCTGAACACTTAATGTGCAGCAGAAATATCAAGAGCAGACAACGTGTGCTTTCAAATTTAGCATAACGTTTTTTTACCCCTACACTTCGTGCCTGTCGCCAATTTGTTATGGAAACATTTGGACATTGCAGCTGGACCTCATCTCGCGCAAAGTACGTCTTTGCCGAGCACTCTTTATGTTTCTCTTTTTAATAAAGCTGGAAATCGTTGAACGCAGAAAATGTACTTTGAGACCCGTCCAGCAGCGGTACACACAATACGAGAGTAGCCCAGCATAAATATCGTTGTGTGAAGCTTCGTCCACCCTGCTTTGGCCGAACACGATGGGAAAACTCAATTTCAGCTTCCAATGCAGTAAATTGATGGTTATCTGTGTTTCCGTATGTTGTAAACTCAGTGACTGACAGCATTAACTCTACCAGATGTACGAAAATTGTGGCATGCAGTGCTTCATTCACTAAAACGATAAACGATATGTGGTTAATTGTTTGAAGTGTTCTTTTGCTAGTTGAGGGCTCTCGGTCACCTGTCGGTATAATCAAGACATCAGTAATTATGATAGAGTGCCATACAAACGAATGCCGCCCGGAAAGCGGTAACAAAGTCCCCATAACCGGGCGAGTGAGCTGCGCAACGAGCCCCACCAGCCGCTACCCATAGAGGCCATATTGCTCACTGCGTAATAATGATGATATTAGTTTCGATTTTGCTAGCGCCACCTCTCGGTCGCAATACCTAAATTTACAACGGCACCGCTACTCTTATCTTCGTTGCTCTGTGGAAGGTACACTTTCGCTTCTCTGAGTTTATATAGGTGTTTTGTGGTCTACCTTAATGGGTGCTTTCGGTTGAGACAGCGCGCCATTTGAGGCTTCCGCCGCAACACAAGCGATTTGTTGGGACGCCATATGCGTCGGTGTCGTGTGCCAGACACGACACCGCCTTAGCTCCGATGCATGCTAGTTCCGACGCCGTGTACCTGGTAGTCTCTTGAAATCCGCCGAAGCGAACGCGCGGGTTCTTATGCTTCTTATCGGGGCCGCTCCTTCTCTACCTCTATGCTTCACCCTCCCTCAGCGCGTCGCTATGCTGCACGATACTATATCTATACTCTGCTTTCACTCTTTCTCAGCTTTCTATCACCCAGCTAGGCGAATTTTTTTCCACAGCGAGAAAGAAGACCGCCGAAACTCGAACGCGGGTTTTTATCGAAGAGCATTGGAGTCTCACCACCTGTGTCCCCGCCGCACCGCTTCTTCTCCCCCGCTAAGTTCTATCCACCCTCAGCATTGTGCTGTGCTGCGCGAGCTCAGCGAAGCTGCTAACGTCGCGAGAAACCCTGGGATGTTGTAACTGCTCCACTGAAAAAAATCGCACGACATCTAAGCACTCCTTACGAGATGCGAATAAGAATTGATGTAGAAGTGAACACCGCTGAGCGGTACTTCTATACTCCGCTTCACAACATGTTTGCAGCGGTGTGGACGGTAGGGCTCGATTAGCCAGTCAGGATGGAGCGCATCAGAAAATTGCGTCCCTACCCGCCTGACGCCTCGTGATATTAATGACAGGTGACTCCGTCTACGTTAAACAAAGCGAACGAATATTTAGCTTGTTTATTTTTGCAGCAGCTGGTGGTAATGTCTTTTTGATCTTTTTTTTCTTTTCTTTTTGTACGGGCACCGCCCTGTCCAAAAGGACTGGCCCCGTTTCTTTTTCCACACAGAAGCAGCGATAATCAATCCGGCGAGAGAAATTAGGCGGCGAGAATTAATCCTGCGGTTGATCACAACAGCAGGACCTTATTGAAGAGCATCGTCGATTATGTGGTACAGTTTTCACATCTCATCTTCATGACAGAGCACATGTTCCACATAGTTCTTCCACTCGTCAGCAGTCCCTTGTGCAATGCCTTGCCAAACCAGAAGCTCCAAGTATTGAAGCTTAGATGTCTTATTTTTACTCGCCACGAAGCCACTGACGTCGCCCCAAACAAGCTCTATATGGTTCAGTTGGGAATGATAGGGTGGCAGGCGCAGAACGAGGTGACCAGCAGCTTCAGCGATGCAGTCCACACGGTATTGGTCCCCCTCTGTGCTTAAGCAGTCGAAACGCTTAATGAGCTCCACTTTCACCATGTCGCTACTCCACGCAGCACCTTTTCCCGACAGCCATGCCTGTATGGCCTTTTTGAGGCTGTTGATGTGCGGCACTTTATCCTGCTTCACATAATGATATGACGGGTTACCCATGACGATAACACTACCTGGTAATAGTTGTGGAAGAAGCTTTTGTGAGAACCACTTTTCGTTGGGTTTCCGTACATTTCGATGTGGTAGTCGCCTGAGCTTTTCTGAGGTCGCAAGACTGCCGCAGCGCCTTCGACAAAACCGCGTTCTTTGCCGTAATACGTCAGTCTGCCGCCGTTGCCACTGGTGGTTTGAAGACGAATCGAGAGTCCGGATCGAATTGTTTCGTGCGCAGACTGGATGGTACGTCAATCCACACCCGACTACGCGTGTGGCCGGCGTTGACCCATGTTTCATCGGCGAAAAAAAATTGGCCTACCCTGCCATCGCAGCACCGCTATCAGGCGCAGGTACCGGCGGCGACACTGCACGATGTGCGTCGCTTCGATCAGCAGTGCATTCCGAGACCACTGCTTCTGTCAGAAGCCGAGCTTCTTCGGCATCCTTTTCAGCGCTGCTGTGGACGCAGTCGGTAACGTGTCGTCCTCTTTGAAACGCTGCACCACCTTGACGAGAGTCGGAATCTCCCCTCTCTTGAAGACGTTGTGCAATACCCTTCGCAACAAGCTCAGGTTAAAATCGTCCAGCTTTCTTCTATATTCACGGGCTTTTTCACCACAATGTTTTTTCGGTGACAACACTTTGCGCGCCTTTTTCGCCTCCGTTGTCCACTCGTAGAGTGTTCGCTCACTCACCTGGGTGAGTTTTGCAGTCCTCTTGATAAGCGATTTCAAGCTCGAACTGCCTCCGCACTCGACGCGACACCCTTCAAGAACGTTTAAAGCAATCTGCTTCGCCAGCTTGCGGAAACAGCGCACCTTCGACGGACGGCTCCCAGAGGACACAGCCAAATAGGGTGACGCCATGTTGCCGAAAGGCGATGCATCTTCAACTTGTAACATGCCTTCGAGGAGCTGTGTTCATGCGGTTTATTGCTACTAGTTTCGCGATTGATTGACAGCGCTTCTTGTGTTTTAAAATTGTCACTCCAAACGCTTTAAAATTTTAGGTGGCCACAGGCCCGGCCCTCCCGATCGCCGGACTCTAAATACAGTTATCACATCACATGTTTTAAATCAAGTTGTAAACTGCTCAAATATTTGACGGACTACTTGCTGTGCTCCTGCAGCCCTGATTGGCTGAGGATCCCGTGCCTTCCACAGCGTTGCAAACAGCTTGTGAAACGAAGTATAGATGCGAACTACTCGCGGGGCAAGCGAGTGAGTCTTGACGATTGGTGCGTTTTCGTTTGGCCTTACCTAGGCTCACTTAGAACGAAGGCGCGATCCTGCGCGAACAAGAGACGCGCGGATAACTCGGTCTTCAGACAGTGAAACCGCGAGTGCCGTTGTCTCCCGCCCATGACCTCTCCTCTTAAGCAAGACCTGGCGGGCTGGTGGCCCCTTTCGCCCGCACTGCTCTGTCGAGGCGCGCTCGTGAAGTTGGAATGTAGCTAAGGGGAATGTGTCTGTAGCTTCGCTGCTGTAGACAATAGACGTCCGCCTTTTAGTTGAATGGGCCATTTGACGATTTCGCAGCAAAGTAAAGGTTACAGAGGCATTTAAATCTGCTTACGTACATTGAATGCGAAAGCAGTGTCACTGTTCCGTGCGAAATTTTTCGCTTAGACATGTGCTCGAATAGAACAAAGCCAATTTTCAGTGGGGTTTAGACAAATTTTTCGGTTGGCGAAGTCGACATTACGAGGGGGATAGGCCGGTTTCCAACGTGGGTCAACGCAGTTTTGAAATTCGGCAAAATCAATTTTTGCAGTGTGAGCCATGGCATCCGTCCGACGACGTGGCTGTTTACCGTGGGATTTTGCAGTGCGAGCCGCAGCAGCTCCAGCTCCGGGAATTTGACGTCATCACTTGTTCACGTGTGTTTTGCTACACCAGACCCGCCGTGGTTGCTCAGTGGCTATGGTGTTGGGCTGCTGAGCACGAGGTCGCGGGATCGAATCCCGGCAACGGCGGCCGCATTTCGATGGGGGCGAAATGCGAAAACACCTGTGTGCTTAGATTTAGGTGCACGTTAAAGAACCCCAGGTGGTCAAAATTTCCGGAGTCCTCCACTAGGGCGTGCCTCATAATCAGAAAGTGGTTTTGGCACGTTAAACCCCATAACATAACAACATGCATCCTTCTAGTCCGTCTATGTCTTGGACTAGCATATTCAAATCCGTACTCTTTGCTTATCGGGATGGCGAACAGCCCACTTTGCGACTTCTGCAGGTGCAACGAAGCAAACGTGCAACTACTTTGTGTGTGCCCTCGTTTAAACCCGCGAATTGCAGCCTTATCAAACACCCTACACCAACTGGGCAAGGGTCCAACAACGGAAAGCAACATACTTAGAAGCTGGCCTACGCGAACAACAGCATGATCCGCTATGAAGGCGCTTATGCGTTGCTAAAAAAACACGGGACTTTGTGACAAATTGCGGCTGTACACAGTGTGACGTAGCATTGGACGGTGACACTGCGTAACACTAGCAAGGCCTTCGCAGACTGCGTGACAGTGCCTACAGAGACAGTTCTGCATAGTACGTGTGTGTGCGTGTGCGTGTGTGTTGTGTGTGTGTGTGTGTGTGTGTGGGCGTGGGCGTGTGGGCGTGTGTGCGTGTGCGTGTGTGTGGTATTTTTCTCTCCCACACCTCTCGCATCTGTTTGCTTCCTCTCCCGGTACAAGGTAGCCAACCGAAGATAATCTCTGGTTAATCTCCCTGTCTTTCCTTTGCCTCTCTCTCGCTCTTTGCGGCAACTGCGCTGCACCAGGCATAACATGCACTGTCTTACTTGGTTGTCGACATCTTTTTCCACGGATGACCACCACACGTAGCTTCGGGCGAGTTCCTTGCTCTGCAAAATCCCTAGGTGTCCCTGGTGTATCCCCTCCAAGACTAGATGTTGCAGCTTTCGTGACACGACCACTCATATAGTCAGTTCACTGTATCTCGCGAAGTAGGGTTTGAACACTATCTTATCAACATGCGAAGGGCACCGCTTCTTGGTCAAGTCCAAGACAAGGCTGAGAACAGGATCATGGGCTGTGTCGCACGCGATCTCTGCTTGTGGCAGGAAGAGATGCTAAGGGAAGCGTATTAAATGTCTCACTCGAACTGTTCTCTCCCTCACTTGTCGCTAGCAGCAGTCGCGAAAAATAGTTCGCGTCCGCGTTGTCGGCTGGCTTTCAGTAGACAAGGTCGTGCGTGTAAGCTGAAGGGGTTACACTCCACGGCTGAAGCCTTGTGGCAACGATGGCTGGGAAGCCGCTTTTCTGCCGAAAAATGGATTCTGCCGAAGAATGGTAAGTGATTAACATAAATTATCGCCCATAAATATAAAAATTAAATTATTTGATGCCAAAGATGAAGGCAAGCGCCTCCTTTTCAATCTGGCTATACTCTTCTTCTACCTTTGATAGTGTCCGAGAAGCGTAAGGAATGGGTCTTACGCTGCCTTCTTCCATAACGCGCGATAACACGCCACCGAGACCGTACGCAGACGCATCGCACGACAGCAGCAGGGGGAGGCCCAGGTGCTATTGCGCAACTACTTCGGTTGATGACAGCACTGCTTTGATAGCTTGAAATGCGCCCCCGCATTTTCGGCCGAGGACCAGGAGACGTCCTTCTGTAACAATCTGTAGAAGGTTTTAGCAAGCATTGCCAATTGCGCAGTAAACGTGCCATCGTTTGGCTCCCGTCTTACTGATAAGATGCCCAAGATACTGAAGGCTTTCCTTGAAAACCTTCCATGTAGTTTCGTCTGACGATCCGGAAGCCTGGCTGAAACCTTCGAAAGAACCTCAACCTTCAACAACTAGACCTCTGAGGATAAGCTACGCCATGTGTACTTCTTCTTGCGAGACGCCGCCAGGACTTGTTTCGAGAAGCGGGAGTCCACATCATAACGTTGGACCCGTCCAGCGGGCGCATTTTTTGGCCAATGACGCGGTCGCTTCGAACTCTTCACTCCAGACACCTTATCGGTTGCAGCCCGCTTCATCATGCCTGCGTTGCGACACCCCTGCTAGCTGCCTCGGCGCTGCTGCCTGTTCCCGCGAGACAAGCCGAGCTTCTGCATGTGGCTTATGCGCTTTAATGCGCTTGCAAAACGTGAGCTTCTAGAGTCTACGCAAGCACATGCAGAGCGAATAACCCACAAGGTATCAAGCAAATGTTTAATAGTATGAAATGCTATAGAAATGTGATGTCCCCATCTCCCAGTCAAACTTGAACTTGAATTGCAGCGCTCGGTGGGTTAACGCGCACGCTGTTCGTTGTTGACGACGTATTCTGAGCACGCCCTGAGAGTACAGTGCCTCCTGGTGGCGTCATCGGGAAGAAAGCCCGCTCTTCACCTAGGGGTGACAAACTTTCTATTATCCTATGGCACTGTATATGCGCTACAAGTCGATTAAAGCCCAAACCTCATGAGAGCGATTTTGTGCGCGACAGCAACGAGCGACGGCTTCGAGCTACGAAACGTCCGTCGCGGGAACAGATCTTGCGTTCCCGTCGCTCGCTCGCTCGGTTTTGGGAATCTAGGATTGGTCGCCTTTAGACCAGAAGTTCTGTGAGCGACTGGCTAATAGCGCGAGGCCAGAACTGGACGTATGTTAATCAGTCAAGTAATACCGATTGTCGCAGGGAACAAGCAAACTACTAAATTTTGGTACTAGCAAGGATAAGAAGCTACAGAAATACCTACAGAAATAACCTATGCTGCTGATGACAGCGAAGCCCATCTACTTAAATTAATAAAGCACGCGTCACAACAGTTTCCGTGCGTATTCGCTTCCCTGATAGCGGCAACACCGGGGAGACGTCGCTCAAAGTCGGCGCCAGCGTCGGGTACGACTTGTAGGAGACGAGCCACCCCGACCGCCATCGCGTCGCCTGTCTCCTTCGCGCTCAAGGTAGCTTGCATGGGATTTATGCTTCAGTTCAGGGCACACTCTGAGCTGCGCTTCATTCGAAAATATTGTCACGCGGGAGTGACGGTTAAGAAGGCAGCAGAACTGTGATTAACGAAACGAGCGTTTGATTGGTCGAACTTGCGCCCTCCTAAAAAAGGATACACTCAAAGAACAACGGTAGCGGCGAACACACTCAGTCATCGTCAAAAATCCTATCAGCGTGTCAAGCGCGTCGGCTTTTATACAGCAGTCGTGGAATGTTCTAGTCTAATCGTTTGAACCCGCGACGAAGAAAATCCTCGCTTAAATGCCCTAGGGCCAACGTCGGTGTGCCCTTCCAAATACTTGACGAGGTTTTCAAACACCGGGTCTGCTCGCTGCTGTTCAGCGAAGTCTTCGGCGCTTAAAATGCCAAGGAAGGCGTCATCTTCGTCTTCTTGCGGCGGCGAGTCAATGGGTGCGCGTGATAGGCAATCGGCATCAGAGCCTTTTCGCTCGGACCTATAGGTTACAGTGATATCATGTTCTTGCAGATTTAGGCTCCACCGCGCCAGCCATCCTGAAGGATGCTTTAATTTCGCTAGCCAACACAAGGCGTGATGGTCGCTGACGAGTTTGGATGGCCTGCCATGTAGGTAAGGGCGAAATTTCACTTTAGCCCAAGCGATGGCGAGCCATTCCTTTTCGGTTGTAGAATAATTGCCTTCCGCTTTTGACAACAACCGGCTAGCGTATGCTATCACGTGTTCATGTCCATCTTTGCTCTGTACTAGGATGGCACCGAGACCTAGGCAACTGGCGTCAGTGTGGATTTCGGTATCGGCGTCCTCGTCGAAGTGCGCAAGCACCGGCGGCGAGTGCATGCGTCGTTTGAGCTCTTGAAATGCTTCGGCCTGCGACGTTTCCCACTTGAACTCGACATCACATTTAGTAAGCTGTGTCAGCGGCTCAGCGATGCGTGAAACATCCTTGACAAAGCGCCTATAGTAGGCACACATGCCAAGGAATCTACGCACCGCCTTGTCGATGGGCTGCGGGAACTTTGCGATGGCAGCTGTCTTCAGCGGGTCGGGGCGGACTCCAGACTTGCTGAGGACGTGGCCTAGGAACAGAAGTTCATCGTAAGCGAAGCGGCAGTTTTCTGACTTCAGAGTGAGCCCTCATGACTTGATGGCCTCTAGTACTGTCTCTAGCCGCCTAAGGTGATCGTCGAAATTTCCGGCGAAGACGACTACAGTCGTCCAAGTAAACAAGACAGGTCTGCCACTTCAATCCTGCTAACACCGCGTCCATGACGTGCTGGAACGTTGCAGGCGCCGAGCACAGTCCTAATGGCATGACCTTGAGCTCGTAGAGGCCATCGGGAGTTATGAAGGCGGTGTTTCCGCGATCTCTCTCGTCGACTTCTATTTGCCAGTGGCCAGACTTGAGATTCATCGACGAGAAGTATTTTGAGTTGCAGAGCCGATATGATTTGTCGTCTATCCGTGGTAGGGGGTACACATCTTTCTTTGTGATCTTGTTCAGTCGACGATAATTGACGCAGAAACGTAAGGTTCCGTCCTTTTTCTTCACCAAGACAACAGGGGATGCCCACGGGCTTTTCGATGACTTGATGATGTCGTCGCGCAGCATTTCGTCGACTTGTTCTCCTATAGCTTCACGTTCTCGCGGCGAAACTCTGTAAGGGCTCTGGCGGAGTGGTCGAGCGCACTGCTCGGTGATTATGCGATGCTTTGCGAATGGTGTCTGTCGAATCATTCATGACGTCGTGAAGAAGCCTTTGTATCGTCGGAGCAGACTTCTGAGCTGGGTCAACAAAGACGATCGTGGTGAAAACAATCACTCGTCCAGGACGATCTGCGCGAGACCATCAGGGCCATGGTGCGCGAAGAGCTCCGCAAGGTCTTGCCTACGTCGCGGCTTCAAGTGGCCTCGATCGCCGACATGGTGAAAAAAGAGGTGCACCGATCGCTTGGAGTTCCTGAGGTGCAAACAGAATCACCGCAGCCCCAGCCCGAAGCGATGACCTACGGCACCGTCGCCCGCCGTCAAGGCCCCCCTGCACGACCGCGCCAGGGCACTTTAACGCCACAATTACGCCGTCCACCGCCGCCACCGTCAGCACGCCCGCCCGTCGCCCAGCGCCGCTACGGCAGGAAGACGGACATCTGGCGCGCTCCTGACCACCGCCTGCTCTGCTACCACTGCGGCGAAGCCGGCCACGTGTACCGCCGATGCCCATACCGGGAAATGGGACTGCGAGGGTTGGCCGTTACCGCGCCGCGACCACAGCTTGGCGAACGACCTCGTCATATCGCCGACTACCTCGCCGCCACTCAGTGGAGCGCTCGACGACCATCCCGTTCGCCGTCACCAGGCTGCTACCTGTCACCGCAGCGCCGACCTTTCACTGGCCCAGCCCGGGGATGGTCAGCGAGCCCGTTATCGGGAAAACTAAACGCAGCAACCGATGAAGGTGCAGTTGCTGTTCGTCGAACTGACTAAGATCCTCCGCCACCGACGAAGACGCCGAAGAAACTACCTCGATGACATCACGACACGCCGCCGTCCCGACAAAGTGTGGAAGCAAAGAATACGACGATGAAAGACGACCTGACGACGTGACATATCAGCCACAGGTCAACGACGCAGCCGTGGTCCCACGCCAAGACCGAACTGTAATGCAAGACAAAGAACAACGGTTGCGGCGAACACACTCGGCGATCGTCGAAAATCCGATCAGCGGGTCAAGCCCATCGGCTTTTATACTGCACTGATCGAACGTTCCAGACTAATCGTTGGGACCCGCGTGCCTTCCCCAGAGTTCTACCCCATTCGCGTCAGGCGATGAAATGAGATAACACAAGGTTCGGCGACAACAGACAGCGGATAGAAGCATCGATAACTTTCCAGAAACTTCGGATAAATGCAGCCGCGTCCTGCGCCGTGCGATAACATTTTTTAGGCGGCGAAACGTGGTCGCCCGATAAAGATAAGTACACGTGTCAATATGACCGTTAAAATCGCGTTGTCGTGCTTTGTATGTTGTGCTTTACACATACTCAACTAAACGCCTTATGTTGCTCGCGGACCTGCTGAAAAACTATGGTTCTCGTGTTGTGACGACCAGATACTCATTAAACATTCGTCAGGACCTCACAAAGTGTTTTAACGTTATTGATGTGGTTGTGTTCCAGAACATAGCTTGTTTCGCAACGAAAATTCGGCTCCATTCGCAGTTGTTGTTAATACCACTACGGTTTTTCGGATCGCTCGAAGGCATAGCCGCATACATTGATTGAAACATTTCGAATTTACTCGAGCTATCGGATGGCACTGTAGAAAAAAATGCCTGGATCTTCTATAGTAAACATCAGAGAGCAGCGGAGTAGGGAGAAGTTAACGCTTCAGAAAAATCCATGCCGTCTTCCCTGGCCCCACACACTCTCAAGTACCAGCGATCGCCACAGAGGGCGAAAAATCAACCGCGTCGCATTCCAGCATGAAGCGCGCAAGTGGACTTACTTTAATTTGTATTTTCTCCGCCTGGGCTTCTCCACACAGTCGGTCTATAAAGTTCGGTCTATAAATGTACATACAATAACCGACAAACATAGTGAACATGCCTTTTTGTTACCATATAAGTAGACATTTATATTTAGAGGACAGTTATTATTATTGTCTGTTTTACTGCTTTAAGAAAGGCTTTGATACCTCACTGACGTCTGATGTGGAGTAGCCCTCTGGTATCAATTGCGGTACGTGCCTTTTATCGATGAAAATTGTAGGGCGGTATTGTTTGCAAACGGGGTGGCCGTTTTCTTTGAGCAGAATCACGGAGGTTCATTTTGATAAGAATAATATATCAGCCAGTTAATGTGCCGAACATTCGATAGCCGCCACCAAGCGAACCTGTCTAAAGACGGTGAACTTCATCAGCAGCGACGTTTCACATGCATAACGGCTGCACGCCCGGCTTCCGTCGTCAGTGATGTGCCGCGTTTGGCCCCGTAATGACGTGTGGCTGAAAAAGAAGGTGTGCTAGCTAGCGTGAAAGTTCATCGCTGGAACCAAGTACAGTCTGCTTGGAGACTTCCCCCGAATTCGGATTAAACTTGCGTGCACTGAGCTTGTGTAATGGTGAGTAAAAAAACACTGCTTCGCATTCTTTGAATTTCTTTGCGTACGAGGCGGATAAAACAGATCCCTGTAGTCATTTCGTAAAAGTGGCAAATAATAACTATACAGTTATTGCTCTTCAACGTGAACTCAAACAAAGCTCTTGTTATTTCGGAACGCTGCTATAATTTCTAACACGGAGTACAGCATAAATAATGAATTGTTTTACGTGTGTCTACGTAAATGATACGCTGCGATAAATTTAATGCACATTAGTGCAAATCTAGTTCCCGTGACAGTTGGAATAATTGTATTTGGCCCATAACAATATTACTGCATTTATTACCTGGTATCTAGCAAACATTTATCTAATCTAAGCATCACTAAGCAGAGCACACACAATAACACCATTGAAAGAAATACACACTAAAAACAGTGTTGTGTATGTGCACTTTTCTGTCATGGAGCGATTTGTGCGCTGTTCTTAGTCATGCATGAATCACAAACTCACCCACACGTCTGCCATAGTAAATAAGGCTCTTTTTTCTTTCTACTACAGCCTCCAAGATGATTCCAGTATTTGTTCGCCCCATTGGACTCTATTGTGTCTGGACCTACAAAGCAACAGTGAATGTGTCACCACTGGGCCAGAATCCTCCCAAGCTGTGTTTATGAACGCTTCCCCTAGAACCGTGATTTGCCTTCTAAAACAGGTAGAGCGTAACGTAGAAAGGAAGCAACAAGCCGAGCCGGCCAGATAAAGGAACAGAGCACTGTCCTACAACTGGTTTATTGATGAACGAAAAGGCCATTATAGAGACGCACAAACATTGCTTTAATGAAAAACATGCGTGGCATACTTGAATAAACCAAACAGGCTAGGTGACTATCACCGCTCCGTTTGAAAGCGGATGCCAATAAATCCGCCTCATCATCATTGGCATCGTGTCATCGCACTTGTATTGCGATGCCGGATGCACGCCGCGTGTCGTCTATACGGCGGCTCGTTGCATTGCAGTTGCATATTATTACACCATGGAGCACGCCCTCTAGCAGGTTGCATGGGTAGCTGTACAAAATATAGATGTCTTGATGAACAAAAAGACCATTATAGAGACGCAAACATTTGCTATAATAAAAAACATGCGTTACATACGGGAATAAATCAAACAGGCTAGGGGACTATCACCGCTCCATTTGAAAGCGGATGCCATAAATCATCATCATCATCTTCTTCATTAGAAACGTATCGGGCCACTTGCCATGTGACATGCGCGTCGGGTAGCTCCGATACGTGTACACATCGCGTATCGGCTAAAATCCCTTGATAATTTGAAAGTAGCGACGCTCTCCTCCCCACAGTGCTTTCCTCCTCTATTTTCTTAGGGCGCCAGCTGCGCACGGCACCCTCGGACGGGCCGCAGTATTCGATGGAGGCGCATGATTTCGGGCCACTTGCGCGCCATATTTGTGAATAAAATTGAGAAATATGGCGATAACATCCGCGATAATAATTGCTGAAGGTAACTTTTATGAGCCCAGGTTGGTCTCTTCTTAAGGCCTTATAAATGGGGCGTACTGATGTGGACGCAGTTCTGAGGCGTGTTCCATACTCCAACATTTTTTCTGCCACGTAATAAGATGCTTTACTTTGTGGTTCTGATCTTGTATTGCTCGTGGCACATCCCTCTGCGTTTTGTTTTTTCTTACCTCTGCGGGAATGTGCACCGCAGATCCTATATTTATGGTGCTTCCTTATAATGAATTAGTCGCGAGTACATCGTCCTTCCGTGTGTTTGTCTTCTCAATGCGGAAATAGATTTTGCGTAGTCGTCTCTGAACTGAATAGGACGCTTTCGCAATTTTCAGTGCGAGCAAGCGTGGGCGATCATTTGAACACCGACTCAATAATGCCTGTATCCGCGTGGAAAGCAAATAATCATCGTCACGCACTCGTGTGTGCGTAGCAGCCCAACTCGAAGGAAATTCAAAAACTGAAAAATAATGCAAAAACTCGGCTGAAGTTGTCTAAGTATACGTGAGCATACACCCAAACTTCAGCTCACTCACCCCTAAATTTCAAGTTGGCCCATCTCCAAACTTTTGTTTGTCGACTCCAAATGAAATTGGACAACGTCCAAATTTCAAGTCCAACCACTGGATTTCAACTTGGCTTATACCTGAATTTCAGTCGGCCCACATCCAAATTTCAATTTGAGCAAGCCCGAAACTTAGGTTGTCCCACTCCTAGATTTCAGCTTGGCATATCCCCTAGATTATGTTGGCCAACCCTCGAATATAGTTGGCCCATCCGAACTTTTAGCTTCGCCCACGCCCAAATTTAAGTCGGACCGCGTCCTGATTTCAAGTTTGCCCATCACCAGATTTTAATTTTGCTTCTCCCTAAAGTTAAGTTGCCCACACCCAAGTTTTCAAGTTGAGCCACCCACAAATTTCCAGTTCGCCCTCCTCTACTATAAGCTTCCCCACCCATTTTCTAAGGAGCCCTATGCATCTATGTCGTTATTCTCTCATTTAACTTATTTGGGGCGGAGGGGGGGAGGGAATTAAATTGTTCCTTATCGGTTATGAAGCTACCAATCATCCAACTTTGTCCTATTATAGCGAATAAATGTATTAAGTTCCCAAATCACGCATTTTTGTGCAGATACAAGGCAGCGCACTTTCCGCGCGACGGGGCAGGGGTACTCGCAAAATAAGGCAATTATAGAATAGCTAGTACTCATAATCCGCAATGCCAGGCGTATACTTGGCAATAATTTCTTGAGGGCCTCCATTCACTGTACGTAAGTAAGCTGACAAAAAAAAGCTCCTCTGCAAGCCGCTATGTAAATGTTTAGTAAAACAGGGAACGGATCCTAATCATCACGAAAAGTGCGATCGAGAGGCCATATCATAGTACATAATCGTTCATAGCCGAAAGCATAACCTATAGTGCTGCATTTTCCACTGAATGGCAGTTGACGACGTTAGAGGAGATGAGTCCGAGCAGAATATTCCGCATACTTAAGACAGCCCCATTTTTATTCAACGTAGAAATTGTCGCAGCAAAAACGCTGATGAGTAGGCCGGAATAATTAAAAAAAGTGAGCCATTGCTTTGATAAGAGCAATAAAGAAAGGCAGCTTACCTCGCAAACAACACTGTTCTTTGTCGGAACAAAGTTGTTTTGGACAATGCAGTGCAGCCACTGTTCTTACGCAACCCGTCACGCATTCCTTGTGGTACCACACAAACTTCCGAAACAATTTCAGACTTCTTCCTGCAGAACGACATAACGCTAGCCCAACATCGCAGGAATCTGTGATGTTCGATACGGCGAGCCACCCGAGTTAAGGAGGAAAATGGCGCCAACAAAAAGAAAAACATAAGCAGTACGCGAGATCCGTTCATTTCCAAGGGCAACGGTAAGGATACCAACCGCCGTGCAGAAAAACGGGTGCAAAGCTTTTTCCCAGGAAGGGGGGGAGCGCGCAAGCGATAAGGTTGAGGCCAGGAGGTCGCACACAGGCGGCAGAGTTCATAGTCGCGCAGTAATTTCAAATTATCAAGGGACGTCTGTATCGGCATGTGGCCGACTGTCCGAAGAGATATCTAGGGAGTTTCGGCACCCTGGTATAACGGTTTCGATCTTTTCTAGCCGCACTCACCGATTCGTCGTAAAAACAGAGACCGTGCGTGAAGATTCGAGAGGGTGCATTCGCAAATGGCGTGACCGTGTCGCCGGCTACGGCGCTCCTCCATGCGCCCGCTTCGTAACGAATCGCCGCCGTAGCTTTAAACTCCTCACTCCAGACACCCTATCAGTTGCAGCTCGCTTCATCATGCCTGCGTTGCTACACCCCTCGTAGCTGCTAAGGCGCGTTTGCCTGTTCCCAGGGCAAAAGCCCAGATTCAAGAAAATCTTCAATACTAGAAAATTCTATAGAACAGATATGTCCCCGTCTCCCATTGAAACTTGAATTTCAATAGCTGCGCTCGGCATGTGAACGCCCGCGCTGCTGTCGACGAAGTATTCTGAGCACGCCTGGAGAGCACAGTGCCACCTGGTGGCGTTATCGCGGAGAAAGCCCGCTATCACCCCGGGGCGGTACACTTTCTATTAATCTATGGCACTGTATATGCGGTACAAGTCGATTGAAGCCCAAACCTCACAAGAGCGAGAGCAAGGAGCGACGGCTTCGAGCGACGAAATGGCCGTTGCGCGAACAGATTCGACGTCTCATCTCTCGACAAAAATAATCGTCATCTGCCTTGATGCGTTTCCTTTCTTTATCGCTGCGAGCCCAGAACTTTCCAGTAACGAATGGCATGCGCGTTTCAGCATAGAACCGTTTACACCCTTTGGAGTGCCCCTTCTGATAACGTGCGTGCGGTTCGTCACTGGAAAGTTCCGGGCTTGTAGCGATAAAGAAAGGAAACGCATCAAGGCAGATGACGATTATTTTTGTGTGGCAGAAGGGGCAAGCCAAAGGGTGTAAACTGTTCTTAGAGTGTAGCTAATAACGCGAAGCCGGAACTGGATGTATATAAATTAGTCAAGTAACACCGATTGATGGTATACCTAGCATGAAGTTTATGCTTCAGTTCAGAGCACTCTATGAACTGCGCTTCATTCGAAAATCTGACCTACAAGATCGCGTTGTCTGCTGTTGTACGCTGTGCTGTACACATACTCAACTAAAAGGCTGTTTTTGCTGGCGGACCTTCTTAAAAACACTGGCTCTTGTTCTGTGTCGGCCATACGCTCATTAAACATTCGTCAGCACCTCACAAAGTTTTGCTAAGGTCTTTGATGTGGTTGTATTCGAGAATATGGATTGTATTGCAACTAGAACTCGGCTCCAATCGCAGTGTGGATCCGAGCTGCCGCTACGGCCTAGCCGTAGATATCGATTGAAACATTTCGAACTTAGTCAAACTCCTCGGATGGCATTGTAAGAAAAAAATTGGAGGACGCTTAAGCTTCGCCTTCAAGAGTGGAACACGACAGCGTTCCCGTCGACCCGCCAAGGGGTGTACGACAATGGGCTACGGCGCAGCGACTACGCGCCCCGCATTGGACGCGGTCAGCGTCGATCGAGCAACGCAGCGTTCCGCGCGACAACGAAATGTGCGCCTGAGCAAGCGACGCACGCCTGAGCCTTAGAAACAGCTCGTTTCTAAGGCAACACCGCGTTCACTAGAGCCGCTTTTGTACCGCTTTGAAGCATCGAACTCGTGGCTCAGTGGTAACGTCTCCGTCTCACACTCCGGAGACCCTGGTTCGATTCCCACCCAGCCCATCTTGGAAGTTGCTTTTTATTTATGAAGTGCCTGCCGTGATTTATCGCTCACGTCGAACGCCGCGGACGCCGACGCCGACGACACCGGCTTTTCTGCGACACGAGCTCCTTAACGCTATCGCGTTAAAATGTTATGCGTGCATCTTCTACCGGAAGTCCAAGCCGTCTTCCCAGGCCCCGCACACTCTCAAGTGCCACCGACCGCTACAGCGGGCGAGAAATCAACCGCGGCGCGTGCCAGCATGAAGCGCGCAAGTGGAGCTACTTTGTATTTTTTCTGCTAGGGCGGCCGCTCAACACGGCCAAATGTTTGATCTATAAATGTACCCATAATAACCGGCAAACGTAGTGAACAAGACAGTTTGTAACAAAATAAGTAGACGGTAGCATTTAGCGGACGTTTGTTATTGGAGCCTGTGTTTTGCTACTCTAATGAAAATTTTGAGACCTCACTGACGTCTGATCTGCAGCAGCCCACTGGTATCGATTGCAATACCTGCGGTTTATCGATTCAAATTGTAGGGCGGTAATGTTTCCGAACGGAGTGGTCGTTTTCTTTGAGCACCATCACGCAGGTTCGTTTTATTTAAATAACAATAACTTTTCAGCCAGTTTAAAGACGGTGGACTTCATCACCAGCGGCGTTTCACTGGTATAACGGCTGCATGGCTTCCGTCGTTAGGGATCTGCCGGGCTTTGCCGCGTAATGACCTGTTGCTTTGAAAAGAATTTGTGCTACCTAGCGCGAAAATTCATCGATGGAACCAAGTACAGTTTGCTTGGAGTCTATCCACGAATGCGAAATAACCTTGCAGCCACTGAGCTTCTGTACCAGTGAGTAAAAAAAGCATTGCTTCCCAAACTGTACTTTGAATTTCTTTGCATGCAAGGTGGATAAAACAGACTCCTGTAGTCATTTCGTAAAAGTGCAAAATAATAATTACAAATTTATTGCTCTTCAAAGTGAACTCAAACAAAGCTCTTGTTATTTTGCCACGTTTCTAAGGTTCCCAACACGGACTGCAGTACAAAAAAAGTTTTGGCTGTTTCTACAAAAATTATACGCTGCGATAAATTCACTGCACATTAGTGTAAATGCAGTTCCTGTGATGGTTGGATTAATTGCATGTGGTGCAGAAGAAAATTACTGTGTTTATTACCAAGAAATGTCATCCAATCGAGGCTTCACTCAGCGCAGCTTACACAAGAAGACGATTGAAAGAAATGCACATTCAAAACAGTGTTGTGTGCGTGTGTGCTTTTCTGTTGTGGAGCGTTTTATGCGATGTTCTCAGTCAAGTTGAATCAAAAACTCACAAACTCAGCCACACTTCCGCCATAGTAATTGAGGCTCTTTGTTTTTTCTTTCTGCTACAGCCTCCAAAACGTTACTCATACTTGTTCACCCCTTTGGACTTTATTTTAATTGCACCTACAAGGAAACAGTGAATTTATCACCACTGGGTCAGAATTCTCCCAAGGTATGTTTCTGAACACTTCTCCTAGACCCGTGATTTCTCCATTTATGTATTTACTTTTCTTCAGCATTGCTAGCACGTTTCTCATGGTTTCATCATTACACTTTTCAGGAAGACAGACAAAAGAGAGATTATTGCTCTGCAAGCTGCCCACGATATGACATAAGAAGCTCAACAGTCACCGTAAAGACAACAGGTCCTCTTGAACTACGTGCCTCACCATGAAATGTTTACAAGTTTACCAGATAGAGGGGCGTGAGAATCAGGAAAGCAGCAGTGTATAGTTTTGTTTCGCACCGAGTGGCAATACTAAAATTTTACACACAAGTTTTCTTGCATGTAAGGGCGTTTTATGACAACCGAAGAAGTAACATGTTGTGTGCCAACTTATTTGTTTTCATATCGTTATAACCATGACGACCACAAGAAAAACAACGTAGCAAGTTTCTACTTGCTAATTCACAAACAATGTCATCTGCTCTTTGCAAATCAGCATGACGTGTATTACCACCAAGTATCACATGTTCCCTCACAACGTTAATTTGTTACATGAAAATGTAGATAATTTTAATACCTTCATAAACGCTCAATGTAATTTTTAGGAAATTATGCTGACTGAAACCCTTGCAGTCCCTCTTCACTATTTTATTGTACCTTTTGTTTAATGTACCCGCAAGGCCACATGAGATAAAAACGGAGAGTGGTTACGAAGTAGTAGAGTAAAGCAAACAAACACGTGCATTGAGTTCTAGTAATGTAAGGATTCTCCTGAGCATGCAATGTTAGCTAATGTTTCGCGAAATTGTTTGCCATTGGTGATGGCTACCATACTCTAGGGAAGGTGGTTCCATCCCTGAGACGTACGGAGGATGAAATAGCGATAGAAAGACATCGTGAAACATGAAAAAATTGCTATCTTACTGCGATGATCAACGCAGTTTAATATGTACTGAGGTCGCAGTATGAATTCGTGATGACGTGTGATGTGATGGGAACATTTATGAAATAGTGAAATACTGGCGGCTTTGCGGCGGTTCGCTAATGGAATGAGTGCTCGGTTAGATTACATTGAGGTACTCGGGGTGCGGTTATAATGATAAAGAGTGAAATGAGTAGAGCGAAGTAACAAAATTAACGCTACTAGGATGTTATACTGCAGATGCATATTCAAGTTTCAGGGGTGTTAGAGTCTTCTGAAGCTGTAGTTTTGAAATAGAGCGTGCTTTCGAAAAGTTGCCCCATCAGTACCCGAGCATCTGATTAGGAATTTTAATGACGCATCTAATCATAAAGAAAACTTTTTGTGCGTAAACATAGAGGGACAAAGAAGAGGAGCAACGCAAGGTCTAGCTCCTTCTAACAACTGGTTTTATTTTCGAAGAGCTTCCTGCTTAAATACCCAAAGATCTACGCGTTCTAGTCAAACAGAGCACGCCTATAGCGCATACAACACTTAAGAAATGCCGTGGACCAAAGCCGCCCGGTCAACATAAAATAATCAAGGCGCATGTAACAACCACTTACGATTAAAATACTTGAGTGACGTGATGACAGCAGCGAATTTTCTTTATCCAGATATGAAACAGAAGGATGGCTGATGAATTTTTCCGTTTGCTTTTAGATGCAGTGCGCTTCCACTTCTCTCGCGGTTTGATTACTATGCCTATACAAAATTTCGGTGCAACTGAGACACAATGCATAGCCAAATGTGTACCAGGGTAACCTTTCAGACCGGATAAGTGTTCCCTTAATCTCGTGTTGATGCATCCCGAAGTCTGCCCTACGTATACATGAACACACGTCATGGGAATCTGGTAATGTTTTTCACGCAATGAAGAGTTTCTTACGTGGGTGTCTAACGCTACATTCATTCTTTGCATTATCCTTTCTTTCGAACTTATTTTTGACCTTAGAACACACACTACCTATATTGTTTTTTGCTCAAAACACCACTTTTAATTCGTAACTCCCGGCCACCTTCTTAAGTCAATTTGAAAGTCCGTGAACATGCGGAATCTTTGTAACCTTCGAAGCCAAATCTTTCTCCCTTTGATTCTTTGGGCATTGTTCTTTATCCTGTTTAAGATTTTTTCATTAGTCTATCGCGTGACGCCAGCATCACAGCGAGTGGGTACCCAGCCTTTCTCAACCTATCAACTTGCTCAAGAAATGCAAAGTTTACAGTGTGGTGACACGACTTCATAAACGCAGACCGGAAACTTGAAATGAATATCCCATTCTTCACTAGCCTGGAATGATTTGAAGCATAGTTCATCAGCGGATTTCCAGCTGGGGGCGAAAAAGTTCAACACACGTGTTCCCGTAGAAATTCGAACTTAACATCAAGAAAATGTAGCTTTTTATCTACCGGTACTTCGGAAGTAAATTTCAAACCCAGCCCAAAGAATTAAAGGCTTCTAGTACCCTATTCCTGAAAGCAAATTCAGCAAATCAACAGTGCACGAGCAAGATAAGCCTCCCAGTGGGAACTCTTCTTCGTGAAGGATTTCACAGATATGTTTGTTTGTTGAAACGTTGGCTCCAGGCTGAGGCTTCCCTTGCTCACCTCTGTCATTCAATTGATAGCTTCGTCTCCTTGCAACCTCACTGACTTGTTTTGAATACACAAACGAAGACGTTTTTTTCAACGTGAAACCGTAAATTGCCTTTTAAAAGAATCCCGGAGCATTATATGCTTAGTTAGTGTCCTTGTTATTCACACAATATTCGCAAAGGTCCTTGTAAGCACTGTTGTATCCACAACGTTCCTCCCCTTCCTACGAGTTCTCCGCTTGTGTAGAACGAAGCCTTTCCTGCCGCATCTGAACACCTAATGTGCAGCATAAGTATCAAGGGCAGACAACGTGTCATGTAAAATTTAGCATAACGTTTTTTTACCCCTACACTTCGTGCCTCTCGCCAATTTGTTATGGAAACAATGGGACATTGCAGCTGCACCTTATCTTGCACGAAGTACGTCTTTGCCGAGCACTCTTTATGTTTCTCTTTTTAATGTAGCTGAAATTGTTGAACGCAGAAAATGTACTATGAAACCCGTCCAGCAGCACTATACACAATACGAGGGTAACCCAGCATAAATATCGTTGTGTGAAGCTTCGTCCTCCCTGCTTTGGCCGAACACGATGGGAAAACTCAATTTCAGCTTCCAATGCAGTAAATTGATGGCTATTTGTGTTTCCGTTTGTTGTAAACTCAGTGACTGACAGCCTTAACTCTACCAGATGTATGAAAATTGTGGCATGCAGTGCTTCATTCACAAAACGATAAACAATATGAGGTTACTTGTTTGAAGTGTTCCTTTGCTAGTTGAGGGCTCTCGGTCACCTGTCGGTATAATAAGGACATCAGTAATTATGATAGAGTGCCATACAAACGAATGCCGCTCGGAAAGCGGTAACAAAGTCCCCAAAACCGAGCGAGGGAGCTGCGCAACGAGCCCCACCCGCCGCTACCCATAGAGGCCATATTGCTCACTGCGTAATAATGATGATATTAGTTTCGATTTTGCTAGCGCCACCTCTCGGTCGCAATACTTAAATTTACAACGGCACCGCTACTCTTATCTTGGTTGCTCTGTGGAAGGTACAGTTTCCCTTCTCTGAGTTTATATAGGTGTTTTGTGGTCTACCTCAGTGGGTGCTTTCGGTTGAGACAGCGCGCCATTTGAGGCTTCCGCCGTAACAGAAGCGATTTGTTGGGACGCCATATGCGTCGGTGTCGTGTGCCAGACGCATGTGCCTTAGCTCCGATGCATGCTAGTTCCGACGCCGTGTACCTGGTAGCCTCTTGAAATCCGCCGAAGCGAACGCGCGGGTTCTTATGCTTCTTATCGGAGCCGCTCCTTCTCTCCCTCTATGCTTCACCCTCCCTCAGCGCGTCGCTATGCTGCACGATACTATATCTATACTCTGCCTTCACTCTTTCTCAGCTTCCTATCACCCAGCTACGCGAATTTTTTTTCCACCGCGAGAAAGAAGACCGCGGAAACTCGCACGCGGGTTTTTATCGAAGAGCAGTGGAGTCTCACCACCTGTGTCCCCGCCGCACCGCTTCTTCTCTCCCGCTAAGCTCCATCCACCCTCGGCACTGTGCTGTGCTGCGCGAGCTCAGCGAAGCTGCGAACGTAAAGAGAAACCCTGGGATGTTCTAACAGCTCCACTGAAAAAAATCGCACGACATCTAAGCACTTCTTACGAGATGCGAATAAGAATTGATGTAAAAGTGAACACCGCTGAGCGCTACTTCTATACTCCGCTTCACAAGATGTTTGCAGCGGTATGGACGGTAGGGCTCGATTAGCCAGTCAGGATGGAGCGCATCAGAAAATTGTGTCCCTACGGGCCTGTCGCCTCGTGATATTAATGTCAGGTGACTCCGTCTACGTTAAACAAAGCGAACTAATATTTAGCTTGTTTATTTTTGCAGCAGGTGGTGGTAATGTCTTTTTGATCTTTTTTTTCTTTTCTTTTGTGACGGGCACCCCCCTTTCCAAAAGGACTAGGCCCGTTTCTTTTTCCCCACAGAAGCAGCGAAAATTAATCCGGCGAGAGAAATTAAGCAGCGAGAATTAATCCTGCGGTTTATCACAACAGCAGGACCTTGTTGAAGAGCATCGTTGATTATGTGGTACAGTTTTCACATCTCATCTTCCTGACTGAGCACATGCTCCACATAGTTCTTCCACTTGTCAGCAGTCCCTTGCGCAATGCCTTGCCAAACCAGAGGCTCCAAGTATTGAAGCTTAGATGTCTTATTTTTACTCGCCGCGAAGCCACTGACGTCGCCCCAAACAAGCTCTATATGGTTTAGTTGGGAATGATAGGGTGGCAGGCGCAGAACGAGGTGACCAGCAGCTTCAGCGACGCATTCCACACGGTATCGGTCCCCCTCTGTGCTTAAGCAGTCGAAACGCTTAATGAGCTCCACTTTCACCATGTCGCAACTCCACGCAGCACCTTTTCCCGACAGCCATGCCTGTATGGCCTTTTTGGGGCTGTTGATGTGCGGCATTTTATCCTGCTTCACAGAATGATATGACGGGTTACCCATGACGATAACACTACATGGTGATATTTGTGGAAGAAGCTTTTGTGAGAACCAATTTTCGTAGGGGTTTCCGTACATCTCGTCGTAGTAGTCGTCTGAGCTCTTCTTAGGTCGCAAGACTTCCGCAGCGCCTTCGACAAAACCGCGTTCTTTGCCGCAATACGTCAGTCTGCCGCCTTTGCCACTGTGGGTCTGAAGACCAATCGAGAGTCCGGGTCGAAGTGTTTCGTGCGCAGACTGGATGGTACCGTCAATCCACACCCGACTACGCGTGTGGCCAGCGTCGACCCACGTTTCATCGGTGAAAAAAAATTGGCCTACCCTGCCATCGCAGCACCGCTATCAGGCGCAGGTACCGGCGGCGACACTGCACGATTTGCGTCGCTTCGATCAGCAGTGCATTCCGAGACCACTGCTTCTGTCAGAAGCCGAGCATCTTCAGCATCCTTTTCAGCGCTGCTGTGGACGCAGTCGGTAACGTGTCGTCCTCTTTCAAACGCTGCACCACCTTGGCGAGAGTCGGAATCTCCCCTCTCTTGAAGACGTTGTGCGCCACCCTTCGCAACAAGCTCAGGTTCAAATCGTCCAGCTTTCTTGTCCACTCGCCGGCTTTTTCACCACAATGCTTTTTCGGTGACAACACTTTGCCCGCGTCTCCGTCTTCGTTTTCTACTCGTAGAGTGTTCGCTCACTCACCTGGGTGAGTTTTGCAGTCCTCTTGATAAGCGATTTCAAGCTCGAACTGCCTCCGCACTCGGCGCGACACCCTTCAAGAACGTTTAAAGCAATCTGCTTCGCCAGCTTGCGGAAACAGCTCACCTTCGACGGACGGCTAACGCCATGTTGCCGAAAGACGATGCATCTTCAACTTGTAACATGCCTTCGAGGACCTGTGTTCATGCGGTTTATTGCTACTAGATTCGCGATTCATTGACAGTGCTTTTTATATTTTAATATTGTCACTCCAAACGCTTTAACATTTTAGGTGGCCCCAGGCCCGGCCCTCCCAGTCGCCGGACTCGATATACAGTTTTCACATCACATGTTTTAAATCAAATTGTAAACTGCTCAAATATTTGACGGACTACTTGCTGTGCTGCTGCAGCCCTGACTGCCTAAGAGGCCCTCAACTTCCACAGCGCTGCAAACAGTTTGTGAAACGAAGTACAGATGCGAACTCCACGCGGAGCAAGCGAGCGAGTCTTGACGATTGGTGCGTTTTCGTTTGGCCTTACCTAGGCTCACTTAGAACGCAGGCGCGATCCTGCGCGGACAAGGGACGCGCGGATAACTCGGGCTTCAGACAGTGAAACCGCGAGTGCCGTTGTCTCCCGCCCATGACCTCTCCTCTTACGCAAGACCTGGCGGGCTGGTGGCCCCTTTCGCCCGCACTGCTCCGTCGAGGCGCGCTCGTGAAGTTGGGATGTAGCTAACGGGAATGTGTCTGTAGCTTCGCTTCTGTGGCAATAGACGTCGGACTTTTTGCTGAATGGGCCACTTGACGATTTCGCAGCAAAGTAAAGGTTACAGAGGCATTTAAATCTGCTTACGTACATTAAATGCGAAAGCAGTGTCACAATTCCGTGCGAAATTTTTCGTTTGGACATGTGCTCGAATAGAACAAAGCCAATTTTCAGTGGGGGTTACACAAATTTTTCGATTGGCGAAGTCGATATTACGAGGGGGAAAGGTCGGTTTTCAACGTGGGTCAACGCAGTTTTTGCAGTGTGGGCCATGGCGTCCGTTCGACGCCGTGGCTGTTTACCGTGGGATAATGCAGGACGAGCCGCAGCAGCTCCAGCTCCGGGAATTTGTCGTCATCACTTGTTCACATGTGTTTTGCTACACCATCGCATTTTAACGCCGGCCACCGGGTTTTCCGCAATATGGGGCCAGGCGCGTAGGTAGAATCGTTTCGCGAGAGGGGAGGCTCTAGGGTTCCATTATTCTCAGTTAAGTTTCCCACGCTTGGTGCACAATAACACAGCTATTACCTTGAGCAGGCCGTTGGTCTGCCATTACGCGTGTACCATGTTCTCATTGTCTAGGGCGGGAGTTCGAAGGTTATGCATGTTTATACATCGGCGATGTGCCATGCGTGAAATTCTTCTGGGTGGCGGCCGGGACAATTTCAGCTGGTCGGAAGCTCTGTCAGCCCTTCCCTGGCAATGCCATAGCACGGGGAATATAATGTGGTGTGTTCGCGGGCTGTCGAATGAGACAAGCGTTGAGAAGGCTGCGCTGTACTTTATTGGGTGGCCGCTAGAATGCTGTCTCGCTGCGCTTATGCAGGTGCCCGCTATTTGTAGAGCTTCTGCGGACGTCACCTTGCACGTCATTTATCACGGTGGTAAGAAACTGCGGCGGATCGCATGACTTCCTCCACGCCAAATTGGGGGTCAGGATGGCTGGTATCGGTCAGGTGGCTTCCTAACTCGTTGCGGGTACTACCTCGCCGTGCTGTTTCCGTCGACCATGGGTGCAGGTCTAGTTTCAGAGAGAGGGGCTGATGCTGGGGGGGGGGCGAACTGCAAGGGCTGGATCGCAAACTTCGGACTCCTCCTCCGCCGAAAATGGGGACGCCGCTGTCGCAGCAGAGGCTTGTTGACAATGGTACTTGTGTCGCCTCCACGTACAGGGTTCGTTGGGTACCTGCACCTTGACCTCGTACGACATTAGCTCCGTACGCAGTGGCCGCGTGCATGTTAACATCGATGGCCCAGTCATAGGTACAAGTTCAGCTGCCGCTGCGGTGACACCAGCGAGATCCCTCAAAATACAGCTAAAAGCGTCACATGTGTCCTCAAAGACATATGCTGATATGGTAGCCTTGCGTGCGGCTCTTCGTTTCATTCAGGGTGTACCACCCCATGCATGGTCAATTTTCTGTGATTTCAAGGCAGCCCTACAGAATTTACTATCAGCACTGCGGCATGGATCATGTGAGCACCTCGTCGCAGAGATCAGAGAAGTCCACCATCACTTAGTTGACGACGGACACGATATAATACATCAGTGGTTGTCTAGTCACTGTGGCGTACGTAGTAATTATCGAGCGGACACAGTTACACGATCTACTCATGATGGCGTCAACTGCGCCTCTTTCCAAACTTGCGCGTGACCTAACATTACCTCATTGGAATTCATACGAATTCACAAGTGCGCGACTTCACACCCTGGACCCACATCACGTTCTCCTTGTGGAACGCTGGAAGTTTTAACGACTACCGACTCCACAATCTTGACTACCCTCTACGCCTTTGTATTCCAGCTGGACTCTGCCGTCGCGAAGCTACCCTGCTTTGACGACTATGGCTAGGGGTGGCTTTCACCAAGTCTTTCGCTTACCGAATTGGATGGACCGACGACGCCACGTGTGAGGACTGTGGTAACGAGGAGACTTTTCGAAACCTTCTTTGTGACTGTCCTCGATATAATTTACAGAGACAATCACTCGCAACCGCGATAGCGCGCTTTGACCAAAGACCTCTCACAGAGGAACTTATTTTAACATACCGCCATCACAAGCCATCGCAGCAGTGTGCGACGAGGGCACTGTTGCGGTTTTTGAGGGCGACAGAATTGGACAGGCGGCTGTAGCCTGAACAGGTGTTGATAGTGCGGCAAGTGTCACTGTGCTGTGCGATGACAGTATTCGGTGCCAGTGACCGATTGTGATTGTGTGTCTACGCTCCTTCCTTTCCTTATCTCTACTTAGTTGCCACTTTATCTCCCCCTCCCCTCTCTCCCCAGTGTAGGGTAGCCAACCGGATCTTTTTCTCTGGTTAACCTCCCTGCCTTTCCCGTTTCGTCTCTCTCTCTGTCTCTCTCTCTCCGTATTCTGCCCGACCTTCCATGACGTAAATGTATCCTTCTAGCCACCGTGGTTGCTCAGGGGCTATGGTGTTCGACTGCTGAGCACGACGTCGCGGGATCGAATCCCGGCCACGGCGGCCGCATTTCCATGGGAGAGGAAACACCCATGTACTGAGATTCAGGTGCACGTTAACGAACCCCAGGTGGTCAAAACTTCCGGAGTCCTCCACTAGGGCGTGCCTCAAAATCAGAAAGTGGTTTTGGCACGTTAAACCCCATAACATAACAACATGCATCCTTCTAGTCCATCTATGTCTTGGAGTAGCATATTCAAATCCCTACTCTTTGCTCATCGGGATGGCCAACAGCCCACTTTGCGACTTCTGCAGGTGCAACGAAGCAAACGCGCAACTACTTTGTGAGTGCCCTCGTTTAAACCCGCAAAGGGCAGCCTTATCAAACACCCTAGACCAACTGGACAAGGGTCCAACAACGGAAAGCAACATACTTGGAAGCTGGCCTACGCGAACATCAGCACGATCCGCTATGACGGCGCTTATGCGTTGCTAAGAAAACACGGGACTTTCTGACAAATTGCGGCTATACACGGTGTGACGTAGCATTGGACGGTGACACTGCGTAACACTAGAAACGCCTTCGCAGACTGCGTGACAGGGCCTACTTAGACAGTTCTGCATAGTGTGCGTGTGTGTGCGTGTCCGTGTGTGTGTGTGTCTGTGTGTGTGTGTGCGCGCGTGCGTGAGCGTGTGTGCGTGGGCGTGTGCGTGTGTGCGTTATTTTTCTCTCCCACACCTCTCGCATCTGTTTACTTCCTCTCCCGGTACAAGGTAGCTAACCGTAGATAATCTCTGGTTAATCTCCCTACCTTTTCTTTGCCTTTCTCTCACTCTCTCTCTCTCTGCGGCAACTGCGCTGCAGCAGGCATAACATGCACCGTATTACTTGGTCGTCGACATCTTTTTCCACGGATGACTACCACACGTAGCTTCGGGCGAGTTCCTTGCTCTGCGCAATCCCGAGGTGTCCATGGTGTATCTCCCCCAAGACTAGATGTTGCAGCTTTGGTGACACGACCACTCGCATTCCATGCATCAGCCACCCTTCGTGGATAGTCAGTTCACTGCATCTCGCGAAGTAGGGTTTGAACGCTATCTCATCAACATGCGAAAGGCACCGCTTCTTGGTCAAGTCCAAGACAAGGCTGAGAACAGGATCATGGGCTGTCTCGTACGCGATCTCTGCTTGTGGCAGGAAGAGATGCTAAGGGAAGCCTATAAAATGCCTCACTCGAACTGGTCTCTCCCTCACTTGTCGCTAGCTGCAGTCGCGAAAAGTAGTTCGCGTCCACGTTGTCGGCTGGCTTTCAGTATACAAGGTCGTGCGTATAAGCTGAAGGGGTTACACTCCACGGCTGAAGCCTTGTGGCAACGATGGCTGGGAAGCCGCTTTTCTGCCGAAAAATGGCTTCTGCCGAAGAATGGTAAGTGATTCACATAAATTATCGCCCATAAATATTAAAATTAAATTATTTGATGCCAAAGATGAAGGCAAGCGCCTCCTTTTCAATCTGGCTATACTCTTCTTCTACCTTTGATAGTGTCCGAGAAGCGTAAAAAATCGGTCTTACGCTGCCTTCTTCCATAACGCGCGATAACACGCCACCGAGACCGTACGCAGACGCATCGCACGACAGTAGCTGGGGGAGGTCCAGGTGGTATTGCGCGACTACTTCGGTTGATGACAGCACTGCTTTGATAGCTTGAAATGCGCCCCCGCATTTTCGGCCCAGGACCAGGAGACGTCCTTCTGTAACAATCTGTAGAAGGTTTTAGCAATCATTGCCAATTGCGCAGTAAACGTGCCATAGAATTTAATGACTCAAAATAGCGAACGCAGCTGTGCTATGTTAGTAGGCGTTACGTATTTCAGAAGAGTTTTAACTTTTCCGTTAGTTCGTTTGGCTCCCGTCTTACTGATAAGATGCCCAAAATACTGAAGGCTTTCCTTGAAAAACTCGCATTTTTCACTCCTAACTCGGACACCCTTTTCACGTCGGCGTTTCAAACACTGCTTCAGGATTCTCGGCGTGCTCTTCAGCAGTAGCTCCTCTCAAAAGAATATCGTCCAGATAATATATCACTCCTGGTAGACCTTTCAAGATGTTATCCAGAATGCGCTGGAACAACCCTGGTGCCGAGACGACTCTGAAGGGTACTTTGTTTAGAGCGAACAGTACTTTATTCGTTTTGAATGTGAGCAGCTTTTTAGATTCTTCCGACATTTCCACCTGTTAGTATGCCCCGTTTAGATCGCACTTCGAAAAGTACCTCCCTACGGCAAGCGCAGCTAATATCTCATTCAGACTAGGTAGAGGACGCTGCTCTGAGTGTAGAACAGTGTTCAGCGTTGTCTTCTAATCTCCGCTTACACTTACTGTCCGGCCCTCTTGCAGCGAAGAAGTTAAGGACAACTTTCACCCACGATCGTTTCCGTGTGTTAACACAAATCTTAACATCATCGGATTGTCTCCAGCGTCCTCTTCTTCCACAGATGGCTCGTTGGCGCCCCTCGGCGTCACCGCGCGAAGGCTCTTGCTCCAGTGCTCCCGCGTTCATCGTCGTCATTAAATAACTAATTTTTTCTACAAAAAGAAAGTAACAGAAAGAAAATTCACAAGAATAATTTGTAACTACACTTGAGCACTTCCAGAACACAGGAAACGTCGTCTGCTTGTGTCAAAATGTGGTCCATTTTGACGAGAGCTCCGCATTCAGAGTCGTTCCCAGTCTTTTCGCAAGCACTATGATTCGCTATTTTTGCGTTGTGAACTGCAAACGTACCGACTGGCAATATGTGAAGCTGGGATATCGTGTCCCTGTGCAAGGAAACAGATGAGTGGACTGGCTGCAGCGCATCAGACTTGTGCTATCCGATCGGCGCCAGGATTTGCGCGTTTGCGGCAGTCACTTTAAACCGGAAGATTACTAACGCAATAGCGTTTCGCGAGTCCGCTATTAGGGTAAAAGCAAGCACAAGGGAACAAACAGGGCTTGGCCCTTCCACTGTGTCGTTCATGGCATGAGCCGAAGCGCAAATATGAATGGTCTGCACGGTGCAGCCACCTGGTAGGCCAGAGCTCAACCATGCACAGTAGCAGTAACGAAATGTATTCTTCTTTGCTGCTGGTGTAAATTTTTCGCAGGAGTGTATTCCTTTACACGTTGTTTTGCAAATGTTTAAAATGTTTTACACTTGGTTAGATCAATATTAGCTCTTTGTTCCGCAGATTAAGCTTTGCGCCAACGGGTGGCTGGACCGTGGAGGCCGATCAGGTACGTCAACGCTCAAGCTCCTTCATCAGGTTGAGTTTATGCCTCCACCGTTCCTTCGAAATATCTAGCTAACCTGTGGTTACTGGAACACCAGACACGTTCGGTGCTGCGACAGAATTCTCGCAACGCGCGCTGCTTCGATAGCTCTCGCTTGGGGTCGACTGCCAACAGCTGGCGGAGAGTTTGGAGAGGCTGCGCGCGCTCGCTCCTAGAGAACCGGAAGTCGACGACACGACGTGCCATCATGACGCAGGGCCAGTGAAGGCGGAGCTTAGCCCCAATCACTCCGCAAGCGAGTTGAGGAGAAAATGCGTGACTATGAAGGAGCTTAACTTTCAATCTTCCGTAGCTCTTGTAATATGAGACGTCTCACACCAATTGTGGTGCGCATGATTAAATTTAGCTGTACCCTGTACGTCTACAAAATTTGCCCAAGCCGTTTGAGGGGCCCTCTAAATGTGAGGTTTGGCATCCGAAGCTATCCTGCATTAAGATGCTGGCATGAATTCTTCAGGGCTTCACTGAAACACATATTCGCTGTAATTCGCCTCTTCATAAGATTCGCATTCGCAGAATGAAGTGTAAACGTTGTTTACTTGACCTAGGTTCGTAACACCAGCAGCTTTTGTTATCGGCAAGCACAAATTTGATGTCAACGAATGTAATCCTCCCGTCGCATGGCATTTCGAATTTCACATCAATCGCGGACGAAACTGTGTGTAACTGGCTCTCTTACGAAGAACGCCTGATTTCCTGAATACCCCAAGTTCCGGAATAATCCAAAGTGCAGGGTTTGTTAAGCATCATCGGGCCGAAGTCGTACAGTCTCTTGCAGTCGCTGACCGCACCAGATCAGCCGTCGGAAAAGACGTTGAAGGAACTAAGAAATGGGCTTCGCAATCACTTCACTTCGAGAGTGTCTGTAATTGGAGAGCGAGCAACATTTCAAAGAATACATCCGCGGCAACATAAAGGTATCAATCGGTACGTAGCCCAGCTCAGAAAACTCCCTGAAACATGTAGAATAGACACCTTTTTGGAAGAATTGCTTCGAGACAGGTTTGTGTGCGCTTTATACAAAGCCGACTTTCAGCGACACTTGGTTGCAGAAGATAAAAAGTTGACAATCCCAAATGCACTTAAGCGCGCACTTGCTCTGGATGAATATAAGAAAAACGGTAAGGAAACGCACGTGAAAGAAGGTGGCGAGGAATTTCACAAAATTAGCACCGAAGAAAAAACAAAGAGGAAGCGCTATTGCGAATGTTAGCGCTGCGGCTCTGACAATCAATTTCCCCGCGCATATCGGCATATCGCTGATAAGGGCACAAACTGCGGCAAGAAAGGCCACATTCAGCGTGCCTGTCGAGGACCTAAGCAGGAGCCAGCGAGTCACGTAAGCGAATGCGCACACTTCAAAGCGAAGACACGGGTAACGTACAGATGCTGTCTCAGAAAACCTGGCGTCCCATCAACGTCGAAGTGCAAATTGAAGGTGTACATTTGTGTATGGAATTAAACACAGATTCTATTGCGTCTGCGATATCACAGCAACAGTTCAAGAAGCGTAGACCACCTTTGGAACTGGAAACAACAAAATTACGACTGAAAGCATACGGAGGAAAAGTTGTCCAGTGTCGCGTTCTCAAGGGTAGCGTACCCTACCGCTACCGATCAGTTGCGACGCCTGTTTCTCTAAGCTCGACGGACGTTGCTGTTGGGTAGCCTGGCGTTGCCGGCTGGATGCAGGCATCCTGTAGACCATGGCGACCAAGGCAAGCACGAGACGATTCCTAGCGCGGAACTTGCACGGTTTATTCAATGGTTGGTGAAAAATGAGAAGAGAATGAAGTTAAAAAGCATATTGCGAGGCCCTTTAAGTAGGCCCACTAAAGTCGTAGGCGGGATCTTGCGCACATCAACGTCATGTGATGTACACTGTGTTCCACGGTGCTTGGCGGCGGCACACACTCACCCGGCGACCTTTCACGAGTCCGCCACCGCAGGTGGCAAACAGCAGGTCCGCGAGCGCAGGCGCTTATCCTTTCTCCTAGGCGACGTTGGTGCGCGGAAGTTCTCCTATAGAGCTCGACAGTTCACGGAAAGGGCGTCAGGCTGTGGATAGGCGGTCACCCATTGTCCCAGCTGACCTCTTCACAAGCGTGCCTCCGCTGGCGGGAGCCCGGCGGTCCTGTCTGGTTCGCGGAAAGGGCTGTCAGGCACACACACAAAAGGGCCTGTGAACACTGCGGGGCGTCCGCCAGACCGGCATCCACTCGATACAACCATAGCAAAGCAGGAACCCTACTAGAAAATCCTATTTGTTTTCAAACGGGTTTCATCAAATAGGGTTATGGAACGGGACCCCGTTTGATCCTGTTCAATCCTGACCTGTTTAAATCCTGTTTAAATCCTGTTTAATCCTGACCCGTTTAAATCCTGTTTAATCCTGACCCGTTTAATTCCGTCCTATCTAACCCAGACCTGTTTGCCCCTGTTCAGACCTATATTTTGCTACATTCATACCAGGTCCTGTCAGAATGGATTGATGTTGCTTAATATAATTTACTCTTTAAACCTATTATGTACACTTGTGTATTTGCGATCAGCATTGAAGAGAAGTAGATCTGCATTATGTTTGCAACAAGAATGCCACTTTCACATGTAGGTTTGCCTGGTAGATTGCTTGACACGAAGATGAACACAATTTTCGGCATAAATTGATTAGCACTACCAACACTGATGTGATACATCATGAACAAGTTTTGTATGACCCACGAGTACGTTCTCTATGTATGACCTACAAGAAAATGCACCCTGAAGAAGACTGTACCTCATTTTCATATTTACTACAAGTATGCAAATGTAATTCTTGCAAGTTTAGTATATGTTCGATTACTTGTACTCGTCTTAATGCAGTGCTTTTTGCTGTAATGGTTTGTTCACAAATCCATAGTAAAGCGTAATTTTGGGGTGAAAAATGTCAGGCAAAGTATTGGCATGTACTTGTAAGTGAAAAATACAAGTATACTTTACGTAGGTATTTCTGTACACCCACTTGAGCTTTCATTAAGCCTGAAGTCCTCCGGCTTAAGTAAAAGCATGTCATAAATGTCCCAAGCACTGTTTATTGGACCTTCTAACGGTATTTCGATGCATCCAGTCTGCCGAGAGGAGACCGCTGGAGTGGGTTGCTTGGGTGAGAGCGAGCAGGGCACCTGAAAAAGTAAAGCCAATAATTTATCTTGACTCATGCAACAGGTTGGCACATAGGCAAATTTGCCTATGTTCCCACAGATAAAGGTTCAGCATTCCGGTCATAGGAGATAATGAATAAATCTTATTGAAAAATATGTGGTTTCATGCAATGCCTATGTTTCAAGGGAACATGGATTACTGTGGGAGAATAAGCTGCCATAATTAGCAGGCGATTGAAGCAAGTGTTATAGGAAAAAGATGGACACATCGTTTGATTTACAATAATTACTAGTATTGAAGCAACAGAATACAAACATGAAATACCTTTAAAAACAACACCGACAGGTTGAGATAATAAATTATTCAGAAACTAAACCCTTCTGCCAGCAAAATACCGTAGTGTACTGGCTTTGACATTGCGCTGCTCAGGCAGAGGGCATGGGATTGAATCCCAGCCACAATGGCTGCATTTAGATGGCAGGGGAATGCCAAAACCCCTATGTAAGGTCTATTGGGTACACGTTAAAGAAGACTAGGGATCCCGCCAACTTGAAGTTATAAAAACCGGGGTAAATTTCGAGATAAGCAGACTCACAAAAGTAGAAGGCCCTGGCCATGCGAAGACCATATAAAGCCTTTTAAGGTAGGTGCCAGCAGCCGCAAAATTTCTTGCAAAAGTGAAATATAGCAGAAGCGGTATTTTTCTGTAGATCACTTTTGCAAGGTATTTTACAATTTGGCACCCGACATGTTGGGCATCTACGGGCAACAGCAATTCTTGCACAGATCATAGCAAATACTCTTGCACCTAGGTATACATAGACACATAGGTATAGGTACAGTCACCGACTGACTTTCCGGACTCCGAAAATTCGGACATGATTACTCGGTCTGCTTCACGGCACCGCCATTCTCCCCATGGACCATAATGTATAACAACTTCCGAAAGTTCGGACGCCTTGCAACCTCTCATCTGATTTTTCGGAAACTCCTTGAGCCAACTTGATCGAGAGCACCATGCACCGACTCTGACCGTTGCATGGTTCTACTTGCTGAACGCCATTTTTGTTTTGAATGGAGCCTCCTTTCTGCCCCACGAAGTGGCGCTACTGCAAATCCCTGCTCATCATCCATCGTTTCTGCCTGGTTTGTAGCTACAGCAGTTCCGGTCTCAGCTTAGTATGCCATGTCAAGACAATCCAGCAGCTGATTTGTTTGTTTCTTCGTGCACGACGCTGCGAGTAGGCCAGGTTTTTGTTTGTGCAACTGATGTCGGCGTGACGATGTTTGACAAAGCAAGATGGGCCAATTCATTTCACTAATATCTAGAATAGCTACCTGTAAGTACCATCTACCTTTCAACAACATTTGCAAAGCAAAGAACCTCATCCTGAAAAGTCTGCACATGAAGACATCAGTAGCATCATCAGCGTGGGGCCTCAAGATAATTCGGCAAGCCAAGAAATTACTGACAGCACGAGTGCAAGCATGCCAACAGGAAATCAGTGGCTGAATAATGCACCTTCTACCAATTGGTAGACAATGCATTTTCGCAAAGCCCTAACTACAGCAGATCATTGTTCAGGAGTTCCCGAATGCACAACTCTATGCCATTTTCACGCCGACTCTAGGGAAGCACCTCTGCACAGTTGCAAGAAAAAAAGCTAGATGCCCCAAGAGAAATGAGCCCACTCAAGCCATGGAAGTTATGTTTACCTTGTCTTCCTGCAACTACTCAAAATTTAGGACTGCTATTTTGCACAAGGGAACAAACGTCAACATTGGTGCCTCGCCCAACACAAGTGGTCTGCGCCGTAGAAGGTGCCATCAGTCAGCCCACAGATGAGGCCCACATCAGTGCTGTCCGTGTGCTGTACAAATTGCAGAAGCACAGCCTACAAGCTTGTCTGTCTTAGTGTGATCGCACCAATGAACGAAAACCAACGAATCAAGTTTGCTTCGTGCCGAGAACAGTTGCCTCATGCTGGATTTTCCTACAATTCTTTCTAAGCACAGATAATGCTTGGTTTGTTGTGTAGGCATGTAAATAATGAAAAGGCCTGCATCACTATCTCTGAAAAAATCATGTAACAAAGCACGTACAGTACACAGGTGCAGTGTCTATCACATACCATTTCGTGCAGTAGAGGCTACATCGGATAAACCGGCCGATGTATAAATGACTGGCAGCGTGACGAAGCAAACTTGAGGCGCGGGTCAGTTAGCAGTGGTAGTGCACTGCTCTCGGCGCACATGCACCCATGTTTGAAAGCTGCTTGATCGTGACAAAATATAAAGACAAATGGAGAGATATCTGAGGCTTTTCTTATATGTATGACGAGGAACCTAGCACTAGCTCCCCAAGCAGAGAATTACTAGACAGTGAGACTGCTTCTTATCATTGTAAAACAAGTGTCACGCTCACCATGTGATGCATCCTTTTCGTTTCTGTGCGAACAGCATGTATTCAGATCTATTCTCCCCCTTTCACCTTTTGCACAATATCACTGTGTGAGCAATAATACTGAACTGTTAGTAGCAGTCTGTCATGTTGCCTCCTTTCTTTCCTTGTGAATTGTGTGCTAAATAAGGCTTTTTTTGGTGAAAGAGTGTTAGTTTAATGCATAAACTAGCGCCATGGCACTTTGCAATAAAGGAGTTATAATTATCTAAAAATATGTCCATGCAGAACAGTGTCAAAAGAACACCTTAAAGAAAGAACATGAGCGTATCTATCATAAAGACCAATTCTTGTCTTTTTTCCTTAACATAATTTTCAATACCGATATTGAAGTACAAGCTCACCATATTATATCACCTTGTCAATGAAGCAAGGCACAATGGTGCCCAACTGTCGCGGGACAAACTTGGATGTGGAGATCAGCGCATATCAGCAACATAGCATGGTCTGTTTACACTTCTTCTCCAGGTCCAGCAATACCTATAGCAGCTACAAAACAAGTGAGCTTAGAATCAGAAGCGAAACAATATAAAAAGTGACACTGAACAAAGCAACTTTCGTTGAGCATAAATAGGATCGAAATGCTGACATTATGCCCATAAGTAACTTCACTTTGAGCAACAAAGCATCCAATTTAAGAAAGATTATATGTATGAGCTATCTATGTGAGAAAGATTAATCGAACGCCCTCTATTTGCCGTACCCCTCCCTTTATGCATGGATGTCTTCCTGACTGAGTGAGCTGGGCTGATCCCAAGTATAGTGTAATTAAAGGTTGTCACTTGGTGGGCTAATCCCGATACCATTGCATGACTTGTACAATAATTTTATGTGTATTGTAATGCTGGCCATCCTGCAGGTACTGCAACATTATAGCACCCATAAGGCTAATGGTATTACCTGATAAGGTTAACTAATAAGTGTCCCCAGAAGCATAACTCGGCATGTATACTCGGAGGCCATTATTATAAGAGAAGCAATAGCAGAGGTGAAGCTTTATCCTGTGCCATATGCAAAATGGCTGAGCACGCCCAGCTTTTTGGTTACATCCTCACTTGTGACCACTGCAACAGGCTGACTGACATGCGTAACCAGCAGTTTGTAGGACCACATTTTCATAACCTGCAATTTTTTTTACATATGAAGAGATCAGCCTCAAGCTCCATGATGCGCTGCACTCGAGAAGCATTATAAACTGGCAACATTTAAATGCTATGCTGCATGGTTTGTTGCATGCTTTAGGAATTTACTTATTTATTATACACATAGCTCATAGGCTCCAGTTGGAGTATTGCATGAGATGGCAAGAAAACAAATTCTGAACTAACAAGGAGAACATTCAACAAAACAAGTCAGACCAAAGAAGAAAAAATAACATACTCTCATAATAGGACTATGTATCTGGCAGCTAGCTTATAAAAAATACAATTAGGAATGTTTTACTACTGGTAGCGCTTTAGGGGATGGAATGTAGAATTCCAAGCTTCATACACTTTTAAGCCACCTTTCGTGGCTTTTTATTTTGAAGTCCTATTCTCTGTACTACTATAGAAATGAATACCCCCTCCAAAATTAAACGAAGAAAAACATGTAATGCACAGTAATGTAACACAATAATGTAATGCACAACAGTGAATACTTAGAAAAATGTAATTAAGAACATGGAGTCTATGTGGGCAAAGATGTTAGAAGTCTACATGAAAGCATAATAATACAGGTGGGCAAAGCATTTATGCTTTTGTCGGGCAACCTGGAGCAAGACATACAGGTAAAAGGATATGCATGCCTCACAACACAGTCCCTAAAAATATCTGTCACAATACAGTGAGTAGGTATATCATGCATATCTACAATAGCCCCTAATTATATTTAACTCGGAGGGGGCTACCTATGTAACTTGATCAAACTGAATGTGGGCCAAATTCTAAATATACGATTCAAGTAGACAGAAAATGGACATATGAAAATGCATCTACAGCAAAAGTGTTGTACATTATGTCATACCTTCCAACCTGTGAACATAATATTTTGTAAAAATGCTGCAGACACTAAATTATTTGTTGGGGAAATAGCACACATTATTTTAAAGCTTGCTCTCAGCACCCCCATTGTTGCATACACACACACATTATTAATAAAGGGAAAATCGCACATCTACCCGCTCGTAGCAATTGCTACAAAAGAAACCCGTACGGATTCCTCGAAAGGAAAGCCTCACATTTGAAAAAAAGAAACCGTCCAGGTCTGGGACTCAAACCCGGGTCCACCGCCTTTCCGGGACAGCCGCTTTACCATCTAAGATAACCAGGCGGCTAGCAGATGGCCCGGCGAAGTCGAATTTGTCGACAACATGAAGCAAAGGCAAGGGTCTGACGTAATAGTTCTGCGGAAACGCGCAAGGTGTAGAGAAGTAATGAATAAAGGGGAAAAAATATTACGTCAAACCCTTGCCTTTGCTTCGTGTTGTCAGCTAATTCGACTTCGCCCTGCCATGTGCTAGCCACCTGGTTATCTCAGATGGTAGAGTGGCTGCCTCGGAAAGGCGGTAGTCCCGGGTTCGAGTCCCGGACCAGGACGAATTTTTCTTCAACTGTGCGGCTTTCCTTTTGAGGAACACATACGGGTTTCCTTTGTAGCAAATGGTACGAGCGGGTGGATGTCTGATTGTCCCTTTATTAATTACTTCTCTCCACCTCGTGTGTTTGCGCAGAACTATTATCTCACACACACATTATCAACCATTATTTAACTTGTCGTGCAGCACAAAAAGCAGCAGCGAACTTGAAACCAGTAACTGACAACATTGTTTTTTTTTAGATTACAGAGCTTTACGCTGCTTCAGGAATTTATCTGACCAAACTTCCCAAAAGCAAGTGCCCGTCTGATGTTCTCGTTAGAGATATTGCATCGTTAATAATAAAGCAGTACAAGTACCATTACAATTAATTTTTTACATGCATTTTAACAATGTCATGCCATCAATCTCTCAACAGCTTTAAAATATCTTACCCAACACAACTTCATTGTCTTTCTAAAGTGACATTCATAAAATTGTAAAATGAGCCCACATTTGTAAACCCACGAAAAATTCAGGAGAGTTTCCAAACATGGATGATACCAACAAAATCTGCAGCTCGTGTAAGTGGCAGCAACTGCTTTGCACACACCTTGTCACAGCATGCACATCAGGTACTTTTCCGTGCTGTTGAGCCTGCAGAAGTGCCGCAGGTGCATATGTGGAGGTGCCTCTGGTTCACAAAATCTTGCCATCCCTAAAAAATAATAAATGCTTAATTTATTGTAATCCCTGCTGAAACTGCAAACTTGTGATATAAAAAGATCACGTCACATTTTGAAAAAAGTCTCATACAACCAGTTACATGAAGCTGCAACTGGTTGTGCAAATATCTGATTGTAACATCACAGCCGGTTAAATAACGCGTAAATCGAACTGTAGCAAACATGAATCTACTATGAAAAGGTTTACACAAACGTACAGCTGTATAACGTGAAATGTGAATTGTACTATCAAAAAATTCCGTAGGACATGAAAAGCGTTCCAAAACCTAATTTGTTTATGCGGCGCAACAAAGCACTGCTCCCAAAGGACGATGCGCTCAAAATTACAACAGACCACCTCTTTTTCTGGAGAGACAATACAGAAAAGAGAAAGATTTTTCGATTAAAAAGAAACATTGCTTATGTAATTTCGGCTTCTCTGCAAGATCGGAACCCTTTACAAGTACACGAAAACACACAGGACACTAATACACGTCATCTGACGACACTCTATAAACAGAAGAATTTCCATACAAGCTAAAAATCTGGCCATGCGTCGACGAAGGAATCGGGTGCTATCTCGCGCAGCTGTTAGCTGTGAAGACGACACATCGACGTACAACTTCTAGAAATGCCTATACCATTTCTCAATGAAAAATTATGTACACAGACAGTAACTTTCTTTGCTTGAATTTTTGTGCCCATTTATATCAAAGAACCACCCGCGCTAGCGTGCTTCATAGGTGAAAGTAAATAAACCACAGATAGAGCTGTTGGTAACATGAATACGTTTTAGGGCAATTTCCATGGAACTTTTTGCTAAATGTGCACTGCGGCATGAAGAACAACCATTTGAAAAGCACATTTATAATTCTTGCTGCTTTACAAATCCGGATTCGGTTGTTGTACGGATCTTGCGATACGTACAACAGTGCACACTTCACGAACCATAGACAGGAAGAATGCGCGCAAGCGCCGGACTTACCTTTCTCGGCGTACTCGGAAAACGCTCCTTCTAGTGTCACATGTGCCGCGGCATCGACTGCACCAACGGTTCTTCCGGCGCACGCACTGTTGAATTGCGGATCAACTACAGGACGTAAGAGCACAACTTTCACCAAATTCTTCCGTACAGTGCGATACGATGCGACAGTGCCAGAGGAGGAGATCCTTTTCATGAGCCCGGAACAAAGGAAGCGCGAAGGTTCATATCTTCGACATCGGCGCACCACACGAAGGATACTGCGGGCTACATTACGCGGTCCCAGGGGTTTTGTGATTCTAAATGCATACAAAATGCACCACAATTTCTCTCGGCACAGCGTACACACGATTAAACAACATCGGACGGCGTCAATACACAGCAGGCACTCACATGTAGCGACAACTGTAGACGGCAAAATAATATCACCTGTAACTTTACCGGCGCTACCTGTGGTGCCATCTGTAGGCCGCCACCGAAAGCGACCGTGCTTTCGGTGATCTCATGGATGGTGACGGCGTTGTATTTCGATGTTATGCGAGTCGTACAGCGTCTTGTACGACGTGTTTCAGCAACGTTGCTTTTAATAGAGAGGACAGCAATCTGCGTATACGCGGTATAAACGTCTCACGTTGTGACGACGTTGTGACTGTCGTTCTGTTCTCTGTAGTGTGACGTCCTGTAGTCGAAAATTCTGTAGTTCCTGATCAATATTTGATTAAAAATTGACAGAGACCACTTTAAGGATATGTAAAATTATTAGTACGAAAAAAAATAAAAAAAAAAAGAAGTAGAGAAAATAATGCTTTCGCCTGGGATACGAACTTAGGATCTACCGGTCCCGAGACAAGCATCTTACCACTGCACCACGCAGAACATAACTGCTATTGAAATGTTTAAGCTATGTCAACAGTGTAAATCGCTGTCTGGGTTGCTGTTTACATTTACATTTTAAAAGCCAAGATGCGCTTTCACTTCAGCGCGTCAACTGCCGCATCTCTAGATGAGCAAAAGTGTTGTGACCATCGACAGGTACTTCGTGGAGTGCTAGACCATCGATTTTGCTGTAACGATATCCATATTTGATAAGAAATTCAGAAGTAGACAACGGTGACCGGGGACACTGAGGGTTGTTACTGCTAATTTCGACAGTTGTCTCTTGCTCTTTACACTTTTGAGCTCTCATATAATTCGTGTTCAATGCTATATAGCTACATAAACACTCGTGGGTGAGTCTTCATCCCGACAGAATACTGGCTTCTCACGGCAGCGCTGTACCAGATTAATGAGACACGAGCGAGACAGCTTTTCACGCAACTTTGTGGAACAATCCAAAACTTCCTTTCCGCTTCGCATAAGCTTGTGCAATATTTCTGGGAAATTAACTAATGTGTCAGTGTAACCGCACATGTAAGTCCACAGGCCTGTGTGCCCCATCTTACCAAATAAAACAAAGCGGATACGCAGCCATTCCCGCAGATGGTATGATTTTGATCAGCGGCCGATATTGAGGAGGCCGGTAGGGCGTTGCTGGTGCCGCGTCGTCTCGGCACAATTATAACAATTGGCCACGTCGACTTTAATACCGGTGTCGGTGCTATCAATATTGCCGCCTTCAGAGAAGCACGATTGAATACCGCGCAAGAGAAAAGTACAGTGTACACCACCGATGCGAAGCTGACATTTTAAAGGGCCGCGACGGAAAGTGCTTCTGTTGCGACTTCAGAACTCTTGGCCGTCGCGACCGAATGTTTCTGTTGCGACGTCAGAATTGCTGTCGTAACGCCAGAAATGTCTGTCGCAACTACAAAAACGTTAGGAACTTCTGTCATCCAACAGAAATTTCTGTAGTTGCAGCAGGAATTCCTGTTGTCTTTTTCAACTGGGCAGGACCGGGAATCGGTTTGAAATTCGCAGCTAGCATGTCGCAGTTTGGTCTGTGAATGTTCCGAGGTGGTCACGCAATTTCTGTAGAGCTTGATAATGGCCCCAATTTAGCACTAGGGGCTAAATTGTCAGGATGTCGAACAATAAAAAAGTTCCTCCCCAGTTCTATTCAAGCATTAAACTGGTATGCATGATACCATCCAGTGTGGTTGCCACAAAGCTCCAGATTAAACCAGCTTTTGTGCCAAACAGGCGACCCTATATGGTGCCACTGCGTCCAGTATAAGCCAGTTTAGTTGCGAACAGGGCCCCTGTTAAGACCCATTTCTGCGTGAACTGGTCGTGCCTATACCTGCTTGCATGCCAAACGGGACCCCGCTCAGACCTGTTTGTGTGTGAACTGGTCCTGTTTATACCTCTTTGCATGCCAAACGGGACCCCGTTCAGACCTGTTCGTGTGTAAACTGGTCCAGTTTATACCTGTTTGCATGCCAAACGGTACTCCGTTCAGACCTGTTCGTGTGTAAACTGGTCCTGTTTATACCTGTTTGTTGCTAAACAGGTCCCTGTTAAAACCAGTTTAAACCTGTATAACCCAGTTTGAATTTAAATAGGATTTTCCAATAGGGAATCCATTCTTCGTTTCGCTGAGGCATGCACACACACGAAAGGGCCTGTGAGCACTGCGGCGGACTGCCAGACCGGTCATCCACTCGAGACAACCATGGCAAAATAATAATCCACCCTTCGTTTCGATGAGTCTTGGTGGTAGAGCATCCGTTTTGCCCTGGGTGTTACACGCCAACCGTAACACCAGAATTACGGTGCCTTTGAAGCTGTTTTACGGTACAAAAACCAAGTCGGTGACCGTCCATCGTACGTCCTAGACTACGGCGGACCAGCTCTACTAGGTACGAATGGCTCGAAGCTTTTATTTTGCACTGGGGCGAAATTTGCGGTTGACACAAGCTATGCAATGATTCGCACCCTCACGAGAGGCAAGAGGAGCACAGAAAGCATCTGAATTGACTGATCTGCAATTGCAGCACCGTTATGACGACACCCTTGCCGAGATCGATGGTGAATAAGCTAGCTTCTTTCTTAAGGAAAACCGTCAACAGTTTCTCAAAGCTCTAAACGTGCCCTACGCATTACGTTCAGCAGTGGAGGAAGAGCTGCGACAGTTAGAGGAGATGGGCGTCATTAATAAAATATACATTAGTCAGTTTGCCACACCGATTGTTCCGGTTGTTGACAACTTAGTGTCCTTCCACTCTGTGACGAAGGATGGCCAGCGAAACTGTGTATATGGGCACCTTGAAAGCGAGCTGCACCTCCGCCGTGGGTCGGCACGGCATTGCACTATCTTCGCGATCGGCCAACGTATGGGAAATGCTTAACACCTGCATCGCCTCCGCCGCGGTTCGGCCCGGCAGTGCACTTCCCATACGTGAGCTGATCTTGGGATGTGTCTAAACACGGACACACGGTTTTCTGTAGATCCCTTGAAGACACATGAAGACCATCCGGTTACAAATAGCCCTTAACTGCTGCACAGGAGAATTGGTTGCCTCTGTATGATTATTAAGTACTAATTAATCATAAATTAACACTCCAACTATTACGAACACCATTTCTTCACCATAACAGTGGAAAACATATTGATGACGCCCACTCGACAGTCAATCGGATAGCTCGCCATTCTGACGTCAATTCGGTGATTCACGTCATTGATTAGGGGCGTCTGAAAATTCCGGCGAACAGTTTGCTGCGACCGGCAGCTATGTGCATTTTTGAAAGCTCATAATAAATTACACGCTTTATGCGGAGCACTTCGATGCGTCAATTCATGATCTGAAGGACCTGCGCTAAAGACTCAGTATATTTGTAAAAAATCGGCAAAATCGTTACAGCTTCCCTCTAAGCAGCGCTCGTAAACCGAGCCACGTGTCGTACAATCGCAGAAGGATTGCTTAAGAGGCACAGGAAAGCAGTTCGGAGAAGACGAATGGTACAAGCACATACAAAAGGAAAAGCAAGGCTACTGTCATTTCTCACATACATAGGCTCATGTGCCGAACACCGCCGCCATGGCAGCCAACGAAGCCCGGTCCACGAATACAACACCAACGTCGCCCAAGAGCAGCGAGTTAGACACAGACTGCAAGGACTGCCCCTGGACAACGGACTTCTGCCTGTACGACCAGGAAGACAGTGGCCAGCTAAACAACCAAATGGCAGCCCCAGCGTCTCCCATCGTTCTTAAACAACCCAGAAGACAGCCCCCTACCTTACAAGTAGCTACGTCTGAGCATCCGGAAACCTGGCTCGAAACCTTCGAAAGAACCTCAACCTTCAAAACTAGACCTCTGAGGATAAGCTACGCCATGTGCACTTCTTCTTGGAAGACGCCGCTAGGACTTGTTTCGAGAAGCGGGAGTCCACATCACAACGTTGGACCTGTCCCGCGGGCGCATGTTTTGGTCAATGACCGCCGTCGCTTCGAACTCTTCACTCCAGACACCTTATCGGTTGCAGCTCGCTTCATCATGCCTGCGTTGCGACACCCCTGCCAGCTGCCTCGGCGCTGCTGCCTGTTCCCGGGGGAAAAGCCGAGCTTCTGCATGTGGCTTATGTGCTTTAATTCGCTTGCAAAACGTGAGCTTCTAAAGTCTACGCAAGCACATGCAGAGCAAATAACCCACAAAGTATCAAGCAAATGTTTAATGGTAGGAAATGCTATAGAAATGTGATGTCCCCATCTCCCAGTCAAACTTGAACTTGAATTGCAGCGCTCGGCAGGTTAACGCGCACGCTGTTTGTTGTCGACGACGTATTCTGACCACGCCTAGAGAGTACAGTACCTCCTGGTGGCGTCATCGGGAAGAAAGCCCGCTCTTCACCCAGGGGTGACCCACTTTCTATTATTCTATAGCACTGTATATGCGCTACAAGTCGATTAAAGCCCAAACCTCATGAGAGCGATTTCGTGCGCGACAGCAACGAGCGACGGCTTCGAGCAACGAAACGTCCATCGCGCGAACAGATCTTGCGTTCCCGTCGCTCGATCGCTCGGTTTTGGGAATCTAGGATTGGTCGCTCTTAGACCAGAAGTTCTGTGAGCGGCTGGCTAATAGCGCGAGGCCGGAACTGGACGTATGTTAATCAGTCAAGTAATACCAATTGTCGCACGGAACAAGCAAACGACTAAATTTGGGTACTAGCAAGGATAAGAAGCTACAGAAATACCTACAGAAATAACCTATGCTGCTGTTTACAGCCAAGCCCATCTACTTAAATTAATAAAGCAGGCGTCACGACAGTTGCCGTGCGTATTCGCTTCCCTGATAGCGGCAACACCGGGGAGACGTCGCTCAAAGTCGTCGCCAGCGTCGGGTACGACTTGTAGGTGATGAGCGACCGCGACCGCCATCGAGTCGCCTGTCTCCTTCGCGCTCAAGGTAGCTTGCATGGGATTTATGCTTCAGTTCAGGGCACACTCTGAGCTGCGCTTCATTCGAAAATATTGTCACGCGGGAGTGACGGTTAAAAAGGCAGCAGACCTGTGATTAACGAAACGAGCGTTTGATTGGGCGAACTTGCGCCCTCAAAAACAGGCTACACTCAAAGAACAACGGTAGCGGCGAACACACTCGGTCATCGTCAAAAATCTTATCAGCGTGTCAAGCGCGTCGGATTTTTTACAGCAGTCGTGGAATGTTCTAGTCTAATCGTTTGAACCCGCGACGAAGACAATCCTCGCTTAAATGCGCTAGGGCCAACGTCGGTGTGCCCTTCCAAATACTTGACGAGGTTTTCGTACGCCGGCTCTGCTCGCTGTTGTTCAGCGAAGTCTTCCGCGCTTAAAATGCCAAGCAAGGCGTCATCTTCGTCATCTTGCGGCGGCGAGTCAATGGGTGCGCGTGATAGGCAATCAGCATCAGAGCCTTTTCGTCCGGACTTATAGGTTACAGTGATATCATATTCTTGCAGTTTTAGGCTCCACCGCGCCAGCCGTTCTGAAGGATGCATTAATTTCGTTAGCCAACACAAGGCGTGATGGTCGCTGACGACTTTGGATGGCCTGCAATATAGGTAAGGGCGAAATTTCACTTTAGCCCAAACGATGGCGAGCCATTCCTTTTCGGTTGTAGAATAATTGCCTTCCGCTTTTGACAACGACCGGCTAGCGTATGCTATCACGTGTTCATGTCCATCTTTTCTCTGGACTAGGACTGCACCGAGACCTAGGCTACTGGCGTCAGTGTGGATTTCGGGTATCGGCGTCCTCGTCGAAGTGCGCAAGTACGGGCGGTGACTGCATGCGTCGTTTGAGTCCTTGAAATGCTTCGGCCTGCGAGTTTCCCACTTGAACTCGACGTCACATATAGTTAGCTGTGTCAGCGGCTCAGCGATGCGTGAAACGTCCTTGACAAAGCGCCTATAGTAGGCACACATGCCAAGGAATCTGCGCACTGCCTTCTTGTCGATGGGCTGCGGGAACTTTGCGATGGCAGCTGTCTTCTGCGGGTCGGGGCGGATTCCGGACTTGCTGATGACGTGGCCTAGAAACAGAAGTTCATCGTAAGCGAAGCGGCACTTTTCTGGCTTCAGAGTGAGCCCTGATGACTTGATGGCCTCTAGTACTGTCGCTAGCCGCCTAAGGTGATCGTCGAAATTTCCGGCGAAGACGACTACGTCGTCCAAGTAAACAAGACAGGTCTGCCACTTCAATCCTGCTAACACCGCGTCCATGACGTGCTGGAACGTTGCAGGCGCCGAGCATAGTCATAATGGCATGACCTTGAACACGTAGAGGCCGTCGGACTTTATGAAGGCGGTGTTTTCGCGATCTCTGTCGTCGACTTCTATTTGCGAGTAGCCAGACTTGAGATCCATCGACGAGAAGTATTTTGAGTTGCAGAGCCGATCTAATGCGTCGTCTATCCGTGGTAGGGGGTACACATCTTTCTTTGTGATCTTCTTCAATCGACGGTGGGAGACGACGACGAAGTATTTCTATCATAGAACGCTTGTACCTTTGTCTCGCTTTGTTTATTTCCAAAATCTGGGAGCTGCCGCTCCCGTGTTGTGGCTATGGACGAAGAAGCCCTCGAAGACCTTCCTGGAGCCAAGCCATCACGTGCGGTCGCGTCCAGGAAACGCGGAAATGCGTCAAGTGACACGGACAGCGAGGCAACCGAGTTGTACTCGGACAGCGTCGACTCGTCGGACGACGGGTTCACGCGTGTCATGAGCCGAACCACAAAAAGAAGACTACTGCGGAGGTCATCGTCGCCAAGTGTCTCTACCGTGAAGACAACATCACAGCGCTGGCCGCACACTATGCTCTTCATGCCTGTGGACCCAGTGTCAAATCTGCGACTCCTAAACAGGCAAGTCCTTTCTGCGTTTCTTGAGGGAGTCGCGCCAAATGAGATAAAGGACGTGAGAATAAACGCACGGAAGAATGTCCTTGCAGTAGATGTTCTACACCGTAGTGCGCTGCAAAACCGGCGGCACGTAACGGAGATCGACAAAGTACAGGTGCGATCCATGATACCTACTGGCTGCAATGGGACTATCGGCGTCATTTATGATGTTGATATTTCTATACCAACCGACGACTTACCAATATTAATAAAGCCAACTACAGAAGGCACTCTTATCACGCACATCACAAGACTTGGCAACACCCGTTGCCTGAAGCTGTGGTTTGATGGAGACAGCCTTCCCTCACATGTCAAAGTTGGCCACGTCCGCCATCCAGTCCGCCCATACATACCGAAGCCCCTGCAATGCTACAAATGCTGCAAGATGGGACACGCAAAAGGTGTCTGTAGGAATAACCTCGTGTGCCCACGGTGTGCCGAATCCCATTCAGCAGATGCCTGCCGCGCAACTGTGTTAAAGTGCCCTAACTGCCATGGTACTCATGAGGCCTCATCCAATGATTGCCCGCGGTTGAGGAACGAGCGAGCAGTACTCAAACGTATGGTACGGGACCATTCAACACACAAAGAGGCTGCCGCTACTCTCAGGCGACGACAACATCGGCCCCGAAGAGCAGCACGAAGAGTTACGTCTACTGAAAGATATACGCCATCTTCCGGCAAAGCGGCTACCGTATCAACGCCGACTTCCACAAAAACAGATACTGCGAAAACGAAGACTGCGGCAACACGCTCACCCCTGAAGAGTGGCCTACACTTCCAAGAGCACAACCTGCCTCGGAGTCACACCAAAGTGCGCAGCCCACAATGGCCTCACGAACCGCGGATGGGACGACGACTGAGGATCGCCAAGTCATAGTGATGCTGAAGTCACTTATGGACGCCATGCGCATTCTACTGAGCAGCATGAAAACCCCGTCGGCACAGAGCGCACTGCAGGTGCTGGACACCTTGAGTCCGGTGCTTGCGGCTCTAGGGTAAAACCATGGCACGAGAGATGCCGTCGTTTCAAGAGGAGGTCAAGCATGCATCTGTCTTGCAGTGGAACGCCAGAGGGCTTAAGTCACGCATGTCCGACTTTAGACAGTTTGTCTTTACGCACCAGTTCCCCATTATCGTGATTTGCGAGCCCAACCTGTCAGCTCCCATCAGACTGTCCGGGTATGAGTGCTTTATGTCCTCTACCTACGGAGAGTGCAGCAAGGTTGTTGTGTTTATACGCCGTGACTTGACTTATGTACATCACCCAGTGCCTCCTGACGAAGCAAATCAATACGTTTGCTTAACAGTGAAGAAGAAAAAGCTCACGTTTACAATTCTTGGAGCCTATATATCTCCAGCAAGCCGTCTAGATTGTGAGCGCCTACGGGGAATTTTGACATCGACTCCAGAGCCGTGGGTGCTCACTGGTGACTTTAACGCCCACCATTACCTATGGGGAAGCTCCAAAGTTAACTCTAGAGGCAGAACGTTGGTGTCCTTTGCTTCTGAACGGGAATTTTGCTTGTCGAATGATGGTAGCCCCACTTATCTGCGTGGATCAGCGTATAGCAGCTGCTTGGACCTAACCTTCGTGTCACGGTCGCTTTCGAGAAGAGTGCACTGGTTTTCCGATTTAGAAACACGGGGTAGTGACCACATCCCAACCTATTTGAAGATCGAAGGTTTGACTAGTTCCAAGTCTTCCAGAACCGTCAAGTGCACCGATTGGCCTAAATACAAAATAATAATGGAAGACTGTTGTCGTGACGGCACCTCTTATAACCTACAGGGCGCGATAAAGGATGCCATACAAACAACCACGCATCTGCTTTCGAGGAGTTCTTCCCGCACCGATTTTGACATTGAACTAGCAAAACTTCGCGCCATTCGCCGTCGTGCGGAGCGAAGATATAGACGCATGAAGTCAAATCATGATTTGAGATTGGCTAGACGAACACAAAAGAAAATACAGCGTCACATGAACAAGCTGGCTTCGCGACAATGGGCATCCTTTTGCGAGTCCCTGGACCCGCGAAAACCTTTGTCGCTTATATGGAGGACTGTTCGTGGCCTTCGCACAACCTCTGGTCAGCGCCACCCGTTTAAATCTTTGGCACTTTATCTACAATGTAGAGATATTGACGTCGCTGAATCTTTCTGCAGAAAGATTGCTGGCGAGGCAAATTCCGATGGAACGGGTACGGGAACGCTCGACGACCCACTGTTCTCACGCGATCCCCGCATGGAATGCCCTTTTTCTATGGAAGAACTGGAAGCTGCGCTGGCTTTGTGCAGGCGTTCTTCAGCGCCAGGACCTGACGGCATTACATACCGTGCCCTGTGTAACCTAGGAGACCAAGCTCGGAAAGCACTCTTGCTCCTATACAACGACTCCTGGCAGACGGGTACGGTTCCGCAAGAGTGGAAGTCAACTCGCCTCATTCCACTTCTCAAAGCTGGCAAGTCGCCTTTGGACATTTCCTCATACCGTCCGATCGCACTTGCCAGCTGTGTCGGAAAAACTATGGAAAGAGTGGTTTTAACACGTCTGGAATGGTACTTAGAGTACTATGAAATCTATCCACAAGCTATGGCCGGATTCAGACGGGGCCGTTCGTCAACAGATAGCGTTGTTGACTTGATAACATTTGTGCAACACCAAAAGGCCTGTAAGCGACTATCTGCTGCTCTGTTTCTAGACGTTAAAGGAGCTTATGATAGTGTCGCCCATGAAGCCATCCTTAGCACGTTAGAAGCCGTCGGACTTGGTGGTAAGATGTATATGTGGGTGTGCAACTACTTACAGAGGAGACCATTCTACATGCACACAGAAAATGGCCCGACGTCCGAGCATTACGGTAGCCGAGGAGTCCCTCAAGGAGGAGTGCTTAGCCCGACTCTTTTCAATCTCACCCTCAGTGGATTAGTTTACAACCTGCCAAGCACCGTACGACTTTTCATCTATGCGGACGACATCTGCATTTGGGCATCAGGTGTGACACGACTTCAGCTTCGTGCTCGGCTTCAGAAGGCAGCCACAATGACATCTTGCTACCTTCGTCAACAAGGACTTGAAATTTCATGCGGAAAGTGCGCAATGGTGGCATTCACGAGGAAGCCAATGTCTGGTTACGGCGTATCTATTAACGGACAACTTATACCATACAGCAGAAGCCACAGGTTCTTGGGAGTCGTAATTGACAGAGACCTGTCTTGGACTCCGCACGTCAATTACGTGAAAAAGTGGCTGACTGCTATCTGTCACCTGTTCAGGTTCCTTGCAGGAAAAAGCTGGGGAGCATCTATACACGCTATGTTACAGTTGTACATGGCGTTGTTCGTTGGATTCCTGCGGTACAGCCTGCCTGCAATATCCAACACCTGCAAGACTAACCTGCGTACGATTCAGAGTATTCAAGCCCAAGCCTTTAAGATATGTCTTGGCTTACCACGCAGTGCATCAACGGCTGAAACCATTGCCCTAGCGCAGGATTACCCGATCACGACGCACATTGCCGTTGAGACAATGCGTATGCATCTCAGGCATTATGCTAGGACCCCTTCACACCACTTGGCGAGCCTCACTGCTGCAAGGCCCTGCTCGACATTTAGCGGTATTGTCAGTGCACATCGTGCGTCGTTTACCTCAGGGTACGCACCTGCGGCCAAGCCAGCGTTTCCTCCGTGGTGTTTGAGCCGTCCACAAGTTGAGATAACGATTCCAGGACTACAGAAGAAGACAGATCTACCGGCCCCTGCTCTAAAACAGCTGAGCTTACTTCTTCTGCATAAAAGGTACAGCAACCACGTGCACATCTATACCGACGGATCGACTACGTCGTGCAGTTCTGGTGGTGCCGTGGTTATACCAACGCGAGGAATGACACTGCGGTTCAGGACATCGCATGTCACGACCTCAACGGCGGCAGAACTAACGGCCCGGCGTCGAGCACTGGAATTCATTGATTCGGAAAGACCCAGAAAATGGGCTGTGTTCTGTGATTCAAAACCGGCATTACAGTGCACGCAGTCAGTTCTCCGACACGGATGTCATGACCAATTGACATACGAAGTCGTGAAACTTCACCACGATGTCCAACAAAAAGGCCACGAAGTCGTTTTTCAGTGGGTACCTGACCACTGTGGTATCAGTGGCAATGAGTCCGCCGATAACGCTGCTCGCACAGCTCATCAAGAAGAGCACTGCATTCCGATTCCGCTTTCGAGGACTGACGCTGCAAGGCAGCTTCGACACCTGGCACGTAGCCTCACAGTGACCGAGTGGAACTCGCAAACTTACGACTTACACGACTACATCGACTAAACCCATCCCTGCAGCTCCGACCTCCACCCGGACTTCCTCGACGTGAAGCTACGCTTCTCTGTCGCCTTTGGTTAGGAGTGGCCTTCACAAAGGCATACTCTACATTAATTGGGGTGACTGACAGTGCAGCATGCGAGGTCTGTGGCACCGAAGAAAACATCGACCACCTGCTGTGCCACTGTCCAAGATATGCCCTAGAGCGACAAGAACTTGCCAAAGCTTTCCAAAAACTGGACAATCGGCCGCTTTCTGTGCAGGTGCTACTGGAACACCGCCCCCATCGCCCGTCGGCCCATAAAGCGGTGAAGGCACTTTTGTGTTTCTTAAGGACGACGGGTTTGTGCGACCACCTGTGACTATTAAGGCAATTTCTGTAAAACCGCACGCGTCAGCGAACTTGCCGCAATTTCATTCTTTCCTTCCCTCCTCTCTCTCCCTGTGATCATTGCTTTCCCCTTTCCCATTCCCCCGGTGTAGGGTAGCCAACCGGACGTTATTCTGGTTAACCTCCCTGCCTTCTTCTTTTCTCTTTCCTCCTCCTTCTTCAATCGACGATAATTGACGCAGAAACGTAAGGTTCCGTCCTTTTTCTTCACCAAGACAACAGGGGATGCCCACGGGCTTTTCGACCACTGGATGATGTCGTCGCGCGGCATTTCGTCGACTTGTTCTCTTAGAGCTTCACGTTCTCGCGGCGAAACTCAGTAAGGGCTCTGGCGGAGTGGTCGAACGCACTCCTCGGTGATTATGCAATGCTTTGCGACTGGTGTCTGTCGAATCCTTCAAGATGTCGTGAAGCAGCCTTTGTATCGGCAGAGCAGTCTTCTTAGCTTGGTCAACAAAGAAGATCATGGTCAAAACAATCACTGGCCACGGACGATCTGCGCGAGACCATCAGGGCCATGGTGCGCGAAGAACTGCGCAAGGTCTGGCCTTCGTCGCAGCTTCAAGTGGCCTCGATCGCCGACATCGTGAAATAAGATGTGCACCGATCGCTTGGAGTTCCTGAGGTGCGACCAGAATCACCCCCGCCCCAGCCGGAAGCGATGACCTACGGCACCGTTGCCCGCCGTCAAGGCCCCCCTGCACGACCGCGCCAGGGCCCTTTAACGCCGGAATTACGCCGTCCACCGCCGCCGCCGTCAGCACGCCCACCCGTCGCCCAGCGCCGCTACATCAGGAAGACGGACATCTGGCGCGCTCCTGACCACCGCCGGCTCTGCTACCACTGCGGAGAAGCCGGCCACGTGTACCGCCGATGCCCATACCGGGAAATGGGACTGCGAGGGTTGGCCGTTAACGCGCCGCGACCACAGCTTGGTGAACGACCTCGTGATATCGCCGACTACCTCGCCGCCACTCAGTGGAGCGCTCGACGACCCACCCGTTCGCCGTCACCAGGCTGCTACCTGTCGCCGCAGCGCCGACCTTTCACTGGCCCAGCCCGGGGATGGTCACCGAGCCCGTTATCCGGAAAACTAAACGCAGCAACCGATGGAGGTGCGGTTGCTGTTCGTCGAACTGACGAAGATCCTCCGCCCCTGACGAAGACGCCGAAGAAACTACCTCGACGACATCAGGACACATCGCCGTCCCGACGAAATGTGGAAGCAAACATAAGACGATGAAAGACGACCTGAGGCCGTCACATATCAGCCACAGGTCAACGACGCAGCCGTGATCCCACGCCAAGACCGAAGTGTAATGCAAGACAAAGAACAACGGTAGCGGCGAACACACTCGGCGATCGTCGAAAATTTGATCAGCGGGTCAAGCGCGTCTACTTTTATACAGCAGTCGTCGAACGTTCCAGACTAATCGTTTTGACCCGCGTGCTTTCCACAGAGTTCTACCCCATTCGCGTCAGGCGATGAAATCAGATAACACAAGGTTCGACCACAACAGACAGCGGGTAGAAGCATCGATAACTTTCCAGAAACTTCGGATACATGCAGCCGCGTCCCGCGCCGTGCGATAACATTTCTTAGGCGGCGAAACGTGGTCGCCCGATAAAGATAAGTACACGTGTCAATATGACCGATAAAATCGCGTTGTCGTCCTTTGTATGTTGTGCTCTACGCATACTCAACTAAAAGGCTTATGTTGCTTGCGGACCTGATGAAAAACTATGGTTCTCGTTTTGTGACAAGCAGATACTCATTAAACATTCGTCAGGACCTCACAAAGTGTTTTAAGGTTATTGATGTGGTTGTGTTCCAGAACATGACTTGTTTCGCAACTAAAATTCGGCTCCAATCGCATTGATTGCCATTGATTGCGCTCGAAGGCATAGCCGCATACATTGATTGAAACCAAAACACGTATCTTCAAGTCGACACTTTAAGGATGCATATCAGGCACTTCGCCCGCCTTCCATCGCATCATCTCGCCTCCCTTCCTGCCGCTCGACCTCGTTCAGCGTTTAGCAAGATTATTGCCGCCAACCATGGAATTTTACCGTCAGACTTCACGCCTGCAGCACGACCACCTCAACCGCTGTGGTGCCTCCATCCACTCCAGGCTCTTCTTGCTATTCCCGGTATCAAAAGGAAAACGGAGATGTCCACTTTCGCCCTCAAACAAACCGTGCTTTCAGTGCTACATGAACAGCACAGAGGACGCATCCATGTTTACACAGACGGTTCTGTATCCTCTAATAGTTCAGCTGGAGCAGTGGTGATTCCCGCAGAGTGCGTCACCCTCAAGTTCAAGACATCTCACATTACGTCATCGACGGCTGCAGAACTCGCAGCTATCCGTGCTGCTCTGGAGTTTATAGTTCACAAATCATCACATTCATGGTCCATCTTATGTGACTCAAAGGCAGCTCTTCAGTGTCTGATGTCTCCTTTCAACCATGGACCAAATGAGCACCTAGTCGCAGACATCCGACTGCTCCACCACCACGCAATCAACAAGGCACACAACATCATCTACCACTGGATACCGGGACACTGTGGAATTTCAGGAAATGACAGTGCGGATGACGCTGCCCGATCGGCTCATGATGGTGCCCAGATTATACCCATACCGCTGTCAAGAACAGATGCAGCCACAAGTCTTCGCTCCCTCGCCCGCGAGCTTACGCAGAATCTGTGGAACACCAGTGATTTCACGAACGCACGTCTCCGCAAATTGGATCCACGTCTGCAACTCCGCCTACCACCAGGGTTGCCACGAGCCGAAGCAACACTTCTGTGCCGCCTGTGGCTCGGCGTGGCATTCACGAACTCATATTCATTCCGCATTGGCATGGCCGACAGCCCTACTTGTGACACCTGCGGCTGCGAGGAGACGATTCAACACCTCCTATGTGACTGTCCCCGTTACGCAGTGCGAAGAAAAGTGCTCGGGACCGCTCTCGCAAAACTGGACAATCGCCCCTTTACAGAGGAAAAAGCTCTAGGACAGTGGTCCAGACGGGCTTCGGCACTCAAGGCCTTAAGGGCTTTGTTGAAGTTTTTAAGGAACTGCGAATTGTGCGACCGCCTTTGAACGTTGTAGCGCGTAGTTTCGCGTTACTGTGTAAATTTTATCTTTTTTTTCATTTTTTTCCCTCTTCTTCTTTCTCCTTTTATTCCCTTTACCCCTTTCCCCAGCACAGGGTAGCCAGCCGGTACTTACACTGGCTAACCTCCCTGTCTTTCCTCTCCTTTCTCTCCTCCTCCTCCTCCTTGATTGAAAAATTTCGAATTTACTCGAGCTACCGGATGGCATTGTAGAAAAAAATGCGTGGATCTTCTATAGTAAACATCAGAGAGCAGCGGAGCAGGGAGAAGTTAACGCTTCAGAAAAATCCATGCCGTCTTCCCAGGCTCCACACACTCTCAAGTTCCAGCGATCGCCACAGGGGGCGAAAAATCAACCGCGTCGCATTCCAGCATGAAGCACGCAAGTGGACTTACTTTAATTTGTATTTTCTCCGCCAGGGCTTCTCCACACAGTCGGTCTATAAAGTTCGGTCTATAAATGTACATACAATAACCGACAAACATAGTTAACATGCCTTTTTGTTACCATATAAGTAGACATCTATATTTAGAGGACAGCTATTATTATTGTCTGTTTTATTCCTTTAAGAAAGGCTTTGATACCTCACTGACGTCTGATGTGGAGCAGCCCTCTGGTATCAATTGCGGTACGTGCCTTTTATCGATTAAAATTGTAGGGCGGTAATGTTTGCAAACGGGGTGGTCGTTTTCTTTGAGCAGCATCACGCAGGTTCAGTTTGATAACAGTAATATATCAGCCAGTTAATGTGCCGAACATTCGATAGCCGCCAGCAAGCGAACCTGTTTACAGACGGTGAAGTTCATCAGCAGCGACGTTTCACATGCATAACGGCTGCACGCCCGGCTTCCGTCGTCAGTGATGTGCCGCGTTTGGCCCCGTAATGACGTGTGGCTGAAAAAGAAGGTGTGCTAGCTAGCGTGAAAGTTCGTCGCTGGAACCAAGTACAGTCTGCTTGGAGATTACCCCCACATTCGGATTAACCTTGCATGCACTGAGCTTGTGGAACGGTGAGTAAAAAAACACTGCTTCGCATTCTTTGAATTTCTTTGCGTGCGAGGCGGATAAAACAGATCCCTGTAGTCATTTCGTAAAAGTGGAAAATAATAACTATAGAGTTATTGCTCTTCAACGTGAACTCAAACAAAGCTCTTGTTATTTCGGAACGCTGCTATAATTTTTAACACGGAGTACAGCATAAATAATGAATTGTTTTACGTATGTCTACGTAAATAATACGCTGCGATAAATTCGATGCACATTAGTGCAAATCTAGTTCCCGTTAGAGTTGGAATAATAGTATTTGGCCCATAACAAAATTACTGCAATGATTACCTGGTATCTGGCAAACATTTATCTAATCGAAGCATCACTAAGCAGAGCACACACAAGAACACCATTGAAAGAAATACACACTCGAAACAGTATTGCGTATGTGCGCTTGTCTGTCTGGGAGCGATTTGTGTGCTGTTCTTACTCATAGATGAATCACAAACTCACCCACACGTCTGCCATAGTAAATGAGGCTCTTTTTTCTTTCTACTACAGCCTCCAAGATGCTTCCAGTATTTGTTCGCCCCTTTGGACTCTATTTTGTCTGGACCTACAAAGCAACAATGTGTCACCACTGGGCCAGAATCCTCCCAAGCTATGTTTATGAACACTTCCCCTAGAACCGTGATTTGCCTTCTAAAACAGGTAGAGCGTAACGTAGAAAGGAAGCAACAAGCCGAGCCGGCCAGATAAAGGAACAGAGCACTGTCCTCCAACTGGTTTATTGATGAACAAAAAGACCATTATAGAGACGCACCAAAATTGCTTTAATGAAAAACATGCGTGCCATACGTGACTAAATCAAGCAGGCTAGGTGACTATCACCGCTCCGTTTGAAAGCGGATGGCAATAAATCCGCATCATGATCATTAGCATCGTATCCTCCCACTTGTATTGCGATTCCAGATGCGCGCGGCGTCTTGTCTATACGGCCACTGTTTGCATTGCAGTTGCATAATATTACACCATGGAGCACGCCCTCTAGCAGTTGCATAGGTAGCTGTACAAAATATAGATGTCTTGATGAACAAAAAGACCTTTATAGAGACGTAAACAAATGCTATAACGAAAAACATGCGTGGCATACGTGAATAAACCAAGCAGGCTAGGGGACTATCACCGTTGCGTTGGAAAGCGGATGCCATAAATCATCATCATCATCTTCTTCATTAGATACGTATCGGGCCACTTGCCATGTGAGATGCGCCTCGGGTAGCTCCGATACGTGTACACATCGCGTATCGGCTAAAATCCCTTGATAATTTGAAAGTAGCGACGCTCTCCTCCACACAGTGCTTTCCTCCTCTATTCTCCTTGGGCGCCAGCTGCGCACGGCACCCTCGGATGGGCCGCTGTATTCGATGGAGGCGCATGATTTCGGGCCACTTGCGCGCCATGTTTGTGAATAAAATTGCGAAATATGGCTATAACAGCGTAGATAATAATTGCTGAAGGTAACTTTTATGAACCCAGGTTGGTCTCTTCTTAACGCCTTATAAATGGGACGTACTGATGTGGACGCAGTTCTGAGGCGTGTTCCATACACCAACATTTTTTCTGCCACGTAATAAGATGCTTTACTTTGTGGTTCTGATCTAGTATTGCTCGTGGCACATCCCTCTGCGTTTTGTTTTTTCTTACCTCTGCAGGAATGTGCACCGCAGATCCTATATTTATGGTGATTCCTTATTATGAGTCAGTCGCGACTGCATCGTCCTTCCGTATGTTTGTCTTCTCAATGGGGAAGTAGATTTTGCGTTGTGGTCTCTAAACTGAATTGGACGCTTTCGCAATTTTCAGTGTGAGCAAGCGTAGGCGATCATGTGAACACCGACTGAATAACGCCTGTATCCGCGTGGAAAGCACATAAACATCGTCACGCACTCGTGTGTGCATGGCAGCCCAACTCGAAGGAAATTCAAAAACTGAAAAATAATGCAAAAACTCGGCTGAAGTTGTTTAAGTATGCGTGAGAATACACCCAAACTTCTGCTCACTCACCCCTAAATTTCGAGTTGGGCCATCTCCAAACTTCTGTTCGCCGACCCCAAATTAAATTGGACCACGTCCAAATTTCAAGACCAACTACTAGATTTCAACTTGGCTTACACCTGAATTTCAGTCGGCCCACATCCAAGTTTCAAATTGACCAAGCCCGAAGCTGAAGTTGGCCCACTCCGAGATTTCAGATTGGCATATCCCCTAGTTTATGTTGGCCAACCCTCGAACATCAGTTGGCCCATCCGAAAGTTTAGCTTCGCCCATGCCCAAATTTGAGTTGGACCGCGTCCCAAATTCAAGTTTGCCCATCACCACATTTTAATTTTGCATATCCCTGAAGTTAAGTTGCCCATTCCAAAATTTCCAAGTTGAGCCACCCACAAATTTCCAGTTCGCCCTCCTCTACTATAAGCTTCCCCACCCATTTTCTAAGGAGCCCTAAGTATCTATGTCGTTATTCTCTCATTTAACTTATTTGGGGCGGAGGGGGGAGGAAATTAAATTGTTCCCTATCGGTTATGAAGCTACCATTCATCCAACTTTGTCCTATTATAGCGAATAAATGTATTAAGTTCCCAAATCACGCATTTTTGTGCAGATACAAGGCAGTGCACTTGGCGCGTGACGGGGCAGGGGTACTCGCAAAATAAGGCAATTACAGAATAGCTAGTACTCATAATCCGCAGTGCCAGGCGTATGCTTGGCATTAATTTTTTGAGGGCCGCATTCACTGTACGTAAGTAAGCTGACAAAAAAAAAGCTCCTCTGCAAGCCTCTATGTAAATGTTTAGTAAAACAGGGAACGGATCCTAATCATCACGAAAAGTGCGATCGAGAGGCCGTATCGTAGTACATAATCGTTCATAGCCGAAAGCATAACCTATAGTGCTGCATTTTCCACTGAATGGCAGTTGACGACGTTAGAGGGGATGACTCCGAGCAGAACATTCCGCATACTTAAGACAGCGCCATTTTTATTGAACGTAGAAATTGTCGCAGCAAAAACGCTGATGAGTAGGCCGGAAAGATTAAAAAAGTTGCCTTCAGCAATTATTATCGAGGCTGCTATCACCATATTTCTCAATTTTATTCACAAATGGAGCGCGCAAGTGGCCCGAAATCATGCGCCTCCATCGAATACAGAGGCCCGTCCGAGGGTGTCGTGCGCAGCTGGCGTCCCCAAAAAATCTCAGAGGAGGAAAGCACTGTGGGGAGGAGAGCGTCGCTACTTTCAAATTATCAAGGGATTTTAGCCGATACGCGATGTGTACACGTATCGCAGCTACCCGAGGCGCATCTCACATGGCAAGTGGCACGTTACGTTTCTAATGAAGATGATGATGATGATTTATGTCATCCGCTTTCCAACACAACGGTGATAGTCCCCTAGCCTGCTTGGTTTATTCACGTATGCCACGCATGTTTTTCGTTATAGCATTTGTTTACGTCTCTATAAAGCTCTTTTTGTTCATCAAGACATCTATATCTTGTAGAGCTATCTATGCAACGGCTAGAGGGCGTGCTCCATGGTGTAATATTATGCAACTGCAATGCAACGAGTGGCCGTATGGACGACACGCGGCGTGCATCCGGCATCGCAATACAAGTGCAATGACACGATGCCAATGATGATGAGGTGTATTTGTTGGCATCCGCTTTCAAACGGAGTGGTGATAGTCACTAAGGCTGTTTGGTTTATTCAAGTATGCCACGCATGTGTTTCAATTTTGTTCGTCTCTATAATCGTCTTTTTTCTCATCAAGACTTCTCTATCTTGTACAGCTACCTATGCAACTGCTAGAGACCGTGCTCCCTGCTGTAATAACATGCAACTGCAATGCAACGAACAGCCGTATAGACAAGACGGAGCGCGCATCTGGAATCGCAATACAAGTGGGAATATACGATGATAATGATCATGATGCGGATTTATTGCCATCCGCTTTCAAACGGAGCGGTGATAGTCACCTAGCCTGCTTGATTTATTCACGTATGCCACGCATGTTTTTTATTAAAGCAATGTTTGTGCGGCTCTATAATGGTCTTTTTGTTCATCAATAAACCAGTTGGAGGACAGTGCTCTGTTCCTTTATCTGGCCGGCTCGGCTTGTTGCTTCCTTTGTACGTTACGCTCTACCTGTTTTAAAAGGCAAATCACGGTTCTAGGGGATGTGCTCATAAACATAGCTTGGGAGGATTCTGGCCCAGTGGTGACACATTCACTGTTGCTTTGTAGGTCCAGACACAATAGAGTCCAAAGCGGCGAACAAATACTGGACGCATCTTGGAGGCTGTAGTAGAAAGAAAAAATTACCGACGATTACGTTACTTCCTAAGGCGAAATTTGAGCGCAGCAAATAAGCTGTTTCACCTTTTCGATAGATTGAGGCAAAGAAATCGAGCAACACATGTATGCGCTATCACAGAATTTTTTTTTATTTTTCACACGTATTCCTTTAACAAAGACTCCACTAACAGTTCTTGACAGTCATGAAGGAAGCTTTGTGGTCGGAGAAATAGACTGATATATGTTCGACTTGGTACACCAATGCTTGATTCTCAAAGACGAGATCTATACAAGTGCCTCGCGAGGTTGTCACAGCCGTGGGACGCGTTACGAGCGAGAGGAACGGGATGTTCTCCCGCATAAGTGTTAGGAAATTGCTGTTTGTCTTTATGTCAAGCCGCCACCGATCTGGCTCTCTGATTGCCACCGCACAGGGCGAACGGCAGCGGCAAGTTCGGCTCGGGCGGTGCACATATACAGATCCGCCTCCACCGATCTGGCTCTCTGATTGCCACCGCACAGGGGTTGCATTGGAGGAGGAGCGAAGAAAGGAATTAAGTTCGAGCCGGCGCTTTGACAACCGGAGACTCGCAGGAAGAGGGGGGAGGGGGGCGGCGTGTACACCCAGCGGCAAACGATGGGGGCAGAAGCGCGCGCAGCAAGCGGACAACACGATAAAGGGAGGAGGGAAGAGATAGCAGCGACTGACTGATGCCGCTGACGCCGATAGTGAGTCAACCCCAGCTGCGGAGTTGGTTTCAGGGACAACGAATAACCGGCGCGTCGGCATCTGAAGAGCCCCCTATCCGCCACACAAGAACAGGGGGGGGGGACCCTTTCCTCCTCTTTCTGCATGGCGACGACGGTGTTCTATGCAGTCACGTTATCTTGACTCTCTAGCGGCGTCAGCGGCATCCAGCGGTATCAGTCGGTCGCTGCTAGCGCTGGGGGGATGAAAGGGGGGCGGAGCTGGTTACGAGGCCGACGACGACGCGAAACCCAGGAACGAACGCCAAAGAGCTGCGCTCTAAAAAGTGAACCATTGCTTTGATAAGAGCAATAAAGAAAGGCGGCTTACCTCGCAAACAACACTGTTCTTTGTCGGAACAAAGTTGTTTTGTACAATGCTGTGCAGCCACTGTTCTTACGCAAGCCGTCACGCATTCCTTGTGGTATCACACAAACTTCCTAAACACGTTCACGCTTCTTCCTGCAGAACGACATAGCGCTAGCACAACATCGCAGGAATCTGTGATGTTCGATACGGCGAGCCACCCGAGCTAAGGAGGAAAATGGCGCCAACACAAAGCAAAACATAAGCAGAACGCGAGATCCGTTCATTTCCAAGGGCAATCGTAAGGATACCAATCGCGTTGCAGAAAAACGGGTGCAACGCTTTTTCCCAGGAAGGGGGGGGGGGGGGGAGCGATGAGGTGGAGGCCAGGAGGTCGCACCCAGGCGGCAGAGTTCATAGTCGCGCAGTACTTTCAAATTATCAAGGGTCGTCTGTATTGGCATGTGGCCGACTGTCCCAAGAGATGTCTAGGGAGTTTCCGCACACTGGTATAACGGTTTCGATCTTTTCTAGCCGCACTCACCGATTCGTCGTAAAAACAGAGACCGTGCGTGAAGATTCGAGCGGGTGCATTCGCAAATGGCATGACCGTGCCGCCGGCTACGGCGCTCCTCCATGCGCCTGCTTCGTAACGAATCGCTGCCGTAGCTTTAAACTCTTCACTCTAGACACCCTATCAGTTGCAGCTCGCTTCATCATGCCTGCGTTGCGACACCCCTGGTAGCTGCTAAGACGCGTTTGCCTGTTTCCAGGGCACAAACTAAGATTCTGCGCAAAAGCCCAGATTCAAGAAAATCATCAATATAGAAAATTCTATAGAAAAGTTATGTCCCCGTCTCCCATTCAAACTTGAATTTCAATAGCTGTGCTCGGCATGTGAACCCCCGCGCTGTTATCGTCAGCGTATTCTGAGCACGCCTGGAGAGCACAGTGCCTCCTGGTGGCGTTATCGCGGAGAAAGCCCGCTATCACCCCGGGGCAGTACACTTTCTATTAATCTATGGCACTTTATATGTGCTACAAGTCGATTGAAGCCCAAACCTCACGAGAGCGAACCTCACGAGAGCGAGAGCAACGAGCGACGCCTTCGAGCGACGAAATGGCCGTTGCGCCAACAGATTCTACGTTCTCATCTCTCGACCACTCAGTTTTTGGAATGTAGGATTGGTCGCTATTAGTCCGGAGGTTCCGTGAGCGACTACACTCTAAAAAGAGTAATGCATGCGCGTTATCAGCATAGAACAGTTTACACCCTTTGGAGTGCCCCTTCTGATAACGCGCGTGCCGTTCGTCACTGGAAACTTCCGGGCTTGCAGGGATAAAGAAAGGAAACGCATCAAGGTAGATGACGATTATTTTTGTGTGGCAGAAGGGGCAAGCCAAAGGGTGTAAACTGTTCTTGGAGTGTAGCTAATAACGCGAAGCCGGAACTCGATGTATATAATTTAGTCAAGTAACACCGATTGACGGTATACCTAGCATGAAGTTTATGCTTCAGTTCAGAGCACTCTATGAACTGCGCTTCATTCGAAAATATGACCTACAAGATCGCGTTGTCTGCTGTTGTACGCTGTGCTGTACACATACTCAACTAAAATGCTGTTGTTGCTGGCGGACCGTCTTAAAAACGCTGGCTCTTGTTCTGTGCCGGCCATACACTCATTAAACATTCGTCAGCACCTCACAAAGTTTGCTAAGGTCATTGATGTGGTTGTATTCGAGAATATGGATTCTATTGCAACTAGAACTCGGCTCCAATCGCAGTTCACTGTGAAGCTGCCCGCTAACGCATCGTAGACAGCCCGTAGACATCGATTGAAACATTTCGAACTTAGTCAAACTCCTCGGATGGCATTGTACAAAAAGAATGTTCTGCGTGCATCTTCCATCGGAAGTCCATGCCGCCTTCCCAGGCCCCGCACACTCTCAAGTGCCACCGACCGCTACAGCGGGCGAGAAATCAACCGCGGCGCGTGCCAGCATGAAGCGCGCAAGTGGAGCTACTTTGTATTTCTTCTGCTAGGGCGGCCACTCAACACGGCCAAATGTTTGATCTATAAATGTACCCACAATAACCGGCAAACATAGTGAACAAGACATTTTATAACAATATAAGTAGACGGTAGCATTTAGCGGACGTTTGTTAGTAGAGCCTGTGTTTTGCTACTCTAATGAAAATTTTGAGACCTCACTGACGTCTGATCTGCAGCAGCCCACTGGTATCGATTGCAATACCTGCCGTTTATCGATTCAAATTGTAGGGCGGTAATGTTTTCAAACGGAGTGGTCGTTTTCCTTGAGCAGCATCACGAAGGTTCATTTTACTTAAATAACAATAGCATTCCAGCCAGTTTAAGGACGGTGGACTTCATCACCAGCGGCGTTTCACTGGTATAACGGCTGCATGGCTTCCGTCGTTAGGGATCTGCCGGGCTTTGCCGCGTAATGACCTGTTGCTTTGAAAAGAATTTCTGGTACCTAGCGAGAAAATTCATTGATGGAACCAAGTACAGTTTGCTTGGAGTCTATGCACGAATGCGAATTAACCTTGTAGTCACTGAGCTTCTGTACCAGTGAGTAAAAAAACCATTGCTTCCCACACTATACTTTGAATTTCTTTGCATGCAAGGCGGATAAAACACACTCCTGTAGTGATTTCGTAAAAGTGCAAAATGATAATTACAAAGTTATTGCTCTTCAAAGTGAACTTAAAGAAAGCTCTTGTTATTTTGCCACGTTTCTAAGGTTCCCAACACGGAGTACAGTATAAAAAAAGTTTTGGCTGATTCTACAAAAATTATACGCTGCGATAAATTCACTGTACATTAGCGCAAATGTAGTTCCTGTGATAGTTGGATGAATTGCATGTAGTGCAGAAGAAAATTACTGTGTTTATTACCAGAAATTTCATCTAATCGAGGCTTCACGCAGCGCAGCTCACACAAGAAGACGATTGAAAGAAACGCACATTCAAAACAGTGTTGTGTGCGTGTGGGCTTTTCTGTTGTGGAGCGTTTTATGCGATGTTCTTAGTCATACATGAATCAAAAACTCACACACTCAGCCACACTTCCGCAATAGTAATTGAGGCTCTTTGTTTTTTCTTTCTGCTACAGCCTCCAAAACGTTACTCATACTTGTTCACCCCTTTGGACTTTATATTCTTTGGACCTACAAGGAAACAGTGAATTTATCACCACTGGGTCAGAATTCTCCCAAGGTATGTTTCTGAACACTTCTCCTAGACTCGTGATTTCTCCATTTATTTAATTAACTTTTTTTTTCAGCATTGCTAGCACGTTTCTCATGGTTTCATCATTTCACTTTTCAGGAAGACAGACAAAAGAGAGATTATTGGTCTGCAAGCTGCCCACGATATGACATAAGAAGCATAACAGTCAACATAAAGACAACAGGTCCTCTTGAACTACGTGCCTCACCATGAAATGTTTACAAGTTTACCAGATAGAGGGGCGTTAGCATCAGGAAAGCAGCAGTGTATAGTTTTGTATCGCACCGAGTAGCAATACTAAAATTTTACATACAAGTTTTCTTGCATTTAAGGGCGTTTTATGACAACCGAAGAAGTAACATGTTGTGTGCCAACTCATTTCTTTTCATATCGTTATAACCATGACGACCACAAGAAAAACAACGTAGCAAGTTCCTACTTGCCAATTCACAAACAATGCCATCTGCTCTTTGCAAATCAGCATGACGTGTATTACCACTAAGTATCACATGTTCCCTCACAACGTTAATCTCTTACATGAAAATGTAGATGATTTTAAAACCTTCATAAACGCTCAATGTATTTTCAGGAAATTATGCTGATTGAAACCCTTGCATTCCCTCTTCACTGTTTTATTTTACCTTTTCTTTAATGTACCCGCAAGGCCACATGAGATAAAAACGGAGAGTGGTTACGAAGCAGTAGAGTAAAGCAAACAAACAAGTGCATTGATTTCAGGTAATGTAATGATTCTCCTGAGCATGCAATGTTAGCTAATGTTTCGCGAAATTGTTTGCCATTGGTGATGACTACCATACTCCAGGGAAGGTGGTTCGATCCCTGAGATGTACGGAGGATGAAATAGCGATAGAAAGACATTGTGTAACATGAAAAAATTGCTACCTTACTGCGATGATCAACGCAGTTTAAAATGCACTGAGGTCGCAGTATGAATTCGTGATGACGTGTGATGTGATGGGAACATTTATGAAATAGTGAAATACTGGCTGCTTTGCGGCGGTTAGCTAATGGAATGAGTGCTAGGTTAGTTTTCATTGAGGTACTCGGGGTACGGTTATAATGATAAAGAGTGAAATGAGTAGAGCGAAGTAATAAAGTTAATGCTACTAGGATGTTATACTGCAGATGCATATTCAAGTTTCAGGGGTGTTAGAGTCTTCTTAAGCTGTAGTTTTGAAATAGAGCGTGCTTTCGAAAAGTTGCCCCATCAGTACCCGAGCATCTGATTAGGAATTTTAATGACGCATCTAATCACAAAGAAAATTTTTGTGCGCGAACATAGAGGGACAAAGAAGAGGAGCAACGCAAGGTCTAGCTCTTTCTATCAACTGGTTTCATTTTCGAAGAACTTCCTGCTTAAATATCCAAAGATCGACGCGTTCTAGTCAAACAGAGCACGCCTATAGCGCATACAACACTTAAGAAATGCCGTGGACCAAAGCCACCCGGTCAACATAAAATAATCAAGGCGCATGTAACAAGCGCTTACGATGAAAATACGTCCATGACCTGATGACAACAGCGAATTTTCTTTATCCAGCAATGAAACAGAAGGATGGCTGATGAATTTTTCCGTTTGCTTTTAGATGCAGTGCGATTCCACTTCTCTCGCGGTTTGATTCCTATGCCTATGCAAAATTTCTGTGCAACTGAGACACGGTGAGCAATCGTGTTCTTGACAATGCATAATAGCCAAATGTGAACCAGGGTAACCTTTCAGACCGGATAAGTGTTCCCTTAATCTCGTGTTGATGCATCCCGAAGTCTGCCCTACGTATACATGACCACACGTCATGGGAATCTGATAACGTTTTTCACGCAATGAAGAATTTCTTACGTGGGTGTCTAACGCTACATTCATTCTTTGCATCATCCTTTCTTTCGAACTTATTTTTGACCTTAGAACACACACTACCTATTTTGTTTTTTGCTCAAAACACCACTTTTAATTCGTAACTCCCAGCCACCTTCTTAAGTCAATTTGAAAGTCCGTGAACATGCGGAATCTTTGTAACCTTCGAAGCCAAATGTTTCTCCCTTTGATTCTTTGGGCATTGTTCATTAGTCTATCGCATGACGCCAGCATCACAGCGAGTGGGTACCCAGCCTTTCTCAACCTATCAACTTGCTCAGGAAATGCAAAGTTTACAGTGTGGTGACATGACTTCATAAACGCTGACCGGAAACTTGAAATGACTATCCCATTCTTCACTACCCTGGAATGGTCTGAAGCATAGTTCATCAGCGGATTTCCAGCTCGGGGCGAAAAAGGTCAACACACATGTTCCCGTAGAAATTCGAACTTAACATCAAGAAAATGTAGCTTTTTATCTACCGGTACTTCGCAAGTAAATTTCAAACCCAGCCCAAAGAATTAAAGGCTTCTAGTACCCTATTCCTGAAAGCAAATTCAGCAAATCAACAGTGGACGAGCAAGATAAGCCTCCCAGTGGGAACTCTTCTTCGTCAAGGCCTTCACAGATATGTTTGTTTGTTGAAACGTTGCCTCCAGGCTGAGGCTTCCCTTGCTCACCTCTGTCATTCAATTGATAGCTTCGTCTCCTTTGCAACCTCACTGACTTGTTTGAATACAGAAACGCAGACGTTTTTTTCAACGTGAAACTGTAAATTGCCTTTTAAAAGGATCCCGGAGCATTATATGCTTATTTAGTGGCCTTGTTATTCACACAATATTCGCAAAGGTACTTGTAAGCACTGTTGTATCCACAACGTTCCTCGCCTTCCTACGAGTACTCCGCTTGTGTCGAACGAAGCCTTGCCTGCCGCATCTGAACACTTAATGTGCAGCAGAAATATCAAGAGCCGACAACGTGTGCTTTCAAATTTAGCATAACGTTTTTTTACCCTTACACTTCGTGCCTCTCGCCATTTTGTTATGGAAACAATGGGACAGTGCAGCTGGACCTTATCTTGCGCAAAGTACGTCTTTTCCGAGCACTCTTTATGTTTCTCTTTTTACTATAGCTGAAATCGTTGAACGCAGAAAATGTACTATGAGACCCGTCCAGCAGCACTATACACAACACGAGGGTAGCCCAGCATAAATATCGTTGTGTGAAGCTTCGTCCACCCTGCTTTGGCCGAGCACGATGGTAAAACTCAATTTCAGCTTCCAATGCAGTAAATTGATGGTTATCTGTGTTTCCGTATGTTGTAAACTAAGCGACTGACAGCATTAACTCTACCAGATGTACGAAAATTGTGGCATGCAGTGCTTCATTCACCAAAACGATAAACGATATGAGGTTAATTCTTTGAAGTGTTCTTTTGTTAGTTGAGGGCTCTCGGTCACCTGTCGGTATAATAAAGACATCAGTAATTATGATAGAGTGCCATACAAACGAATGCCACCCGGAAAGCGGTAACAAAGTCCCCAAAACCGGGCGAGCGAGCTGCGCAACGAACCCCACCAGCCGCTACCCATAGAGGCCATATTGCTCACTGCGTAATAATGATGATATTAGTTTCGCTTTTGCTAGCGCCACCTCTCGGTCGCAATACTTAAATTTACAACGGCACCGCTACTCTTATCTTCGTTGCTCTGTGGAAGGTACAGTTTCCCTTCTCTGAGTTTATATAGGTATTTTGTGGTCTACCTCAGTGGGTGCTTTCGGTTGAGACAGCGCGCCATGTGAGGCTTCCGCCGTAACAGAAGCGATATGTTGGGACGCCATATGCGTCGGTGTCGTGTGCCAGATGCATGTGCCTTAGCTCCGATGCATGCTAGTTCCGACGCCGTGTACCTGGTAGCCTCTTGAAATCCGCCAAAGCGAACGCGCGCGTTCTTAAGCTTCTTATCGGAGAGCAGTGACGTCACACTACCTGTGTGCCTCCCTCGCCGCTCCTTCTCTCCCTCTATGCTTCACCCTCCCTCAGCGCGTCGCTATGCTGCACGATACTATATCTATACTCTGCTTTCACTCTTTCTCAGCTTTCTATCCCCCACCTAGGCGAATTTTTTTCCACCCCGAGAAAGAAGACCGCCGAAACTCGCACGCAGGTTTTTTATCGAAGAGCAGTGGAGTCTCACCACCTGTGTCCCCGCTGCACCGCTTCTTCTCCCCCGCTAAGCTCCATCCACCCTCGGCACTGTGCTGTGCTGCGCGAGCTCAGCGAAGCTGCGAACTTCAAGGGAAACCCTGGGATGTTCTAACAGCTCCACTGAAAAAAATCGCACGACATCTAAGCACTCCTTACGAGATGCGAATAAAAATTGATGTAGAAGTGAACACCGCTGAGCAGTACTTCTATACTCCGCTTCACAACATGTTTGCAGCGGTGTGGACGGTAGGGCTCGATTAGCCAGTCAGGATGGAGCGCATCAGAAAATTGTGTCCCTACCCGCTTGTCGCCTCGTTATATTAATGTCAGGTGACTCCGTCTACGTTAAACAAAGCGAACGAATATTTAGCTTGTTTATTTTTGCAGGAGCTGGTGGTAATGTCTTTTTGATCTTTTTTTTCTTTTCTTTTGGTACGGGCACCGCCATGTCCAAAAGGATTGGCCCCGTTTTTTTTTTTTCCATCAAGTACGTCGAGCAGCCATGGCCAGTGGAGTCCTGGAATGAGGACACCACCCACTCGACCTCAAGAGCTACCACCTCGATGGTCCGAATAAATGTTTTCTCTCTCTCTCTTTTTCCACACAGAAGCAGCGAAAATCAATCCGGCGAGAGAAATTAGGCAGCGAGAATTAATCCTGCGGTTGATCACAACAGCAGGACCTTGTTGAAGAGCATCGTCGATTATGTGGTACAGTTTTCACATCTCATCTTCTTGACTGAGCACATGCTCCACATAGTTCTTCCACTTGTCAGCTGTCACTTGCGCAATGCCCTGCCAAACCAGAGCCTCCAAGTATTGAAGCTTAGATGTCTTATTTTTACTCGCCACGAAGCCACTGACGTCACCCCAAACAAGCTCTATATGGTTCAGTTGGGAATGATAGGGTGGCAGGCGCAGAACGAGGTGACCAGCAGCTTCAGCGGTGCATTCCACACGGTATCGGTCCCCTTCTGTGCTTAAGCAGTCGAAACGCTTAATGAGCTCTACTTTCACCATGTCGCTACTCCACGCAGCACCTTTTCCCGACAGCCATGCCTGTATGGCCTTTTTGAGGCTGTTGATCTGCGGCACTTTATCCTGCTTCACAGCATGATATGACGGGTTACCCATGACGATAACACTACCTGGTGACAGTTGTAGAAGAAGCTTTTGTGAAAACCACTTTTCGTAGGGGTTTCCGTACATTTCGTCGTGGTAGTCGCCTGAGATCTTCTTAGGTCGCAAGACTTCCGCAGCGCCTTCGACAAAACCGCGTTCTTTGCCGCAATACGTCAGTCTGCCGCCTTTGCCAATGGGCGTCTGAAGACCAATCGAGAGTCCGGAACGAACTGTTTCGTGCGCAGACTGGATGGTACCGTCAATTCACACCCGACGACGCGGGTGGCCGGCGTTGACCCATGTTTCATCGGTAAAAAAAAATTGGCCTACCCTGCCATCGCAGCACCGCTATCAGGCGCAGGTACCGGCGGCGACACTGCACGATGTGCGTCGCTTCCATCAGCAGTGCATTCCGAGAGCACTTCTTCTGTCAGAAGCCGAGCATCTTCAGCATCCTTTTCAGCGCTGCTGTGGACGCAGTCGGTAACGTGTCGTCCTCTTTGAAACGCTGCACCACCTTGGCGAGAGTCGGAATCTCCCCTCTCTTGAAGACGTTGTGCACCACCCTTGGCACCAAGCTCAGGTTAAAATCGTCCAGCTTTCTTGTCCACTCGCCGGCTTTTTCACCGCAATGCTTTTAAGGTGACAACACTTTGCCCGCCTTCTTCGCTTCCGTTGTCCACTCGTAGCGTGTTCGCTCACTCACCTGGGTGAGTTTTGCAGTTGTCTTGATGAGCGATTTCAAGCTCGAACTTCCTCCGCACTCGACGCGAAACCCATCAAGAACGTTTAAAGCAATCTGCTTCGCCAGCTTGCGGAAACAGCGCACCTTCGGCGGACGGCTCACAGAGGACACAGGCAAATCGGGTGACGCCATGTTGCCGAAAGACTTCACTTCACTTTCACTTTATTTCCTTAAAGACCCTCATGTGAGGGTATTACATAAGGGGTGGGACACATATAGGTTAACAACAGTAAACAGAAAAATGTTGAACGAGTTATACAAACAAAAATGATTATTGTGATCCAAGCGCACGCGTAATTTGGTTAAGGAACATAGATGGGCATGTGATGGCAGCAAGTTCTTGGGGAAGGCCGTTCCAGTCGCAAGCAGTCCGGGGGAAGAATGACGAAGCAAAAGTTTTTGTGTGTGCTCGTGGTCGAGACACCTGCTGCTGATGTCCGGTGCGAAGAGAGAAACGTGGTGGGGGAGGGCAGATGTAGGGTTCCTGTGATAGCTCGGAATAAAACAATTTATGAAATAAGCTCAAACTAGAAATGTGGCGACGAAGTGCAAGAGAAGGTAGGTTGGACTGCGATTTCAGAGATGATATGCTGATATCAAAAGAGTACGAGGAGTGAATGAATCTAGTTGCCCTGTTTTGAACTGATTCAAGTGAATTAGCAAGGTATACTTGTTTCGGGGACCAGATGGGCGATGCGTATTCTAATTTTGATCGAACTAGTGATTTGTATGCGAGTAGCTTAACATGCAGGGGGGCAGAGTGGTGATGACGCTTTAGGAAGCCAAGCGTTTTGTTAGCAGATGAAATAATTTTTGCGATATGGCTATTCCACGTAAGATCATGGCTAAGATGAACACCGAGATATTTATATGATTGGACAGGGTCGATAGGAACGTTAGAGATAGTGTAGGGAGACAGGAGAGGATTACTGTGACGGTGGAAAGATATATATTTGCATTTGTTTATATTAAGTGTCATTAGCCAGTCGTTGCACCAGTTTTCTACCAGATTTAGGTTATTTTGTAGGGATTGTTGGTTAAAGGTGTCAGTAACTGTTTTGTAAATAACGCAATCGTCGGCAAACATCCGAATATGACAATCTAATTTCTGAGGTAGGTCGTTAATATAAGTTAAAAACAAAAGAGGCCCAAGGACGGATCCTTGGGGTACCCCTGAGGAAACTGGTAGTAAGTTAGACATTTGTTTATTAATGATGACTGATTGGGAGCGGTGAGTCAAGAATTCCTTTATCCATGCTAGTATGTCACAATGCAAGTTTAGGCTGGAAAGTTTCAGAAATAGGCGGTTATGGGGTACCTTGTCAAATGCCTTAGCAAAGTCGAGGAAGATTGCGTCGGTTTGGAGATTAGCGTCAAGGTTTGCATGCAGGTCGTGAACGAAAATGGCTAGTTGAGTCTCACAGGAGTAACCTTTACGAAATCCATGCTGTGATGAGTGAAAGAAATTATTTGAGTCCAGAAACTGCATTGTTAAAGAGTAAATGACGTGTTCAACTTGTAACCTGCATTCGAGGAGCTGTGTTCATGCGGTTTATTGCTACTAGTTTCGCGATTGATTGACAGCACTCTTTATATTTTAAAATTGTCACTCCAAACGCATTAAAATTTCAGGCTGCCCCAGGCCCGGCCCTCCCAATCGCCGGACTCGAAATACAGTTTTCACATCACATGTTTTAAATCAAATTGTAAACTGCTCAAATATTTGACGGACTACTTGCTGTGCTGCTACAGCCCTGATTGCCTAAGAGGTCCGCAACTTCCACAGCGCTGCAAACAGCTTGTGAAACGAAGCATAGATGCGAACTCCGCGCGGGGCAAGCGAGTGAGTCTTGACGATTGGTGCGTTTTCGTTTCGCCTTACCTAGGCTAACTTAGAACGCAGGCGCGATCCTGCGCGGACAAGGGACACGCGGATAACTCGGTCTTCAGACAGTGAAATCGCGAGTGCCGTTGTCTCCCGCCCATGACCTCTCATCTCACGCAAGACCTGGCGGGCTGGTGGCCCCTTTCGCCCGCACTGCTCTGTCGAGGCGCGCTCGTGAAGTTGGAATGTAGCCAAGGGGAATGTGTCTGTAGCTTCGCTGATGTAGACAATAGACGTCGGCCTTTTCGTTGAATGGGCCATTTGACGATTTCGCAGCAAAGTAAAGGTTACAGAGGCATTTAAATCTGCTTACGTACATTGAATGTGAAAGCAGTGTCACTCTTCCGTGCGAAATTTTTCGCTTAGAGATGTGCTCCAATAGAACAAAGCCAATTTTCAGTGGGGTTTAGACAAATTTTTCGATTGGCGAAGTCGACATTACGAGGGGGAAAGGTCGGTTTCCAACGTGGGTCAACGCAGTTTTGAAATTCGGCAAAATCAATTTTTGCAGTGTGGGCCATGGCGTCCGTCCGACGCCGTGGCTGTTTACCGTGGGATTTTGCAGGGCGAGCCGCAGCAGCTCCAGCTCCGGGAATTTGTCGTCATCACTTGTTCACGTGTGTTTTGCTACACCATCGCATTTTAACGCCGGCCACCGGGTTTTCCGCAATATGGGGCCACGCGCGTAGGTAGAACCCTTTCGCGAGAGGGTGGGCTCTAGGGTTCCATTATTCTCAGTTAAGTTTCCCACGCCTGGTGCACAATAAAACTGCTATTACTTTGAGCAGGCCGTTGGTCTGCCATTACGCGTGTACCGTGTTCTCATTGTCTAGGGCGGGAGCTCGAAAGATATGCACGTTTGTTCATCGGCGATGTGTCATGCTTAAAATTATTCCGGGCGCCGGCCGGGACACTTTCGGCTGGTCGGGAGCTCCGACAGCCGTTCACTGGCAATGCCACAAGACGGGGAATATAATGTGGGGTGTTCGCGGGCTGTCGAATGAGACAAGCGCTGAGGACGCTGCGCAGTACTTTATTGGGTGGCCGCTAGAATGCTGTCTCGCTGCGCTTATGCACGTGTCCGCTATTTGTAGAGTTTCTGCTGACGTAACCTTGCGCGTCATTTATCACGGTGGTAAGAAACTGCGGCGGATCGCATGACTTCCTCTACCCCAAGTTGGGGGTCAGGATGGCTAGTATCGGTCAGGTGGCTTCCTAACTCGTTGCGGGTACTACCTCGCCGTGCTGTTTCCGTCGACCCTGGGTGCAGGTCTAGTTTCAGACAGAGGGGCTGATGCTGGGGGGGTGGGGACGTACGAACTACAAGGGCTGGATCACAAACTTCCGACTCCTCCTCCACCGCAAATGGGGACGCCGCTGTCGCAGCAGAGGCTCGTAGAAAATGGTACTTGTGTCACCTCCACGTACAGGGTTCGTTGGGTACCTGCACTTTGACCTCGTACGACATTAGCCCCGTACGCAGTGGCCGCGTGCATGTTTACATCGATGGCCCAGACATAGCCACAAGTTCAACTGCCGCTGCAGTGACACCAGCGAGATCCCTCAAAACACAGGTAAAAACGTCACATGTGTCCTCAAAGACATCTGCTGATATGGTAGCCTTGCGTGCGGCTCTTCGTTTTATTCAGGGGGTACCACCCCATGCATGGTCAATTTTCTGTGATTTCAAGGCAGCCCTACAGAATTTACTATCAGCACTGCGGCATGGATCACGTGAGCTCCTTGTCGCAGAGATCAGAGAAGTCAACCATCACATAGTTGAAGACGGACACGATATAATACATCAGTGGTTACCTGGTCGCTATGGCGTACGTATTAATTATCGAGCGGAAACAGCTACCCGACCTACCCATGATGGCGTCAACTGCGTTGCCATTCCTCTTTCCACACTTGCGTTTGAGCTAACATTATATAATTGGAATTCATCCGAATTCACAAATGCGCGACGTCACACCCTGGACCATAATTTACAGTTCGCTATTCCACCCTACCTTCGACGACGTAACTTTTTCCTTCTAGTCCGTCTATGTCTTGGAGTAGCATATTCAAATGCGTACTTTTTGCTTATCGGGATGGCCAACAGCCCACTTTGCGACTTCTGCAGGTGCAACTAAGCAATCGCGACACTCCTTTGTGAGTGCCGTCGTTTAAACCCGCAAAGGGCAGCCCTATAAAACACCCTAGACCAACTGGACAAGGGTCCAACAACGGAAAGCAACATACTTGGAAGCTGGCCTACGCGAACATCAGCACGATCCGCTATGAAGGCGCTTATGCGTTGCTTAAAAAACACGGGTCTTTGTGACAAATTGCGGCTGTACACGGTGGGATGTAGCATTGGAGGGTGACACTGCGTAACACTAGGAACGTCTTCGCAGACTGCGTGACAATGCCTATAGAGACAGTTCTGCATAGTGTGTGTGTGGGCGTGTGTGTGGTCGTACGCGTGGGCGTGCGTGTGGGTGCGTGCGTGCCATTTTTCTCTCCCACACCGCACGCATCCGTTTGCTTCCTCTCCCGGTACAAGGTAGCCAACCGGAGATAATCTCTGGATAATCTCCCTGTTTTTCCCTTGTCTTTGTCTCTCTCTCTCTCTCTTTGCGGCATGCTGCACTGCTGCAGGCATACCGTGCACTGTCTTACTTGGTTGTCGACATCTTTTTCCACGGATGACCACCACACGTAGCTTCGAGCGAGTTCCTTGTTCTGCACAATCCCTAGGTGTCCCTGGTGTATCTTCTCCGAGACTAGATGTTGCAGCTTTGGTGACACGACCACTCCCATTCCATGCATCAGCCACCCTTCGTGGATAGTCAGTTCACTGCATCTCGCGAAGTAGGGTTTGAAGACTATCTCATCAACATGCGAAGGGCTCCGCTTCTTGGTCAAGTCCAAGACAAGGCTGAGAACAGGATCACGGGCTGTCTCGCACGCGATCTCGGCTTGTGGCAGGAAGAGATGCTAAGGGAAGCGTATAAAATGTCTAACTCGAACTTCTCTATGCCTCACTTGTAGCTAGCTGCAGTCGCGAAAAGTAGTTCGCGTCCACGTTGTCGGCTGGCTTTCGGTAGACAAGGTCGCGCGTGTAAGCTGAAGGTGTTACAGTCCACTGCTGAAGCCTTCCGGCAACTATGGCCGGGAGGCCGCTTTTCTGCCGAAGAATGGCTTCTGCCGAAGAATGGTAAGTGATTCACATAAATTATCGACCATAAATTATAAAATGAAATTATTTGATGCCAAAGATAAAGGCAAGCGCCTCCCTTTCAATCTGGCTATACTCTTCTTCTACCTTTGATAGTGTCCGAGAAGCGTAAGGAATCGGTCTTACGGTGCCTTCTTCCATAAAGTGCGATAACACGCTACCGAGACCGTACGCAGACGCATCGCGCGACAGCAGGAGCGGGAGGCCCAGGTGGTATTGCGCAACTACTTCGGTTGATGACATCACTGCTTTGATAGCTTGAAATGCACCCTCGCATTTTCGGCCCAGGACCAGGAGACGTCATTCTGTAACAATCTGCAGAAGGTTTTAGCAAGCATTGCCAATTGCGCAGTAAACGTGCCATAGAATTTAATGAGTCAAAGTAGCGAACGCAGCTGTGCTATGTTAGTGGGCGTTAGGTGTTTCAGAAGAGTTTTAACTTCTCCGCTAGTTCGTTTGGCTCCCGTCTTACTGATAAGATGCCCAAAATACTAAAGGCTTTCCTTGGAAAACTCTCATTTTTCACTCGTAACTCGGAGACATTCTCACGCCGGTGTTTGAAACACTGCTTCAGGATTCTCGACATGCTCTTCAGCAGTAGGTCCTGTCAAAAGAATATCGTCCAGATAATATATCACTCCTGGCAGACCTTTCATGATATTATCCATAATGCGCTGGAACAACGCTGGTGCCAAGACGACTCTGAAGGGCACATTGTTTAGAGCGAACAGTACTTCATGCGTTTTGAATGTGAGCTGCTTTTTAGATTCTTCCTACATTTCCACCTGTTAGTATGTCCTGTTTAGATCGCGCTTCGAAAAGTACCTCCCTACGGCTAGCGCAGCTAATATCTCATTCAGACTAGGTGGAGGACACTGCTCTGAGTCTAGAAAAGGGTTCGACGTTGTCTTATAATCTCCGCATACACGTATTGTCCGGCCCTCTTGCAGCGAAGCAGTTAAGGACCACTTTCACCCAAGATCGTTTCCGTGTGTTAACAAAAAACTCCAGCGTCGGATTGGCTCCAGCGTCCTCTTCTTCCCCAGATGGCTCGTTGGCGCCCCTCGGCGTCACCGCGCGAAGGCTCTCGCTCCAGTGCGACCGCGTTCGTCGTCGTCATTAAATAACTAAATTTTTCTACAAAAAGAAAGTAACAGAAATAAAATTCACAAGAAGAATTTCTAGCTACACTTGCGCACTTCCAGAACACAGCAAGCGTCGTCTGCTTGTGTTACAACGTGGTCCATTTTTACGAGAGCTCCGCATTCAGAGTCGTTCACAGTGTTTTCGCAAGCACTATGATTCGATATTGTTGCGTTGTGACCTGCAAATGTACCGACTGGCAATATGTGAAGCTGGGACATCGTGTGCCAGTGCAAAGAAACAGATGAGTGGACTGGCTGCAGCGCGTCAGACTTGTGCTATCCGATCGGCGCCAGGATTTGCGCGTTTGCGGCAGTCACTTTACACCGGAAGATTACTAACGCAACAGCGTTTCGTGAGTCCGGTATTAGGGTAAACGCAAGCACAAGGGAACAAACAGGGCTTGGCCCTTTCACCGTGTCGTTCATGGCATGAGCAGAAGCGCAAATTTGAATGGTCTGCACGGTGCAGCCACCTGGTAGGCCATAGCTCAACCATACACAGTAGCAGTAACGAAATGTATTCTTCTTTGCTGCTGGTGTAAATTTTTCGCAGGAGTGCAATCGTTTACACGTTGTTTTGCAAATGTTTAAAATCTTTTACACTTGGTTAGATCAATATTAGCTCTTTGTTTGCGCCAACGAGCTTTGCGCCAACGGGTGGCTGGACCGTGGAGGCCGATCAGGTACGTCAATGCTCAAGCTCCTTCATCAGGTTCAGTTTATGCCTCCACCGTTCCTTCGAAATATCCAGCTCGCCTGTGGTTACCGGAATACCAGACACGTTCGGTGCTGCGAGAGAATTCTCGCAACGCACGCTGCTTCGATAGCTCTCGCTTGGGGTCGACTGCCAACAGCTGGCGGAGAGTTTGCAGAGGCTGCGCGCGCTCGCTCCTCGAGAACCGGAAGTCGACGACACGACGTGCCATCATGACGCAGGGCCAGTGAAGGCGGAGCTTAGCCCCAATCACTCCGCAAATGAGTTGAGGAGAAAATGCGTGACTATGAAGGAGGTTAACTTGTAATCGTCCGTAGCTCTTGTAATATGAGACGTTTCACAGCAATTGTGGTGCGAATGATTAAACTTAGCTGTACCCTGTGCGTCCACAAAATTCCCTCAAACATGTAGAATAGACACCTTTTTGGAAGAGTTGCTTCGAGACAGGTTTGTATGCGCTTTATACCGTACCGACTTTCAGCGACACTTGGTTGCAGAAGATCAAAAGCTGACAATCCCAAATGCCCTTAAGGGCGCACTTGCTCTGGATGAACTGCGGCAAAAAAGGTAACATTCAGCGTGCCTGTCGAGGACCTAAGCAGGAGCCGGCAAGTCACGGGAAGCGAATGCGCACACTTCAAAGCGAACACACGGGTAACGTACAGATGCTGTCTCAGAAAACCTGGCGTCCCATCAACGTCGAAGTTCAAATTCAAGGTGTCCATTTGCGTATGGACTTAAACACAGATGCTATTGTGTCTGGGATATCACAGCAACAGTTCAAGAAGCTTAGACCACCTTTGAAAATGGAAACAACACAACTACGACTGAAAGCATACGAAGGAAAACTTGTCCAGTGTCGCGCTCTCAAGGCTAGCGTACCCCACCGCTGCCGATCAGTTGTGACGCCTGTTTCTCTAAGCTCGACGGACGTTGCTGTTGGGTAGCGTGGATTTGCCGGCTGGATGCAGGCATCCCGTAGACCATGGCGACCATCAAGGACGAGACGATTCCTAGCGCGAAACTTGCACGGTTTATTGAATGGTTGGTGAAAGATGAGAAGAGAATGAAATTAAAATGCATATTGCAAGGCCCTTTAAGTAGGCCCACTAAAGTCGTAGGCGGGATCTTGCGCACGTCAACGTCATGTGATGTACACTGTGTTCCACGGTGCTTGGTGGCGGCACACACTCACCCGGCGAGCTTTCACGATTCCGCCACCGCAGGTGGCAAACAGCAGGTCCGGAAGCGCAGGCGCTTATCCTTTCTTCTAGGCGACGTTGGTGCGCGGAAGTTCTCCTATAGAGCTCGACAGTTCGCGGAAAGGGCGTCAGGTTGTGGATAGGCGGCTGACCAATTGTCCCAGCTGACCTCTTCACAAGCGTGCCTCCGCTGGCGGCAGCCCGGCGGTCCTATCTGGTTCGCGGAAAGGGCTTTCAGGCACACACACAAAAGGGCCTGTGAACACTGCGGGGCGTCCGCCAGACCGGCATCCACTCGATACAGCCATAGCGAATCAGGAATCCATTCTTCGTTTCGCTAAGACATGCAGCACACGAAGGGGCCTGTGAACACGGCGGCGCACTGCCAGACCGGTCATCCACTCGAGACAACCATGGCAAAATAATAATCCACCCTTCGTTTCGATGAGTCTTGGTGGTAGAGCATCCGTTTTGCCCGGGGTGTTACACGCCAACCGTAACACCAGCATTACGGCGTCTTCGAAGCTGTTTTACGGTCCAAAACCAAGTCGGTGACCTCCCATTGTACATCCTAGACTACAGCGGACCAGCTCTACTAGGTACGAATGGCTCGAAGTTTTTATTTTGCACTGGGGCGAAATTTGCGGTTGACACAAGCTATGCAATGATTCGCACCCTCACGAAAGGCAAGAGGAGCACAGAAAGCATCTGAATTTACTGATCTACAATTGCAGCACCATTATGACGACACCCTTGCCGAGATAGATGGTGAATAAGCTAGCTTGTTTCTTAAGGAAAACCGTCAAGAGTTTCTCAAAGCTCTAAACGTGCCCTACGCATTACGTTCAGCAGTGGAGGAAGAGCTGCGACAGTTAGAGGAGATGGGCGTCATTAATAAAATATACATTAGCCAGTTTGCCACACCGATTGTTCCGGTTGTTGACAACTTAGTGTCCTTCCACTCTGTGACGAAGGATGGCCAGCGAAACTGTGTATATGGGCACCTTGAAAGCGAACTGCACCTCCGCCGCGGGTCGGCACGGCATTGCACTATCTTCGCTATCGGCCAACGTATGGGAAATGCTTAACACCTGCGTCGCCTCCGCCGCGGTTCGGCCCGGCAGTGCACTTCCCATACGTGAGCTGATCTTGGGATGTGTCTTAACACGGACACACGGTTTTGTGTTGATCCCTTGAAGACACATGAAGACCATCCTGTTACAAATAGCCCTTAACTGCTTCACAGGAGAATTGGTTGCCTCTGTGTGATTATTAAGTACCAAATAATCATAAATTAACACTCCAACTATTACGAACACAATTTCTTCACCATAACAGTGGAAAACTTATTGATGACGCCCACTCGACAGTCAATCGGATAGCTCGTCATTCACGTCATTCATTAGGGGCGTCTGAAAATTCCGGCGAACAGTGTGCTGCGAGCGGCAGCTATGTGCATTTTTAAAACCTTATAATAAATTACACGCTTTATGCGGAGCACTTCGATGCGTCAATTCATGATCTGAAGGAGCTGCACTAAAGACTCTGTATATTTGTACAAAATCGTCAAAATCGTTACAGCGTCCCTTTAAGCAGCGCTCGTTACGCGAGCCACGTGTCGTACAATCGCAGAAAGATTGCTTACAAGGCACAGGAAAGCAGTTCGGAGCAGACGAATGGTACAAGCACATACAAAAGGAAAAGAAAGGCTACTGTCATTTCTCACATACATAGGTTCATGTGCCGAACACCGCCGCCATGGCAGCCAACGAAGCCCGGACCGCGAATACAACACCAACGTCGCCCAAGACCAGCGACTTAGCCACAGACTGCAAGGACTGCCCCTGGACAACGGACTTCTGCCAGTACGACCAGGAAGACAGTGGCCAGCTAAACAACCAAATGGTAGCCCCAGGGTCTCCCATGGTTCTTCAACAACCCAGACAGCCCCTTACCTTCCATGTAGCTTCATCTGAGGATCCGGAAACCTGGCTCGAAACCTTCGAAAGAACTTCAACATTCAACAACTAGACCTCTGAGGATAAGCTACGCCATGTGTACTTCTTCTTGGAAGACGCCGCTAGGACATGTTTCGAGAAGCGGGAGTCCACATCATAAGGTTGGACCTGTCCCGCGGGCGCATTTTTTGGCCAATGACCGCCGTCGCTTCGAACTCTTCACTCCAGACACCTTGTCGGTTGCAGCTCGCTTCATCATGCCTGCGTTGCGACACCCCTGGTAGCTGCCACGGCGCTGCTGCTTGTTCCGGTGGGACAAGCCCAGCTTCTGCGTGTGGCTTATGTGCTTTCCTACGGTTGCATAGCGTGAGCTGCTAGAGTGTACGCAAGCACATGCACAGCGAATAACTCACGAAGTATCAAGCAAATGTTGAATAGTAGGAAATGCTATAGAAATATGATGTCCCCATCTCCCAGTCAAATTTGAACTTGAATTGCTGCGCTCGGCGGGTTAACGCGCACGCTGTTTGGTGTCGACGACGTATTCTGAGCACGCCTGGAGAGTACAGTGCCTCCAAGTGGCGTCATCGGGGAGCAAGCCCGCTCTTTACCCTGGGTGACACACTTTCTATTATCCTATGGCACTGTATATGCGCTAGAAGTCGAGTGATGCCCAAACCCCATGAGAGCGACATTGTGCGCGACAGCAACGAGCGACGTCTTCGAGCGACGAAACGTCCGTCGCGCGAACAGGTCTTGCGTTCCCGTCGCTCGATTTGGGGAATCTAGGATTGGTCGCTCCTAGACCAGAAGTTCTGTGAGCGACTGGCTAATAGCGCGAGGCTGGAACTGGACGTATGTTAATCAGTCAAGTAATACCGATTGTCGCACCGAACAAGCAAACGACTAAATTTTGGTACTAGCAAGGATAAGAAGATAGAGAAATACCTACAGAAATAACCTATGCTGCTGTTTACAGCCAAGCCCATCTACTTAAATTAATAAAGCACGCGTCACGACAGTTTCCGTGCGTATTCGCTTCCTGATACCGGCAACACCGCGGAGACGTCGCTCAAAGTCGTCGCCAGCGTCGGGTACGACTTGTAGGTGACGAGCGACCGCGACCGCCATCGCGTGGCCTGTCTCCTTCGCGCTCAAGGTAGCTTGCATGGGATTTATGCTTCAGTTCGAAGCACTCTCTGAGCTGCGCTTCATTCGAAAATTTTGTCACGCGGGAGTGACGGTTAAAAAGGCAGCAGAACTGTGATTAACGAAACAAGCGTTTGACTGGGCGAACTTGCGCGCTCAAAAACAGGCTACACTCAAAGAACAACGGTAGCGGCGAACATACTCGGTCATCGTCACAAATCTGATCAGCGTGTCAAGCGCGTCGGCTTTTATACAGCAGTCGTGGAATGTTCTAGTCTAATCGTTTGAACCCGCGACGAAGACAATTCTCGCTTAAATGCCCTAGGGCCAACATCGGTGTGCCCATCCAAATACTTGACGACGTTTTCGAACACCGGGTCTGCTCGCCGCTGTTCAGCGAAGTCTTCCGCGCTTGAAATGCCAAGGAAGGCGTCATCTTCGTCATCTTGCGGCGGCGAGTCAATGGGTGCGCGTGATAGGCAATCGGCATCAGTGCCTTTTCGTCCGGACTTATAGGTTACTGTGATATCATATTCTTGCAGGTTTAGGCTCCACCGCACCAGCCATCCTGATGGAAGCTTTAATTTCGCTAGCCAACACAAGGCGTCATGGTTGCTGACGACATTGGATGGCCTGCCATATAGGCAAGTGCGAAATTTCACTTTAGTCCAAACGATGGCGAGCCATTCCTTTTCTGTTGTAGAATAATTGCCTTCCGCTTTTGACAACAACCTGCTAGTGTATGCTATCACGTGTTCATGTCCATCTTTTCTCTGGACTAGGACGGCACCAAGACCTAGGCTACTGGCGTCAGTGTGGATTTCGGTATCGGCGTCCTCGTCGAAGTGCGCAAGTACGGGCGGCGACTGCATGCGTCGTTTGAGTTCTTGAAATGCGTCGGCCTGCGACGTTTCCCACTTGAACTCGACGTCACATTTAGTTAGCTGTGTCAGCGGCTCAGCGATGCGTGAAACGTCCTTGACAAAGCGCCTATAGTAGGCACACATGCCAAGGAATCTACGCACTGCCTTCTTGTCGATTCGCTGCGGGAACATTGCGGTGGCAGCTGTCTTCTGCGGGTCGGGGCGGACTCCAGACTAGCTGAGGACGTGGCCTAGGAACAGAAGTTCATCGTAAGCGAAGCGGCACTTGTCTGGCTTCAGAGTGAGCCCTGATGACTTGATGGCCTCTAGTACTTTCGCTAACCGCCTAAGGAGATCGTTGAAATTTCCGGCGAAGACGACGATGTCGTCCAAGTAAACAAGACAGGTATGCCACTTCAATCCTGCTAACACCGTGTCCATGGCGCGCTGGAACGTTGCAGGCGCCGAGCACAGTCCTAATGGCATGACCTTGAGCTCGTAGAGGCCATCGGGCGTTATGAAGGCGTGTTTTCGCGATCTCTCTCGTCGACTTCTATTTGCCAGTAGCCAGACTTGAGATTCATCGACGAGAAGTATGTTGCGTTGCAGAGCCGATCTAATGCGTCGCCTACCCGTGGTAGGGGGTACACATCTTCCTTTGTGATCTTGTTCAGTCGACGATAATTGACGCAGAAACGTAAAGTTCCGTCCTTTTCCTTCACCAAGACAACAGGGGATGCCTACGGGCTTTTCGACCACTGGATGATGTCGTCGCGCAGCATTTCGTCGACTTGTTCTCTTATAGCTTCATGTTCTCGCGGCAAAGCTCGGTAAGAGCTCTGGCGGAGTGGTCGAGCGGAGTGCTCGGTGATTATGCCATGCTTTGCGACTAGTGTCTGTCGAATCCTTCATGACGTCGTGAAGCAGCCTTTGTACCGTCGGAGTAGACTTCTGAGCTGGGTCAACAAAGAAGATCGTGGTCAAAACAATCACTGGCCACGGACGATCTGCGCGAGACCATCAGGGCCGTGGCGCGCGAAGAACTGCGCAAGGTCTGGCCTACGTCGCAGCTTCAACTTGCCTCGATCGCCGACATCGTGAAAAAAGAGGTGCACCGATCGCTTGGTGTTCCTGAGGTGCAACCAGAATCACCCCAGCCCCAGCCGGAAGCGATGACCTACAGCGCCGTCTCCCGCCGTCAAGGCCCCCCTGCACGACCGCACGAGGGCACTTTAACGCCACAATTACGCCGTCCACCGCCGCCGCCGTCAGCACGCCCGCCCGTCGCCCAGCGCCGCTACGGCAGGAAGACGGACATCTGGCGCGCTCCTGACCACCACCTGCTCTGCTACCACTGCGGAGAAGCCGGTCACGTGTACCGCCGAAGCCCATACCGGGAAATGGGAATGCGAGGGTTGGCCGTTAACGCGCCGCGACCACAGCTTGGTGAACGACCTCGTGATATCGCCGACTACCTCGCCGCCACTCAGTGGAGCGCTCGACGACCCACCCGTTCGCCGTCACCAGGCTGCTACCTGTCGCCGCAGCCCCGACCTTTCACTGGCCCAGCCCGGGGATGGTCACCGAGCCCGTTATCCGGAAAACTAAACGCAGCAACCGATGAAGGTGCGGTTGCTGTTCGTCGAACTGACTAAGATCCTCCACCACCGACCAAGGCGCCGAAGAAACTACCTCGACGACATCACGACACGCCGCCGTCCCGACGAAGTGTGGAAGCAAAAAATACGACGATGAAAGACGACCTGACGACGTCACATATCAGCCACAGGTCAAGGACGCAGCCGTGATTTCACGCCAACACCGAAGTGTAATGCAAGACAAAGAACAACGGTAGCGGCTAACACACTCGGCGATCGTCGAAAATCTGATCAGCCAGTCAAGCGCGTCGGCTTTTACACAGCAGTCGTCGAACGTTCCAGACTAATCGTTGGGACCCGCGTGCCTTCCACAAAGTTCTACCCCATTCGCGACAGGTGATTAAATCAGATAACACAAGGTTCGGCGACAACAGACAGCGCATACAAGCATCGGTAACTTTCCAGAAACTTCGGATACATACAGCCGCGTCCGGCGCCATGCGATAACTTTTGTTAGGCTGCGAAACATGGTCGCCCGATAAAGATGAGTACACGTGTCAATATGACCCACAAAATCGCGTTGTCGTCCTTCGTATGTTGTGCTCTACACATACTCAACTAAAAGGCTTATGTTGCTCGCGTACCTGCTGAAAAACTATGGTTCTCGTTTTGTGTCGATCAGATACCCATTAAACATTCGTCAGGACCTCACAAAGTGTTTTAAGGTTATTGATGTGGATGTGTTCCAGAACATGGCTTGTTTCGCAACTAAAATTCGGCTCCAATCTAATTCATGGTCATTGCCACTCCCGTTTTTTCGGATCGCTCGAAGGCATAGCCGCATACATTGATTGAAACATTTCGTATTTACTCGAGCTACTGGATGGCATTGTAGAAAAAGATGCGCTGATCTTCTATAGTAGACATCAGAGAGCAGGGAGAAGTTAACGCTTCAGAAAAATCTATGCCGTCTTCCCAGGCCCCACACACCCTCAAGTTCCCGCGATCGCCACAAAGGGCGAAAAATCAACCGCGTCGCATTTCAGCATGAAGCGCGCAAGTGGACTTGCCTTAATTTGTATTTTCTCCGCCAGGGCTTCTCCACACTGTCGGTCTATAAAGTTCGGTCTATAAATGTACATACAATAACTCACAAACATAATTAACATGTCTTTTTGTTACCATATAAATAGACATTTATATTTAGAGGACAGTTATTATTATTGTCTGTTTTATTGCTTTAAGAAAGGTTTTGATACCTCACTGACGCCTGATGTGGAGTAGCCCTCTGGTATCAATTGCGGTACGTGCCTTTTATCGATCAAGATTGTAGGGCGGTAATGTTTGCAAACGGGGTGGCCGTTTTCTTTGAGCAGCATCACGCAGGTTCATTTTGATAACAATAATATATCAGCCAGCTAATGTGCCGAACATTCGATAGCCGCCACCGAGCGAACCTGTTTAAACACGGTGAAATTCATCAGCAGCGACGTTTCACATGCATAACGGCTGCACGCCCGGCTTCCGTCGACAATGATGTGCCGCGTTTGGCACCGTAATGACGTGTGGCTGAAAAAAAAAAGGTGTGCTAGCTAGCGTGAAAGTTCATCGCTGGAACCAAGTACAGTCTACTTGGAGATTACCCCCGAATTCGGATTAACCTTGCATGCACTGAGCTTGTGTAACGGTGAGTAAAAAAACACTGCTTCGCATTCTTTGAATTTCTTTGTGTGCGAGGCGGATAAAGCAGATCCCTGTAGTCATTTCGTAAAAGTGGAAAATAATAACTATAGAGTTATTGCTCCTCAACGTGAACTCAAACAAAGCTCTTGTTATTTTAGAACGCTGCTATAATTTCTAACACGGAGTACAGCATAAATAATGAATTGTTTTGCGTGTGTCTACGTAAATGATACGCTGCGATAAATTCAATGCACATTAGTGCAAATCTAGTTCCCCTGAGAGTTGGAATAATTGTATTTGGCCCATAACAAAATTACTGCATTTATTACCTGGTATCTGGCAAACATTTATCTAATCGAAGGATCACTAAGCAGAGCACGCACAATAACACCATTGAAAGAAATACACAATAAAAACAGTGTTGTGTATGAGCGCTTTTCTGTCATGGAGCGGTTTGTGTGCTGTTCTTAGTCATACATGAATCACAAACTCACCCTCACGTCCGCCATAGTAAATGAGGCTCTTTTATTCTTTCTACTACAGCCTCCAAGATGCTTCCAGTATATGTTCGCCTCTTTGGACTATATTGTGTCTGGACGTACAAAGCAACAGTGAATGTGTCACCACTGGGCCAGAATCCTCCCAAGCTATGTTTATGAACACTTCCCCTAGAACCGTGATTTGCCTAAAACAGGTTGAGCGCAACGTAGAACTGAAGCAACAAGCCGAGCCGGCCTGATAAAGGAACCGAGCACTGTCCTCGAACTGGTTTATTGATGAAAAAAAGACCATTATAGAGACGCGCAAACATTGCTTTACTGAAAAATATGCGTGGCATACGTGACTAAATCAAGCAGGCTAGGGGACTATCAGCGCTCCGTTTGAAAGCGGATGCCAATAAATCCTCATCATGATCATTAGCATCGTATCGTCCCCCTTGTATTGCGATGCCAGATGCGTGCTGCGTCTCGTCTATACGGCTGTTCGTTGCATTGCAGTTGCATGTTACTACAGCAGGGAGCACGGTCTCTAGCAGTTCCATAGGTAGCTGTGCAAGATAGAGAAGGCTTGATGAACGAAAAGACTATTATAGAGGCGCACAGAAATGAAAAACATGCGTGGTATGCTTGAATAAACCAAATAGGCTTAGTGACTATCAACGCTCCGTTTGAAAGCGGATGCCAATAAATCCGCCTCATCATCATTGGCATCGTGTCATCGCACTTGTATTGCGATGCCGGATGCACGCCGCGTGTCGTCTATACGGCGGCTCGTTGCATTGCAGTTGCATATTATTACACCATGGAGCACGCCCTCTAGCAGGTTGCATAGGAAGCTGTACAAAATATAGATGTCTTGATGAACAAGAAGACCATTATAAAGACGTAAACGATTGCTATAATGAAAAAATTACCGACGATTACGTTACTTCCTAATGCGAAATTTGAGCGCAGCAAATAAGCTGTTTCACCTTTTCGATAGATTGAGGCAAAGAAATCGAGCAACACATGTATGCGCTATCACAGAATTTTTTTTTTTATTTTTCACACGTATTCCTTTAACAAAGACTCCACTAACAGTTCTTGACAGTCATGAAGGAAGCTTTGTGGTCGGAGAAATAGACTGATATATGTTCGACTTGGTACACCAATGCTTGATTCTCAAAGACGAGATCTATACAAGTGCCTCGCGAGGTTTTCACAGCCGTGGGACGCGTTACGAGCGAGAGGAACGGGATGTTCTCCCGCATAAGTGTTAGGAAATTGCTGTTTGTCTTTATGTCAAGCCGCCACCGATCTGGCTCTCTGATTGCCACCGCACAGGGCGAACGGCAGCGGCAATTTCGGCTCGGGCGGTGCACATATACAGATCCGCCGCCACCGATCTGGCTCTCTGATTGCCACCGCACAGGGGTTGCATTGGAGGAGGAGTGAAGAAAGGAATTAAGTTCGAGCCGGCGCTTTGACAACCGGAGACTCGCAGGAAGAGGGGGGAGGGGGGCGGCGTGTACACCCAGCGGCAAACGATGGGGGCAGAAGCGCGCGCAGCAAGCGGACAACACGATAAAGGGAGGAGGGAAGAGATAGCAGCGACTGACTGATGCCGCTGACGCCGATAGTGAGTCAACCCCAGCTGCGGAGTTGGCTTCAGGGACAACGCCGCCGATGCCGACACAAACAATATCGCTTCCGCAGCGCTAAGAACCAGGTCTAGCCGTGGGAAGGTGGTCACGTATTCGTCGACGTGCCGGGGCCTACGTGAAATAACCGGCGCGTCGGCAACTGAAGAGCACCCTATCCGCCACACAAGAACAGGGGGGGGGGGGGGGACCCTTTCCTCCTCTTTCTGCATGGCGGCGACGGTGTTCTATGCAGTCACGTTATCTTGACTCTCTAGCGGCGTCAGCGGCATCCAGCGGTATCAGTCGGTCGCTGCTAGCGCTGGGGGGATGAAAGGGGGGCGGAGCTGGTTACGAGGCCGACGACAACGCCGACGACGACGCGAAACCCAGGAACGGACGCCAAAGAGCTGCGCTCTAAAACATCCATGGCATACGGGAATAAATCAAACAGGCTAGGGGACTATCACCGCTCCATTTGAAAGCGGATGCCATAAATCATCATCATCTTCTTCTTTATTAGAAACGTATCGGGCCACTTGCCAGGTGACATGCGCGTCGGGTAGCTCCGATACGTGTACACATCGCGTATCGGCTAAAATCACTTGATAATTTGAAAGTAGCGACGCTCTCCTCCCCACAGTGCTTTCCTCCTCTGAGATTCTTTGGGGGCGCCAGCTGCGCACGACACCCTCGGACGGGCCGCTGTATTCGATGAAGGCGCATGATTTCGGGACACTTGCGCGCCATATTTGTGAATAAAATTGAGAAATATGGTGATAACAGCATCGATAATAATTGCTCAAGGTAACTTTTATGACCCCAGTTTCGTCTCTTCTTAACGCCTTATAAATGGGGCGTACTTATGTGGACGCAGTTCTGAGGCGTGTTCCATACTCCAACATTTTTTCTGCCACGTAATAAGATGCTTTACTTTGTGGTTCTGATCTAGTATTGCTCGTGGCACATTCCTCAGCGTTTTGTTTTTTCTTACCTCTACGGGAATGTGCACCGCAGAGACTATATTTGTGGTGCTTCCTTATAATGAATTAGTCGCGAGTGCATCGTCCTTCCGTGTGTTTGTCTTCTCAATGCGGAAGTAGATTTTTGCGTTGTGGTCTCTGAACTGAATAGGACGCTTTCGCAATTTTCAGTGTGAGCAAGCGTGGGCGATCATGTGAACACCGACACAATAACGCCTGTATCCGCGTGGAAAGCAAATAATCATCGTCACGCACTCGTGTGTGCGTAGCAGCCCAACTCGAAGGAAATTCAAAAACTGAAAGATAATGCAAAAACTCCGCTGAAGTTGTCTAAGTATACGTGAGCATACACCCAAACTTCAGCTCACTCACCCCAAAATTTCAAGTTGGCCCATCTCCAAACTTCTGTTGGCCGACCCCAAATGAAATTGGACCATGTCCAAATTTCAAGTCAAACCACTAGATTTCGACTTGGCTTATACCTGAATTTCAGTCGGCCCACATCCAAATTTCAATTTGACCAAGCCCGAAACTTAGGTTGTCCCACTCCTAGATTTCAGCTTGGCATATTCCCTAGATTATGTTGGCCAACCCTCGAATATAGTTGGCCCATCCGAATTTTTAGCTTCGCCCACGCCCAAACTTAAGTTGGACCGCGTCCCAATTTCAAGCCAGCCCATCACCAAATTATAATTTTGCTTCTCCCTAAAGTTAAGTTGCCCACACCCAAGTTTCCAAGTTGAGCCACCCACAAATTTCCAGTTCGCCCTCCTCTACTATAAGCTTCCCCACACATGTTCTAAGGAGCCCCATGTATCTATGTCGTTATTCTCTCATTTAACTTATAATGGCGCGGGGGGAGGGAATTAAATTGTTCTTTATCGGTTATGAAGCTACCATTCATCCAACTTTGTCCTATTATAGCGAATAAATGCATTAAGTTCCCAAATCACGCATTTTTGTGGAGATACAAGGCAGTGGACTTTCCGCGTGACGGGGCAGGGGTACTCGCAAAATAAGGCAATTATAGAATAGCTAGTACTCATAATTCGCAATGCCATGCGTATACTTGGCATTAATGTTTTGAGGGCCTGCATTCACTGTACGTAAGTAAGCTGACATACTCAACTAAAAGGCTGTTGTTGCTCGGACGTTCTTAAAAACGCTGGCTCTTGTTCTGTGTCGGCCATACACTCATTAAACATTTGTCAGCACCTCACAAAGTTTGCTAAGGTCATTGATGTGGTTGTGTTCGAGAATATGGATTGTATTGCAACTACAACTCGGCTGCAATCGCAGTTCACTGCAGAGCTGCCCGCTAACGCATCGTAGACTGCCCGTAGACATCGATTGAAAGATTTCGAACTTAGTCAAACTTCTCGGATGGCATTGTAGAAAAGAATGTTCTGCGTGCATCTTCCATCGGAAGTCCATGCCGCCTTCCCAGGCCCCGCACACTCTCAAGTGCCACCGACCGCAACAGCGGGCGAGAAATCAACCGCGGCGCGTGCCAGCATGAAGCGCGCAAGTGGAGCTACTTTGTATTTTTTCTACTAGGGCGGCCGCTCAACACGGCCAAATGTTTGTTATATAAATGTACACATAATAACCGGCAAACATAGTGAACAAGACATTTTGTAAAAAAATAAGTAGACGGTAGTTTTTAGCGGACATTTGTTATTAGAGCCTTTGTTTTGCTACTCCAATGATAATTTTGAGACCTCACTGACGTCTGATCTGCAGCACCCCACTGGTATCGATTGCAATACGTGCCGCTTATCGATTCAAATTGCAGGGCGGTAATGTTTTCCAAAGGAGTGGTCGTTTTCCTTGAGCAGCATCACGCAGGTTCGTTTTATTTAAATAACAATAGCATTTAAGCCAGTTTAAAGACGGTGGACTTCAGCACCTTCGGCGTTTCACTGGTATAACGGCTGCATGGCTTCCGTCGTTAGGGATCTGCCGAGCTTTGCCGCGTAATGACCTGTTGCTTTGAAAAGAATTTGTGCTACCTAGCGCGAAAACTCATCGATGGAACCAAGTACAGTTTGCTTGGAGTCTATCCACGAATGCGAATTAACCTTGCAGCCACTGAGCTTCTGTACCAGTGAGTAAAAAAGCATTGCTTCCCACACTATACTTTGAATTTCCTTGCATGCAAGGCGGATAAAACAGACAACTGTAGTCATTTCGTAAAAGCCGAAAATAATAATTACAAAGTTATTGCTCTTCAAAGTGAACTCAAACAAAGCTCTTGTTATTTTGCCACGTTTCTGAGGTTCCCAACACGGAGTACAGTATAAAAAAAGTTTTGGCTGTTTCTACAAAAATTATACGCTGCGATAAATTCACTGCACATTAGTGCAAAGGTAGTTCCTGTGATAGTTGGATTAATTGCATGTGGTGCAGAAGAAAATTACTGCGTTTATTACCAAGAAATTTCATCTAATCGAGACTTCGCTCAGCGCAGCTCACACAAGAAGGCGATTCAAAGAAATGCACAATTAAAACAGTGTTGTGTGCGTGTGTGCTTTTCTGTCTGGAGCGTTTTATGCGATGTTCTCAGTCATACATGAATCAAAAACTCACAAACTCACCCACACTTCCGCCATACTAATTGAGGCTCTTTTTTTTCCTTTCTGCTACAGCTTCCAAAACGCTACACATATTTGTTCACCCCTTTGGACCACAAGGAAACAGTGAATGTATCACCACTGTGTCAGAATTCTCCCAAGGTATGTTTCTGAACACTTCTCCTAGAACCGTGATTTCTCCATTTATTTAATCAACATTTTCTTCATCATTGCTAGCACGTTTCTCATGGTTTCATCATTTCACTTTTCCGGAAGACAGACAAAAGAGAAATTATTGGTCTGCGAGCTGCCCACGATATGACATAAGAAGCTCACCAGTCACCATAAAGAAAACAGGTCCTATTCAACTACGTGCCTCACCATGAAATGTTTACAAGTTTACCAGATAGAGGGGCGTGAGCATCAGGAAAGCAGCAGTGTATAGTTTTCTATCGCACCGAGTGGCAAACGTAACATTTTACATACAAGTTTTCTTGCATTTAAGGGCGTTTTATGACAACCGGAGAAGTAACATGTTGTGTGCCAACTTATTTGTTTTCACATCGATATAACCATGACGACCACAAGAAAAACAGCATAGCAAGCTCCTACATGCTAATTCACAAACAATGTCATCTGCTCTTTGCAAATCAGCTTGACGGGTATTACCACCAAGTATCACATGTTCCCTCACAGCGTTTATATGTTACATGAAAATGTAGATAATTTTCAAACCTTCATGAACGCTCAATGCAATTTTGAGGAAACCATTGCAGTCCCTCTTCACTATTTTATTGTAACTTTTGTTTAAGGTACCCGCAAGGCCACATGACATTAAAACGTATAGCGGCTACGAAGTAGTAGAGTAAAGCAAACAAACAAGTGCATTGAGTTCTGGTAACGTAATGATTCTCCTGATCACGCAATGTTAGCTAATGTTTCGCGAAATTGTTTGCCATTGGTGATGGCTACCATACTCGAGGGAAGGTGGTTCCATTCCTGAGATCTACGGAGGATGAAATAGCGATAGAAAGACTTCGTGTAACATGAATAAATTCCTACCTTACTGCGATGATCAACGCAGTGTAAAATGTACTGAGGTCGCAGTATGAATTCGTGCTAACGCGTGATGTGATGGAAACATTTATGAAATAGTGAAATACTGGCGGCTTTGCGGCGGTTAGCTAATAGAATGAGTGCTAGGTTAGTTTTCATTGGCGTACTCGGGGTACGGTTATTATGATAAAGAGTGAAATGAGTACAGCGAAGTAATAAAATTAACGCTACTAGTATCCTATACTGCAGATGCATATTCAAGTTTCAAGCGCGTTAGAGTCTTCTTAAGCTGTAGTTTTGAAATAGAGTGTGCTTTCGAAAAGTTGCGCCATCAGTGCCCGAGCATCTGATTAGTAATTTTAATGACGCATCTAATCATAAAGAAAATTTTGTGTGCAATCAAAGGAGGACAAAGAAGAGGAGCAACTCAAGGTCGAGCTCCTTCTAACAACTGGTTTTATTTTGGAAGAAATTCCTGCTTAAATACTCACAGGTCTGCGCGTTCTAGTCAAACAAAGCACGCCTATAGCGCAAACAACACTTGAGAAGAAATGCCGTGGATCAAAGCCACCCGGTCAACATAAAATCATCAAGGCGCATGTAACAAGCACTTACGATGAAGATATGTCAACGACTTGATGACAACAGCGAATTTTCTTTATCCAGCAATGAAACGGAAGGATGGCTGATGCATTTTTCCCTTTGTTTTTAAATCCAATGCGCTTCCGCAATTTCTCTCGTGGTTTGATTCCTATGCTTATACAAAATTTCGGTGCTACTAAGACACGGTGAGCATTCGTGTTGTTGACAATGCATAGCCGAATGCGTACAAGGGTGACCTTTCAGACTAGATAAGTGTTCCCTTAGCCTCGTGTTGATGCAGCCCGAAGTCTGCCTTACGTATACATGACCACACGTCAAGGGAATCTGATAACGTTTTTCACGCAATCAACAAATTGTTTCTTACGTGAATGTCTAACACTACGTTCATTCTTTGCATCATCCTTTCTTTCGAACTTATTTTTGACCTTAGAACACACACTACCTATATTGTTTTTTGCTCAAAACACCACTTTTAATTCGTAACTCCCAGCCACCTTTTTAGGTCAATTTGAAAGGCCGTGAACATAGGGAATCTTTGTAACCTTAGAAGCCAAATCCTTCTCCCTTTGATTCTTTGGGCAGTGTTCTTTATCCTGTTTAAGATTTTTTCATTAGTCTATCGCATGACACCAGCATCACAGCGAGCGGGTACCCAGACTTTGTCAACCTATCAACTTGCTCAAGAAATGCAAAGTTTACAGTGTGGCGACATGACTTCATAAACGCTGACTGGAAACTTGAAATGACTGTCCCATTCTTCAGAAGCCTGGAATGGGTTGATGCATAGTTCGTTAGCGGTTTTCCAGCTCGGGGCGAGAATGACGAACACACATGTTCCGGTAGATATTCTAACTTAACATTAAGAAACTGTAGCTTTTTATCTACCGGTACTTATGAACTAAATGTCAAACCCTGCCCAAATGATTAAAGGCTTCTAGTACCCTATTCCTGAAAGCACCCTTGTCTACATGACAGCGTAAAATCAAGCAGTCATCGACATACCTGTACACCTTATATACTACACCTTCTAAATGTTTTGCCAGTTCTCTGTCTATGCTTCCCAAAAAAAAGCTACTAAGGATGGGACTAGGGGACGCAGCAATGGAAGAACGGCATCAAGAGGTACTCAAGCTGGCGAGAAAATTCTTCGTAGAGCCAAGGATCAGCATCGTCGACAGGTTAGCACTTCCAAGGGACAATGCCAGGAATGTACCAGAGAAAGAAAAAGAACGATGTGTGGTGGAATGTGCGGACGTGGTGGCCAAAGCTTCGGTAAGCGATAGATCCAGGCCTAATGTTGATAGGACTGCTAAGTATTTAGTTGAGAAAGACCATCGTGTGGATCAAGCAATTAGCGAAGGTTTTCTGGTTGTTGTATCGAATGATTGTTATTTAGAAAAGGCTTTCCTAGCGGTGAATAAGTGTTTTAGGAAATTTCATGGGAATGTAGAACGCGTAAAAAAGCCGGCGGTGGAGCTATTGAAAAGATGCGACCAAGAAAAGCTCGCGTCACATGTAAATAACTCAAAAGGAATGAAATTGGAGATATTTTTTTGCGCCAAAGACACACGAGCAAGGAATTCCGCTTAGCCCAATTGTCTCCGAGCGAGAGTGTTGGCAGGTTCTGGTCGCGGGGTTCCTGAAGAAAATGTTGAATTCCTCAGAAGTACAGGATCCGTACTTGTTGAAAATCTATGACAGCCGAGTGAATTTTCTGGCATCGGATAGTGCAAGCAGCACCTGGCGGATTCAGCATAGGTGTTCAAGGTCTCTGCAATTCCTTACTGCATGGGCCCTTAATGTGCAGTGTAAAAGATTGCATAACAAACGAGAATGACGAGGTGTCATTGCGCAACACGTGCGACATGGCTAGTGAAACCTTTCTTCAATTCTGCATCTGTAGTTAGCGAATACACGTGTAGGATTCTGTGGTGAAACATATCTACAGGCAAGGGGTGTGTTCATCGGGTCAAAGGTAGCTCCCATCCTTAGTGGCATTTTTTTCGGAAGCATAGACAGAGAACTGACCAAAGATTTAGAAGGTGTAGTATATAACGTATGCAGATACGTCGATGACTACTTGATTTTAGGCTTTCACGTAGACAAGGGTGCTTTCAGGAATAGGGTAGTAGAAGCCTTTAATTCTTTGGGCAAGGCTTTGACATTTACTTCGGAATTACCTGTAGATACTAAGCTACAGTTTCTTGATGTTAAGTTAGAATTTCTACCGGAACATGTGTGTTGGTCATTGTCGCCCCGAGCTGGAAATCCGCTAATGAACTATGCTTCAAACCATTCCAGGCTTGTGAAAAATGGCATAGTCATTTCATGTTTCAGGTCAGCGGTGATGAAGTCATGTCACCACACTGTAAACTTTGCATTTCTTGAGCAAGTTGATAGGTTGAGAAAGGCTGGGTACCCACTCGCTGTGATGCTGGCGTCATGTGATAGACTAATGAAAAAATCCTAAACAGGATAAAGAACAATGCCCAAAAAATCAACGGCAGAAGGATTTGGCTTCGAAGGTTACAAAGATTCCGTATCTTCACGGCCTTTCACATAGACTTAAAAAGGTGGCTGGGAGTTATGAAGTAAAAGTGGTGTTTCGGGCAAAAAACAACATAGGTAGCGCGTATTCTAAGTTCAAAAATAAGTTCTAAAGAAAGGAAGATGCAAAGAATGAATGTAGCATTGGACTTTCGCGTAAGAACCAATTTGTTGATTGCGTGAAAAACATTATCGAATTTCTATGACGTGTGGTCATGTATACGTAGGGCAGACTTCGGTATCCATCAACACGAGACTAATGGAACACTTATTTAGTATAAAAGGTCGCCCTGATACGCATTTGGCTATGCATTGTCAAGAACACGATTGCTCACCGTGTCTTAGTAGCACCGAAATTTTGTATAAGCATAGGAATCAAACCACGAGAGAAATTGTAGAAGTGCACTGGATTTAAAAACAAAAGGAAAAATGCATCACCCATTCTTCTGTTTCATTGCTGGATAAAGAAAATTCACTGTTGTCATCACATATTTAACGTATTTTCATCATAAGTGCTTGTTACATGCGCCTCAATGATGTTATGTTGAGCGGGTGGCTTTGGTCTACGGCATTTTAACTCAAGGGTTGTATGCGCTATAGGCGTGCTCTGTTTGACTAGATCGCGCATATCTTTGGGTATTTAAGCAGGAAGTTCTTCGAAATTAAACCAGTTCTTTGAAAGCGCTCGTCCTTGCGTTGATCCTGTTCTTGAGTGAGTGAGTGAGTGAATAAACTTTTATTTGGTCCAGCAAAGCGCGATAAAACGCGCACCCGGCTACCCAGGTAGCACAAAAGAGATACGTAACGTTTTCGTAGCGTTTATCCAAGACGATAAAAACGGGTTAAAGAAGACACGAATGAGAGAACTTCGGCGGGAAAACGTCGGATATCTCTGCTAATGTCCGGCTTAATTACTTTCTTGAGACGATCTAGAACAGGTCTGCAAGACGTATTCGAAAAGCTGGTCTAGAAATAGGATTGGGAAAGACACAAGTAATCCCTTTGCCAAAACTATTCGTAACCAATTTCTAAACGTTTTTAGGACGTTATCAAAAAGCTGGTCTAGAAGCGGTCTTGAAAGGTTTACGATCATCTGAAGCTAATTTTCGCGGGTGACGGGCGCGATGAGACATCGTTGTTCAAAACACGCGTTTGGTTTCGCCTCACGCGACTGGCCTATGCCGCGCAGACGTCGTCAGCCGCACCCGTTGGCACGGCCTAGGCCAATCGCGTGAGGTGAAACTGATCGGGCGTTTCGAACAACGATCTCCAATCGCGCCCCAGATGAGTAGAAGCGTCGGTGTTGACTGTAAGAGCCATGGCGCAGTGCCAAGCACTGTTCCCCGTATGGCCGGCGCATCGTCTACCAAGTCGCACGAAAATGAGCCTGTTAGGAATAATAAATCCTTAATACCGCCTTTAGTAAGCTACGATGCTTACAACCACAATGGGAATGACATCCTGCAAAGAACAAATGGCCACATCTTGGCAGGTGGCCAGACCAAGCCCTTCATGCCAAGAGTGCATGAAATGAGAACATTGTGACAAAGCAAGAACACTTTATTAAAATGTAATGCTTATGCAAGGTTCGAACAAACTGTGTGAGAAATGCAAATAGAAATAAAAGTACATCAACAATGGCAAAAGTCGCAGAAAGGATTCGTAATGAACTCGAAAGTGAACATTCACTAGCACATAAACAAAATTCCAAGTACACATACAAAAATGAACAGAAAAACCTGGAGTGTACTAAAGTGTCTAATTTATCGTAGTAAAGTGCGCGTGCTATTAGATGGACTAGAGTTATGCAGAAGTGACATCGGAGCGAATGGAAGAAGTAGACTGAAAAATGCAAGAGTATGAATTGGATGGTAACTGCCTCCAAGCAATGTTACCAATCATCTAGAAGCTTGAAAAGAGCACAAAAAGAAATACCACCGCATACCATCATAAACCAATCCTGTGACAGAAATAAAAAAAAATGGGAACAATGCAAAATTGGAAATATTGCCTTTAGGATATATCAAAGAAGGTAATGGCGAGAAAAAAATAACCATACAACAAAAAAGCAATAAAGTGAAATTAGTACAGAATACTTAAACGGGGGATTCAGTGTAACAAGTGAACACTACTGTAGTACAGCGAACGATGAGACAGTAATGCTGCATCTTGCCACTCCAGAACGTGAGAAATGAATATGCAAGCCTCATATTAGAAACTTACATAAACATGGAAATAAACTGGAATGCACTGGAAGCTGCATTTGTGTAACAAAGGAAGCAATGGTCATAATAAACAGTAAGTGTTTTATCTAAAAAGCCCTTTACAAGAGGCAAAGTTGTACCTCTCTGGCAAAAATAAAGTTGCAACGAATAATTTGCAAACCAGCAAATACATTAATTAGCACACTGACATGTCACACTTTGCGCACATCTCCAGTCTCCTAAAGTAAAAAAAAGCACTCTGAATGAGAAAAACGTTTAACACATGTAGCCCAGAGCAAATTCTTTGCCAGTTCACTCACACTTTCACATCCAAAAACATTTGCCACAAAGTCCAGGCACAGTTCCAGTGATGTTTACCAATTCACCCCCACTTTCACGTCCAAAAATATTTGGCACACAGTCCAGGCAGAGCTTCATAGAAAAACAGCTTGAGAGCACCCTACTGATTATTGTGCAGTCCCGCTGCTGGAAATAGAACTGCCGCACATGCTGGTAGTGGTTTCAATCTAGACACACTTGCTGCCCTGGACAGGTATGTTCAGATATCTGCACTGGTGCTCTATTTTGTCGAAGTAGACACATTGATGCACTACGCTGGTAATTGAAATGTTTTGAATGCACAAGTATTGGCTTCACCAGAAAGACTTGCCCACATACCACCACTGGCATATATATGCACTTGCTCTTCACTCAGTAGCATTGAACTTAAAGTGTTCCCTATGTGGGAGCCATGTGTAAAACCGGTGTCACACGACCACTCTCGATCGCGATCAAGCCCGATCCGGATCGAAATTATCGATGCGACTGGCTCACTCTCGTAGCTTGCGCAGAGGAGCCATCACGACCGAGAAATTCGATTCGTAACGGACTGGATAGCGGCTAAAAGAGCCCCGTGTTAAACCGGTACCAAATAATGCACAGACGTACGCTAGGAAAATGTGTTGCACAAGGACAAAGAACTGCGACATGCCCTGTTGTGCGAAGCGCGCGAACAGAACACATGTATATATATATATTTAAAAAAAACTGCGAGAGCGCTTCGCGAACTCCATGCGCACACATGGCACCCGCACGAACTCGGCAGGCCGCCGTAAAGCGCGAAGGGCGCACAGCGTACATTCCGACACATGTCCCAAACTGCAAACAATCGTACTACCTAAAGCATACAAGTTATTTTATACCAAGGGCATACTCGACTCACGTATGCAGTATCCACAAGCGAGTTATGCAGCGTACATGCTGTATCCATTCGCCAAATAGTAAAATTGATAACAAGCACAAAGCTACAAGGGACTGAATACATTTCTACCATTTGAGGCGTCAAATAAAATCGAATTTGGCCGTTTCATATATTGGACACAATATATGGACACATGTGGTACACGATAATACCATGAAATACCCATCACGTGGGTAAAGGGGGCGAAAACACAATCGAGAACCTGAAGCGCAAACGATAAAAGCACGGTATGGTGCACGCAAAATTCTGTCAGTGCGCTGTAGCGCGAGGGAAGAAAATAGGGTGAGCACTTGACCTCACCTTTTGGGATACCGCACTAGCAGTGAATCATTAAAAAAAAGCCTGTTTGAACCAGTTCCCTTGTCTGCAACACTCTTGCTAAACGGGAGACTAAAATACCACGATGATGGCTGTATTGCGGAGATCGGCAAGGTGCGCACAGACAGAAATTTTGCCGCCTTTCTTCGCATTCTGCAAAATGCTTTCTTGTTAGGATCACGCATAGCGGCCGACCCCGACGCTAGGGACACACAGGCACGATTTCGTCCCTCTAACTTTCGTCCTTATACTGCCCTTAACGCCTTAATTACAGCGTCAGTGAAAAGGCGCCTCACATAACATGACAGTGAACTTGAAGAGCTGATTAGTGCCCTCCACTCCGCGCCCTCCAATTGAAAACACTACTGATTTCCAAATTAAACTACACAAACAGATCGCACAACCCAAACTAATCACAGAATGTCGTTTTCTTGACAGCAAAACCCTGCAACACTTACATGACAAAGGGCAGCGGCAGCACATTCAGAACAGTCGCAAACAGACCATAGTGCCATGCGAGTGCGATAACGTAACTATGCCCGGCTTCACGAATAACGTGGCCGCCTTGATCAAATAACAATTGAAAACACTACTGATTTCCAAATTAAAACCACACAAACATATCGCACAACCCAAACTGATCACAGAATATCGCTTTCGTGACAGCAAAACACTGCAACACTTACATAGCAAAGGGCAGCGGCAGCACGTTCAGAACAGCCGCAAACACACCACAGCGCAATGCGAGTGCGGTGACGTGACGACGCCATGACGACGCGACTATGCCCCGGCTCGCCCGGCTGCCCGGCATCACGAATCACGTGGCCACCTTGGTCACATGATCTGACGACGGTATCGCCACCTTGCGCAAGGTTGGATCGCGTTGATGGGTTGTTGAATATTGTAGAAGCCGCTAAAGAGGCTGACGCGCCGTGGCGTGGCGGTGGCGTTTTGAGTCGTTTGCAAAACGTATTCACCCCTCGTTTTTAAGTTGTCTGGCTTCCAACGTTATCAAAACGTATTCACCCCTCGTTTTTAAGCTATCTTGTTTGGAACGTCTTTGATGCGTCGATTTTGGTCAAAAATCCGTTTCAGACGTTGAATCCCTTAATACGACGTTTTCAAGACTTTGTGTGCTACCTGGGTAATCCCACGACGGGACTGAGAGATCTAGTCTGCCGGCCCGACCGCGGGCGCGCTGGACGGCCAGGATTTGATCCTCAAAGACAGGACTTCGCAGGAGCGCGTCCCACTCTTCCTTGGTGAACTTCGGGCCCAGCGACCCGCACTCCCAGAGCATATGAGGCAACGTAGCTACCTCACCGCAGCCCACGCAAGAACAATTTGGATAAATCTCTGGATATATGCTATTAAGGGACGCCGGATTTGGGTACGAGTTCGTTTGCAGAAGTCTTAGTGTGACCGCCTGCGGCCTGCTTAGCTTGGAGTGAGGTGGGGGGAAAACCCTTCTCTCTAAGTAAAAGAACTTCGTGATTTCGTTGTGTGTGAGAGGAGCGTTTCTGTGTCCGGGGAGAGAGTCGCCCGATCCGAGGGCAGCGCAGTCGGTAAAGCCACGCGCAGCCTCGTGGGCAGACTCGTTGAGGTTCAGAGGAACCCCCTCAATCGCCCCGCCGTGTGCAGGGAACCAAACGATCGAGTGCATGGAGGTGTTGCCCTGTTTGGCGCCTTTCAGAATTTGAACTACCTGCCGGGCTACCCGGCCTTTCTGGAATGCCCTGATGGCGGCTTTCGAATCGCTATACACCCTGTCTCTCCGACCGTCTTGCATGGCGAGTGCAATGGCCACTTGCTCGGCCACGTCTGGGTTCGTCGTCCGGACGGAAGCACAGTTGATGACTTTGCCCAGCGTGTCAATGACGGAAACCGCAAAAGCCTTGCCGTCTCGGTATGCAGCTGCGTCCACGAAGCTTGCTGCGATTTTGTCTTTGTTTATTTGCTTTATTATATTAAATGCTCTTGCCTTGCGACGACCTGCGTTGTGAACGGCATGAACGTTGCGGGGCAAAGGGGCGACCACGATCTTCTCCCCTATTTCTCTGGGGATTTCGGTGTGTTCAGCCAAGTTCTTGGTTGGTGCGAGTCCGATCTCCTCGAGGATACGCCTGCCGGCTGGCGTGGTGGACAGCCGAGTTAGCTGGGCCCGTTCCTGAGCCTCGGCTATCTCCTCCGTGGTGTTGTGTATGCCGAGCCGAAGGAGGTCCTCTGTATGCGTTCTGACGGGCAGCCCGAGGGCTCTCTTGAAGAATTTTCTAATGAGGGCATTAAGCTTTTCCCGCTCGGCTCTGAGCCAGTTGTGCATGGCCACCGTGTAGGTGAAGTGACACAGCACAAAGGCGTTGATGAGCCGAAGCAGGTTGTCCTCCTTGAGGCCACGATGTCTGTTCGTGACCCTTCGGACGAGGCGAAAAGCATTGTCGGTTTTTGCAATTAACTTGCGTAGCGCAGTGCCGTTGCCGCCGCGTGATTCTATGAACATACCCAGGACTCTGATGGTGTCGACCCTGGGTATCGGGTCACCGCTCCGAGTGAACAGGTGAATGTCACTTTCCGAGACCGGTTTCCAGCCCTTGGGTCTGCAGCCTTTTTCTTTTCTATAAAGGAGAAGCTCAGATTTGGTCGGGGAACATCTGAGTCCGGTGGGTAGCAGGTACTGCTCCGTGACGTCTACCGCCTCTTGCATGGCGCTTTCCACTCGCCCTTCGCTACCGCCGGTGCACCAGATGGTGATGTCCTCTGCGTAGATGGTGTGTTTGATTCCTTCAACTTGGGCCAGATTCATCGAGAGGCCGATCATGCAGATGTTGAAGAGAGCAGGCGAAATGACCGAGCCTTGTGGCGTGCCCCGTGCGCCCAGGAGCACCTCGTCGGAGACGAAGTCGCCGATCCGCAGCCTCGCTTTCCTCCCTGTCCGGAACGAACGGACGTAGTTATATAGTCTGGGGCCCAGCTTGAGGTCTGCCACGGTGGCCAGAATGTATTCGTGGAGAACGTTGTCAAACGCTTTCTCGAGGTCGAGTCCGAGCAGGGCCCTGGTGTCTCTGGTACTGCCATCGATGATTTGATGTTTGATCATCTTCATGGCGTCCTGCGACGAGAGGCCGGCACGAAAGCCAATCATGTTGTGAGTATAGATGTTGTTCTCTTCGAGATATCTGTTTAGTCTGTTGAAGACGACGTGCTCCGCCACTTTCCCAACGCAGGAGGTGAGAGAGATCGGTCGGAGGTTGTCCACGTTCGGAGCCTTGCCGGGTTTGGGGATCAGGACGACGTTGGCGCTCTTCCATTGCTCTGGGACGCTGCCGTTTTTCCACGTCTCATTGATCTTCTCGGTGAGGTATGCGATCGAACCGTCTTCAAGGTTTCGCAGCATCTTGTTGGTGATTCTGTCGGCACCTGGCGCACACTTCCCCTTGAGCGCGAAAATGGCTTGCCTAATTTCCCCCACGGTGAAGTCTTCGTCCAATTCCGGACGGGCTGGTCCGAGGTAGTCGGGAAACCGGTCTTCCTCGTCGCCATGCTTTATGGGAAGGTATTTCTCCATGAGCTTGGCAACCAGCTCGTCCCCGGAACAGGATATGGTAGCTTCGTGAAGGGCTCTGGCGAGCGTGTGTCTCTGACTGGATCTGGTGCTGCCCTCGTCGAGGAGATGTTTAAGCATTCCCCAGGACTTGCCGTTACGCATCTGCCCGTCGATCGAGTCACAGACCTCGTCCCATTGCTGCTTGCCGAGGGTCCGACAGTGATCTTCGATGGCCTTGTTAAGCTCGGAGATCTTTTTCCTCAATCTTCGGTTAAACCTTTGTCCTTTCCATCTCAGAAGCAGCGCCTGCTTGGCGTCGATCAGATGGGCCAGCCTACTGTCCATCTTTTCTACCTCCAGGTCGCTGACGATCTTCTTAGTGGATGACTCGGCGTCACTCTTGATTCGCTCGCACCAATCTTCCAGGTCTTTTGGGACGGGTGCGCTGTCGTTGCCGCGGAGCTTGCGAAAAAGGTAACAGTCCGTGACAGTGAATTGTCTGGATTTACTTCGGGTGACTTCGAAGCGGGTCTCGAGCACATAATGGTCGCTACCAAAATTTATTGCGGTGTTGCTCCACTCGGCTCCCTCGACGTTCTTCACGAACGCCAGATCGGGGGTGGTGTCCCGGCTAACCGAGTTGCCAATTCGGGTGGGGAACGCCTTGTCCGTGATGAGCGTGAGGTCCATTTCGTTGGCGTTCTGCCACAGACCCCGACCCTTGCTCGTGTCGTAGACGTATTCCCACACGCCGTACGGTGCGTTGAAATCTCCGACGACGACCAAGGGATGGGTGCCGGCCAGGTCGACGGACTTCTTGAGTATCGTTTTGAACTGCCGTTGCGAGTCCCTAGGATTGCTGTAGATGTTGAGTATGAACACGCTGTTTCTCCGCTGGTTGCGTTGTCTCGTATTGAGCAGAACCTCCGCCATGACGTATTCGACCTTGCAACTCGCCAGCTTCAGGTCGTGAGACAAGTGTGTAAGCCTCCTGTCAACTAACGTGCACACTCCCCGACCTTCGGCCTGCACGGAGACGGCAGGATAACCAGAGAGGGATGCGGCAGAGACGAGGGTTTCCTGTAATGCTTTTACTTGTGGTTTGTTACGTAGCGACCTTAAATATTGCTGCAAAGGAGCCCTCTTATTGGAGTACCCCCTGCAGTTCCACTGCCAAATTTTGAACTCCTCTTTGGCACTATCCATGATTAGATAAATTGTCCGGGGTACCCGCTGTAAGCACAGGTGCACGCAAGAAGTTCCCCCCACTCTGACGTGCCGATGTGCTCGTAGCCCTGATTTGAGTCCCCGACGCGTTCGGAACAACGACCTGCATCGGAGTTACGGACGTATTATTCGGAATCACCAGACGCTCGAGGGCGTCCATGCGATCGGCCAGCACGCCTAGGCCTCTCCTCGGGTCTCCTAGGGCGACTTGCACCTCTGCTAAGCCTTGGTGTAACTGCTGCACGCTCTTCGTGAGCGTGGCCAGCATGCCTTTGACCTCATAAGTTTGCGAATCTGAACCGTCCTTATTGGAAACTGCCCTACGCTTGGCGGCGCCGGCCGAGTCGCAGGCCGGAACTGGTGCTTCTGTGGCGGTCGGCGCCAACGCGTTGGATGTAACACTCTGACTGATTACTAATTTCTTAATCTCTATCATTTCGCTAGCCATCTTTCTGATCATTTCTTTTAAGTCCGCGTTTTCCTTCATAAGGCGCGCTACCTCTGCCTCCCTGGAATGCTCTGGAAGCGGGTCGCGTGGGCCCCGGGTGGATCTCGCATGGGCGCCGCCAGCAACCATATCTGCCCACGATAGCGTCGACTTTCTCTTCCTCTGCTGGCCGGCACTGGACCCATACCTGGCCCTTGAGACAGAGCGGCTCCTGGAGCGGCTTCCGGATCTGCCCCTGGACATAGATCTGCCCCTGGACCGGGATCTGCCCCTGGACCTGGAACGGCGTCCGGAAGGTGGAGAGGGGCTCCTGGATCTAGAGCTCCCGCGAGCTGCGGAGCGACCGGCGGCGGCCCGGAGTTGTCGCTCGCCCATGGCGAGGGCCGGTGACTTGCTTCTATTGGCTCGGGATCGGTCCCCGCGCCTGCGTCTGACGAGGTACGGCGTCTGGTACCTCTGCTTGCACTCCTTGGCAGCGGTGAAGTGTCGGCCTCCGCACAGCCTGCAATTGGGGTCGCACTTGTGTTGTTCTTCCGGGTTGGCGATGCCGCATCCCCTGCACATAGTTTCGTCCGGCGAGGGGCAGACGTCCGCTCGATGCCCGAGGCGGCCACAGGCGTAGCACACCTGCACTTGCTTCCTATATAATGCACACCTGACAAGTGTGCCGCCGTACGACACGTAGTTTGGCACCTTGTAGCCGTCGAAGACCACAACCACGGTGCCCGTGCTCTTGATTCGTTTGGCTCCCAAGGCCAGCGGGTTCTTTGAGTTCACAATCTTGCGATCGAGCTCCTCCGGGCCTTCACTCGGTGCGATGCCGCGGATGACGCCTTTGCACGTAGAGTTAGGCGCTGCCTCGTAGGCGTTCACCTCGTGCTGCTGGCCGCCAACAGCGATGCACTCGACCCTGACGTAGAGGGTCGCATTCTCTCTGCTGAGGGTGCTGATGACCATGATATTTTGTTGGAAATTCGGGCACATCGTGTCCGAGTCCCGCTTCGCCTGGTCGAAACCGACTGCGTTCCATATGGCCTCGGCCACAACTGTCGGCCCCACCTTGCTAATGTTCAGACCTCCCTTCGGCCTGACGATGATCTTCGCGTCTTCTTTGGGCAGCGGAGGCATCCTTCCACCCCGAATAATTTTGGCTTTAGCGCTGCTGCTGTCTCGGCGACCCTTTGCGGTCGCGTTGTCATTTGGCTTAGCGCCGGTAGAAATGGCACCAACTCGCTCGATGGGCGCCGATTTGGCTCCGGAGCGCCTGGCAGCAACTGTTTGCCATCCGGGATCCTTGGAAAATTCCTCGGGAGTCAGAAGCTCCCCTTCCACTTCACATTCCATCACTGCAGACACTGACGAGAAAAGCTAGCGCCGCAGCAGCACTTCGCCGCGCTAACACAAGCGCGGCTAGGGTTAGCGTCGCAGCGGCGTGGTCTGGACGGAAAAGGCCGATAAAATCGCAACAAGGCCACCCACCTTCAAGAGTCGGGTGTCTACGGGATCGCCACAACTTAAAGAGTCCGTTGGCACTAAAATAGTCGCACTGGGCTCAAATTAAATCACCGAAATCATTTTCAGAAGCGGGATCCGGTCTTCGACGCTTACTGGCACGTTCGTCGTCGTCGTCTTCCGATCCTGTTCTTTGTCCCTGTTAGTTTGCACACAAAAATTTTGAAATGATGAATCTGTTCCAACTAGGCCGACTCGCAGTTGTGCTTTAATAATAATGGTAACATTTAAGTTATTTGTAATCTGTACGCCCAGATATTTAAATCACATGATGAAATATAACAGAACGTTGTTCAGATGGTAGGTGCTAGGATTAGAATTATATCTGGATACGTGCGAGAATTTACATTGGTTTACTACAGAAGGCTCATTTACTGTTTGCATGAAATCAATAACTACGCTAGCCTGCACCGTACGAGACAGCTGTAGAAGGAAAATGCACACAACCGGCCTACTCCACACTTCTCAAACATCAGAAATCACTAAAAATAATTTTTCTTTCGCTTCAAACAGCTGCGGACAAAACTGATCAGCGTGTTCCCAAAAAATTTTTCAAATATACTCGGAGCAAGTTTGGCATAAAATTCAGCAAATCAACAGTGGACGAGCAAGATAAGCCTCCCAGTGGGAACTATTCTTCGTCAAGGCCTTCACAGATATGTTTGTTTGTTGAAACGTTGCTTCCAGGCTGAGGCTTCCGTTGCTCACCTCTGTTATTCAATTGATACCTTCGTCTCCTTGCAACCTCACTGGCTTCTTTTGAATACAGAAACGAAGACGTGTTTTTCAACGTGAAACTGTAAATTGCCTTTTAAAAGGATCCCGGAGCATTATATGCTTATTTAGTGTCTTTGTTATTCACACCATATTCGCAAAGGTCCTTGTAAGCACTGTTGTATCCACAACGTTCCTCGCCTTCCTACGAGTACTCCGCTTGATTCGAACGAAGCCTTTCCTGCCGCATCTGAACACTTAATGTGCAGCAGAAATATCAAGAGCAGACAAAGTGTGCTTTGAAACTTAGCATAACGTTTTTTTTACCCCTACACTTCGTGCCTCTCGCCAATTTGTTATGGAAACAATGGGATATTGCAGCTGGACCTTATCTTCCGCAAAGCACGTCTTTGCCGAGCACTCTTTATGTTTCTCTTCTTAATTTAGCTGAAATCGTTGAACGCAGAAAATGTACTATGAAACCCGTCTAGAAGCACTACACACAATACGAGGGTAGCCCAGCATAAATATCGTTGTGTGAAGCTTCGTCCTCCTGCTTTGGCCGAACACATGGGAAAACTCAATTTCAGCTTGCAATGCAGTAAATTGATGGTTATCTGTGTTTCCGTATGTTGTAAACTCAGTGACTGACAGCATTAACTCTACCAGATGTACGAAAATTGTGGCATGCAGTGCATGATTCACCAAAACGATAAACGATATGAGGTTAATTGTATGAAGTGTTCTTTTGCTAGTTGAGGGCTCTCGGTCACCTGGCGGTATAATAAAGACATCAGTAATTATGATATAGTGCCATACAAACGAATGCCGCCCGGAAAGCGTTAACAAAGTCCCCAAAACCGAGCGAGCGAGGTGCGCAACGAGCCCCACCAGCCGCTACCCATAGAGGCCATATTGCTCACTGCGTAATAATGATGATATTAGTTTCGATTTTGCTAGCGCCACCTCTCGGTCGCAATACCTAAATTTACAACGGCACCGCTACTCTTATCTTCGTTGCTCTGTGGAAGGTACAGTTTCCCTTCTCTGAGTTTATATAGGTGTTTTGTGGTCTACCTCAGTGGGTGCTTTCGGTTGAGACAGCGCGCCATTTGAGGCTTCCGCCGTAACAGAAGCGATTTGTTGGGACGCCAAATGCGTCGGTGTCGTGTGCCAGACGCATGTGCCTTAACTCCGATGCATGCTAGTTCCGACGCCGTATACCTGGTAGCCTCTTGAAATCTGCCGAAGCGAACGCGCGGGTTCTTATGCTTCTTATCGGAGCCGCTTTTTCTCTCCCTCTATGCTTCACCCTCCCTCAGCGCGTTGCTATGCTGCACGATAATATATCTATACTCTGCTTTCACTCTTTCTCAGCTTTCTATCACCCAGCTAGGCGAATTTCTTTCCACAGCGAGAAAGAAGACCGCCGAAACTCGCATGCGGGTTTTTATCGACGAGCATTGGAGTCTCACCACCTGTGTCCCCGTCGCACCGCTTCTTCTCCCCCGCTAAGCTCCATCCACCCTCGGCACTGTGCTGTGCTGCGCGATCTCAGCGAAGCTGCGAGCGTCAAGAGAAATCCTGGGATATTCTAACAGCTCCACTGAAAAAATCGCACGACGTCTAAGCACTCCTTACGAGATGCGAATAAGAATTGATGTACAAGTGAACACCGCTGAGCGGTGCTGCTATACTCCGCTTCACAAGATGTTTGCAGTGGTGTGGACGGTAGGGCTCGATTAGCCAGTCAGGCTGGAGCGCATCAGATAATTGTGTTCCTACGCGCCTGTCGCCTCGTGATATTAATGACAGGTGACTCCGTCTACGTTAAACAAAGCGTACTAATATTAAGCTTGTTATTTTTGTAGCAGATGGTGGTAATATCTTTTTGATCTTTTTCTTTTCTTTTGGGATGGGCACCGCCCTTTCCAAAAGGACTGGCCCCGTTTCTTTTTCCACACAGAAGCAGCGAAAATTAATCCGGCGAGAGAAATTAAGCAGCGAGAATTAATCCTGCGGTTGATCACAACAGCAGGACCTTGTTGAACAGCATCGTCGATTATGTGGTACAGATTTCACATCTCATCTTCCTGACTAAGCACATGCTCCACATAGTTCTTCCACTTGTCAGCAGTCCCTTGCGCAGTGCCTTGCCAAACCAGAGGCTCCAAGTATTGAAGGTTAGATGTCTTATTTTTACTCGCCGCGAAGCCACTGACGTCGCCCCAAACAAGCTCTATATGGTTCAGTTGGGAATGATAGGGTGGCAGGTGCAGAACGAGGCGACCAGCAGCTTCAGCGATGCAGTCCACACGGTATCGGTCCCCGTCTGTGCTTAAGCAGTCGAAACGCTTAATGAGCTCCACTTTCACCATGTCGCAACTCCACGCAGCACCTTTTCCCGACAGCCATGCCTGTATGGCCTTTTTGGGGCTGTTGATGTGCGGCACTTTATCCTGCTTCACAGAATGATATGACGGGTTACCCATGACGATAACACTACCTGGTGATAGTTGTGGAAGAAGCTTTTGTGAGAACCACTTTTCGTAGGGGTTTCCGTACATCTCGTCGTGGTAGTCGCCCGAGCTCTTCTTAGGTCGCAAGACTTCCGCAGCGCCTTCGACAAAACCGCGTTCTTTGCCGCAATACGTCAGTCTGCCGACTTTGCCACTGGGGGTCTGAAGACCAATCGAGAGTCCGGAACGAACTGTTTCGTGCGCAGACTGGATGGCACCATCAATCCACACCCGACTACTCGTGTGGCCAGCGTTGACCCACGTTTCATCGGTGAAAAAAAAATTGGCCTACCCTGCCATCGCAGCACCGCTATCAGGCGCAGGTACCGGCGGCGACACTGCACGATGTGCGTCGCTTCCATCAGCAGTGCATTCTGAGACCACTGCTTCTGTCAGAAGCCGAGCATCTTCAGCATCCTTTTCAGCGCTGCTGTGGACGCAGTCGGTAACGTGTCGTCCTCTTTCAAACGCTGCACCACCTTGGCGAGAGTCGGAATCTCCCCTCTCTTGAAGACGTTGTCCACAACCCTTCGCAACAAGCTCAGGTTAAAATCGTCCAGCTTTCTTGTCCACTCACAGGCTTTTTCACCACAATGCTTTTTCGGTGACAACACTTTGCCCACCTGTTTCGCCTCCGTTGTCCACTCGTAGAGTATTCGCTCACTCACCTGGGTGAGTTTTGCAGTCCTCTTGATAATCGATTTCAAGCTCGAACTGCCTCCGCAGTCGACGCGAAACCCATCAAGAACGTTTAGTGCAATCTGCTTCACCAGCTTGCGGAAACAGCGCACCTTCGACGGACGGCTCCCAGAGGACACAGCCAAATAGGGTGACGCCATGTTGCCGAAAGGCGATGCATCTTCAACTTGTAACATGCCTCCGAGGAGCTGTGTTCATGCGGTTTATTGCTACTAGTTTCGCGATTGATTGACAGTGCTTTCTATATTTTAAAATTGTCACTCCAAACGCTTTAAAATTTTAGGTGGCCCCAGGCCCGGTCCTCCCAATCGCCGAATTCCAAATACAGTTATCACATAACATGTTTTAAATCAAGTTGTAAACTGCTGGAACATTTGACGGACTACTTGCTGTGCTCCTGCAGCCCTGATTGGCTAAGGAGCCCGTGCCTTCCACAGCGCTGCAAACAGTTTGTAAAACGAAGTATAGATGCGAACTCCTCGCGGAGCAAGCGAGCGAGTCTTGACGATTGGTGCGTTTTCATTTGGCTTCACCTGGGCTCACTCGGTCTTCAGACAGTGAAACCGCGAGTGCCGTTGTCTCCCGCCCATGACCTCTCCTCTTACGCAAGACCTGGCGGGCTGGTGGCCCCTTTCGCCCGCACTGCTCTGTCGAGGCGCGCTCGTGAAGTTGGAATGTAGCTAAGGGGAATATGTCTGTAGCTTCTCTGCTGTCGGCAATAGACGTCGGCCTTTTAGTTGAATGGGCCATTTGACAATTTCGGAGCAAAGTAAAGGTTACAGAGGCATTTAAATCTGCTTACGTACATTGAATGCGAAAGCAGTGTCACTGTTCCGTGCGAAATTTTTCGCTTAGACATGTGCTCGAATAGAACAAAGCCAATTTTAAGTGGGGGTTACACAAATTTTTCGATTGGCGAAGTCGATATTACGAGGGGGTAGGTCGGTTTTCAACGTGGTCAACGCAGTTCTGAAATTCGGCAAAATCAATTTTTGCAGTATGGGCCATGGCGTCCGTCCGACGCCGTGGCTGTTTACCGTGGTGTTTTGCAGTGCGAGCCGCGGCAGCTCCAGCTCCGGGAATTTGACGTCATCACTTGTTCACGTGTGTTTTGCTACACCATCGCATTTTAACGCCGGCCACCGGGTTTTCCGCAATAGGGGGCCAGGCGCGCAGGTAGAATTCTTTTTGCGAGAGGGCGGGGCTCTAGGGTTCCATTATTCTCAGTTAAGTTTCCCACGCCTGGTGCACAATAACACAGCTATTACCTTGAGCAGGCCGTTGGTCTGCCATTACGCGTGTACCGTGTTCTCATTGTCTAGGGCGTGAGTTCGAAGGATATGCACGTTTGTTCATCGGCGATGTGTCATGCGTAAAATTCTTCCGGGCGCCGGCCGGGACAATTTCGGCTCATCGGAAGCTCCGTCAGCCCTTCCCTGGCAATGCCACAGCACGGGGAATTTAATGTGGGGTGTTCGCGGGCTGTCGAATGAGACAAGCGTTGAGAAGGCTGCGCAGTACTTTATTGGGCGGCCGCTAGAATGCTGTCTCGCTGCGCTCACGCAGGTGCCCGCTATTTGTAGAGCTTCTGCTGACGTCACCTTGCGCGTCATTTATCACGGTGGTAAGAAACTGCGGCGGATCGCATCACTTTCTCCACCCCAATTTGGGGGGTCAGGATGGCTAGTATCGGTCAGGTGGCTTCCTAACTCGTTGCGGGTACTACCTCGTAGTGCTGTTCCCGTCGACCATGGGTGCAGGTCTAGTTTCAGAGAGAGGGGCTGATGCTGACGGACGAACTGCAAAGGCTGGATCACGAACTTCGGTCTCCTCCTCCACCGCAAATGGGGACGCCGCTGTCGCAGCAGAGGCTCGTAGAAAATGGTACTTGTGTCGCCTCCACGTACAGGGTTCGTTGGGTACCTGCCCCTTGACCTCGTGCGACATTAGCCCCGTACGCAGTGGCCGCGTGCATGTTTACATCGATGGCCCAGTCATAGGTACAAGTTCAGCTGCCGCTGCGGTGACACCAGCGATATCCCTCAAAATGCAGCTAAAAACGTCACATGTGTCATCAAACACACCTGCTGATATGGTAGCCTTGCGTGCGGCTCTTCGTTTCATTCAGGGGGTACAACCCCATGCATGGTCAATTTTCTGTGATTTCAAGGCAGCCCTACAGAATTTACTCTCAGCACTGCAGCATGGATCACGTGAGCAGCTCGTCGCAGAGATCAGAGAAGTCCACCATCACATAGTTGACGACGGACACGATTTAATATATTAGTGGTTGCCTAGTCACTGCGGCATACGTAGTAATTATCGAGCGGACACAGTTACCCGATCTACCCATGATGGCGTCAACTGTGTTGCCATTCCTCTTGCCACACTTGCGCCTGACCTAACATTAGCTCATTTGAATTCATCCGAATTCACAAGTGCGCGACTTCACACTCTGGACCCTAATTTACAGTTCGGTATTCCGACCGACCTTCGACGACGTAACTACATCCTCCTATAGTCCGTCTAGGGCTTCGAGTAGCATATTCAAATGCGTACTCTTTGCTTATCGGGATGGCCAACAGCCCAGTTTGTGACTTCTGTAGGTGCAACGAAGCAATCGCGCAACTCCTTTGTGAGTGCCCTCGTTTAAACCCGCAAAGGGCAGCCCTATCAAACACCCTAGACCTACTGGACAAGGGTCCAACAACGGAAAGCAACATACTTGGAAGCTTCCCTACGCAAACAACAGCATCATCCACTATGAAGGCGCTTATGCGTTGCTAAAAAAACACGGGACTTTGTGACAAATTGCGGCTGTACACGGTGTGACGTAGCATTGGACGGTGACACTGCGTAACACTAGGAACGCCTTCGCAGACTGTGTGACAGTGCCTACAGAGACAGTTCTGCATAGTGTGTGTGTGTGTGCGTGTGTGTGTGCGTGCGTGTGTGTGTGTGCGTGTGTATGTGCGTGTGTGTGTGCGTGTGTGTGTGCGTGTTATTTTCCTCTCCCACACTTTCTCGCATCCGTTTGCTTCCTCTCCCGGTACAAGGTAGCCAACCGGAGATAATCTCTGGTTAATCTCCCTCTCTTTCCTTTGCCTTTCTCTCTCTCTCTCTCTTTGCGGCCTGTTGCGCTGCTGCAGGCATAACATGCACTCTCTCACATGGTTGTCGACATCTTTTTCCACGGATGACCCCCACACGTAGCCTCGGGCGAGTTCCTTACTCTGCACAATCCCTAGGTGTCCCTGGTGTATCTCCTCCAAGACTAGATGTTGCAGCTTTGATGACACGACCACTCGCATTCCATGCATCAGCCACCCTTCGTGGATAGTCAGTTCACTGCATCTCGCGAAGTAGGGTTTGAACACTATCTCATCAACATGCGAAGGGCACCGCTTCCTGGTCAAGTCCAAGACAAGGCTGAGAACAGGATCATGGGCTGTGTCGCACGCGATCTCTGCTTGTGGCAGGAAGAGATGCTAAGGGAAGCGTATAAAATGTCTCACTCGAACTGTTCTCTTCCTCACTTGTCGCTAGATGCAGTCGCGAAAAGTAGTTCGCGTCCACGTTGTCGGCTGGCTTTCAGTAGACAAGGTCGGGCGTGTAAGCTGAAGGTGTTACAGTTCACCGGTGAAGCCTTGTGGCAACTCTGGCCGGTAGGCCGCTTTTCTGCCGAAGAAAGGCTTCTGACGAATAATGGTAAGTGATTCACATAAATTATCGGCCATAAACTTTAAAATGAAATTATTTGATGCCAAAGATAAAGGCAAGCGCTTCCTTTTCAATCTGGCTATACTCTTCTTCTACCTTTCATAGTGTCCGAGAAGCGTAAGGAATTGGTCTTACGGTGCCTTCTTCCATAACGCGCGATAACACGCCACCGAGACCGTACGGAGACGCATCGCACGACAGCAGTAGCGGGAGGTCCAGGTGGTATTGGGCAACAACTTCGGTTGATGACAGCACTGCTTTGGTAGCTCGAAATGCGCCCTCACATTTCCGGTCCCAGGACCAGCAGACCTCCTTCTGTACCAATCTGTAGAAGGTTTTAGCAAGCATTGCCAATTGCGCAGTAAACGTGCCATAGAATTTAATGAGTGAAAGCAGTGAACGCAGCTGTGCTATCTTAGTAGGCGTTAGGTTTTTCAGAAGAGTTTTAACTTTTCAGTTAGTTCGTTTGGCTCCCGTCTTACTGATGAGATGCCCAAGATACTAAAGGCTTTCCTTGAAAAACTCGCATTTGTGGCACCTAACTCGGACACCTTTTCGCGCCGTTGTTTGGAACACTGCTTCAGGATTCTCGACGTGCTCTTCAGTTGTAGCTCCTGTCAGAGGAATATCGTCCAGATAACATATCGCTCCTGGTAGACCTTTCAAGATGTTATCCATAATGCGCTGGAACAACCCTGCTGCCGAGGCGACTCCGAAGGGCACTTTGTTTACAGCGAACAGTACTTTATGCGTATTGAATGTGAGCAGCTTTTTAGATTCTTCCGACAGTTCCACCTGTTAGTATGCCCTATTTAGATGCCGCTTCGAAAAGTACAGCCCTATCGCTAGCGCAGCTAATATCTCATTCAGACTAGGTAGGGGACACTTCTCTGCGTCTAGAACAGGGTTAAACGTTGTCTTAAAATCTCCGCACACACACACGTATTGTCCGGCCCTTTTGCAGCGAAGCAGTTAAGGGCTACTATCACCCACGATCGTGTCCGTGTGTTAACGCAAAAACTATCATCATCTGATAGGCTCCAGCGTCGTCGTCTTCCACACATGGCTCGTTGGCGCCCCTCGGCGTTACAGCGCGAAGGCTCTCGTGCCAGTGCTGCCGCGTTCGTCGTCGTCATTAACTAATTTTTTTTCTATAAAAAGAAACTAACACAAAGAGAGTGCACAAGAACAATTTCTCACTACACTTAAGCACTTCCGGAACACAGCATGCGTCTGGTGCTTTTGTTACAACGTGCTCCATTTTGACGAGATCTCCGCGGTCAGAGTGGGTCTTTCGCGAGCACTATGATTCGACTTTTTTGCCTTGTGGACTGCAAACGTAGCGACTGGCCGTATGTAAAGCGGCGACATCACGTCCATCTGCAAGGCAGCAGACGAGCGGACAGGCTGCAACGCATCGGACTTCCGCTATATCCGATCGGCGCCGGGATTTGCGCGTTTACGGCGGTCACTTTACACCCGAAGATCACTAACGCAATAGCGTTTCGCGAGACCGATAGCAGGGTAAACGCAAGCGCAAGGCAACAGGGCCTGGCCGTTTGACCGTGTCGTTCACGGCATGAGCAGACGTGCACATGTTAATGGTCTGCAAGGTGCAGCCACCTGTTGGGCCAGATCTCAAGCACACACAGTAGTAGTAACGAAATGTATTCGTATTCGCTGCTGATGTAAATTTTTCGCTGGATTATGATTGTTAACGCGTTGTTCTTGTAAATGATTAAAATGTTTTACACTTGGCTAGAGCAATATTAGCTCTTTGTTTGGCTGGTTAAGCTCTGCGCCATCTGGTGGCTGGACCGTGCAGACCGATCAGAAGCTCAGGTACGTCTACGGTAAGGTTCCTTCGTTAGCTAGCTTGAGTTTATGCCTCCACCGTTCCGTCGAAATGTCGAGCTCGCCTGTGGTTTCCGGAATACCAGATACGTTCGGCGCTGCGACAGAACGCTCGCAAAGCACGCTGCTTCGATAGCTCTCGCTTGGGGTCGACTGCCAACAGCTGCCGGAGAGCTTGGAGAGGCTTCTCACGCTCGCTCCTAGAAGACCGGAAGTCGACGATATGACGTGCCATCATAACGCAGAGCCCGTGAAGGCGGAGCTTAGCCCCGATCACTCGGCGAACGAGTTGAGGACAAAATGAATGACTATGGAGGAGGGTCACTTGTAATAATCCGTAGGTCTCTTAATATGCGATATTTCACACTAATTGTGGTGCGAATGATTAACTTATCCTTTGTACCCTATGCGTCTACAAAATTTGTCCGAACCGTTTCAGCGGTGCTTTAAATGGGGGGCTTACCGTCCGAAGCTATCCTGCATTAAAGTGCCGGCACGACCTCTTCAGTGCTTCACTGAAACACATATTTGCGATTCCCCTCTTCACCAGCTTTGTATGCGCAGATTGAAGCGGTAAACGTGGCTTACTTGCCCTAGGTTCGTAACGCCAGCAGGTTTTGTTATCGGCAACACAAACTTGATGTCAAGGTATCTAATCCTCCCGTCGCATGGCATTTCAAAGGTCACTTCTAGTCGGGGACGAAACTGTGTGTAACTGGCTATCTTACGAAGAACGCCTAATTTCCTTCACTGTGGGGAATAAAGTTCCGGAAGACCCGAAAGTGCACGGTTTGTTAAGTATCATTGGGCCGAAGTTGTACAGCCTTTTTCAGTCCCTGACTACACCAGATCAGCCATCGGAAAAGACGTTTAATCAACTAAGAGAACTAAGAGAAGTGCTTCGCAATCACTTCACTCCGAGAGTGTCTGCGATTGGAGAGCGAGCAAAATTTCACAGAATACATCAGCGGCAACATGAAGGTATCCATCGGTATGTAGCCGAGCTCAGAAAACTCCCTGAAACATGTGGAATGGACACCTTTTTGGATGAATTGCTCCGAGACAGGTTTGTGTGCGATTTATTCCGTACCGGCTTTATGCGATACTTGCTTGCAGAAGATAAAAAGCTGACAATCTCGAGTTCTCTTACGCCAGCACTTGCTCTGGAAGAATATAAGAAAAACGGTAAGGGAACGCACGCGAAAGAAGCTGGCGAGGAACTTCAGAAAATGAGCACTGAAGATAAAACGAAGAGGAAGCGCTTTTGCGAGTGTTACTGCTGCGGCTCTGACAATCATTTTCCCTGCGCATGTCCGCATATCGCTGATAAGTGCACTAACTGCGGCAAGAAGGGTCGCATTCAGCGTGCCTGTCGTGGACCTCAGCAGAAGCCCAAGAGTCACGGGAAGTGAATGCGCACTCTTCAAAGCGACGACATGGGTAAAATACAGATGCCGTCTCAGAAAACCTGGCGTCCCATCAACGTCGAAGTCCAAATTCATGGTGTGCATTTCCGTACGGAGTTAAACACAGATGCTACAGTGTCTGCGGTGTCACAGCAACAGTTCAACAAGCTTAGGCCACCTTTGAAACTGGAACCAACATAACTACGACTGAAAACGTACAGAGGAAAAGTTGTCCAGCCATACGGCGTCTTGAAAGCTGCTTTGCGGTACAAAGACCAAGTCGGTGACCTTCAGTTGTACGTCCTAGACTACGTCGGACCAGCTCTACAAGGTACGAATGGCCCGAAAGTTTTCCTTTGCACTAGCGCGAAATTTGCGGTTCACACAAGCTATGCAACGATTCGCACCCTGACGAAAGCCAAGAGCGCCACGGAAAGCGACTGGACTCATCTACAAATGCAGCACCACTTCTGCCGACACCCTTAGCGAGATAGATGGTGAGCAAGCAGGCCTGTTTCTTAAGGAAAACCGTCCAACTTCCTCAAAGCTCTAAACGGGCCCTACGCATTACGTTCGGCAGTGGAGGAAGAACTGCGACAGTTAGAGGCGATAGGCGTCATTAACAAAGTTTCCATTAGTGAGTTTGCCACGCCGATTGTATCGGTTGTTAAAAACTTAGTGTGCTTCCACTCCGTGGAGTATGACCAGCGCAACTGTGTTTATGCGCACCTTAAAGGGAAGCTGAAGAGTCTGTCGAATTCAATAAGACGCTCATATACGGATGCGGGAACCTTATAAACCATGAAGGTAAAATTTTTGGGGGGATTTTTCACTTAGGAGCGACGCAATCGCAGGTTAAAATTGCGCTGTAGCTCCGCCCCCCGTCGAGCGCCGCGCGCTGCTTGCTGACGCTGAAGATGCGAGCGGAGACCAGAAACCGCGGCTTAGTGACGTCAACACTGGTGTTCCACTCCTTCACAGTCTCTGCGACCGTGCCTGACCGGGCTTATTTCTGCGTGCGTTCCGTCCTAATCTGCTTCGCTCGACCCTACATTCCTTTATTTGTGTGCATATAGGAGTGGTAGTTGACGTGCGCAGCATCAATTGAACTTGTAGGCCGATCATGCCGGCTGTTCGTTCAACCTACGCTTGAACGAACACCAGCGGCCACGACGATGTTCCGATGTTCGATTAGTTCCTGCAAGACAAGAAGCTTTCAGCTAAGTGGGAGGCTGCTGTGAAGCGAAACAACTTCAAGCGCTCAAGAACAAGTGTTGTGGTCTAATCACTTCCGTGACGATTACTACCGGAGTTTATCAATAATGCGTGCTTTGGGTTCTCCTCAAAAAAAAAAAAAATAGCACGCTGAACGGAAGCTGCATGTTTATCGCGCACCCTTGACGCAGGTTTCATCGCCAAGCGCTGCGAATTTTCTATTCGCACGTGTGTTGTGAAACAGCCTGCATGCAGCTACCATAACGCAGTGCAAGCGTAAAGTTTACATGTGTTGGAAAGCCTTCTCACGCCAAGACGCTGCGCTCCCCCTTCTCTCGCACACATAATAAACCGACCATCTCACGTAGCCGACAGAATTCACCGGTTACGAGTAGCCTGCGGATGGCGCGCTGATGAAGGTTCTATACTACACGTGCTACAACAGCCGTTAAACTTTTCCCGCGTTTAAACAGTCTGTGTAGATTGCCGACAGCTTTGGGGCAGCGCACAAATGCTGAATATCGCATCACCGCTTACGTTCTACGAGTAGGCATGCAGGAACATAACACTACAGTTGTTTGCCCGGAAACGTACTCACTGGAACACTGAATGCAGCTTAGCAAAAAACATACTCGCCAACACTTCGCCTTTGTTCACGTGCAAAGCAGTGCTTGCACCAGCATTTTTTGCTTCTTGGAGAGGCCGGCTCTTCGCAATCGGCTCGTACATGTAGTATGTACAAGTACGTACGTACGTGTAGTATGTACAAGTATTAACCCCTTACAAGTGATCTTGCACGCGACAGCGACAGCGCTACAAGCGAGGCGATGGCTGTCGCGTTCACTCGTCGTCTGCAAGCCGAACTCCACACGAGCGACGGCTTTGAGCGACGACTTCCCGGTATGAGGGCAGCAATATACGCGCCGAAACTAGCGTGACGCATGCTTTATCAATTTAAGTTTATGTATTTTACTGAAGAAGGAGCATAAAATATTTCTCAAGGTCTTGCACTAGGTTGTTATTCTTGCACGTGTAAAATTCAATAGTTTGCTCGTTCCGTGCGACAAACAGTAGTATTTGAGTTATGTACATCCAGTTTCGGCTTTGCGCAATTAGCTAGTCGCTCATAGAATTTCCGGGCGACGAATTCTAGATTTCTAGAAACGAGCGATCGAGTGACAACACCGAGCGATTTGTTCAAGCGACGGCCCGTTTTGTCGCTCGAAGCCGTCGCCCGTCACCGTCGCGCGCAAAATCGCTCTCGTAGAGTTTGGACTTAACGCTGAACTCCTCAGAGAAACGCAAGCTCTCGAAAATTTCCATGACCGTCTCAGCAAAACACCACCAAACTACTTTGCACCGTGCTTCGTGTGTAGCGGCAGCAGTCGGTCCGGACGAACACCATTGTTGACGTCACGAGGCGCCCGACCAATCACAGGCAGAAACGAAGCGCGCGAGCTGGGCGTGTCTGCTGCTGCACTTTTCATCGAAATAAAATATGATTGCGCTTTCTTTCGCTCAATTTCGATGCGATATTCGAATTCAGAGGGTTGAAAACCACGGCGTACTGCTCTTCACTCATTTTTTCTGGAAAAGCTTTCAGGTTCCCTTTAAAGGCGAACTGCACCTCCGCCGCGGGTAGGCACGGCATTGCACTGTCTTAGGGATCGGCCCACGTATGGGAAGTGCTTAACGCCTGCTTCACTTCCACCGCAGTTCGACCTGGCATTGCACTTCCCATACGTGGGCTGATCTTGGGGATGTGTCTGAACACGGACACACGCTTTTGTGCCTACACAATAAGACCGTCGTGTAGAGAACATGCCCTTAACTGCTTCGCAGGAGAATTGGTTCCCTCTGTGTGTTTATCAATTAATTAAAAATATTTAATAATTAAATAATTAATTGCCCTTCCAACTATTACGAACATAATTTCTTCCCCATAATGGTGGAAAAATTATCTGTGACGCGCCCTCGGCAGCCAATCGGATAGCTCGCCATACTGACGTCAATTGGGTGATTCACGTCATACGAGTAGGGGCGGCTGAAAATTCCAGCCATGTGCATTTCCAGATCGACAGCCATGTCTCCAGATCGACAGCCATGTGCATTTTTAAAACCTTATAATTAATTACACGCTTTACGCGTAACACTTCGATGCGTCCATTCATGATCCGAGGGACCTACTCTGACTACTCAGCACATATGTACAAGATCGTCAAAATCGTTTCAGCGTCCCTTTAAGCAGCGCTGGTTACCCGAGCCACTTGCTAGTGTCAGTCGCAAAAGGATTGCTTAGAAAGGCACAGGAAAGCAGTTCGGAGCAGGTGAATGGCACAAGCACATACATGAGGAAAAGAAAGGCTGCTGTCATCCCTCACATACATAGGTTCACGTGCGGAACACCCCCACCATGGCCACCAACGAAGCCCGGACCATGAATACAACACCAACGTCGCCCAAGACCAGTCAGTTAGCCACAGACTGCAAGGACTGCCCCCGGAGCACGGACTTCTGCCAGTACGACCAGGAAGACAATGGCCAGCTAAACAACCAAATGGCCGCCCCAGCGTCTCCCATCGTTCTTCAACGACCCAGAGAGCCTCCTACCTTCCGTGTAGCTTCGTCGGAGGATCCGGAAACCTAGCTCGAGACCTTCGAAAGGATTTCAACCTTCAACAACTGGACCTCTGAGGATAATTTACGCCATGTGTACTTCTTGGAAGATGCCGCGAGGACTTGGTTCGAGAAACGGGAATCCCCCGCATAACGTGGGACTTGTCCCGCACTAACTTCCTCAGGACCTTCAGGAGCGTTGCCCGAAAAGAAAGGGACGAGGTCCTGCTGGAAATCCCAGTGAAACTACCCAGTAAGGCCATGACCATCTTCACTAATGAGATGACCCATCTTTTCCGGCACCCCGACCCGTAAATGTCCGAAGAGAAAAATGTCTGCGAAGCGCCAAGCACGCGCTCTTCGCCGGACTGATCCGCAACCAACCGAAGACCGCAGCCGAGTTCTTGACACAACGACGATTGAGAAAACTGAAAACGCGCACTAGGCAGTAAAATCGCGAAGTTCCCACGCCGCAGTGCGCATTCGAATCACTTGGCTCCGGTGACCTCGAAGAGACCATCAGTGCCATTGTGCGCTAAGAGCTGAGCAAGATGTTACCTTCGCAACCTCAGGCGTCCTCGGTCACTAACATGGTCAAGGACGAACTTCGACGGTCACTGGGCGTTTCCGAAGTGCAGCCCGAAGCACCACCTCCCGTCCCCCTCTGCGCCTTTGCCAGGGCCCTTTAACGCCGCAATCCCGTCGTCCGCCACCACCGGCTCGCTCGTCTGGCGCCATGCGCCACTACCCAAGCAAGACAGATGTATGAGGCGCGCGCGAAGACCGCCCGATGTGATGTCACTGCGGAGAAGTGGGCCACGTACGCCGCCGATGCCCATACCGTGATTTAGGACTCCGAGGGTTCGCCGTCAACGCGCCGCGCCCGCAGAGAGGTGGACGTCCTAGGGATATCGTTGACTACCTAGCCGCCACTCTGTCGAGCCCACGACGACCTTCCCGTTCGCCGTCACACGGCCGCTGCCTGTCCCCGCAGCGCCGATCAGACACTGGCACAGCCCGGGGCCGGTCTGCAAGCCCATATCCGGGAAACTAAAAACAGCAACCGATAGAGGTGCGGTTGCTGTTCATCGAACTTACGGAGAATCTGTCCAGCCGTCGAAGAAGGCGAAAAGCCTGTCTCGACGACATATCAAGGAGATGCCGCCATCCAGACTAAGTCTGGTAGCGAAGAATACGCCAACGAAAGACGACCTGACAACGCCCTGTACCATCGACAGGTCAACGCGACGCAGCCGTGATCCGACGCCAAGACCTCATTGCAACGGTAGGAAAATGAAAAACTGACCTCGATGCGCTTCTCGACGGCCATGAAATAATCACTGCGCTTTTAAACACCGGAGCCGACTACTCCGTCATCAGTGGAAAATTTGACGCCAAGTTGAAGAAAGTCAATACTAAATGGGACGGCCTTCAAATCCGGACAGATTAAGGACACCTAATAATGCCGACCGGAATCTGCACGGTAACAATTACCGTTCACGACCGGACCTACCCTACCACCTTGGTTACCCTCCAACAGTGTTGACGAGACGTCATTCTAGGCAGGCACTTCCTGAGCCAACACGGCGCAATCATAAACTTGAAGTCGAAGCCCGTAACGCTGTCGAAAGATCAAGCAGTTGCGCTGGGGAGCTCTCGCAGTCACCACGCCTTGAGAGTGCTAGAAGGTCAAGTGAACAACCCACCCCACTCCAGCATTGTTATTTCCGTCGGCACCGAAACGCCCGTAGACGTAGAAGGTGTCATTGAGAGTGATCGACATATACTGCTCGATCGTGAAATTTGCGTCGCAAGAGGGATCCCTCGACTGCATGGAGGGAAAGCGAAAGTTATGCTGACAAACTTCAGCCACAAATTCAAGCGCATCGACAAGAGCACGACGATCGCACACATCGGGGAAATTGTAGAAAGCCGCAGTGCGTTTGTCCTCTCGGATTCCGCTGCATTTAAACTGATGACCGTGGTTCCCAACCCAGACTTCAACATAAATCTAAGTCTCCCCGTGAGGAAACAGCAAAAGCTCGGAAATCTTCCCCGCCCATACAAAGGCTGCTTTTCTACGCCATCGAAGATTCGACGAACACCTGTTGAAAAGCATCGCATAATAACCGAAGAGTGTGCTCGATGAGTCCGCCAAAGCCCTTACCGAGTTTCGACCCGAGAACGTGAAGCTATAAGGCAACCAGTCGACGAAATGCTGTCACACGACATCATTCAGCCGTCAAAAATCCTGTGGGCATCTTCTGCAGTTTTGGTGAAGAAGAAGGGTGGAACCCTGGTCGATTATCGTCGACTGAACAAGATCACGAAAAAGGACGCCAGTAGCCTACGCCTCGGTGCCGTCCTAGTCCAGAGGAAAGACGGACATGAACTTGTGATAACTTACGCTAGACGGGTGCGGTCAAAAGCGAAAGGCAAATATTCTAAGACAGAAAATGAATGCCTGGCCATTATTTGGGCTACAGCGAAATTCCACCCATACCTATATGGCAGACCATTCAAAGTCGTCAGCGGCCTTTAAGTGTTGTGTTGGCTATGCGAACTTCAAGGACCCTTCAGGACGCCCGGCACGGTGGAGCCTCAGACTGCAAGAATATGACATCACTGTAATCTATAGGTCCGGACGAAAACAATCTGATGCTACTGACCGGCCGCTGCAAGAAGACGAGCATGACGACGCCTTCCATGGAATAATAAGCGCGGAAGACTTCGCTGAACAGCAACGTGCAGACGCGGAGCTAAAAAGTCATGTCCTGCATTTGGAAGGGAACACCGACATTGTGCCTACGGTATTTAAGCGAGGATGGTCTTCATTCTCGCTTACAAACAACCTTCTCGTAATGAAGAAATTCCCATCAGTCCCCGCTAACTACCTTCTTCCTGTTCCCTCAGCTGTGCGTTCAGAAGTACTGCTCGCCCTACATGACAATCCGACCGCTCGGCACCTCGGACTCTCCCGGATGCTATCGAGGATACAGGAAGAGTGTTACGGGCCGCGCCTGACTGACGACGTCAACTGTAACGTCAAGACATGCGAAGACTGTCAGCTACACAAAACAACGCCGACAAAGCACACGGGATTACTATAGGCGAACGAGCCTCCTTCCCGACCATTGCCGCAGATCGGGATGAATTTGTTGGGGCCCTTTCCGACATCAGAATCCGGAAATAAGTGGATCGTGGTGGTGATGGACTACCCTACCCGCTTTGCTGAAATAGGCTCTGCCGAAAGGTAGCGGAGCTGAAGTGGCGAAATCAAGCCCGACCTTCATGGAGCGAACTTCCCCGACGAACTTTGCGCGTCATAAAATGTAGGGAGATGCGCCGCCACGTTTTCGCTTCGCCGCCACTCATGCGATGATCCAGCGGCGAACGCCACCGAGCCGCTATCAATGTGACCAGCCGTAACGGAGGAGATTACTGTTTCTTAAATGTAACCGACAGTAATGTTTGCCACGTTACGACACTTAATAACGCCATAACTTAGTGTTTGAAAATTATTGCGCCGGTATTTCTTCCATTTACGCCTGCCTATTTGCATCCTCCAGAAAGCGCAGAAAACTGCTTAGCTCTGCAAACATTGGATCTATGCGGATGTAGTGGTTAGTGGGGAGAGAGAACACCGACAACGTGCGGACCGCTCGAACACATCGGTAGACAGTCTAGGATCTGTTTAGGTGTCGCGTGCTAGGGTCCGTCCCGGTCATGTCCACACTCGGCGGCCACCTCTTCCCATGCTGTCGTCACGTTGCGCTGGTCTTTGTAGTCGGGCCTGCAGCAGTCCCACAGCACTGGTCGCTTTTCCACAGCGGTTATCAGTCTATCATTGAATTCCACGCGCGCGGCCTTCAATGACTTCTTTTGCGAATGTGCTGGCTGGTCGTGCACTTCTTGCGTGTTCACTACGCACGGGAAATGTTGCGGCACTACAAAAAGAAAAAATTACGTGCGGGAGCACACAAGCGATGATCGTGGGTATACCGCCGCCATCAATCCCATGATGCAGCGGCCGGAAGTGCGGGCTCCTGATTGGCTCGGGCATGTCGCCGCGCGCTGAACGCTTACAGCAGCGGGCGAAAATATCCGTCCTCTCTAAATCGGTGGCGCGCGTCCTGAATTCTGACGCCGGCCGTCGAGCGGCGGCCGTCGGACAAAGTTCGTCGCTTGGACGCCGGAAACTTGTTCTGTAAAGGCCGCGCTTTATTCGTCGAGAACACCCTTGCGATATGGTGCCCAGAAGTCTGCATCACCGACAGAGGAATGATCTTTACAGCGGAGCTCCTTCAAGCCATACTCCAATAGAGCCCCACAAGCCACAGGAGGAGAGCTGCCTACCTCCCGTTGACGAATGGCCTGGATAAGACCCTAGCCGACATGCTAGCAATGTACGTCGACGTCGAACACGAGCGCTGAGATGCCGTCCTACGGTACGTAACCTACGCTTACAACTTGGTGGTGCAAGAAACAACACAGATCGCGCCGTTTAAGCTGGTTTACGGCAGGAACACGACGGCGACTCTCGGTGCCACGCTGCAGCAAGTCACCAACGAAGAGAATCTTGACGTCGCCACCTATATCCAGCGCACCGAAGAAGCCCGACAGCTCACCTGCCTGCGGATATAGAACCTGCCGAGGGCCGACAGCCGTCACTACAACCTTCCACGATGCTACGTCGAGTACGAGCCCAGCGAACGTGTTTCGGTTTGGGCACCAAAACACTGACGAGGTCTTAGCGGGAAGCCTTTACGCCGCTATTTCGGATCCTACAAGATCCTCCGAAGCATTGGCGCACTCAACTATGACATCGTGCCAGACGGCATTTCACTATAACAGGGGCGCCACTCACGACTTAATATAGTCTAAGTTGCGCGACTTAAGGCGTTCTACGAGCGCTAACGAACTTTAGGATTTCGTTTAGCGGAACTTTGGACTTCCTTTTTTTTAGTGCTGGACTTTGTTTCAGTTTTGTTTTGTTACTTTTGTTGAATAAATGTCACTTTGTGTTTCGCTCTCCTGTTATGCTTGTAGAATAGGGGGATGGTTCTTGAGAGGGAGGCATTCACGCGTGGACTTCTTTCTCTTTTTGGATGAGCACTTTTCACCGACTAACAAATGTTATCGCTCAGCGCCGCACGCGCCTGCATGTGTCGGTAGTTTCTCGAATCTTATCAACGATTCTGTTGTCACCAAAGCTTCTGTAATCTGATTGCATGTGTGACGCGAATTCTGTAGAAATTTCTGGAAGACACGCGGGCACCACCCATTACTCTGGAACCTTCGATGAGTCGTGTATCAAACACCTACGCGCCTGACCAGCAGATCATGATTTTCGGCGATCGCCGACTGTGTTCGCCGCTGTCGTTCTATGAGTGTAGCCTGTTATTGAGGGCACAAGTTTGCCCAACAAAACGCTAGTTTCGCCAATCACACTTTTGCTGCCTTCTTCACTGTCACTACTAAGTGATAATACATAGCGACGAGAAGTGGAAATACATCTATTGTTGAAATTTAGCGTTGCGTGTGTCAAATGCGCCTTCCTGTTGTCCTCGTCGTTCAGCTTTTACTACAACAAAGCAAGATATGTCATACGAACAATCCCCTATAGCTATCCTCATCGACTTTCGTCTGCAAATTTACAGCATGAAATGTAAATGCGATTATTTGGTGTCTCTTAAACTACCACACCTTACACTACAACAGCTTGTATGCATTGTTGCAGGTTAGGGTAGCGTTTATGCTAGGAATCCTCCAGGCACAGGGCAGAGTAGGTTGGGGTGTAAGAGCCGAAGAAAATTGTTTATTTTACATTATTTACACTGGCTCCAAATATGAAAGCCCACTTCATGTAGGAGCACTTTACATGCCTGAGCTCACTGACTGTCTAAACGCATCAGGACACGTCAGAACACACCATTGCACCAAAGCTTTCCGCTTTTAAAGCAGTTCAATTTCCTAAGTTACTATACTAGAAAATCTGGTGAATTTGTCTCGGCTAATCACAATCCTCGAATCGCTTGCACAATCCCACCCATGACGTCGCACCTTTCCACCGGACTCCGCCCCCAAAGTTGCGCAATCGCCCCCGCATACGAGCCAACCACGTGGCAATTTGAGATAGTGAAGTCAACCCGGTTCCCACGGAAGTCCTCGACGTTGGCCTCTTGCATCAATTAGTGGGCTCTCCGTGATGGCCAGAGTCAGGAGGCTGGCCTTCGCACTAGTTTCTTCTTCCAAGGAGGGTGCAGGCTGTTGTGTCCTCGATGTGAGCTACTGTGTTTGCACGTCACAGTATATGTTGGGCCTCGTCGCCGTCGGGGCGGGTGCTGATGAAGAGGCCCCCTTGTCGGACGCACCTAAGCAATGTCCGGTGCCGTTTCGAGACATAACTGCATCTGGTGATGCTCACACCGCTGTCGGCATGTAGCTGCCGCCGCAAACCCCTTACGTAATACATGTGTTGTACACGGGTTCCGACGAACCTGCCAATAACAATGTCTCGGACAGCTGCCCTTGCTTTGAGACCGCCTGTTTAGGGGCAGACCACATGCTATCGAGCCAACGTTATTGTCATGTTCCCTAATAGTGCTGTGGTTGCTATCGTGATCACTGTCATCATCATGTTCTATGTCGCCCTCTAAAACTGAAAGTTTTGGAACACAGCACACATCGCGACGACACTGGCGCGCACCTTCCGGTTCGTAGAGGAGGATGCGGTACCGCTTGAGACAGTAGAAACGGCTCCTCAAGAGCCCAATGCACCTCTCCAGCACAGAACGTATGGTGGCGTGAGCTGTGTTGTACTGTCTACTGGCTGTTACCATTGAAGGATGGCCGCAAACCGGGGTCAGGAGCCATGGCTCCAAGAGGTAGCCACTGTCACCTGCAGGAAGATGGAAATAGTGCAGCATCATTCATCAAAGGAACAGTTCAGATGTTGAAGACCCTGTAGATTACTGTTGTGAGTTCCAGGTAAAAGCCTGATTTGGGCATGCCCACCCCAACGCAAAACATTAACCAAATTACAAGCGCACTACTAAGCGCCCACCAGAAGCGGAGTAAACACTCATCGGTGCTACCAATGACACAGTAGTAGAACTAATGTGTGTTCATTTCTTATGCCTCAGGCAGGAACTGGGTACTGTGATAGTAGTAGCACTAACACGTGTTGCTTTCTTCTGCTCCTGGAAGGCTATTGGTAGCATGCTTGTAACTTAGGTAACACTTTGAATACTTTCAGTGGTAGCACTAATTGCTTTAATTTCTTCTACTCCTGGCAGGCACTTACTCATCTGCTTGTAATTTAGTTGAAAGCTTGCGTTGTGGCGCACATGCCGTTCTATTCGCTACTGAAGCGTGACTGCTAGAAACATATTTTGTCTCACCGAGGAGGTATTCCCCGGCGTTTGCGATGCACCCGGCTTAGAGCTGCCGGCACAGCCATGTCGTCGGCCAGAAGAACAAGACGTGGTCGATCCCCGGTCGCATAAGACCTACTACCAAGATCTTCAAGGCAACGGCGCAGATGTGAGAAAAATATGAACAGAGAAAATCCTCGTCGACAAGTGCAACATAACCGTCAAGAGAAGCAGGTACGGGCGCCCTAGAAAACATGACGTACCCTTACGAAAATGCAATTTGGGGCATAGTATTCCTTGCTGCACATTAGCGCAGCCTTTCAGTTACCCTTGGGCGCAATAATAGCAATGAGGCGTCCATCCGCGCATCCGATTACGCCAGGAATAGCTTCGCACCAAAGGCAGCCCTCCTTCACGGCTGCCTTTTCTCGGAATTACACGGTAATGGTTCCGCCTGTTGCCCGCCTCTGCGTTTACGACAGCATCTCACACGTGTCCCGCGCTCTCGCTCACGCCGGAATGCGGCAAACGGATCGTCTCCTCCCTCGCTATGGACACTTGGAAGGTCGCGTTGGCGAAGACGCGCCGGGCACGGTACAGCTTCCGCTCCACCCACAGTCCTGCCGCTCGCTCCGCTTCTAGTTGTCCCGCCAATTGCTCGCACAAATACCCCGCCATTTCCTTCGATAAGTGACAATGCCGTCGAAAATGGTCATCCGGCATGTCAAACGCTTCGTCCGGCTTTCTGGGTTTACGTCGACGATTGCGAAGAGCCACCGCCACAGCGATCAGAGCGACAGCCATTTTGTGTGCCTTCTGAAGCGACCCTGACTCCGGCGGTGGCAAAAGATTAAGTCTTATGTCCGCAGAATGAGTGCGTAAACGTCACTTTGACATTTCGGGTTTTTGCGAAAGTCCTACGTGGCGTGATCGACATACACGATGGGCGTGGCCATGTCATTTTTGACGAGTTGCAGCTGGGGCGGATGGCGGCAAAGGCATTAAAAAAAGCAGCGCCCTTCCACTCTGTGTAGAAGTACGACCAGCGAAGTTGTGTATGTAGGACCCTAATGGCGAACTGCACCTCGATCCACCGCGGGTCGGCCCGGCATTGCACTATCTTCGGCATCAACTCATGTATGGAGGGTGCTTAACACCTGCTTCACCTCCGCCGCGGATCGACCTGGCATTGCACTATTGTCGGCATCAGCCGACGTCTGGGAAATTTTGTGTGTAAACACGGACAAGATCCAACGGGAGCAAGCCCTTAACACCTTCGCTGTAAAAAAGTAACAGAATTGCTACAAATCGCGCCCCAGAAGTTACCTTGCAAGCGCGTCTTTTTTTTAAAGCAATACCCTCGAATGGCCTATTGAGCTAAAAAAAACACGGCACTTTTCGTCTGTAGAGCGAAAAAATGACATACATTCCCCTTGGATGCGACGCGACGTCATTAGCGCGTCTCGGCGGAGCAGAGTAGGTAACGGGGTACGCCTGCTGCCGCAATAGCACGCCAGGCGTTGGGTGAGAAAGACCTTCGCCACGTCATGTCACCCTTGCGTCATCCACGCGTTGCTTGACTGCGCAAGCTCTCGTGTGCACTCTAAATGCGCCTCAGTAAGGTCAAATCACAGTGAACCAAGCGCATCAACGCACCCGCTTGTCCTCGAGGGGTTCGTAACTCGAAGGACCGCTCAGCGGTGGTCAATGTGACATTATTACATTCGCATTCACAAGTCACGAGAAGGGCTTATACTCCATATCACTAGTTGCTAGGAGTACTGGTGAAGCTAGAGCGCTCCTTGGCCAACGGCAAGGCGGAATTCCCCTCAGTACGTGTTCATCCTTGCAGCGTCGCCTGCTCCGAGTCTGCTTACCATACTTTCGATGCACCCTGCATTGTTGGTGGAGTGACGCGACAAATGTTTTTGTGTAATAATTACAGACTGCGTTTCCTTAAATGCACAGCGGGGGTTAGCTTCATCCATACGCTTTCTGAGCAGTTCAATGCAGCATCCTTAGCCAATTTTAGCAAGCGCGAAGACCCTGGTAAATGTTCCCACAAGCCGAGCAGTCTGCTCAGCGTCTATGTAGCGTTTGGTCGCCACCGCCATCACGTGCCATACTAAGCGGAGCAATAAATTAATGATAGCGTGAACAATTACGCCTTTGTAGCGTTTCGCTACACGTCGTCAACATCGTTAACACATAACCAGCGCTGATGCTGTGGCGCCATTTGCTAAATGCAATTCGAATCAATTTTACTGCTCGGCGCTGCCTATGTTGTCTTAGCAGCGTCAAAAGAAACAGCTGATTTCAATAACAAAGACAGAACATACGTAATGTTTTATTCTCAGCATGAGATGAGAGTAAGCGATGATGGATTTCACCATTTATTTCTTGCTGTCAGGGCGGAGAGCCATTAACAAGCGCGAATTGGGATTAAAGCATGCGGTGCTGCCATTCTGCTACATAATCACGGTTAGGGCGGCTATTAATGTTTCCGTGGTAACCATCACAGTACTTATTGAGTATACAACGTGCATGCGCAAAGGACCTAACATCTTACGTATTGTTGTAAAGTATCATGTGTCAAGCATAAGATGAAACTCCCTTATCCCGCTAGTAATCAGACAGTTTAGCCGGTAAACTCTGCTTTGCCGGCTTTCTTTTCTTTATTGCCTGTCGTTGGTACATAACATTCCACCAAAACAGAAATATCAATGGGAATACACAAATTGCAATGTTCCTATTCAACCAGCCTCGTGTGCACCTCGTACCTTCGGCACTGCTACAAGTCACTTCGGAGGTGGAGTGTAGGTGTCCTCAGTTCTTTTTTTTTTTTGTCATACAACATTGCTCGGTGAGTTAAAGTGCATGCGTAACGTTCCAATGAATGTATACGGCTCAGCCTTTGGGTATAGTTTCGACCCAAACAGACACGCCCTCCGCAGTTCTGGTTGGAGCCGAATTATATTTTCGAAACAATCCCTGTTGTAGAATACAGCCGTATCAACAACTTTAATAAATTTCGTGACGTCCTGTCGAATACTTACTGAAAATTTTGGCCAACACAAAAGAAAAACCTGCGTTTTTATACAGATTCGCCAGCAACAATAGCCTTTTAGTGCAATATGCGTCGAGAACAGTAGACAAAGGATGAAAACGCGATTTTATAGGTTATAGTTTCTTATAATGCGTTTGAAGCCAGGGTATTTACAAACGCCAGTAGCCGCATCATGCCGACAACCTCGCGTGTGGCGGCTAGTGACGTCTTCGCGAATGCATGCTTGTAATGTCATTGATTTGTCAAATAAGCTCTCTGAATGCATTGCTCAACGTTGTAACATTAAGAGCTCTTCGTTCACGAGAGACGCAAGCTTGTTTTCGTATATGGGTAGAAAAACTGCTTTCTGTAAAGTATTTTTGTATCTTTGATAACGCCAAACTTCTAGTGAACATACTTCCAGAACTTTTACTGTGTTCTCGAATTTTCTCTTGATTGTGCTAGAGGTGGCCAGTACTTGACAGGGGTGCAGTTCTTCTCAAAGGCCGCGCGTATTTTTAGATCGTACTCATTATTGCAGACCCTTTAATTGAATCAGATCAGACACATGAAAGAGTACATTTCAGGAGGGAAGTCTCCGAGTCGCTTTGTGGTGTCAGCAAAATTGGCATATTAAGAAAAGCATGCAATCACAAAGCAAGACGTGGAGGCAAAGAGCGGACATTAATTTAACAGTTACATCAGGGAAAAAAGTATTGTAACAACAGTTCTTCACACAACAGCAGGCATTCGATTGTAAAAACAACAATGTAGCCCGACGGCTGCGTTTATTTTAGTATTACTGCAGAGTGAATTGTGGGCAAACAAGCAAAGTCTAACCCTAGAGTCAATAGTTCGATAGGGGAAAATGGGGCCTTCTTCCGGTGCTCATTGGCTACCTGTTCTTTGCGGTATGTCACATGAACCGTCGGGGATATCAGCTGTCGGCTGGTGGCAACATGGTTGGTCGATGTTTTATGTTCACGCACAAAGCATTTTTACTCACGCTGAAAGTGTATTGCTAGTAAACCAGATATAAATGGCAAAAACTAACGCATGCCGCAATCTAACAAAATTTAAAGTTGCCCCCAAAAATCAGCAAGACATAATAACGTCCCACCCTAAACCAGATAGTGAGTTCAATTCACATATGCATCCAGGGAGTGTACTTCTTTGGTGGTTAGCGCTATTGATGCCTCGGTTATGCATTTGTCGCGCCTTTTCCAAATGTAGCATGCATGCCTCCTCTTCCATGCAGGCTTTCACGTCTTTGTTGCTCCAAAGAACACACGTAGAATAAAAAAAATAGGCCGAAGAATAACTAGCCGCGCGAACCAAAAGGATTACTTGAAAGGTAGGTACTACGTGATTTTCGTTAGCGCGAGGCAAAGCGAGCCGCGTAAACGGAACATCAAACAATAGCGTAATGCAGAGGGGGCCGCGCGAACCGAACTGGAAAAGTTTAGCGGTCACACGCAAGTACGGTCGCTTGAAAGCAATATCTGTCCAGCAAAAACTGCGCGTATGTTATTGAACAAACTTACCTCGCACATGCGGGTATTCGAGGGCGCGAAGCTTTTGCGGTCAATTCTGTGCTGCCACGGAGAACGCCAATACCGGTCGTCCTTCCCGCACAGAATGCAGAAAAAATGTCTTTCCGCACTTCGTTTGGTTGCCACACACGAAGGCACAGCAACCAGGCGTAATGTTACGGTAACTTGTGTGGCCCGTGCTCGCCACTAACAAAGTGCTGTCGCCAACCACAAAGTGTGCGTTCTCCGTCCGCGTTGCGTCCGCTTCGTGTTCGACGTGCCTGCTTAAACCGCTTGGAAGGGATATGGCGGCAAACGGTCACCTGACACGAGTGACCCAACCACATGTGGTCGCGGCAGGCGGTGGCGCGCGGAAACCAAATGCGAGACTCTGAATTTTTTTTCAGTGACTCTAGTAGTGTGCGGCGCGTGGTGCCATCTGCAAATGCGCCCTCTCGAACCTTCATGCACGTTCTTCTGTTTTTACAGCGAATCTGTTGGTGCAGCTAGAAACGATTAAAAGCGGTATACTGTCACGCTGGTATGACGGTGACGAATTTGACTGTGCCACAACATGGGAGTCGCAAAACTAATTTTTATTGGGTGAGTCTTTGCACACGAAAGCAAGCTAGTCTCAGGCATAAGGATCTGATCCACGCATCGGGCTGCTTCGGCTACTTTCAGCGTAGATCCCGACGCGAACGTTCGTGCTCGCGTGCGTTACAATATGTAACGCACGCGAGCACTAACGACACATTTTATAACAGCCTGCGTGAATTTCAACCAGCTGGCAATGCTGAACATGCTAAGGCCACGATCGTTCACATACTTGTTTCTCGTCAAGGCCGACTAGCTTTCACTGCCATAGGAAATATATGAACACTCCAGGCTCATCTCTGCAGTCATCTCTCATCTCTGGATCTCATCTCTCATCTCTGCTCATCTCTGCAGGTTCCGCATAAATTCCAAAGGCAATACAATCGCCGCCGCGTGCCGCATGGTGTACGTGGGAGTGAACGCGTGCGATGGTGAGCCTGCGAACGCGACTCCATTGGCTCAATCTCGCGTCTGCGAGTGAGAAAGGCGGGGCGGAAGCGCGTCCTCTTCTGTCGCGCGCGAAGCACAGGGGTGAGGTGAGGAAGTTCATCTCCAGATCATTTGAAAGTAGCGACCCTCTCCTCCGCGTGGTTCTTTCCTCCTAGATTCTCCTCGCCCGCCAGCTGCGCGCGCTGCGCACGGCACGCTTTTTCTCCTGTGCTCCCGCGGCCGCGCCGCAGCATTCTATGGAGGTGAGCTATTTTGGGTCATTCGCGCGCCCCAGTGGTGTTGAAAATTTTGACAAATGCTGATAACGGCGTCGATAATGCTGAAGGCAACGTTTATGAGGAGGTTGTCTGTCTCTTAAAGCCGCGTGAACGGGGTATGCTGATGTAAAGGGAGCTTTGAGGCGAGTTCTCTATTCCAGACAATTTTTATGCCACATGATGAGATACTTTACTTTGTGCGTCTGATCTTGTATTGCTTGTGGCAAATCCCTATGCGTGCGGCTTATTAAGCGAAAGCCTTAAATCTCTGTTTGAAGGTCGCGTTGTGAGGGATAGAAAATATCAGTGACTCAAGCAAGGCCGGAAGCAAACCAAAGCATGTCCAGCCGCGATAAGAGATGATTTCTGATTAGCAAAGTCATTAATGATTGATCAGTGATTGTATTAAGATGGAATTATGTGTATTAAGAAGGATTACGGTGTATTATGTAGAATTAAAGTGGATTAAGGTCTATGAAGGTGGATTAGGGTGGATAGAGGTGCATTAGGGAGGATTATGGTGGATTAAGGTTTATGAAGGAGGATGGAGGTGGATTAGAGTGAAATATGTTGCAGTGCTAAGCATTACTGCCTGCAGAAAATTCTCTGCATTACTAGATCATGACCACAACCATTACTGATTGCTCAACCTTCAAATCAAAGCTCACTGGTGGAATGATTTCGGCTCGTGTTAAATCAATGGAAATGCTTGCCCGCAGAACAAAACAGCAGTAAGATGGTTTTAGAACTTTCGCTTTGAAAGCGAACATTCCTCGCCTCCCCCTAGATGTCGATATCAATAGCAAGCGTGGCGATCATGTGAGCACCCCCTGCACATTGCATGTATTCGTGAGAAAACCAAATAATAATCGTCGCCCACTCATGCGTACGTGGAAGTGCAGTTGAATACAAATTCCAAAAAATCCATGGTGTCCTTAGGTATCTCCTAAGAGCCACGAATACGAATGCCTTGTAAAGCCTACTGTAATTCACCTTAATCCAAATTAATGTACCCTAATTCACAGTAAGCCACCATAATCTTCCTTAATCCACCCTAATCCGTCATAATCCTCCTTCATCCACCTTCACCCACTTTAGTCCTCCTCTAATACATCTTAATCCTTGCTCATGCACCTTAATCCTCCTTTATACACCCTAATTCATCTAAGTCCTCTTAATCCACCCTAATCAGTCTTAATACTCCTTTGTTAAACATAATTCAACGTAATGCACTATAATTGACCTTAACCCACACTAATCCGCATTAATTTCCCTAATCGGGCCCCAATCCTCCTCCATCACCCTAACCTTCTTCGTCCACCTTAATCCTCCTTAATAAACCCCAATTAACCTTCATCCTCCCTAATACACCTTAGTTGAATAACTAATGAATCATTAATTAACTTGGCTTATCATTCATCTCTTATACATGCCTGCACATGCTTTGGGTGACCTCTGGCCTTCCTGAATCCCGTGATATTTTCTGTTCCCAACGCGACCTTGAAACAGATATCTACTGGCTGTCGCCTTAAAAAAATGCAATGCGGACTAGCTAGCGCTCATCACCTGCAATGCCATGGGTATAGTTGCTACTAATTTTTTCAGGGCCTGCACTAACTGAATGACTGACGCACATATCGACGTAAGCTGAAAATAATAGCTCCTCTACAAGCCGCTATTTCAATTTTCAGTAAAACAGGCAACGGATCCTAACAATTTCGAAAGTTTGACAGACAGATTGTATCTTCGCACGTAAATGTTCACAGCGGAAAGCAGAATCCATAGTGCTGCATTTCTGACTGAACAACAACAGTTGGAGACGTGCGAAGTGACGGAGTCCCAGCACAATATTAAGTATACTGAGGAGAACTCCATTTTTATTCAACATACAAATTTGGAGGTAGTCTAGAGGAGCCGCTGTTCAGAAATCCATTCAGCAGCTCATGGAAGATGATTACCTAAGTTAGTGAATAGCCCGGGCTACCATCGACGGGTGTTCACGGCACCCATTTCCTGTAGCACGTAAACGGTGTTCGCTGTCTTCGCCAATCTATGGAGCCCAGTGTTAACGTCATTTGCGCCCCATGGGCAACGGCTTGCTTCCAATTCTTCTTAGGCAATGCGCCTGTTGACGTCAATATACTAATCAGTGCAATACCTGTTCTATATTCCTGGCCGGCCTCCCCTGCACTATCATTCGCCATGTACACTTATTGGCGGTTGAGGGTCCGCTCTTTCTTCAGCACTCTCTAGAGCGCCGCACGCTAGAAGTCCCAATATCGTTTCTTCCCTCTTGACGCTAAACACTGCGACCTCGTGTGTGCACACTAATAGGACAGAGACTGAACCGCGGAGAAATGCGAATCCAATGTGTCCTTACAAGTCACGCGCGCGGAGGCGAAAGGTTAACCCCGTTTCTCCCCGAGTGGTGACGTCATTCGCTGAGATTCAGAAAACTGCCAAGGTTGTTCGAAAGAAAGTTGTTAGCTTTAAAAGTTTCACATAAGGCTACATTAGATGTTTAATGTGCACCCACCTGGAAGAAACGCTAGACCCCTACACTGACTTGCAGTCACTCGCCTCACGAAACAATTATTTCAAAGAAAGCTCACCGCTCTGAAGTTCCCTACAATTTGGGGCAACGCTAAGATAATTTTATTTGGAGAGATCTCGGTCGGGCCTTTGGTGACTGATATCGCAGAAAATCCAAAAATTGTCTTCGATTACAGACGCTACGGCCTATCAAACCGCTTCCAAAATGCCGTGAATAATTCGCTTCCGCGTTTCGCTGTTTTTTTTTTCTTGCAGCTTAGCTTTACTTTTTTGTACAGTGGCAATGGAAATAGATCAGCGCGAGTAACCAGCGATTGCAGCGGCGAAATTACCAGCTGCAGCTAACGAGCAAGAGTGCCGGGCCATTCCCACCCTTCACACTCGAGGTCAGTTCGAACTATCAGTTGTAGCTTGGGAGTAATTATTCCGTTCGACGGCTGGTTACCGCACGAGTCAGAACTGAACAGATCGTGATAATGATCCTTGATCCCGCTGCCGCCGATGCAGATAAACGCTGACTTGGCCACGTGACAAACATGAGAGACAGCCCAGCACTCTCGCTATCTGCATACGCCTGCGCGACAGCTTCAAGTATGGCGATTTCGCTGCCCCGGTCGCCGGTCCCTTCCTCTACCATTGTGACAGCACGCACAACGAAGTTCTTGCCCCGCAATAAGCAGATGCCAAAATAAATATTGACGATGCATGACTCTATTTTGAAATTCACAATGTTTACTGTAAAACACTGTAGTAAATATTATGCAACCCACGATGTAAAAATGAACACAGCCATTCTTGAGCACAGCATGACGGAATTGTTAAAGAAAGCGAAGAGGTTCCACGGTCATCACAATAACAGAAACATAATACGGCGTGGTTAATGACAACTAAGAAAAATATGCCTGCAAGCTTTCACGGAACAGCTGAAAGATTTATCAATAAGAAATACCTTTGTCAACATCTCAATAGACTTTGTCAGTGCTAGTACATAACAGGTAGGAACCTTTCATCAGTGGGAAATGCACACGTTATCTAACGATAGAGTTTTTCAGAAATGAACAGTATCAATACATTAAGAAAAATATTTTGAAGAATACATTTAGAGACGATAGTAATATTAAAGGGTACAAAAATTGACTTCCCGCTTCCAGTAAAAAATTGTTTGTGCCTGCAAACAGCACAACCATAATAAATATTGTAGTGCATCTTTTCAAGTAACTGAAACCTGAAGCTACGTGCCAAACTTTCTTCAATAAGGAAAATTGGATACAGACGGAAATGTGGTCCAGGCAGCAAACTCTTACGGTGATAATAAAAAGAAAACCTTCATTCTTTGTTATTCTGCACACAAGTTTCTAACCATAAGAAACCAAGAGAAACCCATCAGAACTAAGGGGAACTTATCTGCAGTTCTCAATTTGTGAGAAATGAACTTTAGTGTTGAATCAATGCTCTGTCTGTGTCTCTATTCATCCGGTCTGCCGTTGTTTTTGCTTTGTTTTAAAATCCCGAGAAATGATTACCCTAAAAGTAGACGAGGCGAAAGCCTCCCGCTGGTGGAATCCGAACCCGCAGCCTCCACATTATGCGTGCGTTTCATTAACAATTTTACTGCGGTGGCGACTGTTTCCACGTCCACATTCATGTTTCATTCTATAGCGAGGGTCCGGACTCCAGCATGTTTGATGCCTTCAGGTAGCGTACGAAAGTATATTAGTTAACCGTCTGCGCCCAAGACGTTCACGCTCTACATGACGCCCTCTGTCAAAAAAGGGTCTTCCACATCCGCCACCATGGTCTTGAGTGGCGCTGCCTAACACTCCCAGAGGTAAATGGTGTATTCATAGAAAAATACCCAATAATGTGCACGCGGGAACAGCCGCTTCCATAGCACACTTCGTGGTACAACGCACAGGTAGTAAGCCGGCAGATGCTGGCTCCGTTCCCAAACGCCGGCAAGTTGTTTGTTTCGTCCACATTATGTCCAGTTCGGCATACATCTCCATTCTTCTAGGCTTTCCGCCGAGCGCAAGCGATTTACTGAACTAACTAAATGTTTAATAGTAAAATTCCCTCAGATAATGCGTGAAGTACGACTTGCGCACAAGCTGCAGACATCATAGCTTCGGATTGTTATTCGAATATAAGAGAAAATATAATTTTGTTAAGCGCAAACTCAGACAAAGCCCTTTTCCAGCTGCCATTTGAAGTCTACTCGAGCGGCCTTGGCCGCTAGGTGATGGTACCGCTAGCGCAGCATACATCCTCATTCTTGTAGGACATCTGCCTAGCTGAAGTACGTCATTCGACTAATTCAATTTCTCAAAGTAAAATGTGTCACAAAATTCGCAAAGTACGCCTTACACACATCCTACAGACATGATAGCATCAGACTGTAATTCGATTATACGAGAAAACATAATTCTCTTCCAGAGAAACTCAACAGAAAGCCTTCCTGTGACCGTTTGTTTTTGAGTGAGCACCCCACGAAAAATTTCGATAACTAGAGAATAACAGCCCCCCCCCCTTCGCTGCAAAACTACAAATAAGTTTCCATACGTTATCCTTTCTTTCTTTTTTTTTTTAATCTGCGGACACATGTGGTCATGATTGCAAAAATTGGGCCCCTCGGTATCCCTTTTTTTTAAGTACATTTCCAGTGGTGTCTCATCCCGCTGAAACATAAAAGATTGTTTACACCAAAGCTTTTCGAAAAAAATTCTCACCGCCTCACGTAATAAGTAGAAACAGCCCAATTTACAGATAAATTTGTGTAGGTAATTAAAAAATATCCGCCAAATTTTGACAGTTGTACAGTATATACATACCACAGACCTATTGTCATGGTAACGCGAAAACAGATCTCATGGAAAACTAATCTTCGTGGAAGCACTATTCTTCCAGTCGCTACAGCCCCGGTAGCAGAGTCCTAAAACATTATCAATCGGATTAGAAGAATTGTAAGGTCGGGTGAATTGATGCACATCTATGTTAGTAGCACGCGAATAAAAAGAAACATTTAAGAGGGAGGAAGCACATTCGCTGTGTCGTGCTACACAAAGACAAAAACAGGTTTGTGTGGTACAAAACCTCGCAACAAAAAGCCAGAGAATTATGGGATCGTATCTCCAAGCATGGACTAACCCTACTAAAAGATCCTGAAATCCCGACGAGAGAAGGAAATGGCGTTTCCAAGGACACCACATCGGACCTTACTCTCATAGGGGGACACATAACCGCACGATGGTGTAACACGGGGGAGGTCTTGGGGAGCGACCACAGAATAATAGAGACGGTGGTAGAACACAGCATACCAAGTCCCGAACCCAAGAAAATCGAAGAGGTAAATTGGAACTTATTTACTTAGAAATATGCTGAAAATAAGGAGCTCAAAGATGTAGGTCATTGGAGCAGCGCCCTGTTGGAAGCGGTTGAAGAGGCCACCGAGAAGGCGGAGGCAGATGAAGCGCAAGAGGTAGCAGACCGGAAAATGGTCGGACTATGCAGGAAGAAGAGGCAGCTACAGCAAAAACTGAAAGAGAATAGAAGCAATAGGAACATTAGAAGGGCATTAGTGCACCTGAACGTAGAGATTGAAGAATACGCGCTCGAACTCACGAAACGAAATTGTAATAGCATATGCGAGCACTTGGATCACACAATTGGTAAATCAAATGCTTGCCAACTATTGAGGCACCTATTACATCCCCAAAGCAGCAACTCAGAGACGCGTAGAAACATGCACAAATTAGTGTATAAGTACGAAGGTAGTAATAGCCATTTGTTCACCGATGTTAAGGATGGATATCTTAAATGCGGCCTGCAACAAACACTACCGGACTATAATGAGGACGGGAACCCCCTCTTGGTCAGCCGCGTCACGGTACACTCTCAAACAAAATTACACCCTTTTGCCACACAACAATAATCGTCATCTGTCTCGTCCGCATTTCCTTTCTTTAACGCGGCGAGCCTGGTACTTTCCAGAAACGAACGGCATGCGCGTTATCAGCATGACATGGCATTCCCGAGAGGAAAGTAGCGTGCGCGGCGTTTTCAAGAAAGGAAACACAAACAAGGCAGATGAAGATTATCGTTGTGTGGCAGAGATACACCTCAAAGGGTGCAACTTGGCCTAAGAGTGTCGAAGAGGTTAGGGCCGAGCCGACTCGACTAAGGGCGAAAACAGCTGCAGGACCCGACAGAATCAGCAATCGGATGTTGTGGAACCTAGACGACAAGTCAATAGTAAACCTAACCAATTTTATGCAAAAGGGTTGGGAGACGGGTAAAATCATCCCCAAACAATTGAAGGAGTCTAAATTAGTCCTAATTCCAAAACCAGGGAGAAATCTGAGTCTCAAATACCTCAGATCAATATCCCTCACGTCATGCGTCGGGAAACTAATGGAACGTTTCATATAATCTAGAATCAGCAGGCACTTGAAAGACCAAGACATGTACCCTCACACGATGATATGGATTCAGAGTACACCTATCAGTCTGCGATGTAACGCTACAGCTTAAAGAGCAAATTCTCGACCACGAAACGGAGGACACGAAGGCCGTCATTGGCTTGGACGTGGCCAAAGCGTTTGACAACGTAGTCCGCAAGGCAATATTAGAACAATTGAGTAGCCTTTAAACGTGGAGAGACATACTTACGAGTATATAAAGGACTTCCTGACTGAGAGAGCGCTAACGGTCCATCTAGGGGGTAACGAGAAGAAAGGGATACAGCTCAGCAGCAAGAGGACACCGCAGGGCTCTGTACTCTCACCCACTCTCTTAAACATAGTAATGATGGGACTCCCGCACAAACTTAAGAACGTACAAGGTCTAGAACGTACGATCTATGAGGACGAAGCAGTGACGCCCACATAGAAAAAAACGCTGCAAAAGGCGATCAATAGAATTGAAGAGCACTTAGAAAAGGCCGGACTTTAATGTTCAGCTACAAAGTCGCAGGCTGTCTTCATTATTGCACATAAAATGCGAGAGAAAATCCCTAACCACGGGATAAAACTCACTGTTAACGGGGACGCGATTCCAAACTTAAAAGCAATACGAATGTTAGGCCTGCACATTCAGGACAATGAAAGAAATACGGAAACAATCAGAAAGCTTGAAATGAGCGTAAGCCAATCATGGTCGACTCCTAAGAATAATCGCCAACAAGAAGGCAGACATGAGGGAGGCTAACCTATTAACGATAGTACAGTCCTTCGCGATCAGCAAGATCCCATACACAGCACCGTACCTTAAGCTAACAAGGGCCGACAAAACAAAACAGAAATCCACATTAGGAAAGGAGTTAAAACAGCCCTAAACCTGCCGCCATGCACATCTACGCAGAGGATACTAAAAATGGGCATTTCAAACACCCTAGAAGAGTTGATCGAAGCTACACTAGTCTCCCAGCAACAGAGACAAATGAGAAGCAAAGGCGGTCTGAGAATTCTAGAGAAACTAGGATACAAAACCCACAACAAAGTAAGAATCACGGGAGCCATTCCGTGACAAATCACAAACAGGATACGCATACCACCACTTCCGAAGAACATGCATCCCAGTCACCTCCAGGATAGGAGGAAAGCCAGGGTTAAAATATTACAAAAATCGCCAGATAAAAAGCAACGGGTTTTATACACGGATACAGCACAATATGAATGCAGGCTAGGTTTCGTCTCAGTGACGACACAAGGTAACGATGAGAATTCAAAGAGCTGTAGTACCAAGCAAAACAGAGTGCACGTTGCAGAGGAGGTGGCCATAGCACTAGCTTTGACTCAAGAAGCGGTCAAAATCACAGAGTCCGATTCCAAAACAGCCATCAGGAATCAAACCACAGGGAGAATCTCCAAAGAGGCATTCAACATATTAGAGAAAGGATCAATTCCAGATGAATTAGCAAACCTTATATGGACTCCTGCCCATGAAGGCTTGCCCGGCAACAAGAAAGCGTACGCATTGGCCCAAGAGCTTACTTTCCGGTACACCTATGCAGCCTCTCCAGCCAGAGAACCTCAGCAAAAAGAAGGCGTAAACACTAACCGCGAAATTCTCACTTGCTATAGAATGGGAAAGGAAACACTGCCAGAGGCGCATAAAAAACTAAGCAAGAAGAGATAACATGGCGGCAACTCTATGCAGGGGTGAAATGCAAGCCCTACATTCTGAAGAGATGGCACGGTAACACAGAGAACATGAATTGCAAGCCCTGCGGGGCAAAGGCGGACATGATCCACACAATATGGACATGTCCTAGATAAAACAAACAAGACAGGGAGAGACAATCTTTCAGACTTTAATGACCAGCTCGAAGGAAGATGATCAAGGAGAAGTCATCTGCATGGCCCTGGGCACCGCTGAGCTCCAAGGAGCATCAGCCAGCTGAAAAGGGACGAGCAAGCCGAAGAGGCAGTAAGACTCTTGACTCCTCGGGACTCTTTTTACGGGTGCAAATTAACGTTATTTCTCTCTCTCTCTTGAGGGGGCTATTGATGGTTGGTTTATGTGTTATTTGTAATTTGCTTATATAAAAAGCATCCACTATCCGAGTGATAAAACTTGTGAAGAGTGGAAAGCCTCGACATTTTGCGGCGGTGTTTAAGACTGGGAAGGTTGGCCCGGGGTTTCAGTGCTGCGACGCTAGCCAGACAAGAGCATCCTGGATAAATCAACCTCGCAGCACGATTTTGATGAATTCCAACATATCTGAAAGATTAATCTGATGTGGATCCCAAATTGGCGCTGGCATATTCGAGTTCCGGCCGTACCAGTGTTTGGTAAGCAAGTATCTTTAGAGGACGGAATGTGATGCAAGTTATGATATAAATAAGCGAGGGTGCTTTAGAATCATTTGTGATGTTAATTATGTCAGACGACCACGTGGGATGACGCCATACCAGACGCCGAGATATTAATATGAGTGCAAGGAAGATATTTGGGGAACCGTACATGGAGTTGTGGAATACGAAGACCGACGGTGGAAGGAAATTAGCGCAGTTTTCTTTGTGTTGAGGGACATCAACCTTATCAACCCTACTTTAACGTGGAAAAGCTCGGCCACAATTTTCCGATTGTTTGATAGCGTCTGAAAATAAGGTATTACAGCTGTCTTCTGCCTAGACTGTAAAAAAAGGTTTTAATTAAAAGAAAAATAGGTACTATCTCTACCGCAAAATACATTTTCTGTTAATGGTCTGTGACAGAAACTTGCTAAAATAAAAAAGACAATTTCTGTTCTTGTTCTCCAGCCTACAAATAGAATCAAAACTAATATATAACCGTTCGCAATTACTGCAAGTGCATGAAAAATTATAAGATAACATTTTAGAGTTTTTTTTTTTCATGTTTTTCTTGTATATACCACACACGATACGCTGTTTGTAATGCTGCTTTGATGCCCCGTGCCATAATCAAGATAGCTGCTCTTCGAGTCAAGGCATGTCGGCACCGCTCCGTTTCTTCTTTCGCCAATCGTAAGAGGTGAGTGGTTTTCTTTGTAAGTACATTACAAACAGTGCACGACGTATTCTTTTGCCTAATATTTCCCGCGTGTTCATGACATAGAACAGGACTACAATGTAGCCCGCAAGGAAAATTCAGGCGGACAGTGACAAAATTTAACAACTACGTGTTCCGACATTTACGCATGCGTTGCGCTTTGTGAGGCAATGTGTGATTTGAGTATTCATTTTAGCTTCATATTTTGTTATAGCTCTCTCTGGACAGATGTATTATTGTGTGTTCATGCCTTTCAGAATGTACTTGCTTTTACTGTGGCTGCGCGAAAGAGAAAAAAAGTATGCGTTAGCTCTCAATAAAGCTCACTCAACGACGTTAGCTCTTAGCTACGATCAAGTATTTAGTTTACCGAAGTATGCGGAAAGTGCTACTTATTTTTATGGTGTAATATTTTATTTCCTTTGATTTTGCCATATCAACAGGCCGCATATGAGGGCACACAGCATCTAGTATTTATTTTGTTGCTTCGTTAGCTGCGGCTCCCGTGTTTTAGGGCGTTACCGTAGTTGAATGATTTTGCCTGGCTACTGACTACGTTGTTTGATTTTGAAAATAGTTAGCGGGAACACTGGACTGTGTGGCTTGGTGTACTTCCTGCGCATTTCGAAAGCACAGCGCAGGGCGTGCTAGCACATGAGCCGCGAAAATCTGCGGCATCACGCTCGAGGCCACAAGGAATCGCTCGCATGTCGTCGGCTAACCTGACTTCGTGACTCTGACAAAGAATAACTAAATGCATGAGTAATGCACTGCAATAATAAGAAACAAACGGTCAAACTTAGCATAAATGGAACTGCAGCAAAAACATTTAGTAATGGAATTAAAGAAGGCAGCTTATCTGTCATTGTTTCACGTAACTAATACTTTACAGTAAACGTACTGTGTTCGCCGCTTTACATTATCAGGACTATTTTCCACCTTGTGCTATTCTGCTTCAAATTGTTACAAAAATAGGTGACGTGTGATTTGTTGGCGATCTAGGTACGGCGCACTCAAAGGAGTCGTGTCGGTATTTTATAGAGTAAATGCTGTAAATATTTGGTAATGAAATAAATACCGATTTTTTTTTCGTTTCTGCTATTCCACGTTACTGTAGACGAGACGTAGAGCAGACAATACATGGCAGTTCGGATTACAAGGGGCTCACGATGAATATAGTTTTATCTTTCATGCTTTGCTCCTGCGCGGCGTTTTCGGCGCTGATAGTAGAGGCGGTACACAAGAAAACGCGGTAACACAGGCTCCTCTATCCAAAGAGTGAAGACGTTAGCAAGCTCACATTGTGCGGAACGTGTGTTGTTAGGACTGGAAGGTCAATCCCACCGCTCGTAACCAGTTCTCAAGATTGGAGTCGGGCATGAATTAGATGGTAGCTGGCCCATGCCGTCGTCTAACTTATCCACGCCGAGGACGTTGTTTAAGGGAAGGACTGCTTCTCATCGAGAACGAGGAATATGGGTTTATTTACAGTATCTACATAAGGACGTTGCAGTTCATCAGTCTAGCATAACTGCGAGTGAAAGTACACTGAGCAGCCGCACAACAGCGGTTTATAAACACTCGGCCCTCCCTCAATCCCTAGGTGAGGGAAACGTTCGATCAGTAGACGTAGACGAGCCGCCTTTGAGCGGGAGGGCTTCGGCACCGGTTTCACGGACTCCACTGAGGGCAGACGGACTTCGCAGAACTCGGGGCTTACGTGAGGAACGGTGCGTGGGAAAGGGACTCCGAAGACGTTCCCTCGGGACCTCTCTTGCTCACGGCAGACCTGGTCGGCGGTGTCGTGTTCAGGCACAAAGCCTGGTTCATCGAACGCATCTCGGCAATCAAGCGACGAAGGGTGGAGGACGCGGCGCATTGTTCTCCGTACACAGTAGACTTAGTGACGCCGTGTGGCTGGAGGATGGCGGTGGCTTTCCAGGAAAGTCGACGCCGCTGACGCACCTGGCTGGCAAAACTTGCACTTCTGCAGGTCGTTCTTAACAGATTGCACCCAGCGCGGCCGCGCGTCAAGCAGATGACGTGGCGCCCGGGAGCCCGTCATGCCTGTATTTTTTGCCGATTGCTACATGTTTCGACAGCACTAGCCGGCTTTAAGCGGAATCAGACTTCCCCTTCACCATTATATTTTTCAATCGCAGGAGAGAGCCAGCTTCGCGTTTATGCAGAGCATATAGCACCTCCTTTGTTTTATATTGCGATAGCAATTATATAGACACTCCAGATGCATTTTTGCCGCCGTCGTCACTGCCGGCGTCACCATCGCCGTGATGTTCCGTATAAAGTCCAAGGGCGATAACAGCGCCCCCGCGCGTCGTATGTTGTCTGCGCGAGTGAAAGCACGCGAGGGAAACCGATGATCGCGGCGCAATCTGGCGAGCGCGAAGGAAGAAAGCGGAGAGCAAACGCGTCGTCTTCCGTCGCGCGAAAGGGCTTGAGAGGGAGGTGAGGGGGGTGGTGTTTTGCTCCGGTAGCAACTGCGCATTTCGCGACCGGGCGCAAGAGGAACTGAAGATCGCGGCTGAACGACAGGCTCGATATATGGATGAAAGAGGGTGATTTATTTATTTATTTATTTATTTATTTATTTATTTATTTATTTATTTATTTATTTCAATAATCGCATACACACAATACACAATACTGTTTGGACTCATAGCCTTGGCGGCTAGTTTGGGGTCCAATAGCAAAATAGACATAAGAATAACCGCATACATACTGTGCGAGACAACAACACACGTTATGAAATAATTTGACGTGGAAAATATAGAATAAACAAAAGACTATGTCATGACATCAGGGGATACAGATAGAAAGACCCTGTGAGCATTCATGAATGAAGTTTTTGAAGCATTCCACAAAGTTTTGGCTGGTCTTTACTCTGAGTGGGAGTGCGTTCCATATTAGAGCGCCGTTGAACTCGACGAGTCTCTGTCCATTTAAATTGGGACGTGGTGGTAAGTTAGTAGAGCTGTTACTAGGTTCCCTCTTGTTTCTTGCCGGAAAACTAAATATTGTGGTAGGTAGCGGGTTATTATAACGTAATATTGTATTAACTACCTGAGCAACTCTTACTCTAGGCGCCTCACTGAACGGCAGAACACGAAGCAATTGAAACAGAGGTTTACTTGGATGACTATGTTTAGAAAAAGTAACTGCTCGTAGCGCCCGTTCTTGAAGACCGACGTCAGGTTCTACATAGGTATTGTACGTACTGCCCCAAGACTATAAACAATAATGAAGGTAACTCTGTATAAAAGCAAAGTATCCGTAAAACTTGAGGGCCGAAACATTGGCAGACGGTTCATATCTTTGTGCGCGCTGTGTTCTCGCCGCACTCGCGTTGAAGCGATTGATTATGCAACGCTGACTTCCCTCACTGCTTTACCGCTTCCTCCCCACCAGCGTATCGACAGCAAGTGTCCGCGCTCATCGAGTGAGATGTGCGCATGTTTTCTTGTGCGCGCTGACACCATGCTTAATTAGGTTGGTAAGCGAGTCTTCCCAAGTTTACAGCTGCCAATAGAACTACTATCCTTACTTCGTACAGCTCTCTACTAATTTGCTATCGCAGTCGATGCTTCACCTTTCGGGCGAAACTGCAACTTTTTTTTTTAGTTCGATATAATCAAAAAGCGCATGTGGCATATAGCACAATTAGGCCTATTGACATGGATTAGATGAGGAAGGGGACTTTACTTGATCGGCAGATTTCAATGTTCCTGTTAATTAAAACAATTCACTGAATAACGTCATAAGCATTCTATTTGAAGCATATGTACAGATGCCGAAATTGAGGCCAAGAAGTAACCAATTCATTGCGTCGTTTCTCCACTGATTGGCTTCAATTCCGTAATTTCAACATGTGCCCTCAAGTGAAGGGTGAGATCAGCTTAGAAGAGTTCTAATATAGGAAATCATGAGAGAATCGTATATTCGTTTTTAATATCACATTCTAACTGGCTGCATGGTTTAAAAGATGTTTCAACTATAGTTGTACGGACGGTATGTTAACTCTGTCATGAATCAAGGTGACAAGCACAATAACAAAACCAACAAAACAACCAATATAGGGGCAAGGTGGTACTTACACCGGTGGTACTTACACCGCAGAACCAGTAGAGTCCAACGAAGCATCTTTTTTTTTTCTTTGTCTTCATTGACTGTTCCTTTAAAATGAAGCAATAGTCGTTCTGAATGTCACTCCTTTTGTACGCTCAAATGTACTTAAAGAAGAAAACCACGCATGTTTCAATTAACCTAAGGTTCACAGATCAGCTTAGTACATATTGGCAACAATAAAATGAAGCTTGTCAGTGCAATGTTCTGTATAGGCTTCTACATTTTTGAAACAAACAAGGACCACTAACATGAAGTGGCGTCTGTGTTGTGAGTATGTGTGCGTGTGTGTCTGTGTCGTGTGTGGGTGTGAGTCCGCATGTGTGTTGCGTACAGGTTGTGTGCGTGAGTTTTGTAGTTGTGTGCGTTTGTGTGGTGTGTATTGGGGGGCGTAAATTTTGTTCCATTATACGTACTGTTTGTCTCAAGGTGCATATGCTGCTATTGACTGGCCACGTACTAATATTCTGGAGTTACCTGAAACGAAAAAGTCGTCTGGCTGGTATAAACATTATTTGGCAGTGGCCTTCCGTACAGTAGTCAGATACGCATAAACTGCAGGGCTTTGTTGGACACTCTTCCCCAAACCAAGTCTTGAGCTAAAGTACTTCACTGAGCTCTGTACAATCATGCTACTGTCATGTGTATATTAAAGAACCAGTGGTTTCTTTGTCAGGTCAGTCGCAGCATGATGCCCTGAGAGAGGACCCAAGGCACAGCGCTCAAGGCAGCAGCACGGCCTTGTAGAAAAAGTTGTATGCTTAATAAGGTGTCTTCCCGATTGAGTTTTAAAGAAGTCTTGAACAACGTAATGCCGAGGTCACTCTTACTTTCTTTTCAGCGCCATTGTGGTGTCATAAGCTGGTTCTCTTGCACTGTAGGAAGAAGTTCACTGTTTCTGTTTTGTTTTCATATCGTTTATTTAGCCGTCAGTTTTTCTTGCTTTAAAATAAAACACTTCCCTATTTTTGTACGAAACAGCTGTATCCTGGCTCTTCGTGAAAAAGAACAAATCACTGGAGAAAGAAAATGAGGTCCTGAAAAAATCTAATGAGAATTTGGTGATTGACTGCCAAAATCTAAAAAGGGAGCTTGGGAAACATGACCAGAGGATGACCTCGAGCGAGCAATATTCTACAAAATATTACATCGAAATAAAGGGAGTAGTCGAGGAGGAAAATGAGAACCTCACTACGAGGCTATGCCAGATTGGAACTTCGCTAAATGAGCCAGTTACGTCGCATGACGTCGAAACAGTTCACCGAGTGAAAACTCGTACTGAAGGCTCTTGCCCTAACATTGTAGTCCAGTTCAGGAACAGGCCCAAACGTGACTCACTTCTTCAAAAGGACAAAAAGTCTCGCCTATCAATGACTGATCTCGATCACGCTTCTAGCTCCCTAATTTATGTGAATGAACATCTCTCTCCATCGTTGAAGTGTTGGTTGGGGATGGCAATTAAGAAAAAGAAAGCTTGTGGATGGAAGTTCGTCCGGAAGAAAGACGGGAAAATACAAGCACGCAAAGATGAGCAAGCTAACATACTTTATATATGAAGCTCTCGTGATGTTGTCAAGATTCAGTAGATTGTAAATAATAGTCGCTAAGCAGTAAAGTCGCATCCAAAATGATGACAGACTGTCATGACATGAATAAGATATTCGTCTCTGAGAAAGTAAAGGGTTTCACATGTTTTCATTCAAACATGGGTCACCACGGAATAAAGAAGATGAATTAAAAGTGTGATTGCAAAATTTCAGTTTCCGGTTTGACATCATATTGTAAACCGAAAGCTGGTTCCAGTCAGACAGGGCTGTCGTAATCGATGCAAATTACACAACATTTTCCCTAAACCGGACAACCAGACAAGGAGGCGGACTATTAATGCACATAAAGCGATCCACTGGGTGCGAATTGCTCGACACATCTTATTTTATTGCCAGTGATACTGAAAGCCTTGTTGTGAGGTGTAAAAAGAAAAATTTTGCCATTGCGGTGATTTACATTCAACCTGATGGAAGTTTACCCACTTGCTTTGATCATATTGACAACTTACCTAGTTATGCAAACCAAATAAACTGACTCTTGTCCTAGGTGGTGATTTAAATATAGATATGTAAAAGATATCTAACTTCACAGCACAAATTTGAAAAAATATTGCTGTCACATGGCTTCACTAATGTAATCAAAGCGGCGACACGTATAACGCCTAATTCAACAACATTACTTGATCTTTTTATTGCTAACCTAGATCCAGATGACACGTTAGGAGGCGTTCTCACTTCATGCATCAATGACCGCTTGCCGACTTTTTTGCTGAACAAATCTCATCAAGCTGTCAAAGAATGATATTTTATTGATCGCAAGGTTCCAAAGATTAATGAAAATACATTAGAAACTTTTCGCACTACATTAAATAATATAGCTTGGAATATTCTATATAACTCAAGGACGTCTGACGAGGCATACGAAGCATTTCTATCTTTATTTATGGAAGCCTATTATCAATCATTTTTTTTAGTTTCAATCAAAAGAGCAAACCGCTCACGAGAGCCTTGGATAACAAACCGCTACCTCAAAATGATAGAAAAGAAAGATAACCTTTTTAAGAAGTTCTTGAACACTCGTACTCCTGCAGACTAAAAAAAATTTACAGAACTCAGGAACAAAACTAACTCTCTGCTACGAAATGCGAAACGGAATTATATTTTAAATTTCTTCCAGAATGATCAGAGTAACAAAGCAGATGTATGGAGGAAAATTAACGAATTTTAAAGCGGCCCTGTGCCCATCAGAACATTACTGAAATAATTTTAAATGACAAACCTGTTTATGGTTACAACCTTGCAGAAGCCTTTAATAACTTCTTTGTAAACATGTTCAATAGCTCTTACCCCCCTGATGCTCGAAGAATGGTTCTCAGGAACATAAACAGCTTGTATCTTAAACCGACAAGTGAAGTAGAGGTTCATGCAATATTCGCTTCATTAAGCAATACTACATCATGCGACATAGACGGTATACAAAAATAACCTATTCAATATTCACTTGACTTAATCTCAGCACCACTTGCTCGTCGTTAATTTGGCTCTCTATACGGGAGGCTTCCCTAAAAAGGTGCAAGTATCGAAAGTTATTGTGGTTTTTAAAGGTGGGGGGGGGGGGGGAGGGCAAACGCAACTTGCCGAACTACCGCGGAATTTCTATTATGCCCGTATTATCCAAAGACTTGGAAAAGATCATGCATGACGGAATTTCAAACTTCGCTGAAGAATTCAATCTAATAAATACCGCTCAATACGGCTTTCGCAAAGAAAGGTCCACTGAAGAAGCACTTTTAGCTCAAAAAAACATTATAATCACAACCTTTGGAGAAACGCAGCTCGTAGCTGGATTGTACGTTGATTTTTCAAAGGCATTCGACCGTCTAAACCACACAACATTGCTAAATAAAGTGGAACTGTACGTAATACGAGGCTTGACTTTAACACTTAAAACTTCTTATCTATCATACCGCATGCAAAGTGTTGCTACAGATACTTTATCAACACTTAAAACGATAAGCACTGCGGTTCCCCCAGGAAGTATTCTTGGACCACTGTTGTTCAATTATTATGTCAGTGGTATTACTAGCATAAAACAAAAACCAACATTCATCATGTACGCGGATAACACAACACTTTTATTTCGTCATACTCGTTGCAAATCGCTTGAACGTGACATAAATGAATGCTTTGAAAATTTTAGCCCACGGAGTGCTTTGAACTCATTAGAGATAAATGCTAACAAAACCAAAGCCATTGTTTTCATTCCACGACAATCGACCACTGCACAAATAGGAAATCTTATTCTTAACAATTCTGTTGTGGAAGTCGTTGACTCAGTTAAAACATTTGTTGTATAGTTTCATAAAAGTATGTTCTGGGATACCCACATCAGTTACATAATTACGCGGATATCAAAATCTGTCGGCATATTGGCAAAATTTCATTTTTTTCTGCCATCACGTATTACATTGTCTATCTGCTATGCACTGTTTGCCTCTCGCTTGCATTATTGCCTGCTTGTTTGGGGTAAAACAACCTTGACAGACATAAACTGTCTGCATGGCTTCAAAAGAACGCCCTTCGATACATAGCTGGTGAGCCTTTCCACGCCCATACCCAACTCCTTTTCAAGTGCTTTAACCTTATCTGCGTTCCCAGTCCTTACGCATATACACTGGTAATAAAATACAAACAAAATATTATCACCCATGAAAAGATGCCAAACTCGAACGGCTGGCTGGCTGGCTGGCTGGCTGGCTGGCTGGCTGGCTGGCTGGATTTAGCATTGAAGACACGCATTTACCCTGCACGTCCTACAGATATTTGGAGCGTGTCATATTCCCGTACATATGCTACGCAAATGCTTCGACACACTCTCCCTGTTCCTCTGAATTATGTGCATGAGAACAAGATTGCAATTGAAAATGTTAATAAATAAAGCTTTACGCACATTTTTTTCTATGCAACTTTAGGACACCTTGTATTTTTATTGTGTATGCTTTGTATAATTCCCTCAAATTACACTCATTAACATTGTTATATGCCTTACATGCTCTTTTGCATCCCATTATTTTACTCAAATCTGCGTTTGTGTCACACTGGTATAATAATTGCAACCGAATTGTATTCCTAAGTGCATTCTTTCCCCGGATCACCACGGCTGTCTGTCATGTAAACGGGAGCCTGAACCTTCGTCAAAAGAACTACTTTTCACTTTTTGTTAAGACCTCCCTCCACTTCTTTATGGAAAAATAAGCTAGATTTGATTTGAGTCTTTGTAATATCATTTACCACAGTGTTAGCACTGCCACTTGCTCTTTGTCACGTGTGGCTCTATGACACATCTAGTTCCTTGGTTTATATATAAAAACATACCCACCGCGGTGGCTAAGCCTGCTTTGATGTTGCGCTGCTAAGCATGAGATTGCATGACGGAATACTGGCCGCGGCGGCCGCATTTTGATGGGGGGCGAAATGCAATGACGCCCTTATCTCGTGCGTTGGGGGCACAGGGAAGATCCCCTGGCCACAAAAATTAATCTGGAGACCCCCACTACTGCGTGCCTCATAATAAAATCGTGGTTTTGCACGAAACATCACAGAATCAATTCATACAAAAAACAACAAGTGTCAGAGTAAAATTAGATTACACAATTTTCTGGTTAGAATAGTTTTGCTATTTTGCCAGTCAGCTACGATGGTTAAACCAATATCTGACTTTGCACAACAGTTTCTGGTTACAACCAAAAAAGCATTTGAGTGTAGCTGCTGTTTGAAAATACGCACATCTCTTCAATGTGCACTTAACAATATCGACACTGGAATAGTGCACACCTAATATGATGCCTCATACACAATGCATATCCATCTTGACGCTATTGTGTCGCAAATTTGTGTATGAATACATGCCGTGGCTAATTCAAAACGAATTTAGTGACCTGTTCCGGGGAGTTTCGTAAATTGGCCATCCCTGCCTATTACTCAAAGATGTGCGTATTTATTTACTTCGCTTGCCTTGCTTTGAAAGGGCCGCGTCCTTTATCCTATTATTCCTTCTTTACGTACGCATGCGATCCAAGGCAAGCGGAAGCTTATCTATAGCCTGGAAAATTGAATTTTAAGCTGTTATAACACCTAGAGGGAAACCGACGCTGCTTGTTTTCTGAACCTACACTCTAAAAACAAAGAGAGTTCCGGGCAGTCTCTTTGAGGGAATAACTGCTTGTCCCATATTTCACTCTCTTTTCGAGAGTAGATCGACCCTCTTTGCGAGAGAGTAGGGCAACTCCTCCTGACAGAGTTTTGTTACCCCACCGCAAGGGAGTGCTAGTACTCTTCCGGAGAGTGCTAATACTCTCCCCACATGGGTAATAGTACTCTTGCAAACCGAGTACTTGTACTCCTCCAAGCCGAGTATTTCTACTCCCGTAAACAGAGTGCTTGTACTCCTTCAGAACAGCGTGCTAGTACTCTTCCCAATAGTGTGAAAGCACGATGTAGACTCATGGTCACGTTAGAAGGGATTCGCAATGCTTACATCTGGGGAATATTTGATTCCTCCGTAAGCAGTTCCTGCACTTTTGCTTGGTCAATGGGATGTAATATGTAGTCGCCGAGTTACTCAAATGAAACATTTTCTCTTGAAACGTCGAAATCTTTATTGATCAGTCACAAGACAAATTGAATAATAATTTGAGAAACATACTGAAAAACACATGAAATCAGATTACAATGATGCCCATGAACTTTAGAACGCATCTTGTAATAAAACATAAGTATCTTCTCTAAGGTTTCATCAGTATTACAGCGCAGAAATATCCTTAATTTCAATTGGCTCCTTCTTTTCAAAAATAAAGTATACAATAGAAAGCTAAACACAACAAACGTTTGCAAACTCAGAAAGTATTGACGCTATGATCGAAGAGAAATATGCGCTACATTACTGGCCAGCAAACGCATTTGTGGCGCAGAACACATGCACTTACATGGCAGAGGTTACCAGATGAGCTGCATAGCATGGGGCTGGTAATGTAGATAAATTGTGCAAGAAACTTTTTTTGTGTGCCGATTCTAAGACAGCAGCTCTTTTGATAACGTCATGTACAGCGTATGGATGTTCCTGACTGAGAGTACAGCGCATTCAGAAATCTGTTGTATATTCTCATGTGAGGCCGCAGGTCTAGATAGCTTTGCTTATATTTCACATAAAATTATTCGTGTATGGGCTGCACCCCATTGTTTCTAAGTGTGGCTTGTCGTGGTTCTGCAGCAACATCCTTCCCGATGTTAAAGCAGTCCAGATGCGTGTCCTATTTCCTATTCGGTTGGCCTCCTCACGAATGTAGTTTCCTGGTGCTGTTATGATTTATCGCTACACTTCCTCACAAATAAATAAAATTAATTTTAGAATATTAGCTAGTGTGTAGCAAAGGAGTAGAAAACTGCAAGGTGCATTGGCGTTAAAATCTTGCGCATCAAGTTTCTGGTAATATATGGTAGCTTTTTATTCCTATTGCAGTAAGAATGCTATATTTCTGAGGAGCAGCTTGCATAATTACATGATCAATTATTGTGACGCGTTGAATATGCAATCTACTAAAGTATACCATGGCTTCAGATATAAACCAAATATCATATTTGCTCAATATGATGCAACAAAGGCGACATAAGCATACAGGCAGGGAACTGCACGAAAAAATACAAACAACGAAGCAAAAGATAAATTGCGAATGGCACCATATTATTTCACATATGCCTTCCATGTACGTGGATTTTGCATACGACTATGCATATACTTGCACAATGAAACAACTACCTGAAACCAAAGTTTTTTCCTACTGAAGTAGTTAAGATGCACTAATGAAAAGAAAAATTATCGCACTTCACAGAATCTTCATCTCAAAACAAGCACATTTGTGTCTGGCAAGATTAATACGTCACATCACTGTGTACTCTATCTTAAGTCCAGAGATTTACCAAGCGCATTAAATGCTTTATTTTATTTCGCCTTATAAAAATTTTGTCGACAGAAGCCATGAAACTAAGGGGCTTTTGCTTAACACTATATATTCACATCCGCCAATCGATGAACAAGTGTTCTACTCAGATGCTCTCAGTTCTTTGCATTGAACACATCTCTACCTCCACTAGCATACTTAGTTGGCAAGTAGATTGAGTCACCCTAATGAAAATATCAAATACCTGCCAGAAGCTTTCATGAAATTCACAGGACAAACCACAATTTTCCATTTTAAAAATAATTTTCAATTCCAAGTGACTTTCCGGCTTCTAAGATGTAAGGTTTGCCCCACGGTATACACAGGTAAAGGCATTAAGAGGAAGCTTTAGCTCGGGCCCAACTCCGACGCGGCCTATTCAAATACATGTAAAACGCAAAAGCGTTTTTATGAGATAACCCCTGGACCGATTTTGATGAAATTTGTCGCATTTGAAAGAGAAAGTTAAATTCTAGTGACTGTTGGAAGCGGAATTTCGATTTAGGGCTTGAATTTTCTTAAAACGATTTTCAAATATTTGACCGTTTGAAAAAAATAGAAGCACGAAGTTTATAAATTCATAGCTCTGCATCAAGAACCGATATCGCGGTTCTGTAAACGGCATCCATTAGATCATTCAAAGCGGACAAATTCAATATGTCATTTTACATCTTACGTGAATTTGTTACGTTGGTTACAACGGTTTTGCAAAAGTTGTATTTCTCTATGATTAAATTTTTTTATATTAATGTGTAACATATTAATTTTGTCCGCTTTAGATGTACTATTAGATGCAATTCACAGAATTGTATTATCATTTTTAGTGGTTAAGTTACAGAGTAGTAAACTTGATAGTTTCGTTTTTTGAAAAGTTTCGATTTTTGCCAATTTTTAATAAAAAAATTACCGACGATTACGTTACTTCCTAATGCGAAATTTGAGCGCAGCAAATAAGCTGTTTCACCTTTTCGATAGATTGAGGCAAAGAAATCGAGCAACACATGTATGCGCTATCACAGAATTTTTTTTTATTTTTCACACGTATTCCTTTAACAAAGACTCCACTAACAGTTCTTGACAGTCATGAAGGAAGCTTTGTGGTCGGAGAAATAGACTGATATATGTTCGACTTGGTACACCAATGCTTGATTCTCAAAGACGAGATCTATACAAGTGCCTCGCGAGGTTGTCACAGCCGTGGGACGCGTTACGAGCGAGAGGAACGGGATGTTCTCCCGCATAAGTGTTAGGAAATTGCTGTTTGTCTTTATGTCAAGCCGCCACCGATCTGGCTCTCTGATTGCCACCGCACAGGGCGAACGGCAGCGGCAATTTCGGCTCGGGCGGTGCACATATACAGATCCGCCGCCACCGATCTGGCTCTCTGATTGCCACCGCACAGGGGTTGCATTGGAGGAGGAGCGAAGAAAGGAATTAAGTTCGAGCCGGCGCTTTGACAACCGGAGACTCGCAGGAAGAGGGGGGAGGGGGGCGGCGTGTACACCCAGCGGCAAACGATGGGGGCAGAAGCGCGCGCAGCAAGCGGACAACACGATAAAGGGAGGAGGGAAGAGATAGCAGCGACTGACTGATGCCGCTGACGCCGATAGTGAGTCAACCCCAGCTGCGGAGTTGGTTTCAGGGACAACGAATAACCGGCGCGTCGGCAACTGAAGAGCACCCTATCCGCCACACAAGAACAAGGGGGGGGGGGACCCTTTCCTCCTCTTTCTCCATGGCGGCGACGGTGTTCTATGCAGTCACGTTATCTTGACTCTCTAGCGGCGTCAGCGGCATCCAGCGGTATCAGTCGGTCGCTGCTAGCGCTGGGGGGATGAAAGGGGGGCGGAGCTGGTTACGAGGCCGACGACAACGCGAAACCCAGGAACGGACGCCAAAGAGCTGCGCTCTAAAATTGACGATCTAACTCAAAAATTCGAAACCAACAGTCACTAGATTTTAAGTTTGTCTTTTAAATGCAACAAACCCCGTCAAATTTGGTGCAGTGGTTGCCGAGAAAAACGAATTCTGCTTTTACATGTATTTAGATAGGAGCACCCGAGCTAAAGCTTCCTCTTAAGTGCTCCTTGCTTTCGCTTGGGGTGGGACGAGCAGTTCTAATGAACTGGTTTCGTGAGCATGCATGTAAACGATGACTTCTTAAACATGGGATTCTCTTCCCCCAATGCTTCCATTTTCTGGAACCTAAAGTGAAGCCATACTTCTAAAATTAGGTGTAAAATACAATAGAAGGGAAGACATGAAAATCTGTCTGCTTCATGTCAGCATTCAAAATACAGAATCACAGTGGTTTGTATTTGCATCCTTGCATTCGCGTGCTATTAAATGTAGACTATTAAAGCTGTTGAATGTATGTAAGCACCTAACCAAGCATGAGCTATTGCTTTTGGTAGCGAAAACAGGCACCGTGCTCATTACAAGTATGTATCATGTCACTAAGCAAATATGCAGTTTCATTGTCAAACTATTTTTTATCACATAGATACATCTGTTGAGAGGCAACACAAAAAGCAGTCAATTCTCACAAAACTAATCAGCTTCTCTTTAAACATTTCTAACTTTTCAATGACACTTGCTCCTATGTGTTTGTCTCCAGAGAGCATACTTGAATTTGACTTTGCCATCAGAGACATTACATAAATATATTATGTTGACGGCCTAGAGCATGATAATTTTCATCACGGTGTGGCATACTGTATTTTGATTTTGTTGACACTTAGTCAAATGGTACACCTAATATGACCACATTCTAGTTTTCTCGTCCAAATTGCATGGCAACGTATTTTGATTCTTTGGCGTGCGCTCCTCAGCGCTACGTGAAGTCGCACTGGGCTGGCTCTTTGGCATCCTTGTGTCCTTGCAGCTGCCTTCCTGCCTTATATAAAGCGGGGGGTGAAAAATATAGTTTGGAAAAGTCAACACGAGGTCATGATGTAAAACAACATCCAGAAAGTCAAGGTCATGACACTAAAAGAAAGTCTTAGCTCTTAGTCTTCTTACTAAAATGCATGCGAAACATCTAAATGACTGCAACAGTCTACTGCCGAACTAACATCAATTTTTAGATTTAAACAAAAAAGAAATAATCGAAAGTTTATCCTCGTTCAGCACCAATGTTAAAATACTCCTGCTAATATATAGAATATTGGTCATTGTCAGATGTCATGTCTGTCCTTAGTCTGGTGTGTCGCAAACAGCACTTGTGACACATCCTAAGCACGTGCCCAGTGTGCTCCCGCACCATCTCTGGTTGTGCCACTGCTCAAGCCATAACTTGAGGATCATATCTGCAAACATAATGCTCAGTAAGGATGACAATATGATGCTTCAGTTCAATGGATATGACTGGAGGTACCTATAAGAAAGGGCAACAAGACTTGCTGTGGCAAGCTAACCCAGATTTCAATAATAACAGGGAAGTTCACTGTGGCCTTTGATCTGCCATTTTGATCGGCCATGCAGTAGCAAGATGCACACATTACGCTTGTAACCGCCAGAGGAAGGGTGATATAGCTCTTCATACGACATAACTCTGAAACGCCAGCTCATATTATCAAATGCACAGGAAAGACCAAACCAATAAGCGTATGCAAAGCGCCCCTGCAATTGTAATTCCGCACAGCAGCCGCAACATTCGATGCCGATGCATAACTCGCTGCTTGACAATTCACCGAGTTTGTAGACATAAGCGCCTATTTAGACTCGCACCGCACTCGGAAACCGCAACAGGAGACATAAAATCAGATATATAATCACACCGTTTCAATACATGAGCAAAAGCAGTTCAGTCTTAGGGCTAAACCCTATGAGAGCGATATAGTACGGGACGGCGACGAGCGACGGCTTCGAGCGACAAATCGGGCAGTCGCTTGAACAGATCGCTCGGTTCTAAAAACATAGAACTCGTCGATCGTCGCCTGGAAGTGCGATGAGTGAATAGCCAATCGCCGGAAGCCGGAGCTGAATGTACATTACTCAAATATTGCCGATTGTCGCGCGGAACGAGCAAACGATTCAATTTTTATATATGCAAGGATAAGAACCTACTGCAAGACCTTCGCAAATATTTTATGCAAGTTTTTACAGTAAAATACACCAACTTAACTTTCTAAAGCACGCGTCACGCTAGTTCTGACGCGTATTTGCAGCCCTCATCCCGGCAACACCGGGGAGACGTCGCTCAAAGCCGTCGCTAGCACGGAGTACGACTTCTAAGCGACGAGCGAACGCGACAGCCATCTCTATCGCGTCGCTTGTAGCTGTCGCGCGCAAGATCGCTTATATGAGGTTTACACTTTATTCATCATAAAACAACAACTCCTAATGCGTTTTCAGCAAGTTCTAGATGACGCTCCCAAGTGACCTCTTGCAGCATGCCGCTCAATGCCTGCGGCAAAGTTTCTAACTGGCACTGGCGCTGCACGTATCTTCAGTGGTCGTATGTTACCTATGGGCGAGACACGGTCAACAGCGCGGCTTATCTATAAATAAAGTGTGCCACGACCAAAATGACACCTTTTGTTATGTGCCTCCTTTGTTCAACAGTGTTCCGTACACAGTAGACTGCCAAACTGAACAAATTCGAACACACAAAACGCACGCTAAGCGCGCTCAGCATAGGCTCGGAATCATGGGCTGGTGTACAAACCATTTTAAGCTCACTCTAGCCTCACGTCTGATTGAACATACCGTGGTTCTGGGAGATTTTGCGATTTTCAAAGCGGCAAGTGATAAAATCACATGCAGTTATCGCGACGACTGGCTTTTTCGATTGACATCGACAGAGACAGCGCGCGATGCCTAGTCCGTTGTCAATCGCGTCGGCTAAGCGCAGCGACGACTTCCTGGCGATTGCATGACATATACGGAGAATGTGCACCTAAGTTAGAATTCACTTACCGTGGAGGATTTGTTGTTATATACAAGGTATGACGAACGACTGTCGTGTTTTCGTGGCGACGCGAGATGGCTGACACACGATCTCCCTTAGCTGGCCTTTTTTTGCTGCTCGCTGGCCGGATCACCTTTCTCCTGTGCTGTGTTGTTCCGCGATTTTGAGCGCGCGCGCGCGCGGTGGAGCAACTCCGAGTGAAAAAGTAGAGCGCTCGCTACGCGTTCCTTTGAACTGTGGCTGCCTGTTCTCCTAGAAGCAAAGCTGTGTGTTCTTTGCTCAGTGTGCATGAGTTATACATCGCCATGTTCGGGGCCAGCGTCCTACAGTTGAAGCAGAAGATTACGCTACGTTTTGTTCTCTATTTCCGCAATAGTAGAACGGGCATTCTACTCTCTCTCTCAAAAGGACAGAGAAGAAAGCACATTTCACTCTCTCCTTGGTGACGGAGTGAACAATGCATTTCACTGCACTCGACATTTTGCGAGAGTAAAACAACGCTTTGAAGAGTAAATCGGCCGCTTCACTCCTGCGATACCCTCCCTAGTTTTTAGAGTGTATTGCGCATAATCAGTTCTATTAATATTCCTGTCTTCATATTTATCCGTCCAGTGATCTATTAATGTGCAATAAAACAAAAATAATTTTCTTATACAAAGTCTTAAATCGCAAATTATTTCTTACAGCCACTGATAGAAAAAGTGTTCACCATATTTAACAGCAGCGCAAGAAAACTGTGCAAAATAAGAAGGAGACACACACGAGCGCTGCCTGTGACCTTCGTCTTTTTGCGCTACAGTTGAATGTTTCCAGCTTTGACCAGATAGGCTAATTTTCGATTTCAGTCCAGCTGCATATTGACATGACATTTGTTATTATTTAGTGATTATGTGACGCGCGATAGAAAACTGCACAAGACAGATCTTTAAATGAAAATGGAGGCTACAAGTGGCAAACAGTGGTCGAAAAAAGAATATCGGTTGCAGTCAACACAACCGCCATCACGAAGAGAAATGCCGTTTCAAAACGTTGCCTTCAGCGACAGTCCTCGTTCACCCATTATTCATCACGATAGAAAATTTTTATTACACATCCCACTTCTGTAGAGTGGAACAGACAAGAAATGTGAAGTAACGGAAAAATATAAACAGAAAACGGGGAAATTTTTCTGTGCCTCAAAATGGATAATTGTTTTAGTCTACATTTTCTGTAAAATAAAACACAATATTATTAAAATAAAAGAAAAAGTTTAAAACATGAAACAGAGCGTTTTCTGTATACAAAACAGATAGCTGTCTTTAAACACAGAATTCCTGCTAATGTAAACCTGAAAGAACGTGTTTAATAACGCAGAAAGTTAAAAATAGAAAATAGAGCTTTACCGAAATTTTCTGGCATGGCAACTGCCGAAAAATTTGTTTTTTTTTTCTTAAGGAAATGTTTTTACAGTGTACGTTGTGCGTAAGCTTAACACGTTTGCGTCTTCGTGCGCATCTTTTTGAGAAGACCCTCAGACTAGGTGCTGTGGATACTCGACGCTCAGCAGTCTTTTGGCCTGGCGATTGGACGCATGTGAGATACAGTGCGGGCAACACTTGCCGAGAGCCTTCTTTAGGCACAACGTAGCAACAGCTCGATTAACGAGCTTAGTGTGGGCTGTCTTCAAAGGCATAAGTAGTTTCTTGGCGCACAGTTCATAGCACAAGCAGACACCAACAAGTTTGCAACTGAACCGGATATCCAAAGGCACTACGGCGTGCCTCATGATCAGATCGTGATTTTGGCGCGTAAAAGCCCACAATTAAATTATTATTGTTTGAGTTTGTCGAAAGCTTCGTCAAAATGGCGAAAAAGTGCGTGGACGGGTACGTTAACGTCTAGGCTGGAGCTGATATCGTTAATGAATGAGGCTAGTTAGGCGATTTTTGGGGAATCTATGTCGGCAAGGGTGAACAAAATTTACTGAAAGCAGAAATTTCATTAAGTGTGAACAAATTATCTGCTCCATTATTGTTCAAGGGAGACTTGTAATGGAGATAGGGTGGCGGTTTTCTTTTTTGGCGCTTATTTGGGGCCGTTTTTTGTATACGAATTCATTTGCCCCCTTTCCAGTCATGAGTTACAATGCCGCTCGCAAGGGACTGCGGAAAACGTGCGATAAAAGAGCGCCGGAAATGTTTTTTTTTTATTCTTTAGGATCTTCGCATTTATACAACCGGTTCCTGCTGGCGCCGCTTTCAGGGACTCAATCATTTTTATTATCCCGTTAGTTTCATATGGTATACCAGGCATCTCATGGTGATCAGAGTGTGGTTAATCTGGCAGATCGCCTGTGGGCTGCTCACTAGACATTGAAAAGAAAGCAGACGAGCATTTCGCAGACAACCTGCTTTCGCGCGCGTAAGTTGAGGTCATCACACAGTGATATAGCCGTACAAGGTTTATGCAGGGTCCTTCAATACTTTTGACCCTGGTTTAGGGTTGATAACTTGCCAAAATTGTTTAGTGTTATCTTGTAGCATAGGTGGAAATGTATATGATAGTAAGGAACGTTTAGCGTTGGCGGCAAGAGAATCATATTTATTTTGAATGATGCGATACCTGCTGAATGCTGAAAGTGCGTTACGTGCTTTGGCCAACAAAATAGTGCATTCTTCCTTGTTTTTTTAGTCGCTTTAACGTCCTGTTAAACCACGGTGAAGCAGGGCATTCTCTTGCGGCGATGGTGAGTACGCATTAATCAACTAATTATCCTATTTTTTATGCAGGAACTAGTTCAACTCGCCTGAACGCTGTGAAAATACATTAATAAAATTTCTACAAAGGCCGTTCAAATCCCTAGTAATGGCGCCACAGGCACCTTTATCATAAAGAGTTAGCGTTCTTGTTTTGTTCTTAATGCGTGCTAGGTCACAAGAAGTTGTACCGTGAAGTGCTGCGTGACCACTAAGGCCAAGTAAGTGTGAATGGTGGAATGTGATCGGGATGGGTTGTGAGCACGAGGTGTAGTATGTTGGGCGAACGTGCTCTATCTCTTTTAGTGTTCATGACAAGCTGAAACAAGCTAAAAGTGAGGTATGTTTTAACGAAATCGCTTTCAGTGGAATGTTTCGACGCCGTGAGATTGAGATCATTCCACGTTGTTGAGGGAAACTTAAAATCGCCGAGCAAAAGCAACGCTGTGCGAAGGTGCATTACGAGCAGAGAATGAAGCGCACCAAGGAATTGGCTGACGAAGGAGCAGTCCGGAGGTCGGTAACACGGGCTGATATTCAGGGGTAGGCCCAAAGGTTGCGAACGTATGAAAATGCATTGTAGATCACTGTGGTCAGTAACTTGATAGCAGCGTAAACTATGGTTCGTTCCAATTAGGGCTCACCCACCTCGCCTGTTAACGCGGTCGTGCCGAACGGTGCCGAAGCCTGGTAAGCAAGAAAGTATTTCAGAATCGTTAACGGAAAGATGCCACCATCCTTTAGGTCACGCAATTATTTGGCTTTCTGTAGTGACAATTAGGTTACGCAAGGAATCACGCTTATCAAAAGGATAGACGTCACAGTAGCACCGTTTGTAGTGCAACGCATGCGTAATGCGGAGATTGTGAGTTCGGCTCGCACCTGCGACAAATTATCAGTTCTTGCCCATTCGTTTCCATTTTCTTGATTGTTTGATACATTTCCATTTCAACCACAGCTAATTTCCGGGATGCTTTCCTTTGCTTCGTAGTTTGTTGGCTATATATGGTCATGATTCATATGATTTATATGCCAGGATTTATATGCTCATTGAATGTTTGGCTTATACATTATTTGTAATTTTCTGATATAAAACGCTTGCAGAATCCGGTGGTTCAATTGTTGCACTCCCCTTGTTAGGGTAGATACGCTGGAAAACATTGGGGTGCATCCGCACCATCGGCAATGGGCAGCCAAGTGAGACAGAGTTGCATTTTTCTTGGACAGTTCGTGTTCTCGAAGACATGTTTGGAGCACGTTCCACTTTGCCGAACGTTAAATTTTCGGCACTGCAAGGGCATTTGGTAAACGATGCTTCCATTACAAGAAACAAAGGAACAAGTGTGCTTGACGTGGAATACGCTTTGACTTGTGGAAGAGACAGTTTCGCCCCCTTTTTCCTACCTGGGCGTAGGCATATGAAAGTATTTCGGCGACCGAGAATGGAGTCTGCAGACCATACCACTAGCATCCATGTGAAGCAGGCGTTGGGCATTCCCCGAACGAGGGCCGATCCCGAAGATTGTGCAATGCCGGGCCGGCCCGCGCCGGAGGCGAAGCAGGCGTTAAGCACTCCCTGCACGTGGGCCGATCCCGAAGATAGTGCGATACCGGCCCGACCCACGCCAGAGCTGAAGCAGGCGTTAGGCACTCCCCATACGTGGGCAGATCCCGAAGATGGTGCAATGCCGGACGGAGCCACAGCGGAGGTGCAGTTTGCCATTAAGAGGCCACCATACACAGCTTCGCTGGTCATCCTTCGTGACAGAGTGGAAGGGCACTGAGATTTTTTTTTTGCTTGCTTATGGGGGTATTTGACCATTGTTTACGTGGGTACGAGCGATTGAGAAGGTCACGTGTTGTCTTTTTTGCGCACTCCGAATACAAGCTGCGTTTCTGTACGTTGTATGCGTGATTCCACAAATGCACGTACTGTACGCTTCACATTGCTGAGTACACGTAGTCTCTGAATTACGAGAGGGATGAGCCATTGCGTTTTTTGCTTGCTTAGTGGGGAACGCGCCCACTGCTAATGATGATAGCTTTTGCATCAGTGGACCGGACTACGCTTTCTTTTCAAGGTCATAGGGGGTATAAGCCGCTTCAGGCTTTCGCCTTAATATATTGGCCTAATGATTACGGCTTCAGGCTGTTGCGCTAGGGCACCAAGTTCAGGGGCCGTATAACGTAAAACTATTCCAATGTGTTTTTATTCCAATCTCCTGACGTCAAATTTGCGTAAGCACCGACGCAAGCATCGGGCGGTCACCGGCAGGGTTGTCTGAACAAACCAAGGAAATGCTCCCGTCGTTCATAGGAGGTCACTTTGGTTTGCTTGAAAAACGAATGACATTGCCTACACTGAGCAGCTTGTCTTATCTAATTGGCTCATAAGAGGCTAGGAGCATGCTCAAGTGGAGAGGGGTTCGATGGGGCCGAGCCACTGCGCTGAATATCGATAACCGGATGAAGAGGGTGGTGCCGGCGTCTGCGATTGGTCCGCTTTCTCTTACTTAGCTTGCGCTGGCTCGTCGACAATCGCAGCGGCATACAACGGAAGCTTAAGAATCATGCTAAAACGGATCCTCAGCAAAGAAGAGTTGGCAGAACGAGGTCGTAAACGTGCCGAAAGTTCTCCAAAACGTTACACGGCTACGCAAAAAGTTTTATTACACGCAAATAAACCCATGCTCTCCGGCAGGGGCTAGTAGCTAGTGCCGGAGCGATCAGCGGCAGCCATCTTTTATTCGTTTCGGAACGGGGCAGTCTGCGGCTATTCAGAAGAAAATTCCGTTTTGTTCGTGATATTAACGCATCTTTAACGCATACGCGTCACTTTGACGTGGCAAGTTTTTGCAGTTTTGTGACGTCGCGTTAGAGGCAGGTGAAGTGGGTGCAGCCCGAAAACTTTTGACCAATAGCCGAGGTCTAATGGCAAAGAGGCCTCGAATCAGAAATGACTATGTTTGTTTTGTTCGGTCAAATTATGCATAATCAGTGTGTACACGTCATATCAGATGTGGAGTTATCGCGGTTTTCGTGACGTCGCATGACAGACAGGTGAAGTGGGGGTGGTCCAAAAAGATTTTGACCAATTGCTGTGGGCTGATTGCAGAATTGGAATAGAAAAGTTTGGAATAGTTTTACGTTATAGCGCCCCAGAATACAGCCGCTCGAACAGCTCTTCTTTAGTGTTTTTGTAAATGAGGAATTTTCGGTTCGCTGCAAATGTACAAGTTCAATGCTATTGTGCGTGCCATGGGGTTCTGCGGTACAGTGTAAATATACCCAACATGTTTTTAAAGTAAGGTTTTCTTTGCGAACCCTCCCAGACTTTCCTGACCGTGCTCCTGGTGCTTTTGGGTCATGTCTTGCAGAATTGCTCACGCCTGAAAATGAACTGAATTAGTTTTCCGATGGTCGGATCGAACCACTGCCTCCCACCACAGCAGTCCGATGCCCTAACCATTAGGCATCAATCGCACGCATATGTCTACCGAGAAAACTCGTTCTTTCAAATGATTGCGCCCCACTTGTTTAGCACAGTGTGTGGCAGTGGCGCGCGAGAGCATGTGCGCGCGACAGTTTCCTTTACGCTATAAACACGCAGGAGCGAAATGAGCACCGTTTCTAGCATTTCAATAACCACTTTTTCCGAGACCCTCGCTTCACGTACGTTACAAAATGTGCGATATAGATCTGCATACTTATTTTCCAAACTCGATGTCCGTTCAGGGTTCTGGCGAATTCCCCTCAGTGAAAAAAAAGTGATGCGCTCACCACCTCCATATCGATCCTTTAGACGTTTCCTTTCTTTAGTAGACTGCCATTTGTCACCGCCTCATTTTCCTATTATTCCCTGAGAAAATTATATAAAATATTTATAGGTACCATGCAGTTTGCCATTTGGATGATACCCTCCTCTGGGGCTCCCTTGAGCGAGGGTACAAGGCTGTTGGAGCTGTAGTGCAGCGCCTAGGGAACCTTATAACTGTTCCAAAGGCTAAAAAAGTAACGGCAGACCCCATCTCATGATGTCTGTCGCAGTTAGCTGGGTCAGCATTCAAGCGACGTACCAGCACACCACATTGCTGACGACATCTTGACTTACAATCTGTAGTGGGATATGTAGGCTGAGTGCTAAGCTCCTTCTTGCACTCACGCGCACAGCGTCTACACCTTCGGACGACCCAAAGAGACCTTCAATAAATTTAGCCTCCCAACCACAGCTAGGGGCGTCCCGCTGTCACTGTATGTCCGTTCAGTATCTGATTAAATTCAGTATCTGACTTATAACGAACAGCGGCGTCATTGCATGGACGTCGTTTTCAGGCGGGAAACTGTAATTCTCATTGTCAGCTAGACGAGCACGTGTCCTCACTTTATCAGTGGAACATCCATTCTTTTTTCTTCTTTTTTTTTCCTCACCGAGAACGACGTTTTAGTGGCTGTCGGAAACTGTTTTGGGGTTGAAAAGCATCGCGAAAAGAATGGCAACGTACCCGCAAAATGGCGCCACACACTGCTTAACAAAACTGCGAATTGAGCGAGTTGGTAACAATCTACCGTCAACAGCTCCGCCTTAAATTAAGGTTGCGATGCCTCGTGACTGCTTACGTGTTATGGCACGTAACCGCACTGGCGACAATCACTCGACAGTAGAGAACCAAGTTCTGTGCTTGACGAATTTGCACGTTCTGTTAACATGCCATAAACGTAGCGACCCGACTGTCCGATATCATATTTCGCCGCGGCTTAATGGTATAGAACCCAGAGTGACAGCAAGTGTACCCGTTGGCATGGTTGAGTGGGAGACGACGGAAAGCTCTTGGCTACTCTTGTTTTCAGTCTGTTGTCGATAGCTCAACATACATTGCCAAGGATATTACATGTACAAGAAACAATATTGACGTTGTAGCCTTTCAATAGGTGCACTGACTGTGGCTTGGTGGCTGCGCACGACGTTCATTCAACTTGGGGCAAAATATATATCGAGCAGGCCAATCGCTCAATCGTTTGTGCAGTTAAGAGAACCTGGTAATTTATCAGTGTCGCCAATGTGGTTGGGCGCCACCTTTTAACCACACGTCGGTTCTCCAGGTATCGCGATCAGCAACACCATGAAGTGCCTGTAGCGTTTCACATTGTACTAGCGGGGCTTCGGTAACGCTGATAAGAAGAATAATTACTCTTAATGATGACTCATTTTGTTGGTCATGTGACTTTAGGTTAAGTCTCCTTTGTTCAACGTTGTCTGTTGCTTACAATGGATAACTTGCAAGTTAACCACTTCGCAATGCTTCTACAATGTTTGCCGCCCCCTCATATACGTAGGCGAGAAATGGGGCAGCACTTGAAAAGCTACTTTGTACTGCTGCGCGCATGTTGTTCGCGAATTCGCTTCTGTTGAAACTTATCCATACGTCGAACCGGGTACCTGATCGTGTTGTTCCTACGTATTCCCGCAATAAATTTCTGTGTCGTCCATGTACGTGAACACTGTTTCTCTTTCACAAGATTTTTTGTCTGTCGTTAAGGTTGACGTTTTTATTACTGCCTTCTTTCATTTCATTGCGCATCTACCCATATGCAGCGTCATTCGGACCTTCAAATTGACGAACAACCATTCTAATGGTATTTGTTTTTCTAATTCAATGATAACCGCAGTGTCTGCAGACTTCAGTCATTCAGTAGTTACCAGAAAAACGCAGTGTAGCTTATTTTAGCAGGATATTTTCGATCTGAAGGCACGATCGCATTTATGAAGACCCGTGGTGGAAACAACATTAAGTACTATAGCGTTTGTATGTAGACAAGAGGCAGAGGTCGAAGAGAAGTCCCGCTGCATTCGCAAAAAAAAACAACAAATTATTACGACGTTTATCAGTGAGGCGGGGGAGGAATGTTCATGTGGTTCGGGCTTCTTGAATTGCTGCACTGTTTCTTCAGTAATACGTGCACGCTTTTGTCATTTTCTCTCTAGCTGTTCCGGTAAGTTCTAAGTCAACGCGCGAGAGAATCCAGGTCGCGGTTACGAAAACAAAACGACGCTTCTACGCGTGCATTGAGCCAGCGGTGTACGTTTTCCCGCGGTATACAAGTGGCGAGAAATACGAGATGCGCTTTTCCGTCGGTGTTGGCGTTCCCTCAGAAATGAAAAAAAAATTCGAAACTCCAGCAGCTCACAGCGCTCATCGACATGCACTATGGGAACGATTAAGCGACGCTGGTATACGTGAGCACTCCTTACTCCGCATTATACACGGAGAATAGCGCAAGCGCCTAAAAATATAACGAATAGGCTTTTAAGAAAAAGTTATGTTGGTCTTATTAACAGCTAATTTGGCTGCATGAATGAGAGGTTATCTGATGAAGTTATCCAACCCTAGTACCTAGCTTAAAATTAGATTATGGGCAAAAATAACGTACAGCGCGAAGGACAAGGACAGCGATAGGCGACATACACAGCGCTGGCTTCCAACAATATTTTATTGCGTTGCCACATCGTGTGTATATATGCAAGAAAGGGCACGCGCAGAAAATGTAAGACAGTCACATGGGTTGTTCCAACAGCAAGTCACTGAACTAATAAATGTGATAATTGAGGTAATTATGGGGTTTTACGTGCCAAAACCACTTTCTGATTATGAGGCACGCAGTAGTGGGCGACTACGGAATAATTTCGACCACCTGGGGTTCTTTAATGTGCACCTAAATCTAAGTACACGGATGTTTTTCGCATTTCGACTCCATCGAATGCGGCCGCAGTGGCCGGGATTCCATCCGGGGACCTCGTGCTTTGCAGCCCAACACTATAGCCGCTAAGCAACCACGGCGGGTCCTAGTACCTAGGTTTATAATAAGGTGCCGCGGCATGCAGTTTCTCACGAATTTCAATGCTATTTAAAATCGTAATGACCATCCAAATTGCGAAGTATGTCCATCTCCAGCAATAGGAAGCAGGTTGTTTTCACTTCTACCAGGCATCGTCTGACACTACATGCTGTGGTCTGCTGTATGGCCCTTTAAGTATTTGAGAGGGTGTGACATGGACGATGACTTAAAATGGTGGATCTGGAAATCAGCATTTTCCATAAAGCTTCTACAATAAAAGAATTCAAGGGGCACTTAGTTACCCCTACGTTGATGAATGGGAAAACATTGCGACCACGTCAGCAGAACCAATGTGACCAACGGTGTTCGTCACAAGGTGCGCACAACGCAAGGTCGTGGGTTCGACTTCCGCCCACGTTCGACGGTTCGAGGGCCTTAATTAACTCTGCCTTAAAAAACTGCGCATTACTTCTCATTATTTAACGCCAAAGGTCGTACCTTCAACTCCAACCAAAGGTCGTATGTTCAAGTGCCTTAACACTACCTTATTCACCTGCACTTTATTTTGCACCAAAGATCGTGGGTATGGCTTCCAATAAAGGTCGAGGGTTTGTAGCCTTTTCGTACAATATTTTGGTCACGCCGCCACCTCCGGATTTCCTGCTTCGTGGGGCATATACGACTTTCTCATTAAAATAAAAAGAAAGCTTTCGTTCTACCGTGCTTAGAGCATACAGGTCACTTGTCTAGGGCGAACACATTTATGGTAACATGAGGAGAATAGCACAAAATTCAGGAAATACGGGAACATTCGGGTTTAATACACTTAGCAGTTATGTATCACCTATAGCACGACGCCAAAAACAATATGCTTAGATACATGGCAGAGAAAGAGGTATTGGTAGCGAATGAACTATATGTACTTCTATTAAATAGAATAGCTAGGCCTGGATAGGAAAACTTATGGTGATACGGTGCTATTTCCACCGCAAGGAGAGGGCAGCCCAATAGACAAAACACTATTCGCTCTGAAAATAGCAATGAGAGTACGACCAAACAGACAAGACAGTGTTGGCGCTCAAAGTTGCACTACGCGTAAACAACCTGCCCATCCGCACCATCCTACGCCAATGTTTCCCCAGAATAGGCACACCATCTCTTTCGCGAAATTGAGCGAAACGGCGTGACACCCTCTGACACGTGTTTTAAAGCCAAGCTTTCTTTTCCAACTCTTCCGCTTTCGGCGTGTCGGCTTGACAGGCCACTTAGTATGTAGGTGGCTATATACGTGGATGTATGAAACGCTTATTCGTGCGCCTTATGAAACTACCAGCGAAAGGGCTTATATAAAGTGCAAGCGTGTGCGCTTCTGTTCTGTGATACAAAAAAAATGTCTACGTAAAACCCGAGCATATTAGGTGGGCTCATGGGCACATCTAAAACACATCGACCGCTCAATGAAACGGGAAATTATGTTGTCAGGATGCACCGAGAGCAGGAAATAGGGCCCGTGTTACAAACACAGCTTGTGAAGAGACCATGCGTGCAGCCGTCGCTTCATCTTCTGATTCTCCACACTACGAGACTGAGTCCACTAAAACTGCCCGTCGGTGTTTCTTGCCGTCTACACAGGGCAGACGTGGCAATATTTACCGGATTCCTTGGTTTACATAGCCTTGTCTGATTTATTTATTCGGTATGAGTCTCTGGTGCTGTGCTCCCGCTCTTGGCCAGTGGTTCTGAATGGGTATGTCCCTCTGGTGACCCCAGATGTACAAAATTAATTGACGTTACTTGATGCGTGTCGAATATATCTGGGCATACGCCTGCCATCGTCACCATTCCCTCGACAAGAATCACACATCGCCTTCGTCCTTGAGGCATCACTGCGTAGGTGATTCAAACTGTGCTTCCGCCTGAATTAGAGCTTGCGCTTAGGCGTACATTATTAACGATGCTGAGCATAAACATAAAAATTGAATAAGAGTTAGGTTGTGACCTTTGGGGGTAGGTAAACATGAACATTGCACGAGATTACGCGTTGCATAAGTTGAAAGTAAACAAGCTTAAGCGATTTATCGTTAGTTGTCAAGCATGTATTAGCCGCTTTCCCAAAACTTCAGTTTTCCGAAATTTCAGCATGTCTGTTGTACCTGCATATTATTTTCATTCTTCGCTTTGTTTTACACGTCCATCGTTCTTCCCGTTTTGCCGGTTGACAGCGATACACAATTTATTGTTTTCGATTGGGCGTGCATATGTGCCATTTTCATCTCGTGTTAATTTTGATGACATTTTTTTGTGCAGTAGTGTTTGTGCAGTACTCTGCGATATCTTGCTCTATGTTATCTTGCTCTGTCTGGCTCTATGATATCTTGCTTAGCCAGAGGAAAAACCTCTGTCTAAGTCCTTTTACAGAAGACCAGCAGTATCTTGAAGTGCATAAAAGTTGGGCTATTATGCCTACGAAGATACTAAGTGTCAGTTTCTTTGTACTTCATTGGACGCAGGTAACTGCGCAAGAATATTACGGCGACATGTAAAATAACGAAACATACATTGACTCAGAATTTTATTTTGCAGGTCTTTTACATAAATAGCGCATAAGAAAGATAAACCAAGAAAGTATACACGGTTCTCGGTCCCATCAACGGTGCAGTGCAAGGTATAAATATGACACAAATATTTCAGGTAGAACAACGCATAAGGAACTTGAGGGCAAGGGCGACTGCTATCTTTTCGTACAAGCTCGGCTTCCGCGATCGTCTACCTCGTCAGCCGACTATGATGTTACGACGTATTCGAGCAATCATACATGACTGCTCTACAGCCACCGCCATAGCAAGGAATGCCAAAAGGCACCACACAATAAACATCACAGAAATGCCGGTCGGCTGAACACCAGACTGTTATTACACGTCGCGCAGATTGCCTCATAAAGCTGAACATTTCCAGATGAGGCACTGCCTGCGAAGAATGGTTGTTTGTATGATAGCGTGTTCATCGTTGATAAGCCTGACTAGTCCATCTACACACAGACACGGTAAGCTAGAAGTGCGCGCTTCCGCATTGAGTCTTTATTAGATAGGGTAGGATTTCAGAAGTTGTCCGAGCTATAATTTACTTTGATTGCAGTGTAAATTTCCCAAGTTAAACAAATTTGCTTCACGAACGGGAATCGGTCAAGTAGACGGCGTCGACAAGCAGCCGTTAAGCTCCGTTGATACGTGCTGCCCGAGGAGCGTACACATCAACGCAAATGGCCTGATGTGAATGACATGTCTTGGTTCAGAAATGTTATGAGGGATGGTCGCACAAATACTCGCAAGTGCAGCTTATCTGAAGAAAGCATAGCACGGTGATGGTGAAGGTAGAGCAGGAGCTCATAATGGAAATTTAAGAGAACAATGAATGCGTCAGCAAACTGCTACATACCAACATAATATCGCGTGCTACTGCAGTAATGGACAGCAGTCCGCATGAAGCCTTCAGATTTCGGCATTCTATTTCCAGTAGTCCACCTTCGGCACTCCTACTTCGGCAGTCCGTGCAGGGTGCACAGTACGAAAGTAGCGCATCGTATGTCAGAGGCTCTCAAATGCACATCCGAACAGACGCTAGAGCACAGAATGCCCGTACTGACTCCTCACCACGGGTTCAAAGTTCACGCTTTCTTTTTGTTGTAAGCCTGGAAGTAGAAGCGGATGAACATGGTGAAGAAGAAAATGGCCTCACAGACCATAATGTAGGTGTGCGGCCGCGGATATCCGCAGCTGATGAACAGCGGCAGCAGGTTGTGCGTGAACACGATGATGAACTGCGCCAGCTGGAGCTGAGTCAGGTACCGCTTCCACCAGAGATGCTTGCGCACGGCCGGTCCCAGCAGTGACAGTAGATAGTAGGAGTACATCACCACGTGCACAAAGCTGTTCAAGATGACTCCGAGGGTGACCTGGCCGTCAGAACCGTATGCGAGGCCGAAGCTGCCGTTGAACACGATGAGAATGTGGTGCGCCATGTGCAGGAAGGAGGCGTGCGAGTCCTTCTTGCGCAGCATGAAAAACACGGTATCCAGGAAGTCGGCCATCCTGACGAGCAGGTACCACCAGCACAGGTTCAGCAACTCCATCGTGACCTCGTCGCGAACCTTGTAGTCAACGCCCTGGCATAGGAGGCTGTAGCCGCCGCCCAGGTACGATCTCTTGAGGAAGGCCACCGTAAAGTAGCAGTTGAGCAGAACCATGCTGGCATTGTACGCGATGATTAGCGGCTTTATGCCCTCGTACGGCTTGCGGTTCTTCATGAAGCGCGGCCCTCCGATTTTCACCACGTATATATACGCGGCAAACAGGAAGAGCAGAAACTGCTTGTTCCCGACCATCGGCCAGCCGACAGTGCGCGGGTCCCGTTCCAGAATGAGCTCCTTCATCAGGGGGTGTCCCCACAGGGAAGACAACATCGTGTAGGCCCGGGACGCGTGTTTGATCCGCGGTGCGGTCGAGAAGAGCCAATTTATTTACCCCATCGGAGAGGGGAACCCGCCGCGAAAGGAGGCAAGGCTAGCGGCAAGGACATCTCCCTCACCCGACTCGCTGACATAACGAACGGGCCCGGCAAGTCCTTCGTTGCGGTGTACTGCACTCAACGCGGCTACTTTTTTTTTTTTTCTGTCGCAGCTGCTTACTGAACGGTAGTCAACCATTATCAATATAAACAAGCTAATGTCATACGGAAAGGCTCCGAGTAGCTTGTTTTTATACGAGGAGAGGCATGGATGGAGGCGTACAGATTTTTTTAGCTCGACAGAATGCATTGACGGGCTAGTAGGTGTGTAGTCGTAATAAACCTTACAAAAATTGCACGAGAAGGAAACCTTATAAGGCGATACTATCGAATGGTTTATTTATCACGTCACACACCAACTTATAAGAATCGAGACCTAAGGAGTAAACAAAGAATCAGAATCAGTTTATTCATAATAAAAATGGGGATAATTGCATGATAAGTATATACAGAAGGAAGTCCCGTATTTAGAAAGTTATTTCTATTGGAGAAACCATAATGACGTCAGGCATATAAAAACTATATCGTATAAAAGAATCTAAGAAGCAAAATTTTCTGTGGTACAGAACAACAGAGGCAACACTGAGCAATTGTATAGCGATATTATTAGAAAAAAGGCTTCTCATGAATCACAGGCAGTAGTATGCCAACTTTTTTTTTTAAACGGTCTCTTAGAGAAAAACTTCACACGTGCAAATCTAGCAGTGTTGCGCTTCATGCGAATCGGTTCGTGCCGATAAAGACCGTTCATGCTCTTTCAGTTGCTATTTAATCTAGCCGCACGTCTAGGCGGCGTATGCTTTCCGACATCTAAAGAAAATTTCATAAACTAGACCAAGAGCAAGGTTTTACAAATTTTAAATCTTTTTTTCGCAATCTAGTTACACAATTAACTGCAACCGAATTTATTCAAATGTAAAGCCACAGACAAGTTAGAAGTTCCCTTCGAAGACGTCCAATGCTCATTTTAACATCTGTTAACAATTCTTCCTGTTTGTCTCATGAACACTTCATTGTGTGACAATGGTATTTCGTAAAACTACTCCAAGACATGAGGAGAACTTATTCGCATGACGTATTGGGCAAGGCCCTCTTCTAACTATCGAGTCTCAGGCGCGATTACCCGCCGTGGTTGCCTAATGCCTATGGTGTTGGGCTGCTAAGCACGAGATCGCGGGATCGAATCCCGGCCACGGCGGCCGCATTTCGATGGGGGCGAAATGCGAAAACACCCGTGTGCTTAGATTTAGGTGCACGTTAAAGAACCCCAGGTGGTCAAAATTTCCGGAGTCCTCCACTACGGCGTGCCCCATAATCAGAAAGTGGTTTTGGCACGTAAAACCCCAAATATTATTATTATTATCAGGCGCGCTTGTCAAATGACGAGCACAAGATGTGTCTCCTTTGACTTGAGGAAAAAAAGCACATTTAAACCACACTTCGACCTTGCGTTCTTAGGGGTAAGAGATGGGGCGCACACCAAAGTTTAACAAATGCAAAATTTCACATAAGAGCCGGGACCAATTTGCACCGCAACTAACCAAGCTTCTTTCTTTTTCTGGCATGAGTCTGCCAGAGATTACTGATATTGCGTGATACTGAATACACATACACTGATAATCGCTATAATGCGAGTCGTATGGTTTAGTGGCGGTGGTGTGGCTGTATTTCCCCGTCCAGGCGGCTGCATTACGTGTGATTTTACATACAAGTCTACGGCGTTGTGGCTTGCGGTCACTTTTCTTCTGGTTCTTTGTTTAAATAGGGTGACATTTCTATGCCTATACCCAACGAGGAAACCCGTCCTTATGTTCGTTACGTAAGAAGGTTGGGTGGGCCCGCAGCAGCGAGGGAATTGGCCTTCGTGCTGCATCTCGCTTCAACTCAAACTAAGGGCGAGAACGCAGAGCAGACGAGGCTGCTTGCAGTTTGCGTTCTCGGTGACTATCGCTTATCGCTTTCAAGATACGGCCCTCGCAACCGCGTCAGACGCAGCTGTCGCCGGAGTGTGGTTGATCACGGTTCGTAATGGCTCGACGATGGTGGATCAGGCGCTAAAAGAGCGATAAGGGCTTATGATGATCGTAACGTCATCAACGCAACTGGCGCCGCCACCTGCAGCAGTTTGCTTGCGTCATCAATTCACCTTGTGCCGCCGTCGCCGGCAGTTCGCGTCGACACAGCGCTGTCGTTTGTATTGGTAGGATCGAGATTCATAACATTGATAACGACACCGGGATGCGTGGAGATGAGCGAGTGACACAGTGCTGACGCATGCGTAGGCAACTCTCAGACGAGTTTCTGCGTAATTCGTTTTTCTGCTACGCCGTGAATATATTGAGAATAAAACTTCGGTTTGAGGCGGAGCTTGTGTCGCGCGCTCATGCGTCTGCCTCTGTTCTTAGCGCTGAGTTTTGTTTGCTACGATGAATCCAATCCATCTTGCCCAATTGGCGGGATTCCTAGTATTTGCTTGTAGTGCGGTCCAAACAAAAACAAGAAAAACGTCATCTTTGCTGCGGAGAAATTAAAGGTGGCTGCAAATGATATGCTCCCTTCTACAGCTCGTTCCAATTTGTTGCAGCAGCTGGCAAAAGGTTACAACCCACAAATAAATAATAAGTAATATAATTTATGTACTTTCTAGAAACTACAGCCTTATTACCGAATGCTAATACTCCGAAAGAAAGCAGCCAACTTACACTGCTCTTGAATTTAGGCTTCAGCACAGCGTTTGGTTGCGTAAATCATAAATTACAATTATGTAAATTGTGATATTTTGGTTATTGTGGAATCCCGCGGAAACTTATCAAGTCCCACTTGTGTATCAGTGGTCAATATATTGAGGTAATCGGCTCTAGGTAACGAATGAAATAAGATAAGATAAACGGCCACGAGGTAGCAATGTAGGTCAGTAATAGTTTCTACTGCATAAGAGACATAGTTATCAGCAACACAATATGTAAATTTATTATCTATGCCGGTGACTGCACGGTATTTTTCTAGCGGAAAAAATTTTCGTACCCGTGAAATACTACCAGCTAACACCTGTTTGAAGCTTCAAGACTGGTCCACAAAAACAACCTAACCTTAAATAAAAGAAAAGCGAAATGCGCCCTTTTTAGAGCGCAGCTCTTTGGCGTCCGTTCCTGGGTTTCGCGTCGGCGTCGTCGTCGGCCTCGTAACCAGCTCCGCCCCCCTTTCATCCCCCCAGCGCTAGCAGCGACCGACTGATACCGCTGGATGCCGCTGACGCCGCTAGAGAGTCAAGATAACGTGACTGCATAGAACACCGTCGCCGCCATGCAGAAAGAGGAGGAAAGGGTCCCCCCCCCCATTTCTTGTGTGGCGGATAGGGTGCTCTTCAGTTGCCGACGCGCCGGTTATTCGTTGTCCCTGAAACCAACTCCGCAGCTGGGGTTGACTCACTATCGGCGTCAGCGGCATCAGTCAGTCGCTGCTATCTCTTCCCTCCTCCCTTTATCGTGTTGTCCGCTTGCTGCGCGCGCTTCTGCCCCCATCGTTTGCCGCTGGGTGTACACGCCGCCCCCCTCCCCCCTCTTCCTGCGAGTCTCCGGTTGTCAAAGCGGCGGCTCGAACTTAATTCCTTTCTTCGCTCCTCCTCCAATGCAACCCCTGTGCGGTGGCAATCAGAGAGCCAGATCGGTGGCGGCGGATCTGTATATGTGCACCGCCCGAGCCGAAATTGCCGCTGCCGTTCGCCCTGTGCGGTGGCAATCAGAGAGCCAGATCGGTGGCGGCTTGACATAAAGACAAACAGCAATTTCCTAACACTTATGCGGGAGAACATCCCGTTCCTCTCGCTCGTAACGCGTCCCACGGCTGTGACAACCTCGCGAGGCACTTGTATAGATCTCGTCTTTGAGAATCAAGCATTGGTGTACCAAGTCGAACATATATCAGTCTATTTCTCCGACCACAAAGCTTCCTTCATGACTGTCAAGAAGTGTTAGTGGAGTCTTTGTTAAAGGAATACGTGTGAAAAATAAAAAAAAATTCTGTGATAGCGCATACATGTGTTGCTCGATTTCTTTGCCTCAATCTATCGAAAAGGTGAAACAGCTTATTTGCTGCGCTCAAATTTCGCATTAGGAAGTAACGTAATCGTCGGCAATTTTTTGTACCCTTGACACATTCGCAAGGTTACGTGAACACATCGCCTTAGGCCTCTATGAAGTTGCAATAGCCAAATCAGTTAGGACACTGGGAATAATTTTCACAAAGCATGTGTCGTGCAATGTTAGAATGAACAACTAGGTCACAGATACGTTGCCCCTGTGTCTTTGATAAGCTCAAAGGGTAATATCGGCAAGCTTGAACAACCTAACAATACTCCAGAAAATAGCGATTCCCGCAGTCAAGGACATTCTGTGCTTTAAACACACACACAATGAACCTTTTCATGAAACAAATTATTAAGGCAGCTGAAACGTAAACACTCAGGCTAATGCGCTCCTACGTTAGTGGAAATCGAGGGAAACGACATTTTCGCGCTTGCTAACCTGGAACAGGCTGATAGTGCTTACTTCCAGCGATATAAGCCCCGGTAAAGAACACCGTTTCACGCCCTGTTTACCGTCTGCCAAGGCTAATCAAGCCTCACATTGCCAAGCAGACTCAGCGCCGCGTAGTATTGAAATGGAAACGCTAAACAGTACCAGCGTAAATGAACGGGTTTTAACGCGATAGCGTTAAGGAGCTCGTGTCGCAGAAAAGCCGGTGTCGTCGGCGTCGGTGTCGGGTGTCGGCGTCGGCGTCCGCGGCGTTGGCCGTGAGCGATAAATCATGGCAGGCACTTCATGAATAAAAAGCAACTTCCAAGATGGGCTGGGTGGGAATCGAACCAGGGTCTCCGGAGTGTGAGACGGAGACGCTACCACTCAGCCACGAGTTCGATGCTTGAAAGCGGTACAAAAGCGCGTCTAGTGAATGCGGTGTTGCCTTAGAAACGAGCCGTAGAAAGTTATACTGCGGTGTATATCGGTAATTATGAGCATGTAACTTACAGAAGTCGCATTTACACGAATAGCGAAGTACGTTTCCGCTACATTTCTTCTGCGCTTACCACACACGCAGAGCCATCTTGCGGCAAACAATAGACCCCCTCCTCTCAATGTACGGCGCTGCCCCGACAGGTGGCGCGCCGCGCGCGCATTGGGGCTGTGCGCGGACCGGTGCCAGGCGCCTCGCGTCCCCGACTCCCTCTCCCCTGACGACGCTTCGCCGTGCTCCCACACGGGTTGCAGAATCAAGCACCGTTCCTTTCTTTAGATTACTATCTATCTATCTCTCTGCCCGTGCCGATCACGACGTTTGGCTGGCGTAGATCGTTTCCCCCTCCGAGACACCGAGTTCTTTGCTTCGTTCCGTTTGTTCAGGCGCGCGTTTCGTTGCCGCGCCGAACGCTGCGTTGCTCGACGCTCACCGCTTGATAGGTGGGCGCAGAGTCCGATGCGGGGCGCCTCGTAAGTGGTCACTGTCTGAGCGCATTGTCTTACACCCCTTGGCGGGTCGACGGCAACGCTGTCGCGTTCCACTCTTGAAGGCGAAGCTTAAGCGTCCTCCAATTTTTGTAATCGCGAACGCTATGTATAACGTTGTGCACTTTGAACACTTCTCTTACGTCTGCTTGGAATGTCAATGAAAGTTAGGTTTCTTTTGCTTTCATGTGTATTGTTATTTTTACTTATTTACTTTTACTTCCTTTTACTCATAGTTTTTACGCTGTCAATGTAATCCTCTTGTTTGGATGGTGCGTTTTAGAGCGGCGTTGCTGAGAGGTTTCCCTTGTCTCCTTTTTCACCGATCTAAAATGTTAGGCGAAATAAATACTGATTGGTTGATTGCAAGTAGATTGCAAGTCCCCACCAATGTATATATCATTTTCAAGCGATGCGCAGGAACAAATCTTGCGCCATGCCTGCTTCCTCATACACGTTTTCACGATAACCTCGTGGAGCTCCTTGGAGGAAGGAAGTGTGCCAAATTGGGCGCGCGTAATTTTTGAGGTTTAGAGCACTAGCGGCGTTACCTTCGCACGCTTCAAGCGTTTCGAAAGGGCCGTTAAGGAGCAATCAAGTGACGCTGGTTGTATATCACGCGCACACACACACACACACACACCGACTCGGAAGTTCCTTATTAGATCCTTAAGATGCCGAACAACACTACCGCTTAAAAGTTAAGCTTCATCCGCCTTTTTGGACCTTGCGAATGATTGCAAGCTCACAAAAGCTTGAAGGCTCAAGAATGTTTCATTCTTCAATGAGTTTCGCCAATTTTACAGAATGCGAGAGCTCTGTGGAGAAACGTCAGACAAGAGAAGATCGCCAATGTCATCCGTGGGGTATTCGAACAGCACCCGCCCAGTGACGGAAAAACATGCCTTCGACAAAAAACATATTCGAAAACAATGAAAGAAGTGGACCCTTTGCAAAACGACGTGTGCTTGCGCCAAGAATAAACACCGAGCCTTCCCATTCATGTTACCCCCGCCCCTAAAGCACTCTACATATAATACTCAAACTGGCGCCCCAATATAAGGTTTTCAAAATGTTGCCACTAGTTGTCGACATCATTATGTCGATTAGTGATCTGGCTTTCGATACTTTACCTTGGCGCGCACATACGTGTCTGCGGTGCCTGCAGGGGACAGAATATGCAACAAGAGCAAGCATTCGATCACGGCTTAGCAGTTCGCCAGTGGAGCATTCGGAATCGGTTGTTGCCCTTTCAATAGCGCCCGCGCCAGTGACCGAGAAACGCCGCCTCCGGCACAACGCGTATCGCCGCTTCGAATCGCTCCGCCCGCCGTGGTATCGGCTTAGCCTTGGACGCCAAGCGTCGCCATACGCGGGGACACTTCGCGGCATCGCATGTTCTGTTCATCTCAGAAGGCGGTTATTGTATTGGCCTCCCTCTTTCAATATGGCCATGAATAAAGATTCCCCGATTCCTTGCGTGAGCGAACGGGGTCTTTCCACTGTAGTCGATCATTAGAGACGTACTCTTCTGTTTCGATGCGAAGTAATATTCTCCGAGAGCAACCACTTTCACGCGAGTGCGCGGTTGGGGCATTTCGTTGTTTTGATGGACCGAGTTCGATGAAAACGCAGCCTAGTTCATGGTTTTCGTGCGCCGATCCCGGTTGTAGCGCAGGCTAGAATTATGTGCCACAGAGGTGCATGCGCTAGGAATCTCCACAGTGGCCTCTCGGTATGTGCCACTGCTTCTAGCTGGATTTTTATTTCATACCTTGCCATTGCAAGCATTCTGGCTTACTTACTGTAAAATAAGTACTACAGCCTGCAATCTCCATCGAACCGCTCGCTAAACAGCATTTGCAGTATTGATGCAACAGTTCTCGAGCAATCGTGAATGTTCCGCATTACCTATACGTCAACTACAGTTCTCTATACCAGAATATTTTCTTTCGTTTTTATGTCATTTGGCGCAAACGCGACAGCGCAAGACATCCTATACTATCCGCCCAATCAGGTTGTATTCGATCTTGCACTGCAAATATTTATGCACGTTTTGCTGTGCTCTGTTTAACTCTCAGACAATACTAAAGTAAGGACTAGCTCGTCGTTACGAAAGTCATTCATAGGCTTCGCTCTATTGTCACGAAGGAACGCGCGTTATTCATTGAGTGCAATTCGCTTATGCGATCAAACAACTACCACCAGCCGACACCATTAGGTTCATTGAATGAGAGGGAGAAGACTCTTCCTGGAGAATAAGTGTCGCGATTATTTCTAAAGCGAAGTTCATTCGAAGTAATTCTACGGATTCGTCTGGGTCGGTTGGCCTGTCTGTTGGTCGCTGGTTGAGTTGCCGCTGAGTAGACTCTTATTCACTTAAAGAGAAATGAACCGCATCAGGCAGCGGGATTTAAATCTTTAAATAAAACGGCTAAATCTATAGCGCTTCGTCACCCGCTTCGAGAAGGCTTCGTCTCACATAGAATCCAACATGTGCGTGGGATCAGCATAGTAATTATTTTTTTTCATCTACGGCCTCGTTTTGCGAAGGAGGCAGAAATTCAAGTAGCCGTCTCCGGCGACGACTGAGCTAAAACTGTGTCGAGCCTAATTCTGAACGTGCCCTTCATGCTGAATCGAGGCTTTCCTTGATCCTTTGCGGTCTCTGTTGTCATGACGACCGCTGTTGCACTGCGAACCAATGGCGGCTGAGGTGTGCAGTGGTGGATGGCTACGCGGGTTCATTTTTCAAGGGACACTAAACTACATAGTGGCAACAGCGCAAGTTTATATCTGTAACACATTCTTCGAAAGCTTCCCTTTCTTTAATCTTCCGATAAAGTGTTGATCCTTACAAGTGGAAATGAAGGTAGAAGCTTCACGTTCCGAATTGCCCATCGAAATCCTGGCGCTGTTACGCCAGTGTGGCGTCAGGAATTTCATAGTTATTTTTTTTTCGTGTTTGTGGCGGCGTTGACTAGGAAAAAGTGCTCGAAACATGCAGTTTTGAACCTTTGAAACCTTTACAACGCAGTGTAGTACATTTTATGCAGTTGTATGTAGCCCACAAAACTAAGCCTGCGCAGATACTGTCAAAATCTATGACGTTTTCGCAAGCAGCTGCGGGAACTTCACGGGCGTGTCGCCACCAGCGTTTCGTCTACGTTATTTTTCTCGCGTGTATCGTGGCTTACGAATCTTGGTGTCGATGCAAGGGTGGCTTTTTGTCTCATTGTAGTAGGGTAATTTGCGAACCTAGCTTTCACTATTTTTTCTCTTTAGTGTCTCTTTAGAAGAGTAAAAACACGAAAATTTCGCATACCGCTTTTCTTGCTTACTTTTGCGTCCTGGTCGACTCCATAATTAAGGTGCGGATCCTGCTTTCCTCGAGAGCGCGAGAAGTAATTGATGAAATTACCCCTAATGATAATGACCGCTTTCAAAAGCGAGTTAAGCGCAGCGCGGCTTCGGACGCGTTAAAGGATCCACGTCAACGAAAGTGGAGGAGGCGGACACATGACATCGCAGACAACTTGAGAACTCGCCAGTCAGCACGCTGAAGTGTGCTGAAGAAAAGTGCCAAATTGGCCCTTTCACTGGTACGCTCATCTTGGATGCTCCACAGATCCCCGCGTTCCCCTCTTGTAACGTCCTGTGCTGAATTGCCAGTTTTCGGCAGCATGCTCATAGTGTGGGCATGTGCGTTTGTGAGACAGAGTGAGAGAGAAACCCGTTTGGACACGCTACGCTTGGCCCGCATTTCTGATAAGGGGTAGCGTAATTATTCGCTTCACTTACGACGAATTCAGGCTCCATGGCGAAATTACTTGATCGACAGATACGCAATGAAAAAAAAGGAAGAATGTGATAAGGTTTTTCTGTCAGTTATTCTCTTGAGCGCACCCCTTACCACTCACAACTTAGGATGATTCGATAGGCTAGAATCACCTCCGACAGTGCACCGAACTTTGCTCCCTTCAGTCGTATCTGCAACGCGAAACTTTGACAGACAAGAATAACAAAACAGGTTCCGTGGACTTTGCGTCGTTCTTCTCTGAATGGGTGAGATGCTGACCAGTTTCTTTTATCGGGAATAGCAGTGACGAGCGCACGTATGAGTTCGATGATTCTTTGACGAACGTTTCTTTTGGCATTGTTCTGTCTGTCTGAGACAAGTACGGCTGCAAGAGTGAAATGAAAGCGCATTGTTGTTATGGTTCGCTATTCCGGATTTCTCATCACTGTGCCTGATTTATTAACTCTAAATAATGACACTTGTACTTTCTCGGGGACTGCACTTCGTCCGCAAACAACTTAAACTGATCGCTCAGTTCAAGACGCGCCTGCATGATTGCAACTTACTGGAATGTTATCGACGCTTCGGTGCGTTGGTTCTTGTTACCGAAGCACCGAAGCACGTATAATCTTATTGTATACGCGACTCGAATGGTGTAGAACTTTCTGCAAAACACGCGAGCACAAGCGATTACTCTGGAACCTTCGATGAGTCATGTATGAAAGCTGACGCTCTTGACAGGCAGATCAGATTTCAATGATCGCCGACTGTGTTCGCCGCAATCGTTGTGCTTTGAGTGTACCTTACGCTTGTGGGCACAGTTTGGCCCATTAAAAAGTTAGGCGAGTTATTCACAGTTTTGCTATTGTTTTTCACCGTCACTACTACGTGACAATAAGATGTGTTCATGTGCCGCGTTTCCGTGTGGCACTTTTGGATGTCGAAAGATAGAAGGAGGCACCTGCAGTCGTCTGTCCATATATCTGTGTCTGTGTCTGTGTCGTTCTGCGTCTTCGAACGCAAGGACACCGATCCATCATATGAGTATAAGGCTTGTGATGTGACGTTGTTCAGGGTTACCGGATATGCTCATAAGACGAAAACACAACTATAGTCTGCGCTGCTACTTACAAATTATACACATGATAAGCGGCATAAGCGTAGATGATAATGAGACCTTCACCCGAAAATAGCTAAATATTGTTCGCCTGTGTATCTGCACTGGAACGGAATGACTCTAGCCTACTATAAGGCATTATGTGCTGAAAGGATATTTTGGCACACGTAGTGAGAAAATTTGCCAAGTCTCACTATCTATTTTTCATCTGCTTCCCAGCTGTACACTGATATCGCATAGTTGTTTCGGTTTAGTCAAATTATCCCTTGTTAAAACGAACATCTTAAATTTCTTTGGCGTTTTCGACCGTTTTCGCGGTTGGTTCATGTTCGATGGTCGTTAGCCGGACCCTGAAAGAAAAAAGTTTGGTTGATCGCTCACCTCTCTCTGGTTCTCTCTCTCCCTCGCTGTTGTGCTAGCCTTTTCACTCGCCCACTTGTTCGTGATATTTGCTTACATTGACAATCATCGTTGATGGTTCCTGCAAATTTTTTCTAGGCTTTTCTTTTGTTTCCGTTTACCCTGTTTAGCGTACACTTGCGTATCGTTTAATGCAAGGGTTAGTTTGGAAACCAGCGCTGTGCCAGCTCTCCATGTGTCTGAACTAACAGAGAGAGAACGAGAGAGAGAGAGAGAGAGAGAGAGAGAGAAAGCTGTCTATTGAAAAGCAGATTAGCCGGGGTATATTCGCCTACATGCTGGTCTGAAGGGAATGGGACGAAGGGGAATCGAAGCAGTAGAATAAGGTCGACAGCCGAATAGAAAAAAAATAAAAAATACAGCCAAAGAACGTTCAAGTCATGTGATCTTACCGGCAGTAAAGTAAGTGTCCTAGGCGACGAAGGCGGGTAATCTTCGTAACATTTGATGAAAAAATAAAAATAGATCACATTCCTGATGGTATCAGGTAAGTGGGTCCGAGTTTGGAGTGCAACCCGGTTGATTCAATAAAGAAAAACAACGTTATGGGCTTTGTGCTGTTTCCTTGGGCAAGGACCCAGCCAGTATTCGTGCCAAGGTCGAGGGTCCTTGGCCGAGCTTTTTGCATGTTCATCAGATACACTCCTCACTCCTATCTGTAAGCAGGGCACTCAACCAAGATGCGCTGAACAGATTTCATGGTGCCGCCGCAGTTGTCACAACAATGACATGTGGTCTAGGCATCGCGAAAAAGGATCTGTTTGGTCGCGCAGCAACCAATGGAGGATTATGTGTGGTACATCGCTAGCCTGGTATCTTTCGTGTTCCCTTGCGTAACCTTTCACGTAATCCAAGGCCACTTGACTGCCATTGATCAGGCAGAGAAACGACAAAAGGAAAAAAAAAGACGTACAAGGCTTCGCTCAGAGGTCACGCTTGTAACACGCTTCTTGAGGGCCTGATACCTGCGACGTTATCCTTCGCCATAAACGCGTGCTCCAAGATAACATAACCAGAATGGCGCGAACGATCAACCAGGTCAATCTCGAAACCATCCTGGACCCTTGTTGCGGCAAGTGTCCCTCAAACGATACGCATCGGGGAGCTGCGCAGGGCGTCCTCTGTGTTCGCGCAGAACTTGAGGCTCGCAACGCTGCAAGCGCTGCAAACTTCAGAAGTGCACGGTTGGGATCTCAGCCTGATGAGGTCTCCCGCATTTCATCGCTGCTCGTAAAATAGCGAATGCGGTATGCGTCGTCAGTTGTGTGCGGTCAGTATATATGTAGAATAATTACACACAGTTTATTTTTCGCAGTTATGTTCGACCGAAAGCTCCGACACGTCTAAATAGCGAGCACACGCGAAAACTAGTGCCGCCCCGGGGACGTAGTGGCACTCGAATGTGCCGCCCAACCAAGAACTAGCCGCTGCTCTTGGGCTTTGTAGTTTGCTCACGAAAGCTCACAGGCGTCTGCACTCGCCTTCCCTAGACTATCGAACAACGTCTGTGTCATAAGACGTTCCCTATAATCTCTACGTAAAGTTTGCACTGTGATTCAGATCGCCATAGTAGGACTCGTTGCCGTGCAAACATCGGAAAAAGCCGGGCGCTGCATTCCGTAATTTTTCTACTATTATTTGTTCAAAATTTTATGCAGTGGCAACGAGGCCTTATTGCAGGGCGGAATATGGTAGGTGTTGGAACTGAACAAGAATGCAGCAAAGCATAAAGCAAAGGAAAGCAGGCAAAGTAAAGGAAAGAAAACAAGCATTGGTGCATAGAAATATTGTACTAGGAAAGCAACGAGCTGTAGCGTGTACCATCTTAGGGAGATTGTTCCATGTGTAAATGACGTGCGGGGGAAATAACAAAAAAATAAATTTAATTAATAATTACCATTACTTATTAATAATTAGACAGCTTCCGTTGCATGCCGACGCGATTTTCGACCAGCCACCGCTAGCTAAGTAAGGGGAAAGCGGACCAATCACAGACGGCGGCACCACCCTTTTCATCTGGTTATCGATTTTCAGTGCAGTGGCTCGGCCCCGTCGAATCGCTCTACACTTGAGCGTGCTCCTCGCCTCTTGTCCGTCAGTTAGATAAGACAACCTGCTCAGTGTAGGCAATGTTATTCGTTTTTCAAGCAAACAAAAGTGACCTCCTATGCACGAGGAGGACGTTTGATTGGTCTGTACAGACAACCCTGCGGGTGACCGCCTGACCTTGCGTCGGTGGTTACGCTAATTTAACGCCAGGAGATCTCAATAAAATGATATTGGAATAGTTTTAGGTTACAGGGCCCATGGTCATTTGAAATAAACCTGGTAGCTTTATTTCGAACACCTTCAAGCATAGCGCGTAAGGTTGCAGAATGAGGGCCCTCGCTCACCTCGCAAGAGTACTACATTACAAGTTTGAAAGTAGGATAAGAAAGCACCTCTGTCACTTTAAGTCGTGATTTGCGTAGGGTGCATTTCATTAAGTTCAACATTCAACTTGCCTTGACAGATAAGTAATGAATCTGCTTGTTCCAAGTGGGCCCAGAAGAAAAATAAAGACGGATGTATTTATAAACTGAAGCACTCGTAAGTGGCATTTGATCTAAGCTGTGCGTAGCTAGAATGGGAGAACACTTGCCTGTATATTACACATATCGGCATTTTGATGCATTCAAATGTATGGTCCACTTTTACGACCCCCAATAAATGTGATTCAAGGGTTGCATAACCTTGCATAACGATGCATAATTTTTCGTCAAAACAAGCGTAATTAAAAGCGCACTGTGTACTTTAGAGAACCATATTATTAAAGAATTTTCTTTTGCTAAACTAACACTGGACAAATGTATGTTTTTTTTTCAATAACCTGATTTTTCGGAAGGCTCTCGCTGTATGCGCTGAAATATGGCGAGGACTCATTGCATGGATGCCCTCCGTTTTCCATTGTGGTTCACAATTTTCGGTAATATAGTAAACGAGCGACAGAAAAATTGAAAATTCGGCTTTCACCTAACGTCATGTCGTCAACGTTAACTGGTGCTATTGATTTTCCCTTGGCTAATTCAGCATTTAAATTATGATGCAGATGTCTTCTTCATAGTTAGTGCACAAGTGTGTGATATCATTATTTTTTTTTCTTCCCGGCTCATTTTGCATCCACAATATAGCAAATAAATTTGCCGCGTTTGTGTCATGTCTGCTATCAAAGGTTTCTTTTTTATGTGCTTGATTTAGTTGTGTGCCTACTTCGTTGCCGAAACGTTTTTTTTTTTTTTTGTACCTACAGTCATGTTTTCAGGGTTGCGTTTATTATTACTGATTGGAGTGTTGCTATCAGTTGTGGTCGTACGCTATTATATTAATATATCTTTTTACATATAGGCAACATGCTTAAACACACATTTGACGGACCGTGTCTACTCTAATAATTGGTGAGATCGGCTGCCAATAAAGAACAGAATAAATATTTAAGTTCATAAATATTTATGCGGACAATATTATGCAGGGAATTGTCGGACGTTTTCTTATACGTGTGGCCATGAAGTTACACATCTGCACCCTAACGTAATAAACATACAAACAGCAGATTATGGTCCATTGAAGGAAAAACGAGTGTTTACCTGGTATTGATTCAACAGGAAGTTGGGCATGTCACCTACGCGTATATCAAGAAATTGCTGGGTGTATGGCTAAACAAAGAAAATCTCAAACACCCCTCTAGGACAACTTAAGATGAACACGCTACTTTAGTGAAACAAAGAGCACTTTGGTGTGCATTGAATATGAAACGGTGCGATGGATGAGCAAATGAATAATAGTTACCGCCCTACCATTTGCAAATACCGCACTGTACACAGATAATGTCAACTTGGGAATTTAGCAAATATGCTGATGATTAGCAATGGGTGGCCTAGGTAAAACTAAGGTCCTTATATTAAATATTCTTAGGGAACATAATAAGCAGTCGCGACTAAAGCCAGTATACTGCGACGTGTTGAGGTCAGAAGTGCCAAGCAATATTCGTTTGGAGTACAGGAATGATAAGAAATTGGCCCCTATATGGCAGTATTATCTGTGCGTCAAGAGCGTAATGGACGAGTACGTCGAGAAATCTGGTTGGTAAGTTCAAGTTAACTAATCATATTGACCTCCTGCAATGCATTACGTAAAATTGTGCTTGCGTGCTTGCCCGAGAAATGATGAAGACGCGCAAATCTCCATCACGCAATCCATGGGATCTACGTGGCGGCGGATTACGTAACTCCGGGTTCAGCCTCTTCTCCGCGATCGGCCCAGGATTAGCCGAGAGGTAAGCACAATCTTATATTGCACTATATCTAGTATCGGTCCTCCACACTTGGCAAGAAGCCAACCAAGTGGAAGTGAACATAACCGAGAAAGAGGGCATATAAAACTCCGCTTTATTAAAGTAACCGTGCGCTTTTATTTTATGCGTACATTACTAACATGTCTGCCCCCTCTCCTCGACTCCCTCCCCCAATGCCGTATGCATTGAGAACCGTACTAATGGGGCTGCTGCTTCGAAAAGAATGGAAAGATTATGTGTACCTACATATGAGGTATGGCATTGTTGAGTCACCAGTGCAGACAATGCGCGGTTGAAAATCTCCAAAAAAGGCGGCAAGCCTGGACTGAAAAACGTTATTTGTGCCTTTCTGTTTCGCTCGAGACGAAAACAAAATCGCACTGTTTCGGTTCAGTTCCACTTCGTCCAAGTATAACAGTTTTTTTTAAGATTTTCGGTTTTGTGTTCAGTTCCGGTTCGATACCTTCAGCAGGACATCTACGGGGACCAACGCGCTCGTCTTTGCATCGCTAGCGCTGCCGTTAGCGCACCTCAGTGACCTCCGCGGAGGGTAGTGGCGACTTCGCTTCTTGCCCCCCTCTCCCCTCTCGTTCGTTGTAAAACAACAAATGATCCATCGTGGATGCCTAAATTCGTTCGCTGAAGAAGCAAATTCTTTGTTTGCTCGGTTGTACAGGCGTTCACAGTACATCTGAACGGTAATAGTTCGACCGGAATATAATCAATCCTTTAAAAGGGTCCATTCCCTGAACAGACGTTTGTAGTTGAGGCACTCAAATGTGCCACAAATTTCTGAATAATACTTTTACAAAACCCTGGTAAGCACAGTAAAAGTTTTAAGTAGGCTGTCAACTCACATAAAATTTCGTCGGTTTCGGCGCACTAACCGATATAGCTTACAGAACTGCGGCATCTGGTTTTGGTGCAGAGTTACGAATTTTTAGACTTCACGATTCTATTTTTTTATTGAAGCTTACGACTATTTCACATTTACGAAAATTTTATTGTCCAATATTTAGGCTCACTGTTTTGAAATTGCTCGAATTTACCTTTTTCACTTATTTGAATAGCGAAATCTGAGTTGGCCCTGGTCTAAATCCTTTTCTTAAAGGCTCATGGAGCTTTGCAAGGAGAGTGAACCAGATATTGAGCAAGAGCCTCAGGCACAAATGTTAGTGCTTTAATTGCCTCTTGAGGTTCGAGCTGGCTGCTCGAGGGCACAAACTTACAAAAACAAATACTGCGTCCGTCGCCGAAAAAAGACATTCGGAAACCACTCGACCTATTCTTAAGGATATCGAATATTCACCTAGCTACAACTTCAGGGAACGCTTTCCTTCCACAAGCATCATCATCATCATCATCGTCATCATCATCATCATCAGCCTGGTTACGCCCACTGCAGGGCAAAGGCCTCTCCCATACTTCTCCAACAACCCCGGTCATGTACTAATTGTGGCCATGCCGTCCCTGCAAACTTCTTAATCTCATCCGCCCACCTAACTTTCTGCCGCCCCCTGCTACGCTTCCCTTCCCTTGGGATCCAGTCCGTAACCCTTAATGACCATCGGTTATCTTCCCTCCTCATTACATGTCCTGCCCATGCCCATTTCTTTTTCTTGATTTCAACTAAGATGTCATTAACTCGCGTTTGTTCCCTCACCCAATCTGCTCTTTTCTTATCCCTTAACGTTACACCTATCATTCTTCTTTCCATAGCTCGTTGCGTCGTCCTCAATTTGAGTAGAACCCTTTTCGTAAGCCTCCAGGTTTCTGCCCCGTAGGTGAGTACTGGTAAGACACAGCTATTATATACTTTTCTCTTGAGGGATAACGGCAACCTGCTGTTCATGATTTGGGAATGCCTGCCAAACGCACTCCAGCCCATTCTTATTCTTCTGATTATTTCCGTCTCATGATCTGGATCCGCCGCCACTACCTGCCCTAAGTAGATGTATTCCCTTACGACTTCCAGTGCCTCGCTGCCTATTGTAAATTGCTGTTCTCTCCCGAGACTGTTAAGCATTACTTTAGTTTTCTGCATATTAATTTTTAGACCCACTCTTCTGCTTTGCCTCTCCAGGTCAGTGAGTATGCATTGCAATTGGTCCCCTGAGTTACTAAGCAAGGCAATATCATCAGCGAATCGCAAGTTACTAAGGTATTCTCCATTAACTTTTATCCCCAATTCTTCCCAATCCAGGTCTCTGAATACCTCCTGTAAACACGCTGTGAATAGCATTGGAGATATCGTATCTCCCTGCCTGACGCCTTTCTTTATTGAGATTTTGTTGCTTGCTTTATGGAGGACTACGGTGGCTGTGGAGCCGCTATAGATATCTTCCAGTGTTTTTACATATGGCTCATCTACACCCTGATTCCGTAATGCCTCTATGACTGCTGAGGTTTCGGCTGAATCAAACGCTTTCTCGTAATCGATTACGATTACGAGAAAGCCCCATATGTGAGTACTGGTAACACACAGCTGTTATACACTACTGGGGTTTAAATCTGACGAGAGCGGTAGATATCAGAAATAGGTAATTGAAATATTGGTTTTAAAAATTTTGGGCAGAAAGCATCGACGATGATTGTCAGCGTCAGCGGACGGCCCAAACCAACCGACGAAAGAACAAAGTAGCGAACCATCTAAGGGACTAACTAACAGGCATGCGAATGACTGAACGAACGTTTTCCTTACCGTGTCCGACTACCGACCGACTAGGAAAACTGCAGAAAGAGGCAAAAAAAAATTTATTCGCTTTAAAAGCAGGGATGAGACGAGATCACTTTCGTCACAGGCGTAGATAATCAACTTTGGATCACAATAGATCTAGAAAAACTCAATTACCTCCTGCCTAGGTTATTAGGTATTAAGTAGGCTAGGTATTAGGTAAGCCTTACGTTTATTATAGTGAACAGACAGGAGCGTCAAGTCCGAGGCTGCAGTTCACGAAAAGGCCAAGAGAGGGCGAACAAGCTATTGTGGGTGTGCCGTTACGACGGGACTTAGCCTCCACCAGAGAACCCCGCCGTACACGCAAAGTACGTCTTCAGTGAAGGCTAGCCGGCGGCTCGAGGAGGAATCTACACTAACCCATTTTTTGAAGGCCTGCCAGGTGGCGACTCCGCTCGATATCTCATCAAGTTGTGGTCAAGAATATTGCCGGCAGCGCACCACAAGCTTGCACGCTCTTTGGGTTCTAGACACTCGATCTGGGGAGGTATACAGACCAACCGCGTCAAGAAACCTTCACGTAGCGAACACGCGAGCGCCCGGCACGGCAGCGCGCGAGAGGCTTCTCTAGACCGAATCTCGAACATCTCGAGCCTGATCACGGCCTCCGAGATTATGCCCGCTGGCAGATTTGGCTCCGGCCGTCCTGTTCGCAAGCACAGAGCCTAAGCTGAGTGATGGTCGGAGGAGGCTGGCTACTTCTTGGTATTGGGGTGCTCGCAACCGAGGCCTTTTCATGCGTCGGAGAGGCTTTCAGGCGCTCCGGTACGGCTACATAGGCTTGCATGAGGCCAAAATGAAATGCGTTTTGCGCTGCTATCTGATCCCTAACTCATTTGGAAATGACGGCTGATGGCCTACGAGGGGCATAGTGCCTGCCGGCGCCTATTTATTGTCAAGTGTGTGTGTTTTTTTTTCACCTACATATATCCCACTACTTTCACGTTGGTATGTAGAAGTGTAATGTCTGCAAAATATGCCATGTGCCAGCAACGTGGTATACTTCAGCATTTTAGGGTTATATGTATGTTGATCGTTTTGTGAACTGGTTTCAAAGCTGTGGACGATTCGCCTGCTGGTGTCGGCGCTTGCAATCGTCTACACACGTCCCCATCGAGATAACGTGTGAAGCAAGACGGTAGCATGATTCGTCCACGGAAACATGCGACTGTCGCTCGTGTACTTTGACTTATGGGCACGTTAGAGAACCCTCAGTGGTTAACGTTAACTTTGTTTTGCATTGTTACCCATAATGTAGCTATGTCAATCCTGTGAAAGGAAAGCTTTCACTACACTCCCACAGAAGGTTACTTTTGGAATCCCTGCGGTGAAAAGGCACATAATGAAGTGGCACTTGCAGGTGTGGCTGATATCCAGTGCCTGCTAGTAGGTGGGTACGTTTCTACAGCAAATTTAATGGGGTAACAGAGTCGAAATACTAATGGTTGGCAATTGATTCACCAGTAATATTTAAGACCGCCAACACGTTGAGAGCTTTGGTACATAAGCAGGTATCTCTAATGCAAAACCGAGTACCCATTATCCAGTGTTCAGTGCAGCGCCGGATTATGGGCCTAGTGCCGCGCGCTAGGCAGGCGCGGCGTACTTGTGCAAAAAACAGCTCTAGCGCGTTAAATACGTGGTGCCTGGCCACCGTATATATATTTTTTGAGAACAGAAAGCAACAGAGAGCGTTTGGGGGCAATAAAAAATAAAAAATGTAAATATAGTCGATCGTTGAGCCTACAAATCCCAAGTCAGGTACTTTACCACTACGCCACGCCAGGAGCCGAACGGCAGCGCATAATTTTCCACGTCAACGACCGAGAAGCAGTTTTAGCTTCACAGCGAAGTCTCGCTCAGTCATGGTAGATGCGCTATCGCCCAGCGACTGAAACTCACGCCTATACCACACAGAAAATTTTGCTGCCGATATTCAGTAGCATGCTCGGAAGTGCCACAACACCGATTTTCACTTGCGATTGGCATTTTAACTTCGAAAAAAGTCCTAAATGAACCACCGACCCGAGACGCTGTGTGGGCTGTTACTACCGATTTTGATAGCCGTTTCTTGTCCTTCGCGCGAAGGATATGCATTGTTTTCTTAGTTCAGTGATGCCTATCAGTCGACACGTCTGTCTATTCATATATCTTCGTCAGAGAAGCGCAAGCTAGGGCTGCGAGCCTTCGACGACAGCACATATATAGCTGTGTTTATGACGCGTCACATCAGCGCTCATCGCTACTTGTGCTGGCACTGTAAACATGAAAAAATGCTTTATTTAAGAACATTGATGCGAAAGCTGAAATATGGTGATTTATCCTTGTTAAACTTCTTGATTCCTGAGCCTAGACGCGCCGAGAGCGTGCAGACGGACTCGGGGGATACGCTTGGCCTAAGCTTCGGTGGGGACCGATCTCGGCGCCTTTTTCTTGACGATCTTATTCACACAGCTGTTTCGATGCACTGTGTTTGCGATTAGGCGGAAAAGCAGTCCAGAAGCGATGCAAAAGCGTCCACGGTCGATCGACGATACGGTAGGCATGTCGCCTGCAAAAACAGAATGCGGCTTCGCCGCATAGATTTGGTTGCTTCCCAGGCAAGATGGCGGACCTAAGCGCAACTCTGCTACCTTTGGTAGCATATACAGTAATTCTAGACCAGCTCAACCGTCAGCGCCGCCGTGTCAGTTCCGCGAAACACCAAGGCGGCCACTGCTACGAAGGCATGCTTTGGCGGCGCTGGTTTAAACATGTCGGTCCTTCTAAATTGTGGTTTTAAGGCAATTGAAGACACCCAGACCCATTTAGAACACCGACGCTTGAGAAAGGACGTCAGATTTACTACTAAAACAACCTATATTGTGTCGACGAAGTAAACAGCACGGACATCGCAGCGAAGTGCTGAAATTAAATTAAGTTATGGGGTTTTAGGTGCGAGAACCACTATTTGATTGTGAGGCACGCCGTAGTGGGGTACTGCGGGATAAGTTGAGCCGCCTGGGGGTTTTTTTTGGCATTTCGCCCCCATCGAAATCCGGCCGCCGTGGCCGGGACTTGATCTCGCGACCTCGTGCTTAGCAAACCAACACCGTATCCACTAAGCAACCACCGCAGGTGGCGAAGTGTTTGTCACAACAAAGCAAAATTGCTTACGATGTCGAGCTCAAAGCAAGTTAACAAATCATTATTTTATACCACTTAAGTGAGCAAATACGGCCGTAATTATTCAACCATCATTTGTAGCTTCATTGCTTGGAGCGTGCCTTGCACATCACACTTGTAGAGATTCTGGTGAAATGTAAGGTAAGGGCTTTTTTCTCCGTTGACAAAGTGCCTCGAGCATGTTCTGGTTTCGTCGTTCCGGCTCGAATGTGAATAGTCACCACCACGAAAGAGAGAGCAATCGGCTGAGACTAAACAACAGGAAGACTGAACGAGTGTGCGCTAGCGTGCGCGAGAGATATGCTAATCTGCGAATTCTCGACGTCTGCATCGGTGCACTTCAACCTTGGTTCTGTTGTTCCGAATGCGAGAAAACACCAGGATGAATGAGCCCGGTTCCAGCAATCGTGTCTTGGTTCACACGCAGAGAGAAGGTGCATGTTGGCTTATTAGTGCACAACAAAAAGCACAGTGAGTACAAAGCTCCAGCAGGGAGTGCTTAAGAAGCTAGATTTGACACGTAACAACCACTGCGCGTTTATTTTGGAGCGAGACGAGCTAAGCAAGTGTTTAAACCAATTTACAACAGCGGGAATCGGTTCACGCGTTTTTATGCAGTTGTCGCTTTATTATGCGTTTTTACGGATGCCGCTACTGGTTTCTTTTTTTTTTCATTTTGCATTTGCGTCTTAGTTCGTTTAATAGAAATTGACAACATCGACACGAACCGCGAAGATCCGGGTTGCTTCCCCGGTTTTGAAGGGAAGCGATACAATTTGATACCGACATTCCCTTCGCGGTTGTGACAATCCTTAACGCAGTAGTATCTGCGCTTGTTCTTTTTGTTCACACTTCTTACGGATGAGCTGCCGAAAGGCCGGAATGAATCCATTGCAAAATTGGAAAACTAGGCTTTCAGGCAGGTCTGAGCGCAGTGCCGACAATAGTGAAATGGAGGTGAGGGCCTACTCGCGGGTGCTCACCGCCGCTGCTAGGTGGCGAGACATGTACAGACAAACTTCATTCCAGTGCGCCTATTGTTGGCTTTTACATTCCGCACAAAAGCACAAGGAAACAACGCACCTTTCAGCTCTCACATTTTTGTAACCCTCTATCTAGAGTGTAGATGACATATAAAGCCCATTGTGAGTGTCTTGATATCTCCAAGCCTAATTTTAATGTGTTTCTGAAAGGACTTGCAGAGCAATTTCAATAACTGAACAAAAACTCTCATATCTTTAATGTGTTCCGTGACTCTGTAATCCTTTCTCTGTTTCTCCATTTTTGCTTTGTATTCTCTTTGCGTACACATTTTATGCTCTATCAAAATCTGTATTCGCAAAATTATTTTGTGTGTGTGTCTGCGCGTGCGTGTGTGTCTGTACGTGCGACGTGCACTGTCTTTCCTGTGCATTGTTTGGCCGAGTGCGCCCGCACCAAGACCCTCGAGGTTGTTCCTGAGCACTTTAATAAACACCTTTGATTTGATTTGATGTGATTTCATTATTGCCGCAATCGCCACAGTAACGCTTTGTCGTGCTAAGCCGCCAACGGCTACGGGTCACTTTGCCCTTCGATTCTGAAATTTGGAACCCTGTTTACATACTGGAACCACGTATTGACATGTATCAGCTCACAAATCACAGCAGTAAAAGAGCAACAGTAAAGAAAGCTTCTGTGCAAGAGACTTTCTGGCCACCGGAAACCACTCGGAAAACCAGCCATGGTTGCTTAGCGGCTATGGTATTGCACTGGTAAGCAGGAGGTCGCCGGATCGAATCCCCGCCACGGCAGCCGCATTGCGAAGGGGGCGAAATGTAAAAAATACCCGTGTTCTCAGATTTAGGTGCCCGTTAGAAGAACCTCACGTGGTCCAAATTATTCCCGAGTTCCCTACTACGGCGTGCGTCGTAATCAGGTAGCGGTTTTCGCACGTAAGATCCTATTAAAAAAAACTCTAGGCAAACCTTACTTCAGAGCTTCAGAGCGTAAGAACGATAATATTGCGATAAAAAAATTCACCGACGATTTTGATACTTCCTAATGCGAAAAACGCAGCGCTATACGTGTTTTCATTTCGCTCGAGCGGACAGTCTGTCTCGTGCGGCACGTTGCAAACACAGTGAAGTGTGGCGCGACTGCCTCGCTAATCTGGAAATCGCGAGAGGCAGCGCGTGCGTGACGCGTGGGTACGATTCACAGCTGCTGTCGCAGACAGACCTCCTAGACGAAGCGCGCTACTCTGGCGCCATCTCCTAGTCACCGTTGCCGGACTACACTTTTCTTTTCACGCTTTCGTCATAGTTGCTCTTCCGCTTTCCGCCTCATTGTTCCGCTGCACCCTCCCCCTCCCCTTTCCTCCTCGCGTCTTGCATCCCCCGCTGTGCTCCGCGTTTGCTCTTTCATCCTTCGCTGTGCTCGTTCACTCGGTTACGCCGACGCCGATGCTTAACATAAGAACGGGCACCTAACACCTTAACTCTAAAAAAAAATAGAAGCGAAGGAGAGCCTTTGTACATTCTACTGCGTCTTCGTGCAAGGTAGATGTACCTGGTAGCCAAGTTTCCGCAGAAGCCCATTCGTTCAAAACGTTGCAGTTTATCTGAGCTTCATGGGGCTTAGCGCCTTCTCTGTGTAGAGGGAAAACTTACGGAGGAATAAAAAAAAATAAAGTCACGTCGTTGTGCTGTGAAAGGCGCGAAATTTGCGTTGGTAACCTGCTATTGGAGAAGTAGTTTCAAATGCCCCGCAATTTTACTCGCGAAATTTACGTTGGTAACCTGCTATTGGAGCAGTAGTTTCAAATGCCCCGCAATTTTACTCAATGGTTCTTTCCAGCTTCTAGCGGCGAACCGATGCAGCGAAGCGCCAGATGCGCAGAACATCGTTTCTTTGCGGGTTGAAGAAAACTGTGGGTGTCGAGTGCTGGTCGCATTGTCAAACTTCAAGCCCGTTGGCCAGCGCGGCCACATGAAAGCTGCTAAGGGAACTATTATGTGCCAGTCGTAACTCACAAAGTCTGAGTAAGCACGTTCATCTACAATGAAAATACAGCTCGCTAACTGAACGCCTCCAGAATTCAGACAAATGTCGCAAGCAAACAGCGTAACATCTGACGGAGGCGTATAGTAGTAGCTGAATTTACAAGCTCACCTTTCCGCACACATACTAGATGTGTATTGTATTACAGTTGATAGCGGCGTGACTGGCTGGATGGATGGATGGATGGATGGATGGATGGATGGATGGATGGATGGATGGATGGATGGATGGATGGATGGATGGATGGAGGGATGGATGGATGGATGGATGGATGGATGGATGGATGGATGGATGGATGGATGGATGGATGGATGGATGGATACAACTTTATTGAACATCCGGCAAGATTAAACGGTACCCGGGCTTATGTCTCCCACGGAGCAACGCCAAGGCCCTGCTTCAACGCTGCCTCACGGGCTTGCTCGACTGGCCACGTCTGGATGCCGACATCTGAGCTGCGCAGAGCGGCGGAGACGACAGGGTCTCTAGGGCAACTGGCATCCTTCCCATAATTACATCGCACCCCGACAACATGTATTTGAGTGTTGTTGATCCTTCCTGGCACAATTTTCACGTTTACACCCCCTTTTCTTTAGTGAGTGGGAAAAAGCGGTATCTTTTTTTTTAATAATCAAACGAAAGAGAGCAGCATTCCTCTTTTGCTCGCGACATGCGCGTAAATTCGATAAGCAATTATATTTTTCTTGATTTAAATGAAGTTGCGTCTTGTTTTCAATTGAGAAACATTCTTTCTTTAGCAATGTTTGTTTCCCTCTCCTCTAGTCGCGCTTCAGTCGCCACTCCCATAATTACACTTGCAGCTGTCGGTGACAATTCGTTGTTCGCTGCGTTTCGCCCGAAGCTTCGCGACCCATTTGAATTATATAGTTTCATAGAATAATTACTAGAGGGAACTCTGGCGCTGCGATCATTCAGCCACCATGGTAATGATGGGTAGTACGTGGATTTGTCTCAACTACGGATTTGTGGATTCTGACGTTCTTACGGCTTTGTTTATTGCACCTTATCTCTCTTCGTTGTCCTAAATTTCAAAGCGAGCTATACTTTTCCAAGTGAAGAATACCGTGCGAACACGCACATTCGCTACTAAGTGCAGCCACTCTACCTGTCAAGGTGGCCAAATTGAAATAGCTTGCCCGCAAGAAATTCATAAGGGCGTTCTATGCCACTTATCAATGGCGTAATGGTTTCAATATCGAGCTTCCGCGCTAGTGGTCCTGTGTTCGAATCCTGCCGTCGGACGATGTTAATAATGTTTATGAAATCAGTTATTACCCAGTGCTTTGCTATGACGAATTTACAAAGTCACTAAGCCGTTTGAAGTCAGTAGGACGAAGTTAGGCATATCAACGGACTTTTTCATGTTTGCTGAAACACCCCGATAGGAGCTCCAGTAGACACTAGAGCCATAGTTTCTTCTTGTAATTCTTGCATGAAACTCTACGATTTGAACCGGTCTTGCTTTGTACGTCTCACCCCTTACTTTTTCTGTCTTGTGTGTTTAGTGCTTGAGCCACTTATTTTGTCATGTACTTGCCAACATAAACTTCTTAATTTTCTTGTGTTGGTTTGAAATACGTACGACTCTCTCGCAAAACAATACACATAGAAAACGGTGATCTAAGCAAATGTAATCGCGTATTCTTGGTACGCGATAGCAATAATTGACATCGCTGGACCAACCTCGCCCGCGAAATATGCTAGCTACCAACGGAAGGAGCAAAGAAACAAGCGGTTATGCCGAGCCGACTGAAATGCAGGGGCGAACTTTGTAACGGAGCGAGTAATCAAGTTGAATTAAAATTACCTTACGAAGGTCAGCCCTTCAGCAGAAGACTATAACTTTGTTTTGCCCATTGTGTTCGTCCTTATATCGGATGTTCTAGACCACGCTTTACTGCAATGGCGCTAAGCAGTGCGCGCATTCAGGTGAAGCTTCAGCTCGGCAGCTCCAATCTAAATACATAGGACCCTCCAAGTCATTTGTCTCGGCAACCACTGCACCAAGTTTAATGCGAGTTGTCGCATTTGAAACAAAAATAAAATATAGGGAATGTTGGAAGAGATATTTTGGTTTATATCGTCGGATGTTTTATAAAATTGTTGAAAATTACAAATTTTAAGGAAACGAAACTATGAAGTTTACGACTCTTTACCTCAGCAATGAAAAGTACATAATAGTACATCTAAAGCAGACAAATCTGATATATCCTAAGTGGCTCTTGGATACACCGCTAATATGTGAGCAGGAATTTTGCTAAAACTTTGCCAACATTGTTAAAAATTCATGTAAGATGGTAAACTAATGTGTCAAATTTGTTCGCTTCGGATGTTCTAGCAGTTGCAGCAGGGTGCGGAAACTCCCCATACCTCCCTTCGGACACACGGTTCCATATCGATACGCGACGGCAGCGCCACTTCCACCACTGGCGGTTGTCGGACATCCAACTGGAAATAGCTCACAACCAAACAATGCCTCCATAACTTCACTGATGAGGTTAGAAGATATAGGGAGAGGGCGTGCCTATGGGAAGAGTAGGCTTGCCGCGAAGCCATCCTTTCCCACTTCGCGTGCATGCGGGTTGGGCTAGTGCTATCTTGCAGATCCGCTGACCGCGCGGCTACATTGGCCAAATCGCTTAGCAAAACCTGCTGAAATCTGCCGAAGTTTACGAAGAGCTTTTTTCTACCAGGTTCACCTTGGATGCATCTATTCATTTTTTACAGCACTGGTGTAGTGCCCGTACGCGCCACTGCCAAGCAATTGTAATGAAAAATATTTATATAGTAAAACGTCGTTAACTGCCAATATTCAAAGCTATTAAATTCATTAAATGACGGTATTACATTCCGTCATTTCGTGAAAGTAGTCGCTTTGAAATTCATTACCTGTGGTTAAGTTTACGGCTACAGTTCAACTAGTTTACAGATATAGTGGTGGATTGGGGTATAAAGAAAATAACTCCCTGGCACCCCCAATCGTTAATTTTGTTCGTGTACTATGAAGTATATCAACTACAGCTCGCCTATCTCTCAGCCAGCCAAAACTCAAAACAAGTACAAGCTGAACGTTTTTGTTTTTATTCAGACATTCAGTGCTGGAAAAAACTGGCCTCCATGCAATGCGAAAGTGTCAATCTGCAGAAGCAATTTTCATTCACATCTGAAATTTGGCATAATGAGCAAACATAGATTGCAGAACATCCAAAGCAATGCTCAAATTAACCATCACGAGCTGGTCACACGTACATTCACTACCACATATGTTATGACGGCGACACATTTTGTGGGTTACAGAAAGACGGTAGAGTATAATATATGTATTTCGTTGATAGTACGAGAAGTAAGGACCCAAAAAATCTGAAACTGGCTACATGCATTTGCATGAACAGGAAATAGCTTATAATTCCTCTGACTACTTGAACGACATGCCAGATAAGGTATCATGTTTCGATATTGCGCTTACAAGCTCATGTAATCTGCATATCGCGTTACTTTGCGTCCTATTCATATATACAATAAAGCACGTCAATCGCTAGGACGCTATTTTGACACAACAGCAACGCAAGGAACCAACCATTCATAAAAAGAAAACGTAATAGCACTCTTCTTAGTAAGGGGGATTACCAGTTCGTACTTAATTAGCGTGAAATAGTCCATATTTGTATTACAGGCAGAATTAAGCACATTTTGACGGCGAAACAACATTTATAAATGATTCCTGCAGTAACATTCGACCTCGTCTATAATACAGGCGCCCAAAAACTTGCACACGCAGAAGCTGAGCCAAAAGCACGGTAACTGAGCACTAAAAGCGAGCACGCACTCAAGATCTGCAGTACGAGCATTTCACCGACAGCAGATGGGCTGCCATCATGACGAATGGGCCGAGTGAAACTGCTCCTATGTCAGTCCACTCAGTCCTGAACACAACTCGCTTACTCATGCAAAATGAATGCCTGTTCAGAAAAAAAATTACTTGTGCTTACCCGCTGTCACTAAGAAACCTGAAAAACTTCGCAGAACTGGAATTCCCGGTGTTAGAACACCACAGAGCCGCGCAACACATGTAATGCCCCGATTAGCTATCTTCGTCTAATGCTCGGTTAACTTGGTTTCCTGCGCCTACGTTCGTTGCACGCCTGATCAAGCTTCGCGGTCTTATCTTTCCCATCTTGATAGTTGGGACGACAACCGAACCAGGGCCTGTATTTTGTAGCGATGCCTTTTCCGATTCTATGCCTTTTCAGGCTTTTCGCGCTTGGCCACTGGTCAGAGCGACGGTCTGCCCACATTATCAACGCGATCAGGTGGCCGTGTGTGGTGGATGATAAGAATAGCATAGAATGAGGCATAAGGCATCGCTACAAAATAGCGGCCCAGATCACCAAGCGCGATCCGACTTGTTATAACACTGGCAAGGCTGAGCGGAGGTCAGCTCGACGGACGCACGAAGACAGCCGCTTCCCGTGCTTTGCTCGATGTCAAATTCACAAAGAGATTAATAACACAAAAGAAGTTAGCACGTCCGGCAACCGCTTGGAGCGCGCATGTTCCTTGAACCCGAAACTAGCACTCACCTTCCGGTGGTTCATTGCAGTGTACCGAACTGCGACATCTGTTCTTGGATCAGAGTTACGGATTCGCAAACTTCTTCCTTCTACTGCTTTTCAGATCAGTGCAAAAATATTCAGGCCATAATTCAAAATTTTTTGCCTCAACAGGCACTGGAACTGAACTTCCACTATCAAATACATCGAATTTCATTATAATCGGCCCAGAAGTTATCTCAGAATAGCATTTCTGGGGTTTACACGTATGATAATAGGTGGCATCGGAGTTGGGCCCTAGCTATAGCTTTCTATTAATGCTCCGCAGCGAATGTCTAGTTTCCTGAGAAAAGCATGAAATGTATTTCGTTAAATGGTTATCACGCTGGGCATGAACAACATTGGAGCGACTGTGGCCAACGGCGCGGGCGATCGAAGACGCATACGCGCTGGACAGACAGGCACATTATTGCATCGCGGACACAGTAACTGAAGGCCGAGTGCTGCAGTTCATTGTCAGAAAAGGGCGGGCAAATCTTTACGAGTGCGACACCACAACGGAACAGCAATGACGAGACACCAATGCTGCACACCTGCGTGTGCACACTAATGACTAGCGGACGACGCTAGGAGTAATCAACACTGAGCGTGGTGATGACGGCGACACCGCACGATGTCGCAGCGTATACTGTTCTACAAACCTGCATACTCGCATTTCAATAACTTGAGCCGAGAAGGTTGGCTGACAGCACCAAGTTTCCTCAAGGCACCAAGTGCGCATGCTAGGCGCGGCAGTGGAGTCCGCCCGTTAACGTCCCACGCGAGAGGGCGCCACTCAGATCTCGGCGATAACAGCGGACGAGGAGGATATCGCGAACATTGCATAGAAGTTCTCCTTGACAAGACGTCGGCTTGGTGGCGCGCGGTTGTTCATCGTCATGCTGGTCCAAACAGCCTTTTCCGCGGCAGAAAATAGGAGCACTTTATAATAAAGATGACGACCTTCAAACAGTGCGCATACCCACAGGAGAGGAAGCGTCAAGAATCAAGTAGTTGATAGAAAACGACGTCGAAGGTATCCGTGGCGTCACTGCCAACAGCAACACAGTAACGACAACGTCACTTTCTTTTTACACAGTAACTACCAGGTTTCACAACCGCCAACTGTCAAACCTGTGAGCAGCACTGAAATGCACTATAGAAAAAATTTCTCTAGCTTTGTCGATGTCAATGCGTCGTTTTGCTTGTGACATGAGTTGAAGAAGTTTTGTCCGCACACTTGAATAATTCCCCACTAGGATCTTCACTACGAATGATCGAGCCTGAACTGCCTCATCAGCCACCATACCTTATATTCACAAAAAGACTGCATTTTATTAACCATGTAAAAAATTGGTTATTTAAACATAATCTACAATGCCGTCCTAACTGCACGTTGGTCGCTAGCTTTCCAGACGTTGTCCTACTGATTGATGGAGGCAGACTGCTCCACAAAATCTTTGATGTCTTACTACACTCACTGTAGCCAACATCACCATGACGAAAGACAAAACAAACGCAAATAAACCAGATAAACCATGACTGCATTAATTAAATATTTTTGAAGACTAAAAAGTAGGACCTCCCCAAGGAAAATTATACGCCTATGGCCAAACAGCCGTGACCATAAGGTACCATGCAGCTGTACAATTGAAATAAATGTACTGTGCTTGTATAAAACAATAAATTCTGCGGGTTTACGTGCCAAATCCACGTAGTAAGCCACGTAGTGAGCCATAGTAGAAGACTTCGGATTAATTTTAACCACCTGGGGTTATTTAACTCTTATCAAATGCACAGTACACGGACATTCTTGCATTTCGTCCCCAACGAAACACAGCCGCCGCGGCGGGGATTTCATCCCGTACCCTCGGACTCAGCAGCGCAATGCCAAAACCTGCGCCACCACGACTGATTGTTCTTACATAAGAGGTGTCCGAGTGTGCTAAAATAAATGCATGTGTGTTGAATTCCGCAGCGTAATACACCACACAAAAATGTTGCATCACAGAAAATATTATAGAAGTCCTCGAAATCTCGGAGCCTTCGAACATTTATTAATTTAACTAAATCGCCATATTTCATCTCTCTCTTCTGTCTTTCTCTTCTCCCCTTGCTTTACCGCCTTCTTATCCGTCTTCATCTTCATCTGCTTCCGTTCCTGACTAGAAAATTATAATCACCCTGCCTGCTGTCGTCTACTCTGCGTGAATGGTAGTCAGTCAGTCAGTCTACAACTTTATTGAAGTCCTGAGGAGTTTCAAGCCGTTGGAGGTCCCACGCGGGGAACTCCTCCGGCCGAAACCGTAGGCGACGCCCAAGTCGGGACGGGAACGTGGTGACGCTGCGCCAGTTCTTGGGCCCTCTGGACGGCCTTGAGTTGGAGTTTGAGGTCCGGGCTTTTGAGGGCTTCTTCGCATTCGGGCTCACTGGAGAGAGGGCCCTTTGGTAATGCGGTACATTGCCATATCATGTGCTAGAGTGAGCAATAAAGTTCTGGACAGTCTGGGAAATTTACCGGGATTTCTGAGTTGTAGTGACTTAGTAGGCCTCGTGACGGATCCGTTTGCAGCATTCGAAACGCGGCCGCCTGCGCGCGTTCGAGTTTGGCGTGTGGGAGCGGGAATTTGGTTCTGCCTTTCCGATAGTGGGAGGTGATTTCTTGGTAAGTGAGCAGCGGGTCATTAAACTGAATGTGCAGTCCCTCGGAGGCCGTGGGACCGCCGCGACGGGCAAGTTCTCGCGCACGGTCGTGGGCCGTATCATTGAGGTTAGCCGTTTGCGGGTGAATGTCTTTCCCCATGTGAGCGGGGAACCAGAAGAGGCACCGTTTGCTCTCTTTTGAGCTCGCTAGTAGTATACGCGCTGCTTCTTTAGATACGTTGCCGCATACGTAGGCCTGAATTGCGGCACGCGAGTCCGTGAAGACATAAGTAAATGTGGGGTCTGCCATGGCGATGGCTACGGCTATTCGTTCTGCTTTAGCGCTGGTGCTCGTGTTAACCGATGCGGATGATCTTAGCGTACCGTTGCCATCCACGATTGCTATCGCGAAAGTGGATGTGCTTCCGTACTGAGCCGCGTCCACAAATGCGGTGACTTCACGATTCGCGTCGATTCGGTCGAGAATCGCGCGGGCGCGGGCCCGGCGCCTACCCGCGTTGTGTGGTGGGTGGACGTTTCTGGGAAACAGTGAGGCTTTGTATTTGTCACTAATTTCGCTCGGTAGGGTAACCGCGTGCTCGAGATAGGGAGAAGGGGAGACATTGGCTTCATTTAGGATTAGCATACCGGCTTTGGACGAGGATAGGCGGAGTATTTGCGCCATAGTCTGTGCCTCGATCACTTCGTCGATGTTGTCGTGCATGCCTAGCTGGTCAACCTTTGCTGTACTTGCTCTTTGTGGAGTGCCCAAGACCTGTTTGATGCTCTTGTGCATGAGTGTGTTTTGCTTCGTCTTTTCTATTTTCGTCCAGTTGTGGGCAGAGGCGACGTAATTAATGTGACTCATAAGGAACGCGTCGTATACGCGCAGAAGGTTATCTTCGCAGACACCCTTCCTGCGCCCCGAGACTCTGTGGATGAGTCTGATCATGTATTCAGTTTTCGCGGTTAAGTGTTTAATCATGTGTCCGTGGCATCCGGTGGCTTCGATTAGGAGCCCAAGAATGCGCATGTGAGTGACTCGCGGAATCTGTTGACCGTCTCTTGTGTGTAGTGCGATCGGAAGATCGCCTAGAGGTGTTAGGTAGCGGACTCCTTGGCAAGACTTGCGAATTAGTAATAGTTCCGATTTCTTTGAGGATAGTTTCATTCCTGTGTTTAGTAGGTACTCTTCCGTGGCATCTAGGGCAGACTGTAATGCCTGCTCCATGTCTCCCAGGGAGCCTCCCGGGCTCCAGATGGTAATGTCATCTGCGTATAGAGCGCAGTTTACGTTTGGGATGTTTCGTAGTTTGTCTGCGAGTCCCTTCATCACTATATTAAATAGTAATGGAGAGATGACTGAGCCTTGTGGAGTTCCGACGGAGCCCAGCGTGTAGGGGTCCGACTTAAGTTGCGAGACTCGCAGTCTGGCTTCTCTGTCTTTTAGGAAGGAGCGTACGTAATCCTGAAATTTCTGGCCGGGTGGAAGCTTCTTCTTCGCTCTCGGTCGTGCGTAATAATCAGTTTTCAAGATCCCCGGCTGCCTGGCTGCTTTGGTAACAGGATACGGGTAGGAGAATGGAATCCTTGAATCAAGGTCCTTTTTAAATAAAATAATGTCACAATGAGTTATATCAGGTATACTGGACCGGTGTCGTTCATCAAAGTTGCTTTTCATAGCACGGCGGTATCTTCGTCATTGCTCTGCAGACAGCGCCATTTCCCGGAGTGTAAGCTTTTCTACAATCCTCAGTTCCGTATTGGCTGCAAGCCACACAGACCTTCCAAAAGCGGTGATATGAGGGCTGCATCCATCCCATTCGAGCAGTGCAAGAACGGTTATGATGTGAAACAGCCGCTTCTAACGCACACTTCCAGCCGCCTTAGAACTCAGGATAGAGAACCAAGAATGTCTTCAGGCCGCGTATGACTCTTTCTGCAAGAGAGTTGGCGTCTCGGTGGTTCGGGACGGCAAAATGTAGTTAGACGCTGCGTTGCTGGGCTTAAGCACGAAGCTTGGGGCTACGAAAAACGGGATCATCTTAGGCAACCGTCACTTTCGCGTTCCGAAATATATCCCGTTCACGAAGCGAATTCACGCTGTTCGTGTCGTCCTTGCCGGGCTTAGCAGTAAAAAATCTGATGCTATCATCTATTACCCCCAGAAATCATTGGGTATTGTACTCTTTCCCCTTTCTTTTGAAGTTCGAAGAAGTCAAGATGAACTACTTCGAATGGGGAGTCCGAGTAGGTTGGTAAGACCGTAACGTTTCCACGAGGTCTAAATTTTCGCTTGCATATTTGGGACTCGTGGCAAGCCCTGATGTACTTAGCTACATCGGTTATTATACAATACAATACAATCTTAATTGTACATGAAGAAAACAAAATACAGATAGGAAGCCTGCCAAAGCCTCACAGGGTTTGATAGCAGTGCCTGACAGTCAGGTCACAGAAAATTGCACGTGGTTATTAACGAAGTTAGCTGTTAGCGGATTGGAACGAAATGTCGAAGAAGTTATACAAAATGTTCTTTTAAATTTCAAAAATCCTGAGTAGTTTCTGGATCCCACGTGTTGGGTTAACTTCTAACACAGGCGTTGGTGATTTATCAAATACGGCTGGAACATAATATTGTCGCGTTCTTCTTCCATACTTTGTTGCCAGTTTGGGGATCACCTAAAGTTATTTCGATCTTAGGGAAAGGCTGGTGTATATCGTACCTTGAAACCATTATTCCAGAAGTGCTTAATTACAACACTTTCGACAATCAGACAAGCGAAGTTTGGCAAATTCTACAACTTGAAGACATCTGTACCTTTCCTTGGACACAAATCGTATGCCGTTATTGATAGCAGCAAACGTAAAACTGAGTTAATTCTTGAGCTCCGTCTAAGGGGGCAGTGACCATAAACAGTCAAGCTATAACGTACCACACTGTAGACTAAAGCATCCACAATCATTTTTGACAAGGAGATTGACATACGACTTCGCATATGGAATAATACGCAGGGGCCTGCGCGCAACCTGCTACAGAGGTGGGAGAAATGCGAGTTCCATAACAGATCACATTCAAAAAACAACCCAAGATACTCAATAGAAGACGCGTACTTAACAAGTTAACATGTGCATGTACAAGTAAGATGTATGTAAGAATCACGGTTTCAAAGGCAGGATTTTTTTCATGGGGTTATGGAAACATTAAGTTTCAGAAGGGCTGACGCCTATTAAGTTAGCTGCGAACCAGTGCATAGCTTAGTTGCGTTATTCTGCAAATAGCTAATTGCATCGGAGAGATTAATTGTACAGAATAGAAGAGCTCTATCAGCGGCGTATAGATATAAATGATCACCTACTCCATTGGACAAATCATTCACATAAATGTTAAAGAGCAGGGGGATTAATATTGAGCCCTGAGGGATTCAGAATAAATACATGTAAAAACACTTAAAATATTTCCTACTTTTACCCACTGTCGTCTATTCTGCAGAAAGTTAGTTAATAGATTCAAGAATGAACCACGAATGCCTAGCCGAGACTGTTTCTGTAATAAAATGTCATCACAAACGCTGTCAAATTCCTTAGAGGCATCTATTAAGAGAGCACAGGCTACCTGGGTGCAATCTAGTGTGAAATTTAATAGATCAGGCCAATCTTCGAACAGTGCTTGGGTGCCCTCCCCGTGCATAAATACCTACTGATTTGATGATGATAATACGCTACGCTTATGTAGAAAATGTGTTATGGCAAAAGCCACATGTTTCTATAATATTTGAGCTATACAGGGGATTGTCGAAATGGGTCCGTAATATTGAATATTATTCCCTGCACCTTGCTTATGAAGTGGAATTACTATTGCGGTTCTCATTTCAACTGGAATCACACCAGCATCCAAAATAAAGTTTAGAAGAGATATCACTGCAACATTGATTGCGTCAAAACTACTCTGGAGTTCACCGACCGATATTTTGTCAAAGCCTGGTGATTTATTCGCCTTAAGGTTAAAAACAATGCACCTCCATTCATCAAGCCAGAGTAGGAGGAGATATGCTGAATCTAGCAGCCTATCTGTTAAAATGCACACAGATGGCCGCCGTTTTCTCAATCACGAGATACTTCAAAAGGACGGATTAAATAAGTTTGCCACAGTTTCATCACCTGCTCGGAGATGAGAAGGTCGAGCGATTTTTTAGCTTTTCCGCAAGGTACTTCCGCAGGTAAGAAACGCGAGCAGTATCGCTGTACCAGTTATTGCGTTCGAATTCGTATTCATCGGGAAGACGATGACGAAGTGATTCTTGTAGAGACCGCCGTTCCTCTGCGCTCCAGTATTTTTGGCCTTTTTCCGTGGTTTACTGGGAGACGCCGCTCCCATTGCCACGGTCATGGGAGGGGCGTGATTGCTTAGGCTGGAACCGGCCCGAGGAAGAGAAATTGCCCTCCCAGTCAAGCTGACAGCGAAGACACTGTGTTGTACTCCTGGTGAAGTGATGACGGGTCAGATGACGAAGTCTTCGAAACAGTGGTACACCGGAACGCCAAGAGAAGAAACATCATCGGGCGGTCTTCGTCAAGCAAGTCTACCGCCATGCCGCAGCGAAGTTCATCGGCGTACACAATTCTGTTTGTGCCTGACACACCTACCGACAACCTCAACCGCCTTAATCGACAAGCGATTTCCGTTTCTCTGGAGGCTCTTGTCTCATGAGAAATCAAGGATATCAGAATAAATACTCGTAAGAGCACTCTGGCTATTGATGTCCACAGCCGAAGCGCAATCAAGGCTTTGATGGCAGTAAAGCTCCAGGGCACCATCAATGTCCACTACCTCATTTCGCAGGACAGCGAAACCACGGCTCGTGTTGTTTATGAGACTGACACATCGATTAGTGACAGTGACCTGCCAATTTTAATCAAACCTGCGACTGATGATATTGCCTTAAGGCAAGCTCGGCGCCTTGCCAAGTCGACCTGTGTAAGGCTTGAGTTTAAAGGTGACTGCGTGCCATCACATGTAAAGGTCAGCCAGTTGCGGCATGTGTTACGTCGTTTCGTACCCAAACCCCTTCAGTGCAGAAGGTGTCAAAGGATTGGACACGTGAGTGCTGTCTGCCGAAATACAACGATATGCCCACGAGGTTCCGAACAACACGACACTGACACTTGCCGTGCAACAGAGCTCAATTGCCCAAATTAAGGATCGCATGCTGCATCCCCAAAAGACTGTCCACGCCTGAAGAAAGAGCAGAAAATCCTGAGAAAAATGGCCAGAGACGGATCATACCCAGAGATACTTCTGCGGCGATAAGGCGACATCCCTCCCGGGAAAGAAAATCTACGAAATCCTCTTCCGGTTCAAGGGAAATGTCTCGTTCGTTAACGCCGCCTCCTGTTCGATTTTTCTCCAGTAAGAGCACGAATATCAACGAAAAAAGCGGCCATGCTATTCATGCTTCATCAGGTGAGGTGTGGCCAGCACTGCCGAAGACATGCCGCGCACCAGAGCCACAGATATGACCCGCCACATGAAGTCGAATATCGCATCAGTTGACCAAATTCGAGACAAAGATTCACAAGTGATTGCTATGCTCAAGTCGCTCACGAATATCATGCGTCTACTACTGACAAACATGGACGCTCCGGCTGCTCGTAGCGCACTGGAAGTACTGGATGCGCTGACTCCGGTACTTGAAAGCATCGCATAGTACCATGGCCCTCCCCTCGCTGTCCTTCCATAAGGAAGTCAAGAAAGCGTCTCTATTGCAGTGGAATGCTCGCGGTCTCAAATCGAGAATTTCATATTTTAGACACTTTGTCTTCGAAAGCCGTTTTCCCATCCTAGTAATTTGCGAACGGAACGTGCAGAATATCATACCCATTTCAGGCTATGAAGCATTCATGTCCTCTACCTGTGGTGAACCCGCCATGGCTGCTCAGTGGCGGTGGCGTTGGGCTGCTAAGCACGAGGTCGCGAGATCGAATCCGGGCCACGGCGGCCGTATTTCGATGGGGGCGAAATGGGAAAGCACCCGTGTACTTAGATTTAGGTGCACGTTAAAGAACCCTTGGTGGTCCAAATTTCCGGAGTGCCCAAATACGGCGTTCCTCATAATCACAAAGTGGTTTTGGCGCGTACCACAGCATAATTTACCTGTGGTGACGCGAGCAAGGTCATTGTATATATTAGATGTGATCTGAGACACGTGTTGCAGCCAGTCCCGCCTCACGACGACAACCAGTACGTTTGTTTAATTGTAAAAACAAAGAAGCTTACGTTCACATTCGTTGCTGTTCATATTGCTCCTTCAAGTGGCTTTGACTCTAAACGACTGCATAAAGTGGTATCAGCGACACCCGGCCCTACAATTCTGACCGGAGATTTTAACGCTCACCATCCGTTTTAGGGAAGCGTGAAGATGGACTACAGGGGAACGCGCCTAGTTTGCCACACAGCGCGACCTTTACTGCCTCAGCGATGGTAGTCGGACATATTTACGTGGGCTTAGAAACAGCAACTTCCTAAACTTGACCCTTGTTTCGCGGCGTTTTGAAAGAAATGTGCAATGGTTTCCAGCCATCGAATCACATGGAAGTGATCATATTCACACATACCTGAAGATCAAGGGACTATAGAAATGCTCCTCCACGACCCTCCGGTAATTGACTGGTTGGCGTTTCGGTCGCACATGGAGAAACTATGTCAGCAAGGGAACCATTCAAGTCTGGAACACGAAATTCAAGAAGCCATGCAAGAGGCTACGTGTGGTTTTCAGCGTTTCCCGAAATATGAAGAATTTGAAGCCGAACTGCAGCGACTACGAGCGATTCGCCGGCGCACTGAAAGAAGATACAGGAGAACTAAATCCATCGATGGTCTCAGGGAGGCAAGGAGGATGCAAAAGAAGATTCAGCGCTCTATTGATGAACTACAATTTCAAAGATGGAAACGTATCTGTGAGTCGTTGGATCCACGTCAGCGATTATCTCAAATATGGAGAACCGTGCGTGGACTTCGCGTATCACCGCAACAGCATGTTCCTTCCAAATTTCTCGTTTTGCACCAAGGTAGCAGAGAAATTGACATTGCTGAAGAACTTTGCTCAAGACTTGCCAGCTTGCAGCTCCAACGCGCACTTACACCATGTGCCACTCCTGTGCCTCGTGATTGCCGCTTTGATGCAATGTTTTCGGTGGAGGAACTTGAAGCGACACTGGCGGCTTGCAGGCACTCTTCGTCACCTCGGACGGACGGAGCTACCTATGCGGCGCTCCCCAATCTCGGGCAGAAAGCACGACTCCTGCTGCTAAAGCATTACAACGAGTCTTGGCGCAACGGTTTGGTTCCACGTGAATGGAAATGCAGCCGCTTAGTTCCACTTCTCAAGCCTGCTAAATCACCGTTAGATTTGTCATCGTACCGCCCCTGGCCAGTTGCATAGGGAAAATAATGGAAAGAATAATTTTGACGCGCATGGAATGGTACCTAAAATATTACAACAACTACCCAGATGCTATGGCTGGCTTCTGGCGTGGGCGCTCATCTATAGATAATGTCATTGATTCGGTC